>NW_024037058.1:14179722-14786447 GCF_015706575.1 Patiria miniata | reverse complement strand
GTCGTCTTGTTTTAAACCATTTTTATGGGCAACTTGTTCTTCACAAATCTTTAGACTGAGAGAGAGAAATGTTTTTACAATCTTAACTAAGAATGTTCTGACAGCCATTGAAGCCTAAGTAATAAAACCATTATTTAGAATTCATTCAATTTAAAGAAAGACTGTAAATGGTCCCACCTGCTTTTGACAGGTCCCATTTGCCTTTGACAGGAAAAACAGTGCATAGTACCTGTGCACAATAACCTTGTTTGTAAATACCCAGACCTGTGAATCTTCCTTCATGCCACAGTGGATGTTATGTAATAATGCATAACCAGGCAAGAGCAACAATGTGCAGTGACATGTTCAACAAAAACAGAAATTGAAAGGAAAAGACCTTCAGAGGCCCAGTTTGGGGTTTTGAGGAGGCAGCCTCATTGGGATGATATGCAAAGGACTTAATAGATTTACATATTATATTCTACTCATTTGATGCCATCCTGATATTGATAATGTACACTGTACAGCCTTTGTACGTGTACATGTACATGTAGGACAACAATCTTGGCATCTTGACAAGTAACAGTTTTCTTTGTTGGTTCAGTTTAGATTTAAATGTTTCCCTAACTTGACATTGCACCAATCCACCTGGAACTGTAGGCCCAGACATATCAAACTATTTTCCCTATTAAACAAGTGCATGTGGAGGCCTACATCAACATGTACATGTACCTACATCATTGTACCAAAAAAAATGTACATGTATGGGGTCGAGTTACATGTACTTGAGTGCTTAGTTTATGAGACTTCAATTTATAAACATAAACAAGTACTGTGCTAAATCTTTATATTTTTTCTGAGTATAGTTACAAGTAAATAATTCACATAGAGACAATGTTTTGCAGAATTTTTTCCTTACTGAGAACTAGAAAATTGCACCCTGAGAGACTTCACTTTGTAAAGTCACTAGATTACTATACTAGATTACTATACTAGATTACTAGATTGCTTTGGGAACGTCGTTTTCACAGTTTTTGCGCATGAGGAAACATGTAACGATTGACAAATTTAGTATGAAAATTGTTTATAATGTCTTCTCACTCTTCTGTGCCTTTAACCTATTAACAAAATTACGAAAAACTTAAAAAAATGGGAGAAAATATTTTTAATAATAGTGTTGTGTGTCTGAACTCGGTTGTTTTTAATAATAATAACTCGTTATAAAACCAGACTTCAGAAATCTGATAACACTGCTTAAAACTACAAAAGTTATGAAAAGTGGGTACTCAAATTTTTTTTTGAGGGGGTGGGCACTTTTTTGTGGGTTCTATCTGCATACTTTTTTTCCACAACAAAGACTGATACCTACATGTAGCATAGCACACTTTGGTAACTTCTAAAAATCCTTGCCCACATGTTTGAGGTTTCACTGACCCTTGATTATCCCCAACTGGAATGCCACACAATAAATTTAGCAGGATGCTATGATAAAGGGAATGAAAATCACTTTCGTTTCCACAAACTTTAACAATGAGTTTATTCTTGTTTTACCAGAGCTGCATGACTCAATAATACCTCAATGCTCAAAACATTAGTAGCCTATAACTTAGAAATTTGTCTCTGAAACAATTTATGTCAAACTTAAGTCAGTAAAATTCTGGCACACCTGCATAAACATGTATAATTTTTAGTCCCTAGCCGCAATACAAGTTATTCCAAGCAGCCATACCACACCACGAACCAACACTGAGTTTGAGGCCACTGTAGAATGCCTGACAGTGCCCAAGTGCCCTCTGTGTTGGCCACCACAACAGGCCAAGATGGTCCTTTTCACCCTTGGGTGTGTTCAGCAGATGTATGATTTGTTAACTACTGATGCAGATCACAGGAATGTCACCTTGAGCACTGGTTTATTGGAGTTAGCAAAAAAAAAAAGAAAAAAAAAAGAGGGAGGGGTGGCAGTGACAACTGCCCAGTATGATATATTATTCATAAATACCTCAGACAGTTTAGCCATTCCTATTGGTCGAGAGCCCGTCACGTGGCCGGTATTAAACGGATGATAAAGACATGGCTAGCTGGTCTTAAACACTTTTCCAGTGTCACAATAAAATATGGACTCCTAAAAATCCAGTGCCTCTTATCGTTTCATTGGTTGAACGTTCACAATCCTCACGTAGGCATGCGCAACACTACCAGGGAGTTAGAATTTTATAGTTCTAAATTCAAAACGCAACGCGCCAGGTGCGTTCTGCGTGACATCGCGTAGAACATGATACGCGCGCGTCAATCTCCATAAAAGGGTTGTTTTCATCTTACTCGCCAGCTGAACACTCCATTATTTTGCAGGAGGGATGTTTCAAAAAGCATAAAGTGAATTTGTTGAACAAAATCGGGATGTTTTGAACGAATTATATGATTTTTTTTTACCGAAAAGGTATTTATGAATGGGAATAAATATGTACTCCGTCGGTATTTATCACTCTGTTTAATACCACTTAGAGTCTGGGTGCTGATAATTACCCTCGCCTCCGGCTCGGGTAATTATCAGCACCCAGACTCTAAGTGGTATTAAACAGAGTGATAAAAACCTCCGGAGCACACATTTATTCCCTTATTATTACACTAGGGAAACTAAACTGAAATTGTGAACAGTCACAGTATTTGAATTCTTTCTAATAGAAAGAATGATAGGGAATAGAAAGAATGATAGAAATTAAGTTGATATTCTGTGAAAAGCAAACATGTTGCAACAAATCATTAAGTTTGGAGAATCTCCTAATTCTGCAACAAAAGATAGTTTTCAGGATTTTTTTTCTATAGTGCAAGAAAGATGTAAGTTCCTACAAACCGTTTACTTACTGGAGTGTCTTGAAATTCAACTTGAAATAATTAGGAGTATATCCCTTCTATTATCTTAAGTTTTAACTGTTTTTCTTCCTAATGTGTTTAACTTTTACTAGTTAAGAATTTCTCATACATGTAGTTAGTATTTTCTCAAAAATTTAACTACTCATCATGTGCTCATGGCAAAATGATTGCTCAACCAGTTGCTATCACTGTCAACTTATCTTCTTTCTTCGTCACTTGTCAGTGTCGGATCTGCCCCTGTCACAAACAGAATGTCATTCCTTCAGATTTATGTCAGTTAAAATACTAACCTGCAATTCACACCAGGCGACTGCAACACCAGTCTCAGTGTCTAGCCCCTTGTAAACCGTCTTGAAGGATCCTCTGCCAACTTCGATGTCATACTTCATGAAGCGTCCATCAGGGGACTTATCAACAGCCTTATCATCCTTTTCCAATTCCGTCACATCTGTTATCTCTTCCTGCTTAGCAGAAATATCTGCTGCATCAGACACAATTCCAATGGGGACTGTGGGGATATTTTCCTTATTGAGATCATTTTCTACTTTTTCAATCACAAATTGTTCCTTTTTGGCAACCACTTCTTCAGGTTCACAAATGGTGACTGATTTCTGTCGTTTCCCTAGGCCTACATGTAAGACTTTTTCCTCTTTCCTTTCTTCAGAGGTGTCCTCAGCAACTGTTCTTGGTGGGGCTTGTGTGTCTGCAGGTGGGGCTCCTTTGTGATTGGCATCTATCCTAAATTCTTCCTTTGGGAGGACTGAGCTGCTGTGACTTGACTGTGGGTTGCGATCTTTCATAGTTGGGTTCTGGTTTGCTTCTCCAGCTTCTGGCCGGCCATTGCTGATGGCCAGATTAGCACGAGCTGGAGACTTGTGGACTGCCACAGGATGCATCTCTCCATTCATGTGTGGCACTGGGTGTTGTGCAGGCTCTTCAGCTTCGACTGGCGATTTGCCCCGGGAATTTTGTTTAACTCTCTCAGCAGGTGATGCAACACCATTGGAAATTACTTCTCTCCCAACACCTTTACTGTGCTGCTGGTCAGTTTCTTGATTTTTACTTTCCTCACTCATGGTGATTGGTCAATAAAATCTTCACGATATTAAACCCCCAAACGGATATAAAAACCTTAAAAATGAAGGTTTAGTTGGGAAAAAAATCAGACCAAGTAAAGTCTGAAAAGAGTACACAAATACTCTGTTTTCAAGACGACCACTACACTACAGTTCCTGTGGGGAATTGTTTCCTGTGCAGCAGTTCTGAACTTGGTTTAGCAGAACCACATGTAGTTTGTGTAGTTCATAGAAACAGCCACAGCACAAGCCGTTTGCGCAATGGCAACTCGGCTTTTGAGGTCGACATCGCCAGCATGTCAACACTCCGGTGAATTGAGCCACGAAGTACGCGTCGACATCCATACTGAATTGAAAACGGGGACGAAGCACATTTCCAACTGTTCTGTTCAGTCATGTCAGTGCAGACCACAGATCTTAGGGATATGATCCTGCATATCCTGAGAATTAAAATAAATCAAAAAGGATATTTTAATCAAACTCCTGAAAAGATTAAATAGTTATCTCGCAATACAAACTCACTCCTCCTAAAGGCCTACCCACCATTGCTCACGTTCGCTTCACTTTGCCGACGTGTACTGCACGCGGTACGTACGCAACCAGTGGACGGTATTCCAGTGGACATGTTCCGGCACCGGCAGTGTACACAAGCGCAGAAATCATTCTAGTTTTGTGAAAATATATGGCCAAACTCCTAGATATAAACGAAAGCAAAACTCACCAACCACCGTTAACCAACTACCAGTACAACAAGGCGAACCTGTGGACGCCTTCTGCTCTCAATGAACGCCCATGAGGCGCAATTGAAGCGCTGAGAAACGAAAGATTGTCCTCATAAGTTGCCGATACGTTGTTCTTCCTCCATGTTTCCAACCGATATTCCACATGCAAATAATGGATTGCAAAATACACTGCGGTTTTGATACTGGCGGATTGATATATATAGCGCTCTTTTGACAAGCTGCTTGCAGCGAAATGTCGCTTTCGAATACCTTCTCCAATTTTCTTGATTATATTTTGAAGATTTTCATCTTTATGATAAATATGCTCCAAGGTTTACCTTTCAAATCCCATGAAAAATGCATTAACATAGAAAAAAATGTTATAGGATCTACTTTTTATAGGACATTATTGTTTAGCACCGATATTGATGTTTTATCGTCTGCTCTAGTGCTAGGTTTTCGCTCGCGCAATATCGACGACCAAAGTGCATGTAGTGGTGCTGCTGGTACTCGGCAAAGTCTCGGCTACATTCACAAACCTTTTTAAATAAGCTGGTTCCCGCGATTTTTTGGAGAGCTAGAGAACGCACTGCATGCTGGCTGGATAGGGAGGCCGGCGGAATAAATTGGTAAATATTTTCCGAGATTTTGCATTTCACCAGTGTTTACACATTGCAAAAATTCTGAATATTAGCTTCACTCTACGTATTATAGTATATAGTCACGTTGCTAAACCTTTTAATCAAGATCATCTGTTAAAATTGTGACATGGCATCAAATTATGTTAATTTTTTTATAATAAGGTTTATCGCAAATAGCGTTCTACCAACAGAGGGCGCCCTGTTGCAAAGCATCATGGGATGCAAAACGGAGCATAACTATTTTGCAGTCCCGGATGTTGAAGCGCGCATCGCGCAACCAACACAAAATGATGGCTGCGATCACACACGAAAACTTTCAGCGATCGTGTAGTGTAGGGCCCGTTTGGTTTCGATAAAATTAGAGTCAAGAGTGTTTTTTTACTACTCAAAATGACCTTGTCAACCTAGAGCAGACTTCTCTCAATATAATGACACTTTTGTTTAATTTTTGAACAGTTTCTCGGAGTAGAAATGATGATTTTCCTGCGCAGTTTACAGTGGTGCAGTGCGATTCAGTGCGCCTTGCCATTCACGGTACATCGCGCAGCGATCGGCATCTTTATTTTCGTGTTGCGTTTTGTTGTTATCATCTTCATTCCCCCCCCCCCCAAAAAAAATTCCCTAAAAAATTAAAAACCCTGCCCTTTATCTATGACATACCTGTATGTTCTTAATATCGCAAACTTGTTTGGTACTGGTAGGTCAAATAATTTAAAAGTGGATTTTGTTCCCTTACAGGTCGCGGGCCCGTAGCTACACGATCGCCAAAATTCTAAGCCAACATGCCTACCTAGTTACATGTGTACATGTATGTAAATAACTGTTGTGGATTTTTTAAATTGTTTTTTTTTATGCTAAACAGGTTTTCTTGTATTCGTCCAAGTAAATTTGTGCCAATATTGGGGCTACCGGTTATTTAAGAAACACAGGTCATATTTGCCAAGTTTTTAAACTTTATCCAACTCTTTTTACGAGAATCTGCTCAAATATTGCCAGCTTTTTAATTAAGAAACACGGCTCATATTTGCCAATTACTTTCACCTATTTATTCCAACTGTTGTTTTGAGACTCGGCTTTTTTTATTTGAGGGACGTAGGCGCATGCCTTGATATTTGACAACTGTTCATACAACTCTTGTTAAGACACTCAAGTAGGCTTGCATTTGCCAGTTTTATTTTCAATTTTCCAGGTTTTTTTTTACTATTAATTCAACTCTCGTCAAGAGACGCAGGTCATAATTGCATTTTTAAACAATGTTCATGTACTTTTATAAAACATGACTTGATCATTTCAATTTGCATTTTCTACATCCTTATTGTGTGCAACTTTGTTCCAAATTTTATTTACATTATTTTTAATAAAACATGTCTCTTATTTTTATGAACCTGCAAAACCTTTTACAATTGATATAATTTCTATTATCATTATCATAAGTGAAGACCGTTCATGTACATGTAGGTTAATGCCATTTATAATTTGGTTTATTTTGCATACAAACCTTGAGTAAGAATGAACAAAATAAATAAAAACTTAAGAAAAGGTACAGCAAAGTTTTGATTTTCTCAGATGGCCGGCAGTGGTGTAGTGAGATCCAATGCTCGCCTCTTCACCGGTGCTGTTTTCAGTGTCTCTGGAAGGTTGTATCCTCTCAAAAATAAAGTTGGGTGAAGTTCATCAGGATATGGGTGGCCGTATTTGAAGTGGTTGCTGCAGACTGTAGTCGATGATTTTACTTTCAAATCCTGCCGTTGGGTCAGTTGTGTCCAGAGAGGGAAGTGTTTCTTATCCCTGCATGAGTGGAATCTGAGTATGTTTACATGCTCTTTGATGACATCTATCAAGAGAAGGGGAAACGTAAGATAGAGATATTTATTGTTTGATGACGGAGAAAAAATAAACCACATAAGACTTCGCAATTATTTTTATGAGTAAAACAATGGAGTAGGCTAGCTAGCTAGGCCTACTACAGTACTAGCTGACTAGGACAAATATATACATGTGTACATGTATATATTTTTTTTACATTTTCGTGAACAGAATATAATTTATTATAAATAAACAATCATGAAATTGTCTGTAAAAGTCACACAATGTTCGCTGACAGAAGTAACAATTAAACCATTATAAAAGCCACATATTTTTCCGATAAGAAAAGAGTCATAAAAGGGAGCTTTTGAGGGGCACAGAAACTCTAAATGCACTGGCCGACACAGTCATGACAGTGCAGAGTGTCCCGTGTTTCCCCGGTCGCGTGCCGGTCGTCGGCACATCGCGATCGCGTCGGGTCAGAACTTAACTGCACGCTATCCTACTTTTTGTCGTGAGAACATTTTTTTTCTGTACAACAAAACAACTTTAATTTATGTATAACAAAGATCATACCTTTGTGGATAACAACAGTCATTATTGCAACCCAGAACAGCACATTAATCACCTCCCATCGAACACAAAACGTCAGAAAAATGGGCAGCCAAGAAATATCGTACACACCGCACCGTGCAATGCCGTGCATGCCGTGTGTACGTTTTCCCACCGCCGTGTGATGGCGCTGTTGCTCCGATTGCAGCCCCATGATCCTTTGCGGTTTGTATTTGCGATAAACCTTATGGCATAATGGGGATCGGGAACGAAAATTAAACTTGCACAGGTTCACCACGGAGCTATAAAAAGCTCCTTGGGTTCACCAAGTAGTCAGTGTTGTTGACATTGTCATTGTAATGACATGAATGTCATGCATCATTGCATGGCCATGGTTGACAATCAGGACAATATGGGGAGTCAGGTTGGCGTATTTAGAGGTACTTCCTCGTCTTCCACCGCTAGCATGGCTAGCGCTGCAGTGTGACCCGTGTTCGAATCCCGCCTGGCAAGTGGCATGCCTGGGCTGTGCCATAAACAGTAGGCCTAGGCCTTTGTGGATTAGGTTTTCAATTTCAGTCTCTACCTGATTCCGTGGGTTTTCCCCAGAATACCTTCTCAGGCTTCTGGACTTTTTCTCCCACATTTACAGTTAAAACTGTAACTTCTTCACATTGTCTTCCATGTCTTGATGTTTCCCCTCGGATGTTTTACCATTACCGACTATATTATATAGGCCTATATGATACAGATAGTGCGCACGCGGGTACGGTATGAAAGTAAATGTATAAAAAGAATAGAGGGCGATATAAAGATTGAATGGGCATGAAGTAAATTGTGATCAATAGAGGGCGCTATAGAGAGTGAATTATTGACAAAGTACGTAATATATATATACCGAGTGAGACGGCTTTGGACATTTCCTATCTAAAACCAACCCCAACCTACCCATTCATTCCGTCTTGGATGCGTGGATGCGCGGATGCGGGGTGGGCATGAAGTCAATTTCAATCAATAGAGGGCGCTTTATTGGATGTGTGGATGCGCGGATGCGCGGATGCAGGGTGGGCATGAAGTTAATTTTAATCAATAGAAGGCGCTTTATTGGATGCCTGGATGCACGGATGCAGGGTGGGCATGAAGTTAATTTAAATCAATAGAGGGTACTTTATTGGATGCCTGGATGCGAAGATGCACAGATGCGGAGTGGGCATGAAGTAAATATTAATCAATAGAGGGCGCTATAGAAAAATGACTGCATCCACGCAGCCATAGATGCGCGGATATAGAATGGAGTGGCCCTGTATTCTATAGTTGTACCTGAGGGTGCGAGTGCCTCTGCCATTTCCTGGGCTCCTCTTGGCTTTGTCCTCCTTTGGGTTGTCAGACCCGAGATGTTGACAATGTGGCAGGCGCCTTAGTCCAAGTGCCTCTGTCATTCGTGGGCATCTCTTAAACGGATCGGCCCTACAATGGTCAGGTGACTTCCCCGTAGACCTCCTTAACTACAGACCTCGACATGACAGCCAAAGTTAGAAAATCGTAACTTAACAACACAGGTTACACAAATGAAATGTACCCATCATAATTTGTGATATCTTTATTATGTACAACCCAAAAATCAATAAAATTGGACAACCAGTTGTGAAGATATCGCTAAATGTGACGCAATGCCCGAGGTGCTCCATTCTCGGTGTGCGTATACATATTACCTCTGTGCGCGAATCCACGGATAGTCAGGTCATCGAACTGTGGCACGATTTTGTGGACTTTCCTCAACTCAGATGATTCTGTGCATTCTGATGGGTTAAAATTTACCGCAGGAATTTTTGTTTCATTCCAGAATCTCTGATAACTACGTCACAGAACTGACATACCAGAGAATCGACCATTTTTGGCGATTTTGAGATTTGTTATTTTTGGGGTTTATAAAGGTTGCTCCTTCAAGTATTCATGCCAAAATTCTTAATTCTTGTCTGGATTTTGAGATTCGGAGTCCCCCCTGTGGCGAATCAGTCACAATAACAAATCCATAATTTGACATAGTGACGAATACGGAATTTCGCTGTTGACTACCTAATGAAAGGTGTGCGTTCAAAGTACCAATGATTTAACGAATGTATCACGCGCATATAGCGCGGGCGTTTATGTAAACTGTGTGACATCTCATTCCATTATTATTTTCCTCAAATGTATTTGTCCTTCTCTTTGTGATTCATTTAACCTCAGCCTTAAATTTTTTGTTTAAATATAAAATGATGCCACAACAATACTCTCTATTGTTGGGACTTTCCCAACTATAGTTGGGACCATTGCCATAGTTGGGTCATAACAGAAGCATGGCGGATGTCATTCTATTGTCTTCCTATGCATGCGCATTTCCCAGCTTTTGAAATGTTTGCATACTGTAGCAGGGCCTCTTAATTAACCCTAACTCCCTAGACTAGGCATTTTTTGCTAGGAGTAGGCTGTAACCTCAATCCTGCAAAATACTCCAACTGCCTCCATGTAAAAATAACATCCAGCCTACATTGTAAATCCTGCAAAATGCTCTGTTATTTCTTGATTGTGGCCCTTGGAGGGGTGACAACAGCACTGCCTCAATCTTGCAAAATCCTCCGGCAAGCACTGTTAATATAGCCAGTGACATCCTGGAGCATGCACAGCTGAGCATAAACAACACAAGGTCCGGCCTAAGACCGTGATACAGTGCACCTTCAGAAATCAGCCACACACTTTTGCCATGTAGCTTCAATCCTGCAAAATCCTCCATTTTGCAAAGAGGATTTGGGAAGGTTAGGGTCAATAGATTAAATTCATTCAATTGGTCCTGCAGTATGGAGGATTGGGACAGTTACCCATGGGGTGTGGTCATTCTCTTGTTGTAGCTTTGTTTGCTTGATAAGAAGTTGGCAGATGAACAACTTTTCAACATCGTGTATGGCTTGTACCAGAATAGGGGAGGGGCATATCCACTTCAAGTTGAACTAAATCTCAAAGGCCCACAAATTACATGTATTTCTCCTGCCCTGTTCAAACAATTTTTTAAAAGAAATTGAAATCAGTCCTTAGCGAAAATATTAGAAAATTCCCCACAAGTGTCCTTTAGAATGTAATTCTTGCACCTCTTATGCTTTGTTCAAAGACGCATATGGCCCTTATCATAAAAAATAGTAGTTTTTCTCTCATTTGTCCAGACACAAAAACACTTTTTAAGGGTTGTTGTATAGAGAACTATTTTAGGAAAAAATAAAAGGCTCTTGTTTTGAGATGCTTCATTTGTCAATTTTGTATTTTTTGTCTGCAAACAGAAAAGCACACACAGTTTCTTGTACATACATTTAGTACAGGACATAGGCCTATCTAATGAAGTGCAGTGCGGTGCAATTAAACTAAAAGCAGGGACATGAAACCCAAGAAAAGCATCAATGTTTGTTGCCTGAAACTAGTTGTGGGGTTTTGTTGTTTCCTGTAATTACATGTGTACGCTGTTTTCTCCTGGGCATACCGGGGTATATCCCTTTTTCAAGTGTGTGTTTGTTGAACACCTCCGGAAATGATCAATGTTTGTCTCCGTCATTTGCATTTAAATGAAACGGTAGCTCAGTTGGTAACAAGTAGCGCAGTTGATGACGAAATACTGTAGCTTTTTTGTGGATCTACAAAAAAATTGCAGGTTCTTAATAAGTATCATTAAATATCACTCCTACTTCACACTGGCTTGGCAAGAGCTATATATTCTAAACAAGCAAATGACCTGTAGTATTCTTAAAGTTATAGATTGATTACTGATATGAGGCTTGCACATCTATGCAAATTATTGAAATGATTTAAGGACTTGTGTGCTTATTAAAACATCCGTAAAATACATTTACACTGCTAATTCTGGACTTCCTGTAGGTTGTACCTGTACCTGTAAAATGCTTTAATAGGCCTTCTTGTGTATGCCTTCTTGTGTATGCATACATGTATGCTGACTGTACATTATGAATATGCCTGCATGTCATAAAAACAAATTAAAAAGGGCATTTTGAAGGGGAAAAATGGGTCCCTCTAAATAAGAGTTCCCATCACTTGACTCTGACAAAGTGAAATGCATGCAAAGAATTGTTTTCTGTCCTCTTTGAAGATTATTAAAGAGTGTGATTGCTGATACATGTAGTAAATTATCTGAACAAGTCAGCAAGTAAGCATTGGGGAAAAATCCCCAGCAGACTTGAAGCAAGTCTATTCCAATTGTAACAAACAACGTTATGCGTGGGATGCCGTACGTACACAGTACACAAGATGGCATTTATCCACTTGTCTCATGTGGAACATCTGATCCTGCCAAGCCAGGATGGGCAGAAATCAGAGAACCACAACCACAAGGCAATTGAGTCTAAGTTGGTCACAAACTGAGTAGCGCACTGCATCACGTTCAAGAGTTCTCTACCGGTACTCTATGCTCTGGGTGTATTGTGTCATCAGTTTTTATCTCCCTGACAAAAGTCTCTCATCTCGTTCGTTTTGTGTCCAGTCTTCATTGACTCGGCACCAATTGGGAATATTTTTTTTTTTTTTTAACTTTTGATGAATGGAGTTAAGTGATCTCATATTTCATCATTGATTCCAGTACGATCCTTTCAAAATGCTTTTATTAAGACGCGATGTGGAGTAAAGTTGGACTCGGCATTTTGGAATTCCAGGGAGGATCATATTTTTGTGTGGGCTTGCAATGCATTTGTGCTTTAAAAAAAATATCTCTGTTTTGCCATGTATTGGAGAAATACAACTTTCTTTCTGGTTATGTGTGGCACTTTGACATTTCACGTTTTCATTTCACTTCAGTTCAGCTCAGCATCAGCATCAGTAGATACTCATTGGAGATTGTTGTGTCTCCCTGTGTCTCGCTGTGTGAAATTTATGTCTTTCTATAGTACATACTATATACATGTACATATAGCTAAAAACATTGTACATATGTACATGTATGAGCACAAGATTTCACAGAGATTTAGAGACTTCCCTAAATAGTGAATCTTGCTGCTTTTGCCATAATGTACATGTAATAGAAGAATTGATTTCTTAGTCTGAATTGACGTTTATCATTACAGGAACCAAAGAGAAAGCTTGTTCCGGAATCGTCAAGTCCCAAAACCTTTTCGGGCAGCGATGATGATCAAGTGGAAGCAAGCAGGGACAACCTAAGCAGGAGCAGCACCGACAACCTCCTGGACCACAATGCTGATGACTCTCGTCCTCTCATTCCCGACAACAGCTGCCCGTCGTCCAGCACTCCAAACATAACCTTTGCTGCCCCTCCCGTCCTCAATCACCCCTCCACCAGTCGGCTGGCTGGTAGTCTGCAGTTGAGAACCATCGCTGGGATCTCTGAGGAGGCGCGATCCATGTCGATGATCGTTCACCCTGGCAGCGTGCGCAGGAATTATGAGCCTGTACAGCAGGAGATGGACAACTCCACTAGTGTGCCCACAACACCTGTCCCATCAGTGAGTATCTTTTGCAATAAAAAAACCCAAAAAACACATGTGAATGAGATGTCAATCTTCTTAATAATGTTAAAGGTTGCTTTTCAGGAAATTCAGAATTGGTGAATCGGTGGGTGTAAAGCATAAATTGCGGGAGATGATTTTCAGCTTTTGCTACATGTTCTGGAAGAATTGAGATTTCTAGTGTTGGTGAGATGTCAACAACTTGATCTGAGTAATTGGTTGGTTCTTTCTAAAATGATTGGAATCAACTGTGATACATGAAATGAAGCATTTAATTAGGACATGTACATTTAAAGTATAGGTAGGCCTCTACAATGTTCTCGATAATCAATGCATTACCTGTCAGATTTGAAACATAAAACCAAACCATTAAGCATGGATGTCCATGAATATCTTTGGTCCGCTAAACAAAATGCTAAGTTTACATGTATGATGAACAATTGCAGTTAAAGGACTGTACAGACCATGGCATTTCTTCCCAAACTCAATCTTAACACCTAAATTGATGCCTGTTTTGTGCTTCATTTCTGGGACACTTTATAGCTACTCGCACACGTACATGTATGATAATATCCCTTGTGTGTACGCAGTTGAATACATGTACGTACAGTATGTGCATGTCTACATGTATGTACTGGTACATCAATTTTTATGTGCACATTCCGTTATCCATACACATGGATTGTTCCCAGTGTACAAAACAACATTTACATAGCAACCTTGGAATTTTGCTCTCGAAGGGGCACCGCTGCTTCTCCTTGAAGAAGGACACTTGCATTAGAAGATAAAATGCAAGAACCGGGGGCCATGTTTGATGGAAATGCTAGACACAGGAAATTAAATACTATGCTTGTACAAACATTAATGCATGTGAGCAGTTCCCTGTTGATTTTTGCTTCACCAGAAAACATCTTAAAGATGTATTCCCCGTGCTGTTTTCGAATTGCATCCTTAAAAATAGATTCCTTTTCTAAATTGCTATTTTTCTAGCAATGCAAATATTATTCACTTTTGAATGGGACATTGACCGAAAAAAATCGGCCCATGTTTAGTTATTGAATTATTACTTATTAGAAGTTGAAACTTTTTTAATAGCAAACAAAATTGAATTCTGGTGCTTGCACTGTGGATGTTGTCGAAAAAGATAAAATACTTTCACTATTTAGAATGGACAATCACTACCGGTGCACTCATGTATGCCACAGAATGTACTATCATGGACATGGACATACGGTGATGCAATTCAAATTCTACTTCTAGTTTTTAACAAATCAATTACGAATGATCAACCCTAATGATGCGATCAATGTATTAATAGGCCCTAGTCGTAACACAGACTGTCTGCCACTATAATTGCCCCCCTTGCTATTTTTTTCCCATTCATAAAGTGATCCTTGTAACTCAGACGCAACCTGATCCGTCCATTGATTCCAATTTTTCTTTTGTGGTTCTGGCACGCTCCTTCTCTGTTCCAATTCGTAGGCAAGAAATCAATATTACTTCGTTGGTGGACAATACTGGCCTGCCCCCAAGCTATTCAACAATTATGCATATGGTAGTGACCATATTTTGGCATATTTATTTGGCAGACTCCATTTTTTGGCAGGGTGGGAATAAATTCCAGTCCTTTTTTTAACCAATGCCTATATATTTTTTTGCTGACTTCTGCATTTTTGTGTGTAATTACATGTGAGTCTAGCATAATGGGTTTAAAATAAAATTCAATAAGATACAACCAATGTACCTGCAATATTACCTACATGGAGTATTAAATCGTACATTACATATGATTATGATATGATATTGCACAGTAGGCCTATACGTGTACATGTATAATGTACCACGTGTTGTCTGTAAAATAAAATGTGACTAGTTTCATATTTAATACTAATTTGTTATTATAATGACATGAATAATTCAAACTTAACCTAGATATATTCATGCTTTCAACAAGGGGGCTAATTTTCCACATGGCATACTTTTTCGTCCTAATTAGCCGCAAGAATGGCCTACAGATTCCATTCCCGTGAATGGTAATCTGATTATCCGTCCAAATCATTCCACCAGCGGTACTTTGCCAAAGCCAAGCCTACTGTTCTGGTAGACACTCGTGAATGCATAATACCAAAAAGCAAACTGATCCCCAGCCCCCTCACATTATGGTGGCTGCAACCCTTAGGCAACACTCTTTAGCTTCTTAATGCAAATGCAGCAGCAGGGGCAGAAAGCACATTGGAGGAAACCCTCATTTGAAATGTGCACTTCGTTCTCCCTCCAACCCGCGCGTCAGTACGGCCAATCAATAACGCACTGCAGAGACCAGTGGAAGCACGTTGATTTATTCTTTAATTAAAGAAAACTGCCTGTGATGCACGATGCTGTCATATATACACATGTGCCGTTTGGTTCTGGTCGTAGTATTTTTGGTGGGTTACTAAAGTGATGGAGAATCGTTGGTTTGAAGCCGTCAAGGAAAATGACCTTCTCGTGTAGTGACCAGTGATGAGTACATGATGAATCGGCTGTGATTGTCAGACTGGCATCTTCCAATGGCGACTCAAGTCATGCTGCTTGAGGTACATTAATTAGTGTTTACTCTTTGTTTCAGTTGAAATGTGTTAATTGACCTACCGGCAGTGCATTGCAGGTGTCTCAGAGGGTATTGCTTGTTACTTTAATTGATTAACAATGAATGCACAAAGGATTACTCGATGCCTAGATCCTAGCGATATAAAACTATTGCCTTTTAAATCAGCATTAATGCATTTTATATGACAAATGGTGTTTTTCATTCAATCTTTATTTTGAGAAGTAAAAAAGATATTCTAATTTGCAGTTACATGCATATTTAATTGTATTTTGAGAAGTAAAAAAGATATTCTAATTTGCAGTTACGTGCATATTTAATTATCTTTTTTGTGTGCTCTTATTGAATAAATGTCTTATGGCTTGTTTATTTTAAAATATCTTATGACTTGTTTAATTTGAAAAAAAAAACCCTGACGATTGTTTACTTCCTGTCTTACTAACTAGGCAAGTTGAATACTTTCGGAAAATGTTGGAGTTAATATACGCGTAATTAGCGTGCTAAAAATAAGTTCTTTTGAGGCCTCAATCGATAGACTGTGACGCAGTCGTTCAGCAAACCTGTTACTGTCATGATCTTTCCAAACAAAAGGCTACCCTTCACAAAGTGGTAGCTATTGTTCATTAGAATGGTTGCACGTGGCCTGTTCAGATCATGGTCAGTCACTTATGCATACTGTGCTGCATTCGGTGCAAACAGATGTTTTTTTTGTTTGTAAAGCATCTGTTTAGGTTTGTGTGTACATTTTTTTTCTTTGTAGGTTACAGTTTTACAGTTTGTGAGAGACTAAACACTGAAAGATTGTAATTATCAATTTTGTATGTATGCATGTAAAAGTGTGTTAAATTTATCCTCGAGTTGATCTCCATGAGAGTGCTTTTTATACAGATGCGCATATCAATCTGACCCGTGTCCAAAAATATTTCACTGTTATCAGTTTTAAGATGACTATGTTTTCAGGAAAACTAATTATTCGCATATTTGTTAAAATATGAGAGGCTAATTTTTCTGTACATGTAGTTTGTCAGAAGGAATAGTTCCCCCCTTATTCACAAAATTTAAATGTATGTGTATCCATGCATGTATTCCACAAAGTCTAAAAAGAAATTTGAATCAGTATTTGATTTGTTGGGGGACAGTACCTAATTTTCAGAACGAAATTGAATTTTCCACTTTAGTATCTGTTTCAGTAGGGTGACCTACCGCGGTACATCTGTTACCGTTGTTGAACAAATCACCACATCTTTCCAAGTGGATTGATTAGTACATTTGTACATGTACTGGTACATTATGTACACACGTGTCTCTTCGCTGTTTTGTTTTGTTTTGTATGTAAATTCCCAGTGTTGTTCTCTGTAGTAGTCGGGAATTCTGGACTTATAAGTTTTGTGATACAGTGTTGTATCATATACAGTGTACTTGTATGAAAGCTGAGACCAGGAGTGGATTTAATTCCATTCTCATTCAGTAAAACTGTCAAAGGACAAATACATGTAGCACAACTGAAGTGTCTGTGTTTTACACCACAAATATACTGTTTCAAATTTCATGCAAGTTTATGTTTCTTAGCATTACTGAGCAAAACTGTGAGCCTTCCAAAGACAAATTGTGTATGTATGACAACAAGAAGTCCACGATAAGTAAGGTTCTAATTCTGATTGAACCTAACTCTTTCAATCTTTGTAATGCATAATGGGGAAACAGACCAAAACAGATGGTATTTTTCTTCAAAATCAATTTCCATAATTCTTTCATAAAATGTATAGAATTGTATAGAATTTTTCAGCGGACCAGTACACACAATTAGTACTACATGTACATGTACACACAACATTTCAAAGATCATTTTGGCAAAAGTTCAGTTCTGTTGTACTAATTCTTTGTATTTTGTTATCCTCTGTTCAGTATTTTATTTTTTAAATATCTTTCATCGAAAGTGTTGTAACTCAGGATAAAGTAATATATTTGATACACTTCAACAGCTTGGTTCTGCACATACCGGTATATAAGTACCGTACATCGTTTGAAACTGGAACTAAATACAGCCCTGGGCGTTTTAATTGAAATCACAGAACTTTAATACATTTTGACACTGCTAAAGTGGGACAGGATTTCTGTGTTTGTGTTTTTTATTCGGACAAGGTGGTTTCTTAACGGAAGCAGGAAGTTGGTCTGCTTGTAATCAGAAACAGAGACTGATAACCCAAATCCTGTTTGTGGTAATGATTAAATGCAGGATAACAAATTTGGCAATGATTTGCCTGTCAGGTTGCATATAATATTCACACTACTGGTGGGAGTGTTGTAGGCCTCCCCACTCCCAGAGTTTACCGGTAGTTGTCACCACCACTGGGACCGGAGTGACCCACTTTCAGACCAACTCTGGGAGTGTTGTACCCACTCCCAGAGTTGAGTTGGCACCAACACTTGGAGTGTAAAATGTACCCACTCCCAATGTTGTAACCAACACCGGGAGTGTTGTAGTGCTGTACCTACTTCCAGTGTTGTAACCAACACTGGAAGTGTTGTAAGCAACACTGGGAGTGTTGTAACCAACACTGTAAGTGTTGTACCCACTCCCAATGTTGTAACCAACACTGGGAGTTGTGTGCCCACTCCAAATGTTGTAACTAACACTGGGAGTGTTGTAACCAACACTGTAAGTGTTGTACCCACTCCCAGTGTTGCAACCAACACTGGGAGTTGTGTGCCCACTCCCAGTGTTGTAACCAACACTGGGAGTGTTGTACCCATCCACTCCAAGTGTTGTAACCAACACTGGGATAGTTGTACATTTTGTGTACCTTGTCCGTGGTTGTACCCACCACTCCCAGTGCTGTACCCGCTTTCAATGTTGGTTACAGTATTACTGTACTAGAACGCTTAAAGCGTTCTAGTACAGTGTACGATGTACATGTAAATTTAATATCTTGTGCATGTACCTGTTTATGTCAGGTGTGTAAATGTGTGGACTTCAAAGTTGTCAGTCAACCTCCAATAGTAAGGAAATCCTTTATAAGTGGTTTTGATAGACCTCTGGTCGTGCTCTGATCCAGTGTATACATGTACAGGTACATTGTAACTTGGTATTGTACATGCAGAGAGGTACCATGTATGTGTAGAATGCATAGTTTTCTGTGTCAAACTTGCTTTTGTAACCAGAGATGCAATGTTTCTACAAAATGTTTGATGTCAGACAGGAAGGAAGGCATGCTGGATATATACATTCTATGCTTCAACACTAACTTTAGCAACTATATTAGTAACTCAAACCAAATTACTGGGGGGGGGGGGAATTGAAGGGGAAAAAAACCCAGCTGCCATCATGTCACATCACAGGAGAACTTTATGAACTGGGTTTATTGATAATCCAGAGTTTCTATAATTGAAGAAGGGAAGTGTTTCCCCCTGAGAAATAAAGTTTTTGCAAAAATCTTCCCTGGTGTATGTTCATCATTGGTGTCTAACTCTAAATTTGGGGGCTTATCTTGAGATAAGGTAATTTTTGCCTGCCACTTAGGTCTGATAAATGTGATTGATTGATGCCAAGGGGCTAGGGGTTCCATCATATGTCCCAGTGGTTGGGTTAACCATGGGGTAACCTTGCCAAACGCACTTTTCATCAGTCTGTGATAGGGTCCTTTAGGGGGTTGGGGTGGGGATACACCTATAGTACTGTGTAATCCGAAGTACACAAAGTTGGCATTTGTCCAGCCTGCTACACTTCATGCACTTTTCTGTTTCCTTTATGTTGCAGTATAAAAGATCAGGATTGGAAAGCAGGGAGTTGATGAAGTGTGATATTGACATTTTGCATTGAAAGGAACCTTGTTCATTCATCAGGTGTTTCAATCTCGTAATGTTTTTCAAAATAGGCGAACCAAATCAGATGGAATTTTTATTTAATTAAAGAACCAGCGCGGCATCTTCATGAATACATTTTTTTTTTCATGTACCGGTACTGTGCACCTCATTATAAAACCAGAGCAAACCTATAGGCCTACATGGTTTTTCCATGCTGTGACACCCCCTACCCCCCAAAATCAACAGTTTTCAAATTTAATTGCCATTTTTTCCCTTTTGTGATGTAAGGGGTTTTTTTTGGAAAGGAGGTGTACTTTGACAGTGCGGGAAAATCCTGTAAATGGATTTTTTGTACAGTATGAACCTTGTACATTGTTACTACACGAATCAGAAGTCATCAGTAATGAGCACTGTCTGGTGTCTGGCTTCCTTAATTTGATAAAATTCAACGAAATCTAGACCCTTGGCTTAAAAAACAATACAATTGGATAAGTGAGGATAAGTGCATGAAATCAACGACCACTTTGGAGCTTTTCACTGGTAATAAGAATTGAAAGGTTCAGCCGGAATTGGTCAATTATTCAGCACTTTGCTTCGCCAAACATGTGTGCGCCTGTATATGTTGGACTTTGCAAACATGTATTTTCTGATTGACCCAACTACATTGCTTACACGTACCTGCGGGCCCATTTTCACGAGTCTGCTTACTGTAAGATCTCCAAACTACCCTGGTACAGTAGAAAATTCTTTGCTATTGGTCAGCAGAGCCAGATTTCACGAGCAAGTAAGGAATTTCAGCTTAGGATTGTATGATTGTGTACCTTTTTTGTGCTTTTTTTGTGCATTGGATGGATTATTTGTTGTTATAAAACCTCACCCACAGATTCTGTGTCTTGATTGGCAGAGAGTCAGAGAGCGAGTCACATGGCACTTTCTATTTTTGCCATCTTTCAGTGCACGGCTATACCCGTAGCAACAAGTACTAAACCATTGCAACCAAAGTACATGTACTATACCCTTGGCGCGGTATTTGTGTGCAAATGCATGCTGGTGTGCGCGTTGAGTGTTGCGTGTATTGTTCCCAAGAGAGTTTGGTTCAAACATTTCGTGAAGGGGAGGTTTGGAAGAGAGATTTATACATTTCCAATCAATTTTGTATTGAAAATTGAACTTTATTTTAACTGTGTTCGGAGTTAAATAATTAAAAATATTAAAACCAAGCAAAATCTGTGGGTGAAGTGTTATAAAACAAATATTGAATGCTTTACATGTATGTCTTGGTGAAGTAAAACTAGCCTCCCTCCGCCTCGGTGATCAATGGAGCATTCTATTTTCCCTCAATGTCCATGGATCACCTCGGGAGGCTACTTATACTACACCACTCGAAGCATTCCATATTTGAAATTACAAATATTTGATGTTTATACTATGAAAGCTCATGCAAACTTTATTTTGGTCATTTAAGTGCTATGTTACTTTCCAGGTTTAGAACCTGTACTGAAAGCACAAAATGGGGATCATAGGTGCAGAATGTTGTGCTTGGTAAAGCCTTGAAATCAGGCACTGTAATGTTGTTGATTTGGTTGATTTTTTTCCCTTCTCAGAATCCAGCCCCACGGGCGATAGACTACAACATCTATGCCACCAAGAAGACGGTCTGTGAGGGCCTGTTGGCCGTGGCCCTGCTGATGGCCAATGCCTCTCAGCTCAAGAGTCTCATCAGCGTGGGCCAAGACTTCCGTTTCTTCCGCTTCGTCACGGCGCTCATCATCCTCTCCATCACCTTACAACTGCTCACTGGTGTCTTCCTTCTCCTCCTCGGCAGGGACAACCTGAACGACGTCTACCGGCAGCGCAGGCTGGACCGCTTCAACAACTGGACCACGGGGATGGTTTTCACCATCGTGGTCTTAAACGTCTTCATCGCTGCCTTTGGATTGCAGAGCTGATCTGTATTAACTCACAGGATGACTGTGGTCTATGACAAGAGACTCTGGCATGGAATGCAGTGGATCCCTACGCGAGGCACGGGTATTTGTTTTAGTAGCAGGGTATATGATGGCTTGTTTAGACACGGGTTTGCTTCGTGTTGATTTACCCTCCAGTGGTAATGTACATGTGTAGGTTGCAGTCCATATTGTGCAGTTTAGTACTTGTCTGGATACTGCATGCATGTACAGGGGAAGTCCCTTGGAAAAGAACCCCGTGACCGTATTTTGCCAGGCATTACTAAACATTTCTCCTTTCCTCTATCTTTCCTGTATAGATAGAAAAGCTATATTTACCAGGAACTGTATTGAGACCCAGATTGTAATAATATGTTGCATTGCATGGTCATTGATTGCACTTTTTTATTTCCTGTTTCAAAAGTTCTAAACGTGCAGTTCATGTTTGTTGGTGGCTAGGATTACTTAATAATAGCAGCAAAGTTTTGTGTGTATGAGTTTGTTTCTGCATTCAATAGGGGACGTTGAACAATAGAGGGTCCCCAATTCGCGAAGGTCCCCAATTTGTACAAAACATATGGGTACAAAATGTGTACAAAACATATGGGAGGTCTTCCTAAAAAGTTAGAGCACAAACAAAAGAGGGACAATAGGGGGTCCCCGATTGCAGGCAAATACACACTTGTGTAGGTACGTGTAGGTTAGGCTACCCTATACGCCTGAGGACTTAGGACAATGGGGGATTAGTGATACATGTAACAATGACCCCGAGGACCTTAGCCGAGTCCTCGGGAGAAGTTTGTGTACAAACCTTATGGGAGCTGTCGAGAAAAGTTAAAGTACATGTACAAACAAAGGGAACAAAAGAAGGGTACAATAGCGGGTCCTCATGACTGTGTGAACATGTTTATGGTGCAAATCGAGGACACACTTATGAAGCATCATCGAGTAATTGAGGACAGG
This sequence comes from Patiria miniata, assembly GCF_015706575.1. Taxonomy (NCBI): domain Eukaryota; kingdom Metazoa; phylum Echinodermata; class Asteroidea; order Valvatida; family Asterinidae; genus Patiria; species Patiria miniata. Next base: position 14,764,005 of record NW_024037058.1, on the reverse strand, counting down.
ATTCAAATTGAGGACGACCTCGATTAGAAAACGTGTACAAAACCATTTTGTATGAACAAAAGAGGAACAATAGGAAATCCTTGATTTTACACCATAAACAAACATGGGTGTTTGTGTGTGTGTGTTTAATACAAATACAGAGAATTGGTGGTTGTTTGCTATCGGGGGATTTCCTTCAATTGAGTGGAATTATTGCAAAACAGCCGGTATGTTAAGTGATCATTGAAAGTGGCAGAAAATTGTGACATATATTCTGGCATTTTATTCCCCAGATGCTCTTTACCGTTATCCAGAGGATTGCTTTTTGGACACTAATTAACTCGCAAACTTTTACTATTTCACCGACATTGAATATATTCACCTTTAAGGTAAAGCACACTTATAAATATGCGGCATTAGCTCTTTGTACGCAGTATATGATGCACATTATCAAACTGAAATCTCCTTGGTTCCATTACCTAGTACAGGTAGCTAAGCTGATCCATTTATAGAATATGACATTTGCAAGTACTGCCTCTCACTGAACCAAGCCATGCAAAGGACTCACAGCATTTAAATATTACACATTCACTCTGTTATTCATTCAAACAGGGAAATATTCCATTTTCATGCTATAGTTCGTCTGAGGTTTTCTAGGGAAGTAGGGTGGGGGTCATTCCCTCTTTACAAAGGAACCCACGTAACCGATAAGCCATTTTCCTGTATACTGAGGGTCACAAGCTTTTTTAAGTTTGTAAAATCCAGCTGCACAGTCTGTGCATTGAGGAGTTGTCTGCTGACAATCCATGAATGGTACTTATGCTGCATAACAGAGGACCATCTTCATGCAACAGGTTTCCCAAGGCCAAATGCACAGGGGGTTAGTCTGTCCATAGAGCTAGGACCTGGCTCTATGGTCTGTCCATGGCCACGCTCTGCATTCACAACAAACAACCTGTACATGTATAAACTAGACTGTAAACTGGAACCTTTATAACCAGTTTTTGTAATACACTGCCTGGAAAGGGTTTTGACCCGACCCACTGCCCCAGTGATGTTTTGATGTCTGTGTGACAGCTCTTTTGCATGTACATGTACATTATATGATCAATGAAGTGGATCATCGCAGCGCTGCGTGATGCATTCTCTGTGTGTTGGTCCATTTCATTGATACCCCTGGGAAAGCTGCTGCTGCTTTTGATGTCTGTGTGCACCAGCATACAGCACAGAGCTTGTGATTGGAACTTTATAGCTGTCCTTGTGGGAGAATGTTCCAGTAGTAATGCAATAGGAATGCTTCTTGGAAGCCCATTGCAACCTCTGGGTCTTCTTATGCAGCTTAGCGGCCTTGTGCTGATGTGACTAGCCATGCGTGTGTGATTTATGTTAACAGGGTGCAGCATTCTACCATGGATCAATCACCATAGATTTACAGGGACTCTGTGCCTAATTATCCTCTCTTTAAAGGTAGAGTCCATCATTTGCAGCCATCCGAAAAGTAACTGGCGTAATTATTGTTGAAAAACTAACTTGGTTGAAAGATAGTAAGGAGACTAAACTCCCTGTGAAATTATTCTTTCTGGGAAGCTGTCATTTTGAAGTAATCAACGAAAGAAGGCATTTCCAACGGTGATTCTTAAGAAGCACCGTAGGAAAATTTAAATTAGTAGTTCGTTTTGTTATTCAGCGCAGCGCGCACAAGTATTCGAACGACGCACACGCGCGCGCGGTTGTTATAATTCGTCGGATCAGTGCGCGACGTCGCGTATAGCTGCAATTCAAAACAATTCAAAACATGATTCAGCAACTTTTGATTTGAAATTGAGATCTTAGAATGCTGTTTTTCTCGGAATGTACAGCTGAAGCTTAGCTGAAACTTCATCAGATTAGTTGTTCAGCACCCTTCTTAAGATTTTGAACTCTTTTGTTGCTTCAAACGAACAAAATGCACAAATTACAAATGATGGACTCTACCTTTAATGCTGAGATGAAAATAGCCTAAATGTAGATGCCACAATGGGGACCAATTGGGGCGTTTCACAATGCAGTGCGCCACCAAGTGTTTGCCACGGAGAGTTTTTTTTTCTCAGTGCATTGTGGGAGATGGTCGACAAATTCGCAGCGCGGGACATTTGAAATTGTTAGTTTTTCCGGTCAGTAGTTTCGCAAGCGTATGATTCCAGTATACGTTTGCCCTTTTCTTTTCTTTTTATCATTATGGTGTTTTTTGTAAGGCGGCAGAACGCTATGCCCCAATCTATAACAAATTAGCTCAAGTTGTCTACTGACACTCGTTCAAATGGGCCATGTTTTGTCAACCGTAAACTTGAAAAACGGACTCTCCATTGCAAACTCTTGGTGGCGCACTGCATTGTGAATTGCCCGAATTGCAAGGAGCTGTGGAGGCACAGAAATTTCCTAAGCACAGAAAATACATGTACCGGTTCATCCTAACCAGTACATGTACGGTATTTATGCCAAAAGCAAAATCAGGTAAATACATGACATGTACATGTACAAGCCAAATTGTTTTTAGGCAAAGTTTACTTCTTGTGACTAGTTCTGAGTTGATTTTTGCTGAGCAAGCAAGTCAATGTGTTGAGCAATATCTTGTGCTTTGTTTAGTACATGTACCGGTAGCTCCATAAGATTTGACCCAGAAGTGCTATTACCATACTTACAGTACCACATGTGCATACACATGTACATGTACATAGTATGCAGGCATATTCCTTATGTATGCATTCATCAGTACATTGGAGTCAGTACTTTTATTTGTGCCAAAAATCCAGTATGTGTATATTTTGCATGGTATTAAAATTTGAAATACATGTACTTTACTCGTAGTTAAAAGTATTTCCTCATATGTATGCATTTACTGTGTACAGACACCTTTAAATTTGTAAATCTAAAAAATTTTGTTGGTCATGACAACATGAATGTCGATATCTAAGGTTGTCCCTTCTTTTATCTTTATTGAGAACAGCAAAAATAGTTCCTATTTTGAAGGTTTTTTGCAGATAAATGCAGAAAAATTCCCAACAAATGTAAGCAAAATCCATATGTACCATGCATTCCTTTCATTTACTTTATCCACTTTACTTGATGTTAAACATCCGTCCTGAAAAATAACATGCTGTGGGCCCTGGATGGTCTGGTACCCAGAGCAAAGGAACCTGAAAGCTGCTTCTTTATCAGTTGGTCGGGTTCTATTATTGGTTTGACCTGACTACTTTACCATATTGTCATGATGACTATTCTGGATTTTGTGGAGCATGACTAGACATGCCAAAATCTCAAACCTGTGATGTCATTATTTTGTTCACACAACGAAAAGGTTTATTAAACATTATTTATTGTTTTGCCATAAATTAAGGTTACTGAAATTATTGATATTTTATTTATAAAAGTGAAAAGGGGGACTTATTTTGAATTTTTTTATTTGGAGATAAGTTTTGTAGATAATTTCATGTAATGATATAGTTTTTATTTATTTATTTATTGATTTATACTTTATACTTTAAAGGGAATATACAACATTTGCAAACATCGAAAAATAAAACTACCAAGTTTTTACAAAATACCTTACTAGGATGTTGGTAAATGACAGTCTAAAGCATCCTGTTAAATTATGGCACCAGGTGTGAAATCATTTTCAAGAAAATTGTATTTTTGTATACATTTCCAACGGTGGTCGGCCGACCACCGTTGGAAAAACCTAACTATTTTTCAACTACTGCTCCAAAATTACCTTTTTTCAGTCTAAATTGTGTTTGCTATTTGTTACATGTTCATTAACGGGTGCAGAGCAGCTAGACTGATTCCCTTACCTTACAATTTTCTGGCATCTATAAATTGATCCATTTTATCTTTAGTGGAGTCAGGGAACCAGACTACTTGAACATTTTTGTTTGTCTTGGTTTTTCCCGCATTTTCGAACACAAACTTTCAAACATATCAGTGTAACATTATTTGATCTATTACAGTGTATACTAACCCCTCAAATAGTTCATTTCTGAAAATTACAGCAAAAGCCAATGATGTACATTCCCTTTAACTATGTGTACGGTTTTCTGCTTTCTTCAAACGAACTATTTGTACATGCCAGGGTAGTTACTTTAAATGCAGAATTGTTTAGAACTTATTTCCAACAAACAAAAACGCACCATTGAAAAGAAAAAATTGCATTATTGAAAACATTCCCCCTTGTTTATGGAGGAAATCTAAAAGGAATGGCCATAGATACATGTGAAGTTCTACATGTACACATGTATTATCATGACACATGTTTATATCATCACTTGATTTTGTGCTAGCTGTAAAAATGCCTGCCCAATCTCAATTTTTACCGCAGTCATTTTTTTTCCCCATCACACGGAGGCCTGAACTACTTTTTTTGGTAACCTTTTGGCGGGATCGTAGTAGTCTGCGGTTCCCAGGTTCACAAAAGGTCACGCTGTAGATAGCAGTCACTGGGGACGTTTGGGGCATGTGTGACCAAGAGTTGGTGATCAAAATGTTTAGGGACATGTGTCATTTCCTTGTCATTGCAAGCTGCATGCTTCGCTGTCCCCTTCTGATCTTGCTATGTGAAGTGAGAAAGATGAGGGTACATGTAGGTGTATAAGATTATCATAATGACAAGATCTTCAAGATAGCGTCTGCGCTGCACTGTGTAAACCTTGTTGTATGCCAAGATCTGATCTGAGGTGTAAACACAATGACATGTGTTGGCCAGTTGCCTATTTTTTATTGGACATTTTTTTTGGGGGGGGATGGACCCAAGAGTTGTCCAAACAAAAAGGCTGTCACCTGCTAGCGGTTTAGGGTTGTGAATGAACGTGTCTTTGTTCTGAGAGTTAGGCTGGGTCTGGCTGACAGTCAGGCTACGGTTTGTAGTATCACACACATCTATGGGAAGTGGATTCAGCCACATCCATAGCCGTAAGTGTTATCACCAGCCGTAGTCGTACAATTCAGTGGCATGCCTTAGGTTCATAACTTGGTCTTTGTTCCTTTTTGTTTTGTCTTCAGTGAATATTACGACACCAGGGGGATTGTGAAACTTCAAGTTGGAATTGGGCCAAGTCGTTATCGTGAATACTATTTGTACGTGTTTCCACCTTAATGATCTGGTATCTTACAGGTCAACAGTTGTGTGTCAAGCGGGGATTATAGCTGGTACAGTACTTGGTGTTTACACACAAGATAATACAGGTGTACCTAACACTGATTAGAATCATTTGAATCTGATCATGGGACCCAGTGTAATAATATTAATTCATCCAGAGGTTTGGATGAGGAGGTTATAGGGTGGACGTGTGTAGTAGTAACTGTGCTTAAACGGAAAGAATCTTGTGCAATATTTACCGTAGATGTGACGACATTACTTGACCGGCCTTTCATTCGGAGTGGTCGTGAATGGTATTAGTATACATTTTGTGTATGTACATGTACATGTCTGTGGTTATTATGACATATGAAAATAGTGCATGAAATGTTTTAATTTATTTTTGACAATGATGTGTATTCTGTGTTCTATTGAAGGTGTTTTTGCCACTTAATCTGTACAAATGACAAAAAATATGCGAGGGAAAAAATTAAAAAGAACAAATAAGATGCGGTGAAATTTGGGGTCCTTTTTTTGCCCAAGGTTGTAGATTTCTACTGTATAGGGTGAGTCAAAAAGAAAGTGACCTGGATTAATTATTTCTTTTCTTAAAAAGCAATCAAATTTGATACACCAGTGAAGTTTGTCTTAAAAGAGCATGTAAGTTCTTCCACTCATTCAAAAAAAAAAAAATTACTGAAATGTATTCATGCAATCAGAAGTTATGCATGTTTTACTGAAAGAAGCTATTTTTACAGGTGTACATGGAATGCCATTGCAAGCTATTGAGCCGAGTGAGAATTACAGATTACACACAAGCATTCAAATACAAATTAGATTTTAATCATTTGAGTCAAGAATGAATCATTATTTTTACCGTTGGATTTTGTGTTTTGAATATGAGGAACAAGTCAACTCTTTTTTTTCTCTCTGAAATATTTGTGGCGATTTTTGTCTTTTTTCCTGTGCAAGTTTTCGTCCATTCATGGAGGTGGGAAAACATCCATGTTTCATTGTATTTAATGGTCATTCATCAGTTCAAAGAACGGTAAATAATCAGTGGCGGAAAGCTGAATTACTGATCTTTTTATTAAAATACATAAGTTGGGAATAGAGTACATAACGCGAAATTTTCACAAATACTAGTTAATAACATGGTTTTTATTCTTAATGTGATTTTTATGAAATGGGGCAAGCCACATATTTTGTATTTTTTTTTCTAATTCAGGCACTTTCTTTTTGACTCACCCGTTAGTACTGGATAATATGTGGATGATTCATGAAAAGGCTTTTTTTGGCACCCTGGGAAAAAAGTTTTCTAAAATGTGATTTTCGCGATACAATTTGAGTCATTTTATTCAGACTGAAGTTGACATTTTAAAATTTGTGTAAAATGTCCAACTTTTAGATATATGCAGTTTAAAAGGAGGCCTTGTGCAGCTTTGTACTAAAGTACTTGACCTAGCAAATTAAGAACAAAGAAGATTTGTTTGAAAAATATATTTTACTTAAAGTACTACATTGTACATGTATCATTACTTCCTTATATCCTAGAAGTTAATGACTTGTGAAAGTCAGTATCACATATATTGACAAAATTTGTACTTAAATCCCAGTTTCATTTTAAAATAAATCCGATGAATCAATTTTATTGAAATTTGAGGTTTCATGACAAATCAGGCAGTTAATTTTTGGATATTTATTATTTTTGTTCGCACTTTGTGGACCTAAATTTTGATAAAAGTAACAGTATTAGATTGTTAAGTGTCACATAACATCCGTTTTTACAAAAATTTTACTAATCCTCATTTCAGTTTTGAAAAAAGCATATAAATCAATTTGTTGAAATATAAGATTTTATGACAAATCGGGTTGTTAATTTGTGAAAAGTACTTATTTTTGTTTATGATTTGTTGACCGATATTTGGGTAAAAGTAAAAGTATTAAAATGCGCCACCTAGCTATTTTTATCCAATGAAACATAACCTCATGAAATATATTTTTGGTATTGCAACATTGCCCCAATGAACTGACGCCCGATGTTTTATCAGATTGTAACAAAAATAGATACCTCATGTGATAGATTGTTTTAGTATCTGAAATATTTCTGTAGTTTTCTTGGTATTTGTCATTTTAATAGTTTCATTTTATTAAAAAAAAATCTAATTTATTGTAAATGTATGAGTGCTTACACAAGCTTGCATGTTTAAATGGACTTTGCAAAGCTTCACATTGTGTGGCAAAAAAAAAAAATTTCGTTTAGAATTAAATTATCAAATTGTTGAAACACGATCTGAATTGGAAACGTCATGTGAAGTATTTGTGCTACTAAAAAGTTCTCAAAAGTTGACATTGCAAATCCTGTGAACTTCTCCCCAATGGCATTGACGTCAAATTCACTTTGCAAGCGTAAAGATTCGAGCTCCCCCAATGTGAAAGTTTTTATGGCGACTTTAAATACTGGGGGGAAAAATGTTTATGGTATTAATTCACCTGCTACACGTAAATGCTAAATTATGTTCTTTACTTGCCATAGGATGTTATTATCATAGCCATCTAAATTGCCATTATTGTTTGGTTTTGAATAAATAAATAATTACATATATGTCATTACCATTATTATTTAATTGCAAATTCAAAAATGAAAAATCCGTCAGCGTCTTGGTTTGGGGATTTTGAATTCAGGAGAAAAGTTAAATTTTTTACCATGCCCACTTTGATCAGTAAAAACAAAAAATAAATTGAAAATATCACTCCCATTTTTTTTCTTAATATAATGTCATGTACATGTTGGTAAATTTAAATTGAATTGTATGTACTTTTCTTGGGGTGTTTTGGTGTTTGTACTACATGTGATGAATTCTTTGAAATATTAGTTTGTGATGATAATTATCAGAGATTATTGAAACTGGCATGAATAAATTTATTTATGAACTCAGAAAAAAACACGTTTATGGATCAGTTTTCTTTGTTGTCTGGATTGTTTTTTTTTAATATACAACTAAATCGAACATCACATTAATAAATAACAAATACCGGTACACAAAAAATGATGATAAATTTTTGTTGTAAATTCATTTATTTTTTTGTGGGTCTGATGACTTCCATGCATCTGGTTTCATATAACAAAATAAATAAGAAAATAAACCACAAAAGTGTTCAGACTACATGTATTCACAATTTTACACTTATTACAATTTTTTTTTACCTGCGTCCCAAAAGAAAGGCAAAAAAAAACAACGTTAACTCTCGTTTTTGCACACCAGAAATATGCCTGTGAAAATACAGCACATTGTTTTTGTAAAAAGCAAGAAACGAACCAACCTATTCAATATCGTGTCTAAACCCATCGAAACTTTGTACAGCGGTTTAACAATTCCACCGTTTGTTTTACACACTTTAAGTATAACTTAATAGCACCAATATAAGAAGAGAAATACACAAATTACACATCAAAGATACAGCCATGATAAATGCAAGACTTCAATGTCACATATTTAGAACGTTTCGCCTTTGGGGATGTGGGTAATTTGCCCAGGCCATACAAAAAAAGCCCAAATCCCTCAAATTCCATTTACACGCTTGGTTAAATGTCGTATCCGGTGACAAAAGGACATTATTTTTGTTGACTGATCCAGTGTGGTAACATGGCTTTTATTTTATTATGGCCAAAGGCTTGCCACACACCCATTGTTGAAATACAAGTCCATACTAGACCATGTAGTCAACGACCGTTTTTTTTCTGCATATCTGAACGGCAGGATTTTCACCTTTCAATTTCAGAATTTTAACCTAATTTTTCCAAAGTAAACTGAAACAGAAACTCTTGTTGGACGATTTATTACAAAAAAGCAGCAAATTTTCCCAAACAATGACTTGGTACAATAAACTTGTTTTTTTCCCTCTCTGTCACATGCACTGTAAACAAAACAATTTTTAATGAAAACAACAACCCATTGGTTTTACTATCACAAGGAAACAGATATTGAAAATATAACGAACATGTTAAATACGTACATTTAAATGACAAACTTTTCACTCCTTTCTGAAAACAAAAACATTTGACAAACATTCTGCAGTCAGAGTGGTAGAAATATGTAGTGATATACATTTGTAAAGTACATCTAGTGGTTGATAAACTATTTTGAAAGATCTTCCTGCCAAAAAAAAATTGGAACTCTAAAATGAAAGTATGAGTAATGACCGAGTTACTTGCAGTGGAAATGACATCATACAAGTAATCAACCACGACCCAAAAATAGTTATCAACAAAACTGAAATTAAATATATTTTGACCTAGCCCTGATTAAAGCACACCTGATCATAACCCAAACCACTGGTACACTATTGCACTGAAGCTGTATGGTAGCTTTTCCATACAAAATGTATATTACATGATTCTTTCTTATTATGCTTTTCTAAATATGCAGTCTGTCAATGTACATGTATACATGTACATGTGTGATGTACATGTGTGTTTAATGGTAACTGGGAAATTCAAGTCCCGTGGGGGCGCTGTTTGTATTTAATGGACTGCCAAGTTGAAGTGTTCAGCTGAAGTTCAACAGATTTGTGTACAAGTCAAGGCAGAATAAATTCAAGCAGTACACAATTTTGAGTTAAGCAGTTATGGTCTGAATTTTCAGATGACTAAATGGAACATTTCCAAGAATAAATAAATTGTTAACTGATCACCATTTTCAAATTTGAAAGTAATGTTTCATATGTGAGATTCTTTCTGATGCTTTCTTGCACATGGGAGTCATCAATTTACAATTTTATGTGGTCAAAATAGTCATATACACTTACAATTTTGTGCTGAACAAAACGCTTCACAAAACCAAATCACAAATAAATCACAAAACAATGCGAAAGACTACACAATCTAATACTGTCCTTAAGTTATTAAATAACCGTAGTGTATTTCAACCTATTTTTTTCAATGCTTTATAATAATAATTATTCTACATACAAATTTATCCAAGAATATAAACATGTATGTTACAAAAAAAAGCAAGACAGGCTGTGAAAAGAAACCAACATTATTTAAATATGTTTCTCCTTTCTTAAATGTTTGTTTTTGTTTAAAGACAGAGATGAAACTGGCATATGGCAAAAAATAGGCCGAACAAAAACACGTGTCCGAAATCTGGGCCGCGCTGCAGTTACATGCATGTACATGTATGTATTATACACTTCATGCCCAATTTCCGGACACCGACCCCTGCTTTATTTTCGATTCAAACAGAATTTTATGATGAAAAAAAAAATGGTCAGTGTTTTCATTGCATAAATTGCCTGAATTACAGTTAGAGTAATGGAGTCATCAACAAAGAAGTTCATTCTTACTTGAGAAAATCGAGGAAAAAGTCCACGACGGACGGTGCGGTATGTACGCTGGTATGGTACCATTGCATATGATCATGTGCAGCTGTACGTACACGCATCACACTGTATTACCGTGCGACACAGTGATTTTTCCATGTCACATGTCAATGTTTAACCTTTTGACCAGCCGGAAAAGGCTCCGATCAGTGTTATGGCCTGTGTTTCTACCGTTGAAACACTCCAATAACTACGTTCTCGATGATTTTAACGTGCCATTTCCATCGACTTTTCTTCGAAATTATGATTGAAATCAATGACATTTTGTGGACAAATCCTTACAAAATCAAACTTTGTGGGACACATTGTAAGAAAATCGGAAATTTCGTTGGAAAATTCAAAAAGTCGGATTTCCGATTAAAATCGAAAAAGGTTCATCTCCGTATAGAAAAACCAAAGCAATTTTGTTTTCCTTTAAGGGTCTTTACAGGAGAAAAATATTCAACAAAGTTGGTCCCAAATATACCAATTTTCTCACCAATTTTGAGAAATCTGCCTCTGGTTTTGCATGACTCTGGCACACCAGTTTGCAATGGGCTCTTTCTTTTCTTCCCTACATGGTATGCTGCAAGGAGCTCTCATGACTGCCTTGCCTGGAACCATCCACAGACCCCTGCCAGTGTGGCTCGGTGCCTGCCGGGGGTCGTTGGTTCAGGTGGAGGTTGACGTTGGAGGACTGGGATCGACTGAGCGATAATTCCATCTGGTTCCCTGACTCTGCTATCAGCGGCACCACCATGCAGCAGTCAAAATCTCGAGTTCTGGTTTGATTGATCTGTAAAACAATATTTGTAAAATCCGTCATTTTCTGGGTGTTTTTTTCCTAGGTTTGTTTGTTTCTGTCTTTTCTAAGTTTCTGTCTTTTCAAACCAAGATTATAGGATCATTTGCTTTTTGTGCATTCTTTTCTCAAAAAATTGCTCAAAATCTTAAGGGTGCATTTTTTTGGTAACTTAGTAGTTTCAGCTCATGGGTGGAGGGGTTGGACACACTGTTCATTGCAGATCCTATGTACTCATCGTACATCAATCCGCTTCAGCTTTGGCTGTACATGTAAATGAAGAAATTAAACCTAGCAGGTTTGGACCATGTGAATTCAGGAACACCGCACTGATGCTCTTCCAACTCAGCTGTGTTCTGGATGCCGACGGTTCAACACCCATCCCAGTCAATTTCTTCGCTTTAACCAAGTATTGAATATTTTATTTAGCAAAATGTTATATACTGAGGTGGATCGATATAGTATTTTTCTGTTGATTTCTATCTGCATTTGTTCAATTCTGAAAACAAAACAACAACTTTAACCCCCCCCCCCCCCCCCAAAATGCTAAGATTCTGACCTGCAGGACTCTGTCAAAAGGTTTGACGTTGCCAGTTCTAGCAGCTGGACCCCCAGGCCTGACAGTATTGACAAACACTCCCGGTTCATACACACCATCCGAGACGCTGAACCCAAAGTCTTCCACATCGCTGTCCTTATACAAGGTCACCCGTTGTACCTCCGTCGGAGCTGCGGGCGCGGCAAGAAGTTCGTTAATTTCAGCTTCCATGGCAGTCATGTGATACCCGTCCATTGTTCTCATTCCCGCGGGCATGGTGTACGAGTTGTAGTGATTGGTCAGACTGCGCGAGGACTCGGGACTCTGCGGGTAACTGGTAGCCGTGTCCGGGTAACCGGTGATGGTGCTGTGGGGGTAACTGGTCGGGGGGCTGATCAGGTTGGATTCGGGGCTGACCCCGTTGGCCATGATGCCGGAGTCAATGTTCCGGAGGTAGTCATGGTTTCGGGTGAGGGAGGATTTCCTTGAGGGTGGCTTGGTGAGGTGGTTGTACCGGTAGCCGTCTTCCTGGTCTGAGCTCATGGGGTCGCTATTGGCACCAGAACGGCTGCGTGACATTCCGTAGCGTTCTTCAAGCTCGTCCTCACTAGCGTCATTTGGTGATGTAGATTGGGAGGAGGAACGCATCCTGCGTGTGCGGGAGGGCCGGCGGGCCGGGGAGGGGTAAGCCCGGCGGATGGTTGGGGAGTTGGAGCGTGAGTTGGAGCGTGAGTTGGAGCGAGAGTGGTGCACATGGGTGCTGTGGTAACCGGTGTCCAATCCTGAACCTTCCCAAGAATCTGCCGAACCCTGAGTGGAATGGACAAAATAATCCATTATGCAGGCGCACATCCAGATTTGACAATTTTATATTAGAAACAATGGGAACTGAATCAGTTATGTGCAATAATTATCAAATTAAAAAAAAAATGCAAAAAATTGTTGAAATTACCAAATGGTACTAAAAGCCAACAGTTTTGCGTGTATGCTTCGTAATTAAGCCCTTTTGAGGGTACATACAGAAATATCACATTATTTTATTGAACCAAATTTGAGATTGAGGAATGTACATTGTAACTTCAATCTAAAAAAATGAAGACTGTGATAGAGCAACATGTTTAATGGCACTTACTGTGAATTCCCATATTTTTCCCCCCAATCTGATAATAATATAGGCTACACTAAGAACAAGAAGACAATGTGCCACTAACTCCAGTGAGATTTAATGCAGAAATTAAAAGAGAGGTTACAACGTGAAAAGTTGTCAACACAATCTACGAATCTAAGAATAGGATTACAGAACATGACTGGCCATTACCTGTGTGGTTGCACCGATGGGCGTACTGTGGGCCGTGGGGTTGTTACTTGATACGACAGGATGGAAGTGATGCAGCGTGTGCGCTTGCATCACTATGGCATCCTTGCTCTGTGGTTTAGAACAAAATGTTGAATGGGATGTGGAAATGTTAGCCAATCATACAAGTTATGGCAACAGTTGCGTGCAGATTAACCCTATAACCCCTTGGGTATATTTACTAGAAAGTATCCTGAATCCGCCAAAATCCATCAATTTTGCCGTGCAAAAAAAATTTTGGTGGCCAGTGAGTCCATCAGAATCCACCAGTTAGCCGGGAGTAAATCTGTTGAGATCTTGAATCCATTAAGTCCCCCAAAACGAATGGCAGGGAATATTGCTCGCACAGTGCTTGTATACATGGGAGCGAACGCAATTGAATTAACGCACTTTTTTCGGACACTGTGCTGTTGATAGGGGCCAATTATGGGCATATGTGTTTGGGGCCTAGCAATTTCTCCTCGCGTAATCTTTAAATTTGCAACTTTTTAAACTGCATACATTTTCATAAATTGTTGTCAATCTTGGATGATTTACAGTCTTTAATAGCAAACGAGGTATCAAAATGTAGCTAACAACATTCCCCAAAGGTCTATATATGTTTATTTGCACACCTTATACATCAGCCAAACACACTTCTTTCATTGGTCGATATCCAAACGGGTCTGGGAACTAAAAGTTAATGTTGTAAAACATTCTTTGTGCAGTGACTCTCTGTGTGACACAGTTACGTTAACACTTCATATCCCTTCACTTGAAACTGACCTGCACGGTTTTAAAGGGCTTTAGACATTGCTCTGAATATTGACTTCCTATTAGGAGGGTAAAGGAATTTGTCAGACATGTTGCCTCAACAATACTAGTGACAGAAACTGTTGTGGAAACTGGACTCTTTTTTTTATAATAATAATAATAATAACAACAGGTTCTTATATAGCGCTTTTAACTAAAGATCAAAGTACTTTACAGTATTATTACCCCTAATCATTGGGCCAATTAAACATTCCAAATACCATCTCAGCTCCCTGGGGAGTATACAGCTCGATGCTGCCTGTTAGGCGCAAGCAAGCTAATTCAATCACAATAACCATCTCTGCCCTCACAGGTACCCATTTACTCCTGGGTGGAGAGAAGCAATGAGTGACAAAGTGCCTTGCTCAAGCGCACATGCACCATGACCCCGGCTGGACTCGAACCCACAGACCATGAATCCAGTGCCCTTAACCACGAGTTATGAGAGGTACTTCTCCCAGGAGTCCATTCGGACCTACTCAAAACGTTATTCACAAGATGAAAAGACAACAATGAAATGGGGGTTGGAATTCCGTACCTGCATGATCGCCTTGTCTGGCACCGGACTCGGCTTCTTATCCTGTTTGCTGATCTTCAGTGTGACAATGTTACCGGCGTTCTGCAAGAGTCGTATGGCAGCTGACAGGGTCTTGCCTCTTAGACTGGTTCCGCTGATGGCCAGGATTCGGTCTCCTATGTGCAATGCCCCTGTCCTGAAATCGAGAGTGAATGGTTCAAGGCATAAGACAGATCAATCCCAGCACCAAATCACTATACAGAATCCCCAGTAAATCGATGGAAGCATCGTGTCAGATACTGTACAAAGCAACTTTGAAAGCCATTTTGAATAATTGCAGCAACAAGCTTGTGCCACAACTTGGGACCTCTACGATTGCACGGTGATTCTCTGCCCGGTTCGGTCTATGGACTCCGCACACAAGTACCCCCTCAACGGTTACAAAGGGAGAGTTGGGGGAGACCACTAGGAGGGACAGTACAGTACGCTACAGTTTTGTACAAATTCAGAGAAAAAAAACCAAGTTGTGCATACTTCGCGCCATATGTGCACGAACTAATATGCATACATGGCATCCGCCCTACTGGGGTTTTGGAAGGTGGTCACAAAGCCCTCTATTGTTCATGAACGGAGCCAATAGGCACTATGACCTGGACCATTTTGCTCAGCAGTTTGTTTCAAAATATGACCTGTTAAAAACAGCTTCCTAAGGATTGCCTTCAAATTATTGAACTGTGCATGAAATATTCTGCCTTTTAGTGGTTGTTGCTCTTTTGTGTCAAATGAAATGTCATCATCCGTAAGAGTTCAATTCTCATATTTGGTTTTGCTGTTCACTGAGGTCCAACATTTCACATGCCATATGTACTAAGGGTTGCCTGAGAGCTTGAAAAACAAAAACCACAAGCTTGCTCGGGAGGACTCAAACCCGTCACCTCCTGCTTGCTAGTGCAGATGTCTCAGCCACTCGACCACCCAGCTTGCCAGGGTCGGCTGGCAAGTTTAAATCCGACATTGCAGCAAGAACTACTGTGAATATTTCAAATAATGAAATTTTGTTTGAAATGTGCCCTTGCCTCAGGACACAACCCAAAATCAAAATATACGTCTCCCTAAGGCAAAATTACATCAGGCATGGCAATGGGGGTTCTGTACCTTTCAGCCAGTCCTCCTTCAGTCAGAGCCGAGATGACGATGGGATCAAACGATTCCTCTGTCCCTGAGATGGTGATGCCTAGAGGCCCACCATGACGTATCAACTCCACAGTGAAAGATATTGCACCACTGATGTCCGGATCTTCTGTTAAAATAACAAAAATAAAACGGTCAAAGTCAATGACAAACTTACAAAAATGAATCTACCAATTTCTTGGATTTTCTTAGACCTGGGTCTCAATTTTATTCAGAAAATTGAAGATTCAGGAGGGACCAAATTTTTTTTTTTTTTTTATAAAACCAAGAATACCTGAAAATGTTTCGTCTTTCTTGACTCTGAGTTTGACAATGTCGTCGGTTTGTCTCAGGATGTGGGCCGCCTCCTCAACCGAGAAAGTCTCCAAGTGGATATCATCAATAGCCAGCAGATGGTCACCAGGCTCCAGGGTACCGGTCCTAGCATGTGAATATTCATCAGTTTCAAAATGATTGAATACAGTGAATGAACAATAGCAAAGAGATGGTCTCCAGGCTCCAGGGTACCGGTCCTAGCATGTGAATATTCATCAGTTTCAAAATGATTGAATACACCAAATAAACAATAGCAAAGAGATGGTCTCCAGGCTACCGGTCCTAGCATGTGAATATTTATCAGTTTCAAAATGATTGAATACAGTGAATGAACAACAGCAAAAGAGATGACCACCAGGCTCCAGGGTACCAGTCCTAGCATGTGAATATTCACTAGTTTCAAAATGATTGAATACACCGAATGAACAACAGCAAAAGAGATGATCACCAGGCTCCAGGGTACCGGTCCTAGCATATGAATATTCATATCATTTCACATTACATTTTATTAACAAGGCTGCTGAATGTAGGACTGATATGAACTGCAATATGAAAAAAAGTCAATCTTTTAGTTGAAAAGGGAACTTTTTGAGGCAAACAGTTGTCAAACTGTACTGTGTGCGGCCCTATTATTTAGGGAACATGATACAACACAGATTTAGGGAAAGACTTTTGGTCTTATTTTACCTGTGGGCAACGCTTCCTTTCTTAATGTCCGATATCAGTAAGGCGTCACCTGGCTTACGATTCTTGGGTGCTGAAAAAAAACCAATTCAACAGTAATCAGAATTATTCTCCAAAGAAATATTAAAAAGTAAAACTACATTTTGAGAGTTGTCTTGCAAGTCTACAGAAAGTAATTTTTCTGCTTTAATAACAGATGATTTCCAATTTGGTAGCAAAAGTCATATTTGAGGTCTACCCTGCAAAGTATGAATACAAATGTAAGATTGAAAATAGAAAAATTGTGCGACAGAACAGTTTGTCTTAGCACTTTCTGTTAACATAAGCAAAAACAACACTCATAACGAAACGTGAAACTGAAATCAAAGGAATACATAGGAGCAATTATCTTAAATATAAATAATTAAACTTTGCAATAAAATAATGATTATTCCTTTGTTTTTCGGCAGGAGTGTCAAAATGTTGGCACGGTAAGTGGTGAACAGTACATGTATGCTTGCACAAGGTGACTTATGTTGTATCTCCTGTTGCGTTCATTGTTCAGAATATAACTTTTGTTTTTAATTATTATAATTTATACCAGGTGAGCAAAAAAAAAAGAAAACCCAACTGGAAACTTCTATTTATTTAAAGAAATTTTGCATGTAGTGCGTTCAAGATCTAGGATATGAAAGCCTAATTAATAAGCTTTCTTTTAGTGAAAGAATCATTCAAATTACTCACGTACTTTTTGCAGTTATGGAAAAACACAAACACAGTTTTGTTTACCTTGTCCACGGATCACAATAAAGGTAAATGATACTTCAGGAAAAAACGAAAACTATTCACTATAACTATTAAAAAAAAAAAAATAAGAACACTCTCATAACCATGATAACTGGCACTTATCATAACATTTACTTACAAACCGCTGCTTCCAAAGTTGGAATGAGAAAACGCAGAAAGTAGTTCTTACCACTCAAAGTCAGGCCTAACCCTTGGTCCGCAATAGGGAGTTTGACACTAAATACACCGCTACTTGGAACAACAGATTCTGAAACAAAACAAGAAATAACTTGTTCTATGTCAAATGCTTTTGCATAAAAGAAAAGTCCGAAAAACATTTCCAAGATAAATATGCCCTTTGCCGTTCATTTTAGGAATATTTTTTTCTAAGCTGCCAAATTTGTGTGCAAATTCTGATGTGGAGAATACCTTAACTTTAATTTATTAAACTAAATTTTTTTTTTTTTTTTTTTTTTTAAATTTTTTTTTT
This sequence comes from Patiria miniata, assembly GCF_015706575.1. Taxonomy (NCBI): domain Eukaryota; kingdom Metazoa; phylum Echinodermata; class Asteroidea; order Valvatida; family Asterinidae; genus Patiria; species Patiria miniata. Next base: position 14,746,104 of record NW_024037058.1, on the reverse strand, counting down.
ATCTGCGACCCAACAAATTGAGTCACAACTTATTCATATTAGATGGAATATGCGTCGGGGTGATGTAAATTGAAGATTATGAATATCAATATGCTATCTCATGAAATGGTTGCGGTAAAATCAGATTCGAACCAGCCAGCCGACCCCATCAAGCTCGGTGGTCGAGTGGTAAGACAAGTGGTAAGATTGTTGGAGGATTTTGAAGGATTGAGGCAATGCTCACCCCTCCACTGAACAAATTCAAGAAATAACGGATGATTTTGGAGGATTGAGGCGCAGTTGAAGGATTTTGCAGGATTGAGTATGGTCCCTATCCAAAAGGGCCCAGGGGGCTACGGTTAATACCGGGGTGGGCTGTCGTGTTCCAATCTGATACATCACAGTCACTGTAATCAATGGCTGGTGAGAGTTTTTATAAATGATAACAAAATTTTTTTGGACGAATTGCCAAAAAAAAAAGTACATAAAATAAAACAAAAATCACACGAGGAAATTGTTACCTGCAACGTCAAATTCTATAAGTAACGTGCACTGCTGGCCGCTCTCTCTCAACATCTGATTGGCTTCTTCTAGAGTAACCTCATCCGTGTACTTATTGTTGATGGTCATGATCCTATCACCAACTTGCATTATGCCACACCTGCAGAACACGGGGGAATAGACTTGAACAGTATTTCTATAATGATTTACTGCAACAAATGTGAATCAAGGGATTGAACCATTGGTAAGAAAAAATTGAAAGAAATTGACGAAGGATAATTGTTTGTCAGAAGGAAAATGTAAAAAATGCACAACTTGTGCCGTGACCCATAACACATTGAAAATGGGGGGGGGGGGGGGGAAGGGGGATTCCGCCTAAGATCTCGGCCATCGAGTGACGAAAAATTTTGAAACTCAGTACATGCACAGAGCAACTCATCATGAACATACCCAAGAAATTTCATGACTATAGGTCAAAGGGTTTTGGAAGTAGGGCTAATTAATTATTCATATGTATGAATGGAAATTCTGCTCTGTGTACACGACATATATGGGAAAATTAGGTTTTCACAGTGCGTATGTTTTTGGTATCAAAAGATGCACAAGTCATAACAGCTCGGGTCGCGAAAAAAACTTTTTTTAAAGCCATCGCGAAAAAAGTTGTGGGGGGGGGCGGATTTCACCCCCCCCCCCCCCCAGACACATGAAACAACTTCCAGTGAATAGCCAAAGACCAGCTTTACCAGGCTGGCTTTGTCTTCTCAGATTAACAATCCCGTCAGTTCAGCCTACCTGTCTGCTTTCCCTCCTGGCTCGATGAAGCCAATGACGGCCGGTGAGCCTAGTATTTCCGTGGTGAACACGCCGCCCTGGATGCTGAAGCCAAAATCGCAGCAGCGCGAGTACAACGTTACCTCCGTGGTGTCCGAGCGACAGACTTGGGCCGTCATTCCCATTCCGTTGATCGTCGAGGTGAGGGATACTGTGAAAGATAAAGAATCTGATGAACTTAGACCAAATAATTTTTTTTGTCAAAAGTTAAAACCGCTAAGCAGATTAAAATGATTTGAGGAGACCATATTTCACTCAGTGACATATCTGATGGAAGAATTTACAGATTTCTGAACAGTGATGCTTTTTTTTGGGGGGGGGGGGATTTTGCCTTTTTAAAGACATTTACCCTAACCGAACTCAACCCATCAAAGTTTACCAGCAGGTTTTGTTTAAATCTGTTGGGATAGGTACAGTACCCCTAAACTGATGGTCTTTTACACTGGGGTTGGGATACCTCCAGAAACTAAGTCCAACAGTGTGTGTGTACAATTTCCCATGTGGGTGTTGGAATTTGCCAGGATGGGTACGGTTCCTAGTAAATTATGCTAAGGAGTTAGGATTAATTCACTTTTTGGAAAAATAATTGGTTAGCAATATTTTCGGAAGGTTCCCTTCAACTTTTGTAGTTTTCCCAGTGAGTCTGACATAATTTTATTTTAAATCACTAAATATTGAAAAATTTCAAAACAAATTGTAAAAATACAAATTTTGAAAACGAAATTTTATGTTGTGCAGATTTGTAGTTGAGTGCAACAAGTAAGGGAGGATGAACAATAACAATTTTTTTTTTCTTTTCAGTTGACCCCTTTCGTCCATGAACCCCCCCCCCCCCTCCCCCCAACCACCCTGCCTTCAGCTCCAAGTAACGCCAGAAACCGCCTGAGTACTCTATGGTTTTATGAATTCATCCTTGAATAGCTACAATGTAATACAATATAGTACAGGAGCAGATGGATTCATTTGAATAGCTTGTTACTCGTCTTGAGACTGAGGTTCTTGTGAAGACTTGATTATCTAAAACTCTTGGAGTGAGAACCAATCCGCTCCGTTCACAAGTAAAGAAAGTACAGTTGGGGGTCACCGACCGACGCCATCTTGCCTGACTGCAATATTGCCGCGACGCACGGCCGTACCACTGCGTGTACAAAGTACAAATCCCCTGGTGTACGTGCGGCACACACAAGGAACGGTACGCGTCAACCAGCTAAATGTCCCGCGCCCATGGGACGGAGCCCATAGAATTGCAGAGCAATCTCTTACATGTAGACGATGCCTTGAGATTCTTGGCTCTCAGTTTCCTGTTGAGCGTTGTGGCCTGCTGGCGGCTGTTGCCATGGAGCATTGCCTGGGATCTACTCAGACTGTTGTAGCTGGAGTTGTTCAGGTGGCTGACTGGCGTGATGGACCGAGACATGTTGCCGACTGCGGAAGAAGGGAGACAAAACAAAGCGGATTAAAGATGAATTCCCAGTGCTATTTTCGAGCTTCATCCAGAAATATAGAGTCCTTTTCTAAATTGCTATTTTTCTAGCATAAAAAAATTATTCACTTTTGAATGAGACATCAACCAAAATTTTAAAATTGGCTCATGAATTATTACTTCACAATTTTGAATTATTAGCTGCCAGACAATAATTCTGTTCTTGTGGGGAGGGCTGGTTCCTGCCCCACAATCAGTATCGATAATGTACGGACCGGGAGCCAGTCTGCTTACAAAGTGGATCTGTTTGTGCCCAAAACAAAAACCTTTTTTTTTCAGAGGGTTGCAGACATCCAAAAAAGGAAAAAAAAAACAAGGTTCTTTGGTTGGAATAAAACATAAAAATTTAAAAATTGTAATAATAAATAAAAAGTGAGTTTGTTGTAGAGTACAGGGAACTCAACTTAAAAGATAACATCACTGACATGAAATACGGATTGGCAAGGGTTGCAACAGATACAAACAGAAACACAATTCATATTCCAACTTCAGAATCGATTGATTTTCAATTCTGGCATGGAGTCGCCCAAGCCTAGCGACTAGGGATCTGAATTATGAACAAAAAGACCAACTCACCCACAAAATGCAACAAGGATACAAAACAATTTCATTCAGTAGAATGAGAGTGTAAAATACAAGCAGAGAAATCACAAGCAATATATATCACATCATGAGTTGGCAGGAATTGTGAATTTTTCAAATCAATCAATTCAAAAACAAGAGTAAAGTAATTGTGTATCATTGCTATATTTACAAATTCCAAAGAACAAATTCTCTCAAATTTTTACTTTGAATGGACAGTGTCAAATAATACTATACTTTGATAACTGCGTTTAGTTTTCTGACATACCGTTCTGCCCCCGTTGTTCCCGTGGATACGTCAGTCTAGGTGTCATGTGACTGACTGGGAGGATCTCCAGTTTGATTTGTTCGGAGTGTGTCGCCAGTAGTTGCGTGGCCTCGGGGACCGACATGTGGGACGTGCTGGTGCCATCAATGGTCATGATCTCATCACCGACGTGCAGGGCTCCACATCTAACATGGCGACATTAAAAATATCATAATCCATACAAATACAGTCATCTAGACACCGCCACATTTGGGTTGTTGATTCTTTTATCACAATATTTCAGACATTTGGGTAACAAGAAATCCACATAGTGTCTTATATACTTACAGAGAAAATGTTCTTAAAAACCCTGATTGTTTACATCTGATTGGGAAGCATTAATTTTGATGCCCCGCGGCGAAGCCGAAGGGGCATACTGTTTCCGCCTTGTCCTTCCGTGGGTGGGTGGGTGGGTGGGTGTGTGGGTGTGTGTGTGGGTGGGTGGGTGTGTGGGTGTGTGTGTCCGGACAAATCTTGTCAGCGCGATAACTTGAGAAATACTTAACATATGAACTTCAAATTTGGTTTGTGGATTGTTCTTGGTAATCCTAAGAAGCCTTTCGCATTTGGGGCCAAAAGGCCAAAGGTCAAGTTCACAGTGGCTAAAACAATAGAAATCTTGTCAGCGCGATAACTTGAGAAATACTCAACATATGAACTTCAAATTTGGTTTGTGGATTGTTCTTGGTAATCCTAAGAAGCCTTTCGCATTTGGGGCCAAAAGGCCAAAGGTCAAGTTCACAGTGGCTAAAACAATAGAAATCTTGTCAGCGCAATAACTTGAGAAATACTTTACATGTGAACTTCAAATTTGGTTTGTGGATTGTTCTTGGCAATCCTAAGAAGCCTATTGCATTTGGGGTCAAAAGGTCAAGTGTCAAGTTCACAGTGGCTAAAACAATAGAAATCTTGTCAGCGCGATAACTTGAGAAATACTTAACATATGAACTTCAAATTTGGTTTGTGGATTGTTCTTGGTAATCCTAAGAAGCCTATTGAATTTGGGGCCAAAAGGTCAAGGGTCAAGTTCACAGTGGCTAAAACAATAGAAATCTTGTATTTATTCTGAGATTATAGGGATTAGGGATTAATTCATATAAAACCTAGAGAAGACACTAATGCTGTCAATGAATGTTCCATGTGACCAAGGTACATGTAAGTTGATGTTAAAAGAGTGGTGTTATGTCATGGGAACAGTCACGGTTGCGGGGCATTTGTGTTTGTAAACACACCTGACTTGTTTTATATGTATTTATTTCTTTTCAAAGTTGAATAAAGAAATTGATTTGAGCGGGGTTTCAACCTGCAACCTCCGGATTACCGTTCCGGTGCTCTGCCAACTGAGCTATCCAGCCCTGTGTTGGTGGTACCCCCGATTTGTCAATGTCTTTGTTCAAGGGGCGCTAGTCAGAAGCCATAAACCCGTATTATGTCATGTCACCAGGGATCACTCCCAAAGTCATGATGCTACGGCCTTTTGTTACAAATCTTCAAATTTATACACCACAAAGGGAAACTGACCAGGTTTGTTTATAATTGTCAAAGTTGAACAAAGAAAATGACTGGAGCGGGGTCTGAACCTCCTATGTTAGCCGTTCCCAATTAGTGTCTATGTCTTTGTTCAACAGGCGCTAGTCAGAAGCCATAAACCCGTATATGTCATGTAGCCAGGGATCACGCCCAAAGTCACAATGCTAGCAACATTAGCAATGCTGCAAACCCGGGAAAAAGCAAACGGGGATCACTCAGAGAGGTTTTTTTGGCTTTTATGGCTTTTTTGTTAAGGCTTTTTGTGTTTATTTCTGTTAGCAATTAAAGCCATTGAATTATGAGACAAAGCTGTCAACGTCAAGGTATACACTGATATAAATTTCAAAATAAAAATAAAACAGAAAAAAGTCAGGTGTGTTTACAAACACAAATGCCCCGCAACCGTGACTGTTTCCATGACATAACACCACTTTAACATCAACTTACATGTACCTTGGTCAAATGGAACGTTCATTGACAGCATTAGTGTCTTCTGTAGGTTTTATATGAATTAATCCCTAATCCCTATGATCTCAGAATAAATACAAGATTTCTATTGTTTTAGCCACTGTGACCTTGACCCTTGACCTTTCGACCCCCAATGCGATAGGCTCCTTAGGATTGCCAAGGACAATCCACAAACCAAATTTGAAGTTCATATGTAAAGTATATCTCAAGTTATCACGCTGACAAAATTTCTTTTGTTTTTGCCACTGTGACCTTGACCCTTGACCTTTTGGCCCCAAATGCAAAAGGCTTCTTAGGATTGCCAAGGACAATCCACAAACCAAATTTGAAGTTCATATGTAAAGTATATCTCAAGTTATCGCGCTGACCAAATTTCTATTGTTTCAGCCACTGTGACCTTGACCCTTGACCTTTCGGCCCCAAATGCAATAGGCTTCTTAGGATTACCAAGAACAATACACAAACCAAATTTGAAGTTCATATGTAAAGTATTTCTCAAGTTATCGCGCTGACAAAATTTCTTTTGTTTTAGTCACTGTGACCTTGACCCATGACCTTTTGGCCCCAAATGCAAAAGGCTTCTTAGAATTGCCAAGGACAATCCACAAACCAAATTTGAAGTTCATATGTAAAGTATTTCTCAAGTTATCGCGCTGACAAAATTTCTATTGTTTCAGCCACTGTGACCTTGACCCTTGACCTTTTGGCCCCAAATGCAAAAGGCTTCTTAGGATTACCAAGGACAATCCACAAACCAAATTTGAAGTTCATATGTTAAGTATTTCTCAAGTTATCGCACTGACAAGATTTGTCCGGACACACACACCCACACACCCACCCACCCACCAACCCATACTTGTTTCACATGACTAGTGTGGACTTTCCATTGCTTTCGTGTAGTTAAGAAAAACCAGTGAAAAACTCATTTTTCTCAAACTGTGAAAACTCTTTCAACCCAATTTTTTTTCTATGATTCCCTTTAGTGTTTCTCTTCATTCTGCTACAGATAAACCTAACCCAAAAATGCCTCTAAACCTGTTTTCCAGAAATGGGGAAACACTGTGTGGACGTGGGGCAAGTCCACACAACGTCGGTGCTACCTACATTATGTGGACGTCTTTTGTTCGGAAGTCCATACTGCGTATGTAAGACAAACTCACCCACCCACCCACACACCCACGGAAGGACAAGGCGGAAACAGTATGCCCCTTCGGCTTAGCCGCGGGGCATAAAAAGAAGAAGATGAACAACCCACCTATCTGCAATGCTGGCCGGCTTAACGGCATCGATAACTACGATTGACTTGGTGCCCTTTGTTAAGGCACTCAGGGTCACCCCTAGGTTGGCTCCGGGGGTCTTGGCCACCTCGACTAGTAACGGACCCGTCGCATTCCTCACTGCCTCTGGAGAATCAGAAAGGTAAAAGATGGAATTTACATTGGGGAGACGCAAAGTTTTAATACTGGGATTTGCCCTTCATCGTTTAATTAACCCTAACCCACCTCACTCCTCCAAAATCCTCCTGGCGGTTTTGGAGGATTCAAGAGGATTGAGGATGAATGGTGATTGAATCAAATGAGGATTCTGGAGGATTGAGGATGAATGGTGATTGAAGCACATGAGGATTTTGGAGGATTGAGGATGAATGGTGATTGAAGCACAAGAGGATTTTGGAGGATTGAGGATGAATGCATTTTGAGGCAGGACTGTCTGATGATTTTGAAGGATTTGGCGTTGGTTATCCTTCATTTAAACACGAGTGCAAAGTTTTGGGATGAGGAGGATTTTGGAGGATTGAGGATGAATGCATTTTGAGGCAGGACTGTCTGACAATTTTGAAAAAATTTAGGCGGAGTTGCAAAATTTTGGAGGATTGAGGATGGTTGTAAGCAACAAGGGCCTAGGGGGTTAGGGTAAACTCCCTGACAAAAATTCTGTATCAACAAACAATCCTGTCCCATTACCGGTATACTGAGAATAAACCTGAAATTCTTGGATATGTTTGCTATTAAATTTCCCAAGCCCTTCAAACCCAAAACTGTGCAGCTAGCTTACGGCAGATAATTTTTACATAAAACAAACCTTGGACATTTACAATGAGGCCCCATTAAGTATGGCTGGGGTGTAGAACAGTTTTAACTGATTTTGGGAGTTTTTTCACTAACTAGAAAAATGGGAACTCATTTTCCAGGTTTCCCCGACTTCCAGAGTGGGTGGGAACCTTGAATAATAAACTGTGGCGAATCAAGGAAAACTAGACCTAAATTAAAAAAAAAGATAAATGAAATAACAAATTGAACACACAGAAAATACATGCAAACCAAATGATACGTATACATACATGTACAGAACAAGATTTCAGACTGCTGCAGATGTTACAAAAGATAGTAAAACTAAACTTCTAATTGGACTTTGAGAACTATCAACATGTATTGAAACAAGTACAAACAGATGTTGCCAGACAAACACAAGCACAAAGCATGATCACACTTTTTTTAAAGCAACTTTTTCACGCCAGAATTGAGAACCAACATGCAAATTATAATAAAAACAAACAATAATTAAAAAACAGAAAGACTAAATCTGCTAAGTGTACCTTATCAAACCTGAAATCCAGGGTGCGTGTTAAATACAAGAAAGACTTTTATTAATTATCACGGAAGAGATATTTAAAAGTGATATCAAACATTTAATGAAAAAGTTGATCACAAATTTTAATACCTCACCATATGCAAGTTTAGGGGCAGAGCCATGGTGTTGGACGTACATTTTGGACAATTCAACAGTGCGCACAAGAAAAGTTATAATTTGGATTATAATTCTGATAAATGAATAAGTTAGTTACTACAATGCTTTGTGAGGCGTTCTGGCAAAATAAGACGGAACTGGGCACAGGCCGTAGTGGAGGGAAATGCACAAAACTGAATGGGAGTGATTTTTTATTGATATTTGTATTAATTTGTGATATGTCTACTGCACATGTTTTAAAGTAAGAGTATGAAATCTGTGATATAAACAGGGTTTTTTTGAGGGGGGGGGGGAAACAATTGGCATCTTTCATTGTGGAACCACTTGTTCTTAAAGACAAGATGTGTGGGCATGTTGTTAACCCCATTGGTCAAAGGAGTCTGAAGTTTGGTGTGTACCACCTGAGCGCAAATGTGCTTCCACCTCAGAAATGGCTTCAAATGTTGTTTGCTGAAGTAGTCTATATAGGGCTCTGTGTGTTTCCCTGATGTGAAGCGCCCCCTAGTGGCATACTCACCCATGATGGAGACGTCGTACTCCACGCGGAACGTAGCGTCCATGCTGCTCTGTTTGATAGCATTGAGCGCCTCCATGTGACTCAAGCTGGACAAGTGGATGCCGTCAACGGACAGGATACGGTCGCCAACCTTCAAGGTCCCATCCCTAGAACGAGATCAAGCAAAAACAGAATTATGAATGATAGAGACATTACTTGCTAATGTTCAAGATCCTTTTTTTTGATAATTTTCAAATACTTCAGTATTCGATTACTTCGACTTGGATTTGATTGAATATTTAAAGCCGGAGTCCATCATTTGCAGCTATCCAAAAAAGTAACTGGCGTAATAATTGTTGAAAAACATTCTTGGTTGAAAGATAGTAAGGGGACTAAACTCCCTGTGAAATTATTCTTTCTGGCAAGCTGTCATTTTGAAGAAATCAACAAAAGAAGGCATTTCCAACGGTGCGTCTTAAGAAGCACCGTAGGAAAATTTGAATCAGTAGTTCGTTTTGTTATTCGGTGCAACGCGCGCAAGCATTGGCACGACGCACAGGCGTGTGGGGTTGCTATAATTCATCGGATCAGTGCGCGACATCGCATAAAGCTGCAATTCAAAACAATTCAAAACATGATTTAGCAACTTTTGATTTGAAATTGAGATCCTAGAATGCTGTTTTTCTCGGAATATACAGCTGAAGCTGAGCTGAAACTTCATCAGGTTAGTTGTTCAGTATCCTTCATTAGATTTTGAACACATTTGTTGCTTCAAACGAACAAAATGCACAAATTACAAATGATGGACTATGTCTTTAAGTAAATTCCAACACTGGCATTGTGTTTTAAAAAAACTATGAATATCATGTCTGTGTCTACATACATGTATTTATTCACGGTAGCTGACAAGTTACCGACCACGAAGTGACATGAAGAAGCCCCTGCCAGAGCTTAAAAAATGGCTTTGAACTTCAGAGGGATTAGACTGGCTTACCTGTCTGCTGATCCGCCAGACCTGATGTGAGTGATGGTGAGTGGGCGTGTCTTGCTGGGATTGGCGTTCATTCCGCCCCTGACAACAAACCCAAAGCTGCCTTCCTCCTTAGCCAATCGGATCTCCATGTTCTTGGACGTAACCGTGATGCCATTGTCTTGCACTGTGGAAAAAAACCATTGATTCTGCAAATGAAAGAATCTCTGTGTATTAACCTGGACCAAACATGGAGCTACGAAGCAGAAACAATATTGCAGAATACCAGTTTATGGCATATACATTTATCATTTTGGCTGGTGGACATTTTAAGGCCACTTCATCAGTGTAGGTTGTTTAATAGGTTTTGAAAATCAAAATATAGGTTTTTGAAGGTTTACTTCAAGTGCCAAAATACATTCATTCAAAGGTTTTTAGGGTGATTTTTTTCAGCATGAGGTAGCTGGAATACAGCATTTTGCTTTCCTCAAGTTCCCCACAATAGCTAAAGTTACTAAAAACAAACTTGCAGGACTCCATGAAAACTGGCCAACTCTAGAACGAAACCTAGCTTTTTCCAATGTTTCCTAAGTGGCCTACTAATTGTGACAATATCTAACAGCTTATTAAAAATAAATATACAGAAATCTTATGATTTTGTGGCGATCACTGGATCTTGGTACATATTTTTGTTGAACAAGAAACTTTTACATGGGCCAAAGAAGACTCATTCACATGATTTCAAATATCAAATTTTCTCTGAGGCTTCAGTTCTATGTCTGGTTCCAGAATCATTGAGAAGCCGAAGTAAAAATACTAAAACAGCCCCAAGAAGATTTGACGTTTTTGAGGATGAGTACACATTTCTGATGTTTACCATGCTGAGCTGGAATCCCCAAAGTAGGGGCTGAAAAATCTCCCGAATCCAAAAGACGAAGCTGTGGAAAACCAGCTGAGCAAAACTAAACTAGCAAAACTCATTTCAAGCTATAAAAGCAGACTGACAGACCTGCAGGCGGTATCTCGTACTCGATCTCCAGCGAGACACGGTCCCCGGCATTCTTGAGCTGATTGATGACGTCCTCGTGTCGCAGCTTGGCCGTTTTGATGCCGTTGACGGCCGTGATCAGGTCGCCAATCTGCAAGAGATCGCTGCGCTGGGCCACGCCCCCTGCCCGCATGTTGGTGGCCCGGGGCCGGCCGTCCTTGTCTATTCCACCTGGAAGACAAATTCAAAGGACGGTTTCAGACAAGATCAAAGTTTTGCAACTTGAAATTACAAAATTAATTCAAACGAGACAAGACAAGCTTAATAAAGCTGGTCCCAGAGTGCAAAAACCTCTATTCAATTGATTCAGGAAGGCTCAGTGGAAATTTCGTAGAATAAGGTCTGGTGGTTAACGCGATGGAAAGGGAAAATCCACTATTGTCTTTCACATGGAGCCTTGACTTACTGCCTACACGTATCAGGACAGTAGATAAAACAAATGGCGCCAGACTAATGCAGACATGTTGTAGATTCTACAAGACATACATGTACATGTACATAAACAGGCAAACCTCATAAAGCTTCTCCCAGACCAGTGTTAAGGCCGGTTCACGCTTCATGTGAATGCGAAGCAATTCGGGTGATTCACAATGCAGTGCGCCACCAAGAGTTTGCCATGGAGAATTGATTTTTCCCATTGCATTGTGGGAGCTGGTCAACAAATTCGCAGCGGGGGACATATGAAATTGTTGCTTTTTCCGGTCAGTAGTTTCGTAAGCGTATGATTCGAGTCTATGTTTGCCCTATTCTTTTCTTTTCATCACTATGGTGTTTATTGTTACATGTATGTCACAATCTATAACAAATTAGCTCAAGTTGTCTGCTGACACTCATTCGAATGGGCTGTGTTTTGTCGACCGTAAACTTGAAAACTGGACTCTCCATGGCAAACTCTTGGTGGCGCACTGCATTGTGAATCGCCCGAATTATGACGTCAGGAAACATTTGCTGCGAAATTCGCCGAAGTTGGAATGTGTTCAACTCTTACAAATGTGAAAACTTGCCGAGACATCACAGATTCACATTCATGTTCGCTTTGATGGGTATTAAACCAGCTCAATTCACAAGTAACAGTGATACAGTGAGTGAGTCAGTCAGGTGCAATTAATGTTCTGACAATTGTATTGTTTAACTTCAAAGTGACGAGTGTGATTAAACACAAGTCTCACATGATCACAATAGTCAGCAAAATGTTGGAAGTCCAAACTAGGAAAATTTGTTATAACACTTTTTGCAAGTCCTTGGAAACCACTAAGAAAACTATTTATTTATGTTGTGAATGACGGGCAAAGCCTTGTTTTCAAGTTTGTATTCTTTATCACTCCCCTTTCTGTATCAAGCAATGTAAGTTTTTTTTAATGCAGTCTTTGAAAGTGCACCTTTGTGTCCCATTTAACCTTATTTTCAATTTTCTTTTTGCCATTATCAAGGGTATTTTGGTGCCTTTTTGGTTTTAATGCTAATGCCAATTTACATATTCATGAGCAAAAGTGTGATGTCATTTCACGCAGAAACCTCAATGTTATGCCAGAATTTCGGATATTTTGCGGTCGTAAATTTTCTTTGGTAATTCTTTGTTACCTTAGTACAAGAGCTTTTCAGTGAGCCAAATTTTTGGGTCACAATTTGAACAGAAAACCCCCAAACTGAACAGTGTCTTCCTGAAATGAAATCACAGCAACAGAGCCCTCAGTTGTCCAGAAAAGCGTGGACAATTTTTAAAGTTTAAAGAAGGGCACTTTTCAATCAAATTAACCAAAAAGGGATGTCAAATAGTTTTCATACATTTAACAGGAGTAGAAAGTTGCACAACTTATGTTCGCTAGTAAACTGCACCTCATGGTCCCTTGAACCCTTTCACAAGTTTCGTCAGGAGGAAGTTTGTAATAAAGCTGTTCTTTCTACACAGCTGTTACCGGTGCCCAGGGAGCTGTCAGATTTTGGCTGAGTTTCAAGAGTCCTGATTGGGCAAGAGGTCTGTTTCCTGTGCAATGAAGTATTCTGGCCCCTGCAAGATCCATTTGGGACATTTCTTTCCTCTCTCATTTCCCTTCAAAAATATTGCTGATGTCCCCTAACGTGGCGCGGCCCCCAACTTGGTGCACTGTAATTTTTCGCCTCTAGAGCGCCTCCCTAGAGCAAAAGTTTTACCTGAAATTTCACAGTAAGTGAAATTTCATCAGGCTGTTAACATTCCCGTTCATAAATCTTCAGTTTACCTACTTTATTTATTTCAAAGTGCACAGTGAACCCTTTGAAAATGCGTCCACAAATAAGAAAATAATTTTCTGACAAACTTCTAGTTGGGTATATAAGTGGAGATAAGGCCAAAAAAAAAAAGTCTCCGGTTTCTGGTATGCGCGCGCGTCGCCGTAGCCATGCGCGTCGGCAAAATGAAACAGTTTTTTTTTCCATACAAGATGATGTCTCAAAACCGCCAAACTCACTGGTTTGACTGGAATTCTGCTGCTGCACAATTTTAACGTGTTTTTAGATGGGGTTATGATCGAGAATAAGCTTTATGTGGCCTCTCTGGACTCCCATACATTTGCACTAAGTTTAGTCGGGCACCATTTGCAGTCATCAGCCGACATTTGAAGCCAAAAAAAAAAAAAAAACAGGTAAAAAAAAAAAAAGGCCGCGTCGCCGCACCACTTTTGGGGCAAGCTCCATACCAGAAACCGGAGACTTTTTTTTTTTGGCCTAATAATGGTTTATCAGAATTTTTGAACTTGAAGGAAATTCTTTAATGTTAACTTGGGATTTTCTGAGATTTATTCAAGGGCGCCACGCTAAGGAACACTCAGCGTATATTTGGCCCAGTTTCTGGATGCCACCATTTTTTAAATTTCCGACTAAATTTCATGACACTGAAATTGTTCACAAAGGTTCAACAGCAAGCATTATTAGGTAAAAGTAGTAGTATTTAACTGAATGAATTTGCAGTTTGTCAACAAAGAAGTTAGCAATACTGTAAAAGTCAGGGGAAATGTCAAAGTGCACCGTTAGGGAACACCACTACCGGTACATACTCTCTTTTTTGTCAATTCTTTCCTTTTTTGAATAAGGGGACTAATAGCAACAGATCTTTATTTTGCTATCCCATGGTTGGTACTTTTTGCCAAACACTGGTTGACAAAATTGACAAACTATGGGAGGTCAAGTTGCCAAAAAAATAAGGAAAAGTTATTTATGTTTCAAAAAATATCATTGGATTGTTGAAAATACAAAATAACCAATACAACACTACCACAGACTTACTAAAAATGTCTCTTTCTTACATAGTGAGAGTGTTTAATATGCAATTTCTTTTTGCAAAATCTGTTGCCAACCACAACTTAAATTTATATGCCCTTGTGGTAGCCCTTACATAATGGTGCTCATTGTTTACAACTGAAGAAGGTCTATCTATAGGGTTGCAGACCAGTAAATCGGTCCGAAATTGCCTACGCCGGCCAAATCACGATTTGCATGCCCTCAAAATCTTCAGTATTTGAGCATGCTGTGGGCCATAAACTTAAGGGTTTGTAAAAAATATGGGTGGAAGCCGTGCACAGGACTGGGAGCTTGTAGTTCCGTTCAGTTTGGATGAAATTGGGCCCTTAAAGCGCTCGATTTTGCAATGGAGTGTAGGCATTGTTTTTCAAAATGGCGATGGGCTTCAGGACTATTTTCAGGGGTGATCATCTTCAGAGGGAAATTTCTCCTTAAAGTCAATAGTTGACCCCCCGAAAATTGATAAGAAAATGAAAGATAATGAAAATAAGCATTAATTTGATGTGTGTCTCGAACCCCTTGGAGAGTTGTGAGTATTTTTCCCCAATTTCTGAAGTGGGAGCATTTACCATTGGGGTCTATGGAAGTTTATTTACTGGTCTGCAATCTATAGACGTGTATCATGCCTCCATTTTTTTTCCACTGAAGGCCAAATGTTCTTCCCAGTAATGTTCATTACATGAAAACACTGTTTAGACTTTCTATCTCTCAGTGCTGCACCAAAGACCTAAATTTTGTTGCATTTTTCCTTACCTCTTTGTTAAGTTGTGTTTTAGTGTCTTTTTGGTTGGGGGAGGGGGTAATTGACTCATTTTTTCCCTATCAAATTTAATCTTACCTGATACTGTAAGTCCAAACCCAACTCCTGGTCTTTTTTCCAGCTCAACAATTGTGTAGGCACGCTTCTCCTCTGCACACACAAAAAGTCAGACATACATTTAGACATCAACCAGATTTGCAACGCAAATGAGCTTTTGAAATTGAATATTCGTTTTCTTTCCTTTTTTTTTGGCAGTACTCTTTTACAGCATTGTCTGGACATGTCTCAAAATATCATCAGCAGAGATGAAACTGGCCTTGGCAAAAAAATCTGACATTGGACCTTGGGTCCGAGCTGCCACGGCATCGCGCAGTGAAGTGCAGTGCAGTGCAGTGCAGCACATCGCATTAATGTCATAGGTCAGTATTTAACCTCAGCACTTACCGAAGTCTTATATAGTGCACGTATCAACCAACAATTACATGTAGGTACTCAAGGCGCTGGTAATTATGTCTATTTTTAAAGACAGGTAAATGAAGTTTATGAGAAATATGAGACCCATTATGTAGCACCTTTATAAAGGGTATACATGTACAAGGTGCTGCGACGCATATTGCCGCCACTGCCAGAAACACCGGGGCAAACCCCTTCTCTTAGTGGTGTTACTGGGTTCTTTAACGTGCATTACACAACACACGGGACCAACGGCTTTACGTCACATCCGAAGGACGAAGCAATAATGGTAAAGTGCCTTGCTCATGAGCACAAGGACCATGTTACCTGTCAGGATTCGAACCCACTTACCGTACCACGGCACACGAGTCGAACACCGTAACCATTGGACCACAGCCCCCCACTTAGTTAAAATGAATAGGGTGTAAATCAGGGTCCCAGCACTTTATGAAAAAACAAATTCCGTGAGTTTTCCCTGAGAAATGTCAAAACTTCCGTGAGAAATATTTTCACTATTACAAGGCTGCTGGGAAGTCAAGAGGTGGTTGCAGCAAAGTAACTAAGATACTGATAATACACAGACCACTTGATGACCAGTGGTGACCCCCCTCTCCCTTGTCTAGAGAGGTGTGTAATATTCTCACTGCATAAACACTAAAGAGCCACCATAGTCACTAAGCCTGTTGGAACACATTTTTGCCAGGGGGTGCTGGGATGTGCATTCGTGTCTACTAAAAGTAGGGGGTGCTTTCGTATAGTCCAGCACCCCCATCCAAAAAGTTGGGGTGCTGCAGCACCCACAGCATCCCCAGTTCCTGCTGGCTTGCATAGTCCGTCAGTCAATGGACATAACTTGGACACGTGGCACATGACCCACCTACGCCAAACTTACGCAAAAACCTACCCCTTCTGGGTCACTGTCAAATTAACTGAATTTTCTTAGATTTTTGGCATTTTTCCCAAATTCAGTTCTCCCTAACTGGAAAAATTGGAACTCATTTCAAGGTTTTCCCTGATTTCCAGAGTGGTTGGGAACCTGTAAAATTCTCCCCTTAGTGGAAGAGTTTCAACTTTAGGGATGAGCTAATTGTCTACTTTGGAGTCAAGAAAGTAAAGATTTTGGTCTGATGTGAATAGCAACCTACCTGGGATTCCTTCCTGTGACCGGCCATTCTGATGGCCGTTCTGGCTACCACCAGCAGCTGAGCCACTTTTACTGGCCTTATCTTCGTCATCTGAACAAAATAGGATTAAAAATATAAACTTTTACAGATCAAACAGCAGCCACAATGGGTGGTTTGTTTTTGTTTTGCCCCCTCCCCCCCCCCCAAGTTTTTATCAGGTACAGTGCATGCAAAAGGTCCACTCATGCATGTCCCAATAAGCCGTTTTGCGGATACCACCATCTTGCTTGAAATCGTGATTGGCCAATGGCTTGGGGAAGGGGGGCTTACGGGACCCAGACTGAAAATCCGTAACGTAAAAGGCATGGGGAGGTCAGAGATGTTCTGAAAATCTCTCCTGTGGAACAAATGCACACACTCCACAGATGGCAGCAATGTAATGAAGGATGTGACACTGCGTTAAATTTGTGTAAACGTTTAGCAAATATTTTAAGAACCATTAAAACGTTAAAGGGAATGTACAACATTTGCCTTTGCTACAATTTTCAAAAATATATGGATTTGGAGGTTATGTACCGGTATATAATAGCAAATACATGTACTATTAAACTGACTTGTTTCACGTTTTGGGCTTGTAGATACTGGAAAAACCAAGAAAACCAATCATGTTCTTGAAGTCTGGTTCCCTGACCCACTTAAAATGAAACAGAGCAATTGATAGACTTTGGGAAATTGTAAGGTATAGAGAATCAGTCTAGAAGGCTTGTACCCCTTCACAGGTGTGTAATCAATTGCAAAGAAAATGTGGGATAACTAAATATGAAAAATTAGGAGCAGTTTTTGAGAAAAAAAAAGCCAGTTTTCCAACGCTGGTCGGCCGACCAGCATTGGAATAATACAATTTTTCTTGAAATTGTCAGCACACAAGGAGCTACGATTTTACAGGATGCTTTAAACTGCCATTCCCTAACAATCCAGTAAGGTACCCGGGAGTATTTCGTGGTAATTTGACGATTTCGTTTTTTGATGTTTGCAAATGTTGTATCTTCCCTTTAAGTCATGTCACAAAGGCAGGCGCCTCCCATTATGTCGGCAGACCAGCCGCATTGACATGATAAATCAACAATGACTGACATAATAAATAGCGGGCACACCGGGCAGTCACTGAGGAAATGAAACTTAATTACGTTTACTACTACAATACTACTGTCCTGTTTATAGGCCGTCTAGCCGCGAACTTGAGGTTGGACTTGATCCGGAAAGATGCCCATATGTGGCCATCACTTGTCACCCTGTGCACAAACCGTACGAGACTGCATGGTTTGAACATTTCTAAGTGTTTTCTCAGTAAATACTTCAATATTTCCCCTGCTAAATTTGACTTTTTGGGACATCCTGGTATTATCACTTTCTGATGGGAAAAATGAGTGATGGCCAGATATGGGAATCTTTGCCTTGATCCACAGTGATCATCTATTTGCTTTTCTCCATTCCATTTGGTTCAATGCCAGATTGGCATTGATGCGTAGACATTGCTGGTCTAGTTGAGGTTGTGTACAATGTACATGTACATGTACCTCCAATGTAATCAAGTACAGTGCTTCTAAGGTTTTGTAAATCAAATACATGTATTGAAAAATCCGTTAGACCCCAAAAACTAATACGGGTAGTTCTGCTTCTGGTTACCCTACCGGTACCTACCCTATTTTGACAGCCACCACGCTAATTTTGGGGTGGAGAAAATGAGGAAAAAACCTGAAAATCATCAATTACTGAATACCCTTGCCTACAAGCAGACACCTCCATATGGTCGTACACAAATAAAATTTGCCAAAAAAAAAAATAAAATAAAATTTACCTACCAACCTAATATACCTACCGATACTATTTTTAAATGCCGTGTTATACATGTAGAAAGCAGAAGAATTTTTTTTTTTGGGGTGGGTGGGCCTTTTTATTTGGGAAATGTACCGTATATACATGTATGTATGTTTAAACTCAAAAGGAATATCACATGAACCTACAGGTCCTTTTCTTTTATTCAGGTTTCATTTAAATGTTTTCGAAACTTGTAAATGGATAAAGAATTTGGCATTTTAAAACGTTTAAACGTGCAAACATCACATTCTTACATGCAGCTGATCCATTCAACTCTGCTTCATATCATAAGAGTCCACACAAACAAATTGATCTGTTTCAGAGTCAACTTTGCCTTAACCCTACCCCCCTCTAGGAACCATTCTCAATCCTCCAAAATCCTCCAAAATTTTGCACAGTTTGTATTCCAATGAAGGATACATGTACCCAGCGCCTCAATCCATCAAAAATGTCAGACAGTCCTGCCTCAAAAAAATGCATTCAACCCCAATCCTCCAAAATCCTACTCCTCTTCAAACACCATTCATCCTCAATCCTCCAAAACCGCCATGAGGATTTTGGCAGATTGAGGAGGGTTAGGGTTAATAAAAGGAACTGTTGTAAGGATACAGGTTATATATGCTTGACTTACATTTATATTTTGAACACGTGTGCCATGGCATCTGACAGGAAAAGCAAGTGAGCTGATAAGTGAGATTTGCTATGAGTCACCAATAACAGCTCAGGTTTAAGCCAAGGGGAGCCATTTGGAAAAATCAGAGTTAAGAACCGTCAAGCCCTGTATCAACTTTCTGTGAATTCTACAGTGAAAATATACGTAAGGATTCAACAACGATGGTTTTAATGACTCAACTAATTAGTCAACAATGAGTGGTAAATCCACTGCCCCCCCCCCTTTTTTTTACTAGAGACTCCCCTGAATCCTACAACATCCCCAACTGTGCAAGGATGCAAATTCCTAAATCCTGCAAGACTCTCTGAAGCCTGGGAGGAGTGTTAGGATTAATGTGCCTTTCTTAAGTCCTTTTTTGAGGGAGCCAAATAATCACAGGCTTTATAGAATAAGCTGTACATTTAAATGGACAGATGTGACAATTAGTCACACGCAACAAAATGTATCATGTACATGTACATGGGGAGGGGGTCTTGCTGGACACCACATGACACTAGGGGGCGCTGTTCATGATACAGATGTACATCGTATGTATACCAGTAATTATGCTCCTTAACATCTCACATTAAAATGGCGCATTAAGCTTGTGCACTTTTTCCCCCTTTTTTTCAGTACTATTGAATACATTATGGTTTTGGGAAGTTCGACAAATACCTCCAAATCCGCCTTTTTGTTTCTCACCATGAAAAAGTGGGGGGAAGAGGGGGGAGGGGGATCCAATAGCCCATCCCCCATGTCAAAAGGGAGGGGGATATATATATATACCCCCATCCCCCCCCCCCCCCTCGGTTTTACGCCCCTGGCCATGCCACCCAAGTGTAACATGGACATCAAAGAAATGAAATGCGCTTTAATTAAGTTACCACAACTTTACTGCTAACAATTAAGCAGCACTGTGACACAATAAGGCTACATCCGAATCAACTATCTAGAGCTAGGTCTAGGTCCATGCCCATTGAAAATACGCGGAAATGCGCTGACAATAGACGTAGCCGTAGCTCTGGAAGCCCGGTTTGGACACGGCCTATCACACAAGCCCCACAGAGTTAGTCACACTGAGGGTCGTTCAGGCAAGGCGCAATTGGTGGGTCCAACCGAAAAGTCCGAGTTAATACAAGTACCAGTTAACACTCTGTTTGAAAGCTCTAATCCACCCTCAGAAGAGCAAAGTGTGCCACCAACTATATGTATGATGCTAATGTCAGAAAGAAGATTTGATATGGAACTCATTCATTGAGCACTACGCATGTTGCAAAATTGCCAGCAACAGAGGGCTCAATGCACTGGTAGTGTGCAACACGATTTTAACCATACTGCAGATACAAGCCAGGAAACAAATAAAAGTATGATACATGTATGTATAGTTAAATTCATAACTGGGAAACCATAGGCCTACCCTTGTTGCAAGAATTACCTGGGGGAAAAATAAAGAAAAAATATTGGAACCAAGACAAGAGTTGAATAAACATGCACGTCAAAACGACAGTCTATTCCTCCACACAACTTTAATCGCACTCTGCCACGTTATGTCCGTCAAAACAATACATGTCCATGTCCGACTCAAGTTTGTTAAACTCACCAGAACTACTCGGAGTCCTCGTCCGAGAAAAACACAGACTCATCCTGTACCTCTAGGAAACAAACTTCCAGTGAAAATTGATGCAACTCACAGTACACTCCTTAAGATACAGGCTGCAAGTATCATTCCATTGGAAGTCCTATGCAAAATGGCCACTCTACTGAATCTCTGAAGCAAGTAAGCTGACTAGGAGAGGAAACAGATCATTCTGAAGTAGAACACCCTGAGGAACTTGAGGTCGGTAGAATTTTAAGTGGAGCCATGTCACTTACCTACAGGAAGGGGTTATTATGTCGAACACATTCGGCATCCTTGTAAAAAAAATGCACTATCTTCAAGGTGTTTCCAACTTAAACCACTATGGCACCCTCAAAGTTTCTTTCCAATCACAAATATTGTTTTCTAGACTAACATGATGCAGTTCTATAGTGAAAAAAGGAGATTTGTTTTACTGCAATGTGTTTTCCTCTGGCCGGGAAGCATAAAATAACCCCTATGTTAAATTGGAGCGTGCCAAAGGAACTTTGAGGATTTACAGATGTCTTGTTAATACATTAAGGTGTTGACAAAAAAGCTCCATGATGACGAGGTATGACAAGTAATGAACTAACACCCCCTTCCCACTTTCTTCTCCCCCCTCCCCCACTCCCGTCCCCCCCCCCCCCCAAGGGAAGGGAGTCTTGCTATATTACATAATACTATGATAAATGATTCAAGGCTATGTATGTCAGACCCTGTATAGACACACATTGTACAAATATTTTAAATTCTAAAAAGATAATTTTACAGATTATGACTGCGGTACAGCAAAATTGAACATGATTGGGCATTTGTCCAATTTCTACACAAACTGTGAAATCAAATTTTCTTGGGATACAAAGTTGCTTGGGATCCAGTTTTTGTATGTGTGCCAGTAGATATCTGGGTGAGGTTGTTTAATACATCATTGAAAGAAACTTCATAAATACTTGGTTTAATGATGCAGGTTACGGCACAAGAAACCTGGAAAAAGTGGGCTTAAATTTCACTTTTAATTTGCGGGGTGAAAACTTGAAATTACAGTAGCACCGACATTACAGAATCTTCAAAAGCAAATCTTTGATAGGGCCTACAATTTGGACTTTCAATGTGACTTTAGAAAGCCCACTTCAAACTTTTCATTTTAAGCATCCACTTGTCTGGATTGCAGTACTTTTCATCTACTCATCACTCTGCAACCTCTTGCAACCTCTTGCAACCTCTTGCAACCTTGGGGTCAAAGGTCTTCCCTTTGTGTCCTTTCTCTAGGCTTTCACAGAGGAAATATATTTCAGGAGGGCTGTTTGGAGTTTACATGTATATGTATAGATAGTGTGCAATAAAAAGAGGAAAATACCCGAGCTATTCTCACGTAAGAACATATCAAGATATGAGCATTTTGAGATGATCATGATAGGAAAAAAATCAAGTTCAAAACCTTCAAAATCACCTACATGTAAAGCATAGGCTACAAGTTACAACAGGTATACTGTAAAGAGAAAAATTGTAACGGAAAGTACTGATGTCTTAAAACCGCCAGCTCAGATAACATGGTTAACTTGTTCAACACACTATAAAATGTAAAGTTGGGAATACCGGTAGGACGTTTTAGCAAAATCTACAGTTTACAAAATTCATTGACCGAATCCACCTTCACCATCAGCAAAATGCCTAGGGGCTTCTTCCTTTCAATTGCATTTTAATTCCTGAAACCCCAACCCCCCCCCCCCCAAAAAAAGAGGGCTACAAAAGAGTGAAAACACATGATACGGTACGTGTTTCTATAATATGTAAGACTCCTCCATGGACATGAATCAACATGCATAAACAGTGTAGGCAAAATCATTTTCCTTTTTTCCCTCTTTTTATTCATTTGCCAAGAGCTTTCATGTAGGTTTTTCAGGGTGTATTAGGTATATTTTTTTGCAGAAAATCAGTGCAAATTGTGGTAACTGAATTGTGTGCAAATGCCACTTGTTTAGAATAAACTTGGTAAAATTATCAACCAGAATCTGAAGTGTTGACTGGTTTCTCTCTGCATACTGAAAAGGGAAATATGGTGAACGTGTAATATTTCCAATTCAGAAAATTAAATAAGTTCTGGTCTCCCGCCCGCTTCCTTTTGTTTTTGCTCATAATTGCACTACATTTTGTCTTTATTTGTTTCCAGCAAAGTTGTAGCTATGTGTGTAAGTTCAAAATCTGGTAGAAAGGGAGATGGCTCCTTCCGACACAAAAGTATCAGCAAAAGAATCAAGAAAATGGAAGAATGCATCAAGATTGGAAAATCTGCCATCTTGGTGGGGGTGACGGGAAAGGCCGCCTGCATGTACTCCCTTTTTTTTAAAAAGACTTAAACACAATTTGTTTCCAAATTGGCCTGACATTTATAAAATCTAGTATAGTCACGAATGTTAACCAAGTACCGGTACCAAATTCCTTCAGTAGAAAAGACAAAAATTCAAAACCAAAAACCAACACCCATTCTGCACAATCACTACAAAACTACAACTCTGAGGGGGAAATATACAATCCACAGCCAGCCCTTCAAAAAAGTCAGCTGCCCCTGAAAACGTTGTGACTACATTCCCCAGTTTTGTGCACAACTGAATGAAGGGTGAAGGTTTCACACGAAGCCAATTTGTTATTCGCACCCTATCCACTCCCACCCACACCAACCCATGACTATGGTCTGTGTGTGGAGTGACCCAAGATGTCACTCAACGGCCAGCCAGAGCTGTGCACAAACTTGACCTTCACTGGGGTCTGACAGTAAGGTCAATACACTGAGTTGGATTCTCTTCTGAGCATAATAATCACAACCGACGCTTTGTTTCAGCTCTTGAAATGAATGGAAATCATTGTTTACCATGATAAATAAAAACGATCAATACATTGTACAAGCTACAAGTGGCACAAAAGTTCACTATAGTACTCAACATTACAAGCAAGACTTTTTGAACTGAGAAAAGACTTAGGGCCTAACATTGTGCCCAAATTCATCCAAACAGAAAGTTTGCTATTAAACCATTCTGAAATGGTAAGCACGAATCAGCTGGGAGCCAACCACAAACAGCACCCACTGCATGATAGTTTGGCTGGTGACCTGGTTTTTGCTTAACAACTAATATTCTGAGCTTAGCAAATTTCCGTGCTTGGCTGCTCAATGAAATCAGCTCCTGGAGGCAAAATCCAAGACTTTGGTTGGTGCCTAAAATTTTAGACCTTGGAGACCCTCCTGCCATCTGAAAAGTCACAGACAGTCAAAAATATCAATCCTCTTCCCCTGCCATGCCTTTTACGCCGGCTTGTCAATAACAGTCAGGTCATCTTTCATGCAAGCACTGTGACTAGTCAAATTCAGTCAACAGACAAAAGCAGGCAACTGGTAGGCACAGCTGGCTTATCAATCACCTACTGGTAGCGTACAGTCAAAGCATAGCTGTATCACCTTACCGGTACATAAACAGTTACAGCCGGTCAAGACTTCTGTACAAGATGGATTTAATGCCCACGAATCAGTACCCGTGACCTCAAAATGGTCTTGGAACCCCCAGCACTGTTTTTGTCTTCTGAAGAAGTGCTTAATTCGTAATTAACAGAAATTTATTGACCCTAACCACCCCAACTCCATCAAAATCCATCCCCCCATTTTGGCGGACTTGGTCCAGGAGGCCTGGCGTGACTAAATATTGGTGGAGTATGATGGACTTGGGCCTAATGGCCTGAAGCAGTGCTAGGGGTATACGATTGATTTTGCCTAGCTTCCTGTACAGCTATTGTGATAAAAGCCATGTGTAGCAAGTCCATGAATGTCAACCAGTGTGTCAGTGGTGGCTTCCATTATGTCACGTACAGTTTTGTATTGGACGCACAGTGATTGATGGATTTTGCTGGAATTGGTCCAGTTCTTAGTATAAGACGCCAGGGAGTTGGGGTTAATTTAACTGGTATTATAGTGTTACTAAAACCATTACTGATACTGTTATGTCCACTACATGTACGGCTCTTATATTTTTTTGCCCGAGGTGTTCGTGGAAATTTTCTTTATAAAAAGTCTTCTACCGGTACGTGAGAACTTTTCATAAGATGGGATTTTTCCGTAAGGGTGATGTAAATCAAATTAGGTTTTGCCCTTCACCGACGTATAAACACTGTATACGCAGTGTGTTACCTCCCGAGTGAAAGTTGGGAAAAAAAATCCCTTGGGTGGGACTCTAACCCACGACCTCCTGCTGTCTAGTGCAGATGTTTTACCATTCGACCACCGAGCTAACGGGATCGGTTGGCTGGTTCAAATCTGATGTTCATGTACATGTACATAGCCCAGGGTACCGCATTGACTATTCATAAGAGGGGATTTTTTTTTTGAACTTTCCAATCTTCTTAAGAACGTACATATCATGTTTAAATCTTACGGAAAATGTTTGCCTGTAATAAGTCTCGAAATTTTCTATCTAGAGATGTCCGACAGTAATTTGGTCATGTAAGGGGGAAAAAAGAAAGGAATTATACCAAATGAGTTGTAGAATGTGGAAGAACTCTTACAATGTGCACTGGTGTTCATGGTATAATAGTTTGTCACTTATTATTTGGTCCACTATAAATAATTCTAGCACAAAAGAATTGCAACTTTCAAGGTCCCTTGTGGTTTTCTTCTTCTACACCCAAATGCAGTCCACTCAGGAAGTGTCCCATTGTTAGGCTAGCATAGGAAGTGGGAGTCTACCAAAACACTTCCCACTGTTTGTTAAAAAAGGAACACAGAAACTCATTTCTGTATCTAACCACATTGATCATGAGAATTTAGTCATACTTAAATGAATTTGGCTGTTGAAGATTTGCAAAGTATTTAGAACTCTAAAACAAAAGTAAAAAAACCCAGGCAATTTGAAACAACCATTCGATCACTTAATTTGTAATGCACAAATCAAGTGTGTCAAAACTAATGTAATTTAGTACTTTTTGGGTTTTTAAAATTCTTTCTGGGCTCATTTAGTCCTCATACACTTTGTACACAACCAACAAAGTAAATGTAGTAACTGGTATTAACAGATTTTCTGCCAGGGAATTGCTTTCTTCCGATCAAAACTTTTAAAAAGAAGAACTTTTTAAAAGTTACTGATTTAAAATATTTTTAAAAATTAATAAACAGAGCTTCGCAAAAACATGACTGAGGGTGTGCATAATACAGGTTTTGTTGGAACCGGGAACCCGATCCCTTAAGTTGTCATTGTTTTTTTTTCAACTTATCTTAACTCAACTTTTAACTTAACTCAACAACTTATTGAAAGTAATAAAAAGAAAAGGGTGCTTGCCTTTCTGAAATGATGTGTCAAAATTTACAAAGGCAGTTTTGGGTAATAATAAAGATAAAATGGAATTGGGTACCTGTAATCGGCAGACGCTGGTCAGTTATGGGTACCCGCGTACCCGTCACGGCTTTAAACATGGCTGCCTAGAAAAAGGTTTACCAGGCAACAAACTGACAACTAGTACCCTACCTGCGTGTTCATCTTCCCAGTACTGCTCCTCGTTATCCGATAACGATGTAGAACGCATTGGCCGCTTGCGTTGTTTCTTGCCAACCTTCTTATCAAGAGAGTTACCCATGGAAACACTTCAGAGCGGAAATTCCCAGAATGAAATCTTCATGCATCTCAGCAAAAACAAACTGTACATATACATAGTATCTATGAATGCGCGTTTCATAAGGTACTTATTTCATCTGTAGTAGCAGTAGAAGCGAAGGCATTCCTAACATTCAGAAACCTGAAATTTCAATCACCGAATCCATTCCATCAGATCGCGTGCATAAATCATTGCATCACAGTCTTCACAGCTTCATTTTTTTTCCAAACAAGTGAGCTTAAAAGCTTCACAGTTTGTGTTGTTTATAATGTGAATCCAATCTGGTGAAGTACAAAACACACAGCAGAACTCTAGACAGAAGAGCAATTTTAATTATGGAGTTGCTAAACTATCTTTGACACAACTATCGGTACATGTAGTAGACCCCCATTTACTCAATGCACTAACAAATGAATACAGTTTAGTGCAACAGCCTACTACACTTTAGGTAACTTCTCCATACAAGAATGGCTGGGGAACCTTGGTAAACTCCTTCTAAGCCAGTCTGCACACATTAGTGGCTTTTCATTGAGTTTGCTTTTTGGTCGGGAGGTTATTGTAGTACTAGAATGTGTACAAATTTAAAATCTGCATACGAATAGGAAGAAATCCTCTCAAGCATGCCTATGTTAAGAACATCTGTGGACAGATCTGTCTTGATCTTCACTGAAGGACGTCCAAGAGAGTTGACCCCCCCCCCCCCTTCACTGACTGACCCAACCTCTCTAATCCCTCACTGACTTAATCCTGACTAATCCTGGGTAATCCCTACCGACTGATGTTATACTCATGGCGAGTTAATGCCCGTGTCTGGGGTAGAGGGTATCCTATGATCTCACAGGGCTCATGTACATAATACTTGAAACGGTTACAAGGTTGTAGATGTCAAGTGACATCACACCGTGCCTACTGTGTTGCATTATGGGTACCATGAGATGAAATTCCTCAAATTATTGTTGGGCCTACGATTTTGTAAACTGCGGTTTCAATTATAAAATTGAGACGACTATACACTTTCAGAACCTACATCATATTAAAATAAACCTGCTATCGTGAAATGGCTTGGTTACGGAATTCAAAAATATTTGGCATCAGTCCAGGTGACTCTGATTGGACAATATCCTGTCACATGACCTGCAGGTGCCGTGTTGTTGTGCATGATATTTCTCATCAAATGCTTCATTATCATTAAAATTGCATTCCAATTATCAACACTTCCATCCGGGTTCCCAGCCATCTGTTATATTAAGGGAATAAATGTGTGCTCCGGAGGTTTTTATCACTCTGTTTAAGACCACTTAGATTCTGGGTGCTGATAATGACCCGAGCCGGAGGCGAGGGTAATTATCAGCACCCAGACTCTAAGTGGTCTTAAATAGAGTGATAAATACCGACGGAGCACATATTTATTCCCATTCATAAATACCTTTTCGGTAAAAAAAAATCATATAATTCGTTCAAAACATCCCGATTTTGTTCAACAAATTCACTTTATGCTTTTTGAAACATTCCTCTTGCAAAATAATAGAGTGTTCAGCTGGCGAGTAAGATGCAAACAACCCTTTTATGGAGATTGACGCGCGCGTATCATGTTCTGCGCGATGTAGCGCAGAATGCACCTGGCGCATTGGGTTTTGAATTTAGAACTATAAAATTCTGACTCCCTGGTAGTGTTGCGCATGCCTACGTGAATATTGTGAACGTTCAACCAAGGAAACGATAAGAGGCACTGAATTTTTAGGAGTCTACATTTTATTGTGACACTGGAAAAGTGTTTAAGACCAGCTAGCCATGTCTTTATCATCCGTTTAAGACTGGCCAGGTGACGGGCTCTCGACCAATAGGAATGCTTAAACTGTCTTAGGTATTTATGAATAAAGTTTTAAAGGAAGTCTTTTTATCGTTTTTGTTTAATCATGTCGAAAAAATTTGGCATAAATATTACGTCCTCAATAGTTTTATAAAGGAATTACATGTGTACACAATAAGGTAGACAAAATTAAACAAATTATGCAAATTTAACATTTTAAAAAGAATGTGATGTCTTGAATAAAAATGTGATTCTGTGGAGTAAAATGCATGTCGTGGAAGAAAAAAACACTTGTCTCAGTTTCTTTTTAGGTTTTTTTAGGGCCACCTTAAATATATCCCCATGTTTTGAGCAGAACACAATTAGAGGTTTGATTGTTAAACCAGATATTCACTTTCTGAAAGTCAGATACTCCTCTTTGAACTCTACCGATATCCAAGGTTTGTGATCAGAATGCACAGTTATTCATGTTGTTCTTCGGGATCACATTCAAATAAATCAGAACTTAACTTGTCAGTGGAAAAAGTACATTCAGTTTTGAATGGGAAATTTCTCTTTTCTTCCAAATTGCACAGGCAGCGGCGACGGAACGGGTTTGAAACTGGGGGGCATCACCAAAAAGGGGCACTTGCTCAGCATTTTTTTTTTTTAGCACATCCGTGCTGAATAAAGGTCGACACGCGTTTTTCACCGGACACTTGGCCTCTGAAAAATCAAATAGTGGTGGTGGTGGTGGTGGTGGTGGTGGGGGGGGGGGGGGGGGGAGACGGCTCTTCAAAAACCGATGATTATATGCTAACTATGCATTATGTGCCCATTTTCAGGGTGTATTGTAAGGATTTTGGGGCTTGGTTTTCATATTCCTCGTTTATATCAAAACTATCTGTACCATTATTGCGAAATGGTTACTTCTAAGAAATAGTAAGATACTTTAAGGGCGTTTCTTTTGAGGGGCACTTTTATGCTCGAGGGGCACATTTATGGCCGCAAAAGGGCCACTTGGGAAAATCTGGGTGGCCAAATGCTCCCCCCCCCCCCCCGGTTCCGCCGCCCCTTTGCACAGGTAAGTTAAACTAATTATTTTGATTTATTTGATTAAATTTACATGTATACTGAATAGGACATGTAGGCCCAACTGCCGTCTGGTCAGTAGTACATTCTGCATACACAGTACAGCGACTACAGTCCATTGACCCAACGGCTGTTGCATGTCCTACTCAGCATAATCAAGGTGCCCTGTGATGGCTGTTCTGATCCTCGGATGCGATTTTGTCCCCGACGCGCACGATTCGCTTCGTATGTACGTGTACATTATTAGCAATTTTAAGGGAATTCTTTTGTACACACCTGGAGTTGCACTATATACCTTTTTTCGGGTTCAGCTTGAACCATTGTCATTCTGAGAGGATCCTCTGCTGCATAAAGGATCAATCTTGTTTCACTGGTGAGTTTTGGTTTTTGCTTGTACATGTAATTTGAACGGAAATTTAAAATAGGCCTAGGGCGCCCTACCGGCAAAAAACGTGTAAACCCCCTAAGTCGAGTGAGTAGCTTTGACTCTACTGTTGCCAGACCATTTAAGTTTTCAATTTTATGCCATAAAATAACGCAAATTGCAGTAGCGGCCTAAGTCCGCCATCTTTGTTCTTGACGTTCTTCATGTAGCCTACTATAAATACTGCCTACTATACTAAAAATAAAGTGGGCAGTGAAAATCGGGGAAAAGTTTCGTACTCGGACGTCAATTTATCTGCTGCCAAACATATTAATTGTCACCTCACCTTGTCATTTGAACCAAGAGAAATCCAGGAAGCTGTGTAAAAAAATTTACTCAAAATGTGTTTTTAGAGCACATTTTGGATGCATACGTCGTGCAGAACTAACTTGAACATGTTGAATCAGCCGGTCAAAACTGATTGTAGTGGCTGAAAGAAAGCGGTACATTATACACGTGACATCAACAACCATGACGTCGCATGAGCCTGCCAATGATAGTGCAATACGTCATTATGAATATTTATTTTCTCATGAATATTTAGTTTATTTCAATGGATACTTCAAATACGTCCAAAGATTGATTATTGCAACAGCGATCGTGCGCGGCCTAGCGGTTAAGAGTCTCGTGTATCAAGCAAGCGTCAGAGGTTCGAATCCCGATGAAGTAACTGACTGATTAATAAATAGAAATAAAGGAAAGGAGAGGGTGAGAGTAGAGGAGGGAAAGTGGAGGAATAACCATAAAAGATGTAACTTTTGGCGCTAGAAAATTAATTGAAAAAAGTGACGTCCGAGTACGGAATTTTTTCCGAAAATCGAAACCCCATTCTTGTGTGTTCAGTCAACACAAAAATACGCCCCATATGGAATCGATTGATACCGCAAGATGTTGTATCTCACTATCTGTAATGACAGTACAATGACATCAACCACTATCTGATTATGGTGTAGGAAATGTAGAAGGCTACACACATGACCTGCCTCTCAACAACTCGGGCAACGCTTCACCGCGCATAATCCGCAAAGCTTGAACTTCAAACTTTTGGGGCAAATATGTTTCAGTGTCTTACCATCCTTGGATCCCCGGAGGCACGAAGGCATCCATCCTGGCATGGTGAATACGCTGCTACAATCGCAGGGCAGAGCTCTTATCTACTGTCAAAATAATATCACGCTGCCTCAAAGAATGTCGAGTGCAGTTTACGGAATTGAAACTTGAAGTTGTAGTTGTCAACACCACTCACCCTGTCACCGGAAACAGCGCTGAACATGTGGCACATGCCCGTCAATAGAGGGGGCTATAATCGATCTATGGTCAAAATTGCATGTTCTTTGTTATTTTACTTTAGGAACAAAGTGCACAAAAGGTTATAGTACTCAGCCTTATAAGTTGCTCCACCTGTGCTCTTTTACATAATCGATGTTTTCCTAAAAGAAATTTACGTTTGTGTGTTTTTTATTTAAACGGGACAACCACCCTTTTCTATTTGAAGTTTTTAGCCCCCTGGAAAAATACTCGTTTAATATTGCGGGTTGCTTGCGCGCGGCGCCGACCACATCGCACCAAAACTAACGTCGGCGGAGTTTTTAATATAAATTGCTAGAAAAATAGCAAAAAATTACAATTTTCGGAGTGAAAGTCGAAAATAACAATCACGGGGAGCCGAGCAACATCGCTTGAGAACTGCACTTTTCGAGAACCACTAAACTCAAATCGTCACTCGTCCCAGGGGCGTATCCAGGAATTTTCGCAGGGGAGGGAGGGGGGGGGGGTTCATCAGCAAAACAATCTGAAATGTAGACAGGTTTTTCCTCCGGACACTAGTTGGCCTCCGAAAATCAATTGGGGTTCGTATTATTTGTTATGAATTTCTATGGAAAAAAATCGATAGACTGAGCTGGGTTTTGGTTTTTTTTGGACCCCCCCCCCCCTCACCCTGGATCCGCGCCTGCGTCTCGTGAATGCTTTAAAGGGAAGATACAACATTTGCAAACATCAAAAAAACGAAATGATCAAGTTATCACAAAATATACCTTACTGGATTGTTAGGGAATCATCAGTCTAAAGCATCCGTGTAAAATCGTAGCTCCTGGTGGACGTGCCGTGACATTTTAAAGAAAAACGATATTTTTTCAGCGCTGGTCGGCTGACTGGCGTTGGAGAAAATGGGCTTTTTTCAAAAACTGCCCTTTCTTTATTGTACTTTTGGCAAAAACCCTGTTTTTTTCACGATTTGCTGTTTGTTTGAACGTCCTGTGGAACGCCGCCAAGAGCGATACATATTGTTTGACAATCATGGCCATGTCTTCGGTTTTGAACAGCGCCCCCATTAAAAAGATGGTGTCCAGCCTCCCCGCCCCCCAACACTCAGTATTTTGATTCTCAAAGGCCGGGTATCCGGTGACAAAAAAACATGTCTATACCTTTGAGCACGGAAGAAATTTGGCGCCCCTCCACACATAACATCCAGCCCCCACCCAAATCGCCCCCAGGATGAAAACCCTGGCTACGCCAAGGAGGGGCCCCTGGTGTCTGGTGTCTAGCTGAAAGGTGTAGGGATGTTCTAGTTTTACTGAGATGAAGCTTATTATTTTGATGACCTTGTGTCGTAATTTTAAATATCAGTGTTCTATATGCAAAAAAAATATGTCAATTCAAGACCTAACCTTTCGCAAATGGTGAAGAAAACTCCCACAACCGTTCCATCACGAAACACAATATCGTGTAAACACTCTTTATTTCCCAAAATCAGTCAATTGACTGACCATTGGAAATCACCTACAATTTCTTGATTTCTTCTAAATGACAGCAAGCCAGACGGAATGTTTAACAAGTGCGGATCCAGAACACAATTTTTGGAGGGGGTGCCAATTTTGTTTTTAGGATCCCCAAAAGTGGGTCCCAAAAATGACGGCGTGGGATTCGGGGCCAGTTTAAGGGCCCCGAATTTTTTTTGGATTCTAGATGCTCTGTGGTGCGTTCTGAGGCCATTTCTGACCACTTTAACCAATTGTTTTTGGGGAGGGAAAGATGGTGCCTGCCTTTATTGCGAATTCACTTGGGGGGGGGGGGGGCTTGGCCCCAACGGTTGGCCCCCCCCCCGGATCCGCCCCGTGTCACATGACACTGAGTACGATCTTTTCGATAATAAATCGGTAGGTTGACTTTTGGGATAAAAGAAAATGATCCTATTCATCTTCAAAACAGGGCAAGGCAAGCCTACAAACGCTGGTCCCAGAGTGCACACAATTCTATTTATTTCATCCAGAATGGTTATTCACTGGAAGTCTTTTCATGCATCTGGTCTACACAATGGGTCGGATGTCATTATGCAAGCATTTCATTCCCAGTGTGGACTTCCGAACAAGGATGTCCACATAAACCAAGTTTCAGATACGTTGTGTGGACTTGCCCACGTCCACACAGTGTTTCCCCTCTCTGGAAAACAGGTTTAGAGGCATTTTGGGGTTAGGATTATCCGTCCCAAAATGAAGAGAAACACTCAAGGGAAGCATATTAAAAACAAATTGGGTTGAAAGAGTTTTCACGGTGTGAGCAAAAGGAGTTTTTCCACAGTTTTTTTTTTAAATTTCTAACTTCATGAAAACAAAGGATTGTCGACACTAGGTATGTTACGTAAACATTGGCGGCGTTATTACGGGGAAATCATAATTCAACAGCACTGCCCGGCTCAGTGACATGTCAGTGGGCGGTCAGTCGGTCAGGGAGGCGGCCGGACACTGCGGCCGGGTTTGCAGTGGAGTAGCAAATGAGAAGCCAAAGGAGTTAGAGGACACTAGCGCCTATCAAGGGCGGATCCAGGGGTGGGGGCGCAACGGGGGCCACCCCCCCCAAAAAAAACACCCCGAACGCGGCCAATATTTTTTTAAAGTGACGTATAAAAGGCAGGGACTGCGTACAACACCATCTTTTCCTCAAACAAAATGGTGAAAAGTGGTCAGAACTTGCCTCACTGCAGAGCATCTAGAACCCCACGCCGTAATTTTGTGGACTCACTTTTTGGGGACCCAAATTTTGTTTGCCCCCACCCCCTTCCGAAAAATGTTTTGTTTTGGATCCGCCCTTGGCGCCTATGGATATGGAGACAGGGAGCAAACGTAAACTCGGATTTTAACTGCAGGACGTTTCATTCTAGAAACACTATTTCTTGATATTTTCTTGAATTAACTCTGCCAGGAAGCCTATACACAACAAAAGAACCAGATTGTTATACATGTAGCCCCAAATTGCTTATTCATGGAGTTTCGAAACTTTCGACCTTGTTTTGTACCAATGCAATATTTCAAATATTAAAGTGAACTTGCATGTACCACAGAGGGGATTTTGCATGAAACATAGCTTTAAGCACCCAATTAGGTCCGCTTGGAGGAAAAAAACATAACACATGCATGCGCCCTTTGCAATAAGTTCATTTTCCTTTAAAATTCTGTATGAAATGTGCCGTATATCGGCAACGCAAAATTAGTCCCGTTTCCGTTGAGTTTTACATTAACGCAGTGTGTTTACCTTTCTTAATTGTCCGTGAGATTGGGTTGTAATTTCTATTTTTTCATACACGGAGCGCAAATAGACATTCCCGAAATGACGAATAAAGCTAGTTATTACACCCTTTGATGTGAACCATTCTGTACGTCGTTGCGAACAAAAATGTAGTGCACGAGTCATTTTTTCCTTCCCAATTTTACCACAAGACCGTGTTGTACGTGACTATATGCAAACATAGGTAGGCCTACAATACAATGCAAGCGGTATATTGAAACAATGAGTGACATGTACAACCTTTAAGAAGCAAACGTGCGCACAAAAGGGAGCAAATTTAAGTGACACAAATATCGACTTGGCTCGCATGGGACGTCACTTGGTTTTATCGATAGGTTCATGTTCGGCGCACTTTGGGCCTACTCGCCGCTATAATCACACTGATATGACTGACATGACTGCTGAGGTCTTGTAAGGTTCTTGCGCACATAGCTCCAAGTTTAGAACCTTTCAATACCTAAGAGCAATCCTCACAATTATTTTGAGGAGTGTTAATTAAAAGATCTATATCTTTGTGAGACCATAGTTGACACCATGGAAAGTACCTGGAATTCCAGCGAGCTTTCAGAAGACACATCAACGTCCACAAAGCCTTTTGATATATTCCACGTGATCGCCAACTCTATCTTGTTCTTATTCGGGGTGCCTGGCAACTGCCTCATCCTCCGTGTGTACTGGACTAAGAGCCATAAGACCAGCACCCACGTTCTTATTATGGCCTTAGCCTGGGCCGATCTTGTCGTCTGCTTGCTGAGGAGCACTGCCATAGTCCAGCGAATCTTGGAGCTGATAGGTGCGGGCGAACAGGCCGCACTAGTGTTTTATCTTTGGCCCGTGGAGTCCATCGCAATCGGTACATCTATCGTGATCACAACGATCATTGCAGCGGATCGCTACGACTGCATATGCCGTCCACAACGGCGTTACTTTACCCCCAGACGCGGTAAGATAGCTGTCGGGGTCGGACTGGTTATCTCGTTTGGTACCAGCATCCCAGCTTTCTTGAGGATCACTGACTTTTACAGCCCAGTCCTGTTCAAGCTGCAGATGGCTTTCCAGACTGTTGCTTTCGCGATTGCGCTTGTGGCGATTGCCGTGTGCTACGGGAAAGTCTACGCCACTATCAGGAGACACGTGCGGGTCGGGGCCGTTCTTCGACCAACGCGGTCCGACGAAGGGAGTTCGACGCAGGTGCCACACACCACCATAGCAGTGTCGATATCCAATGTCGACGAAGCGATGTCGACATTCGCAAACCAGCCAAGCTCCTCTCAAGCAAGCCCTGGGGTGAAGATGACGAAGCTGGCGAACGCCGAAAATGACAGCCATATGCCCACACAAACTGTTCCGAACTTGTTGAAACTGCGGCAACCCCAGCACCCAATGCGAAGAGATGTCCCGCTTGAGGCAGATGTACGGGCCTCCTTCGGGAACAGAGACAACAACCAAGCTCCTAGGCCGGCCGATAACGGGAATGGACACGCCCCTCAGAGGGTGGGTGCTGCAGTCCTACAGCGTAAGACAACTAGAATGCTCTTCATCACCAGTGTGGTGTTCCTCTTGACGTGGACGCCATACTTCATCTGGTTCGGTATGGGGTTAGCAGAATACGCTGGTGTTGTCCTAGATGACATCTCCCGGTATATCTCCCAGGAGCTTCTGGTAGCGGTGTACATCAACAACGCTGTGAACCCGCTCATCTACGGTCTGGCAAACAGACGGTTCAGGCAGGACTGTAAGGCTGTGCTGAGCAAGTCCAAATTGTGCACAGTATGGTCACCTAACAATTGATAGTTGTTTGCAGGTACGGGCCTACCTAGCACCTCAAAACCACCACCAAGCTCTAAGATTGAAGATCTGTGACCTACTTGGCCTAATCAAACAGTGATAAATGCCCTCATTTCTAAAACATCACGCAATGTACTCTTATCTCCTTCAGCTTTTCTTGACATAACATCAAGTTAAAGTTTGGTCTACACCTCCTTTCACGTTTGAATGCTTTTTACTGAGAGGTGACCGTCTCCAAAAGTACTTCCCAGCCTCTTCTCGCCATTTTGAAATATCCCTCAGCTGCATTTCAAAAATGAATAAGCTTAATCCACATTTTTCGTTTAAGTGTACGCTCAAAGTCCTGTCCAGATCTGGGGCATTATTCATGTTTAAGAATCGCTCAAGTTAATGGGCCACAAAACTTTCTTTAAGAACTTGCACAGTTTTGATTACATTGTAGGCAATTTTGGGCTTATTTACTGGCCTATAATCTTGATCAAACTATTTGCTTATTAAAGTCAAGTGAATGAAGTATGGTGAAGCGGCAACGAATAGGTGGACCTTATCGGCAGACAAATGGATATCCAGATGCCGCCACCTAGCTTAAATTATTTTTTAAATGACTTCTTTTTCCTATGCATAAACTATCGCTGATATCATGCCGCAGCACG
Source organism: Patiria miniata (assembly GCF_015706575.1). Lineage (NCBI taxonomy): Eukaryota > Metazoa > Echinodermata > Asteroidea > Valvatida > Asterinidae > Patiria > Patiria miniata. The sequence goes on along the minus strand of NW_024037058.1, from coordinate 14,709,460 downwards.
TGGCTTCCGCCACCGTCTCCACCGCTATATCGACAAGTCGACATGGCGTTTATATCTCACCATCTTGCACAAAACTGATGAAAGTCGCTCCACACAATTTGTCATGCCTTGTTTACATGATCTAAAAAAAAATGGTTTAATTCCATTTGAAAACAACAGAGCTATTCAAAATCAAAAGTAGGACACGTGGTACGTTTGCTGTGGAATATGCTGTAGGCCTTACCAATAACTATACTGAACAAATGTGTAAATGCTCTCGAATATGTTACTGATCTAATAGATGTTTATGAAATAGTTTGAATTAAATATTTAATACGTTTGTAATAATGCAGTAGGCCTACAAGAAGATGTATACTGCTTTAACTCTGTCGCAAGCCTTTACGTTTTTACAAATTCAATCTATTTCTCTAAAAACGAATCTCTAACTTGTGTTTTTCCCCTTAAAAGCCGTATATGCCTAGTATGCTCCGTCATCGACAAAATAGTTTGTTGCTTATACCAAAACAATATTTCATTTGTTTCTATTTTAGGCGTGAGTGACGTGGATAGATTAATCGTAACACGCTTAAAGAGCAACCGCGTTCCATATCCAGCTGCAATTCGTGTGTATTACTTCCAATATTTGATCAACTTTAAATATGTAACTTAGCATATAGTATGTCTAAGTTTGGAACTTATAAATTAAAGTTTGGTGTCAGATCAGAAAGAACAAAAACTGTTGAAAGTCACTGCTTGGTAATAACACAATCATTATTGTTCAATGGTTGTCGAGATTGTTCTTCTTACCCACTTTTGTGTCAATGATGAGACTTTTGGATTAAATGAGACTTTAAAAAGACCGGAAATCTGGAAAGCTATCCATTATACGAAAGGGACCGTATCTGCGTTACAGAAATGAGACAACATGCCCTGTGACGTCATGCCGACCGACTGTGACCAAGGGCGGATCCATAACACAATTTTTTGGGGGGCCAAAAAAAATTTTGGTCCCCCAAAAAAGTGGGTAAAAAAATTACGGCGTGGGGTTCGGGGCCCGCTTAAGGGCCCCGAAAATTTTTTGGATTCTAGATGCTCTGTTGTGCGATCTGAGGCAATTTCTGACCACTTTAACCAATGTTTTTTTGAGGAAAAGATGGTGGTGTACTCATTGCCTGCCTTTATTGCGATGTCACATTAAAAAAAAAAAAAATTGGTTTCGTTTTTTTTTTGGGGGGGGGGGGCCATGGCCCCCTTTGGCCCCCCCCCCCTGGATCCGCCCTTGACTGTGACCGCCGGAAAACCCAAACATTGAAGCATCATTTGCATGTTATGGTGTAGCGTTTCAGATTGTCAATTCCTAAATATCAAATCGTCTGAATTTTTAGTTAAATATCACACTTTAATTATCAGTGTTCCTTTGAACTGTTTAATGATCATTTTTGTATAACGGTTAATTCTACTGAATGCATTGCTCATCGTTTTCCTTGTACACACATACACCCACCCAGAGCCTATCATGTGCAGTCCCTATATAGTTTTATACAGAATGACAGTGTTGTAGTCGAGTACTTTTTTCAGAGTGCCGAGTGCTGCCGAGTGCTGCCGAGTGCTGCCGAGTGCTGCCGAGTACTGCCGAGTACTTAGGTTACCGAGTGCGAGTACGAGTACGAGTACGTGTACTTGTAATTCCAAGCACAATTTCTGGTTTCCGAGTACGAGAACTTGTACGTCTGAGTACGAGTACGAGTACTTGTATTCCGAGTACAAGTACGAGTACAAGTACTTGTTTTTCCGAATAAGGCCATACCGCAAATGGGTCATTGTGCGTAATTGGCCCAGGCCCATTTAGACTGCCACATAGTTCACAGACCCACTCACGGCTAGCTGTTTAATGTAATTGTCCGGACGTGCACAGAGGAAAATCAGGAATCTTTGATTTCTTTGCAAGCCAATCAACCATTTCCAACTGAAAATATTTATAATAAATAAGGCCGTGGTAAGTCAAGCTATACCATCTTTTTCGAGTACTGCTATTCGAGTACGAGTACTTTGATGATCGCGTACAATTTCGACATGTTGAGTACGAGTACTTTGCTGCCCGAGTACGAGTACCGTCATATTGAGTACGAGTACTTTGACATTCGAGTACGAGTGCGAGTACGAGTACTCCCAAAAAAGTACTCGAGTAGTACTCGAGTACGAGTACCGAGTACTACAACACTGCAGAGCAAGTACACACAAATCACTGGTCAGTTTCTTACAGCCAAGTTACTTTATCATTGTTTTAAGGTACTATTACTTGATCATTCATAGTCATCTTTCTGAGAATCAAGGAAACCAAGACATGACTTATAGGTATCCCGATTTGTAAGTATTTCGTATTCCCAAGACGTCCTGTTTCCACAAGTATATATAAGTACTCCTCCATGAGCAGTTCCTCATTCTATTCCATTTTATTCTATTCTATGTCGTTCAACCTGTTCATTCTATTTCAGCTACTCACTCAGTTCAACTTATTTAATTCATTCGATTTACTCTTTGTCTAAGTTCGCTTCAATCAGTTTAGTTAATCAATGTATATTAAAATATTTTTGCGGAAAAATGATCACGGTAAACACAGTCCTCAACCAAAGAATTGTGTCCCGACTTATCCATTCCCCCAAAATGGCGTGGGCCTACATTGCACAGTACATCATCATCATCATCATCAGTTTCCAAATCCAGCTATGGGTGCAGACCAGTAAATCGGTCCGAAATTGCCTACGCCGGCCAAATCACGATTTGCATGCCCTCAAAATCTTCAGTATTTGAGCATGCTGTGGGCCATGAACTTGAGGGTTTGTAAAAATTATGGGTGGAAGCTGTGCACAGGACCGGGAGCTTGCAGTTCTGTGTAATTTGGATGTAATTTGGACCCTAAAACCGCTCTATTTTGCAATGGAGTGTAGGCATCGTTTTTCAAAATGGCGATGGGCTTCAGGACTATTTTCAGGGCTGATCATCTTCAGATGGAAATTTCTCCTAAAAGTCATCAGTTGACCCCCCCAAAATTGAAAAGAAAATGAAAAATGATGAAATAAGCTTCAATTTGATGTGTGTCTCGAACACCTTGGAGAGTTGTGAGTATTTTTCCCGAATTTCTGAAGTGGGAGCATTTACCATTGGGGTCTATGGAAGTTTATTTACTGGTCTGCTACCCTATGGGACGTCGAGCCACCCATGCCAACCGATCTGTCGAGATGAGCCACAGGGCAGGGGCTGACAGAGCATGGTCAGCCTCAAGCTGTCCCATCCAGGTATTTCAGGGTCGGCCGGGTGGTCGTGACCCGAACCAGGATCAGGTTTGGCTCCTGTAGATGCATCAACGGCCAGCTTGAGGGCGGCGTGTGCTGGGGTGTTGCTAGGGAGTCGACGAATGTGCCCGAAGATGGAGTGACGCCGTGAAGATATAATGCAGCGAATATCCTCCAGCCTGGTTTTCTGAGAGATGGCCTCGTTGGTGATGAAATCAGACCATCTCACCCCAAGTACACTGTACATGCCAAGTCTTTAAAAGCCATTCATATTTCAAGGGATACGCATGCAGTACACTTTCGTTTGCTGAAAGTTGGCATCATGTGACTACAACATTTCACTTTTGTAAACAAAATAATGTCACATGATTTACATACCAACCATAAAGTAATGCTTGTCTTCATGGGCGTCGCAGGGGGGGGGGGAGGACAAGGGGGCGCTTGCCCTCCGGAAAAGCAACCCCCCCAAAGGGAGAACACAAGAAGAAGAAGAAAAAAAAAGAGGTGTGAAGTCATATTGCTATTACATGTAATATAATACACATTTAATAAAATGGGCGTCTGCAGGGGTGTCAATGGGAGTAGGGAGGTCCCCCCGCCCACCCTGAAAAAAAAAGATGAATTGAGAATATGCTGGAGAAGGTACAAGGAGTTTTTTTTGGGGGGGGGATGTGCTTTGCTCCCCCCCCCTTTAGAAAGGAATAATGGCGACGCACGGGGTCTAAAGTACCCTGGTGACAAATCTCAGTAAACAAATATAACACCTTGTACTGGAAACCGGCATGTACCAGGACCACATAAAAAATAGGTTAAGACAGATAATGACAACTGAATGAAAAGAATAAAAAAGATAAACAAGTCAAAGTTCAGCGGGCCCGCGGTGACAGTCTAAATCGATTCAAAATGTCATCAGATAATACTCATTTGCGATATGATACACAATTAGATAACACAAAACCAACTTTGATGGAACACTGAAAAGCAGCAACACAGCTTTAAAATACAATTGTGCATTGGCACAGTGTGGACTTAAAACCGAACCACAGAAGACTTTTCTTGGTGAAAGATGCGTTTCGACGAAGTCTTGACCTGCGTTGGGGAGCTGGGTCTGTACCAGTTCCGTGTGGCTCTGTACATCACCATTATGTGGGCACCGCTCATGTGGTATCCTAATGTTGAGGTGAGATAGGCCTAAGTCTTCTTAAAAGCTAATGCTCAGCACAACATTCCGAGTACAAGTACGAGTACGAGTACTTCTATTTCCGAATAAGGCCATACCGCAAATGGGTCATTGTGCGTAATTGGCCCAGGCCCATTTAGACTGCCACATAGTTCACAGACCCACTCACGGCTAGCTGTTTAATGTTTTTGTCCGGACGTGCACAGAGGAAAATTAGGAATCTTTGATTTTTTTGCAAGCCAATCAACCATTTCCAACTGAAAATATCTATAATAAATAAGGCCGTGGTAAGTCAAGCTATACCATCTTTTTTGAGTACTGCTATTCGAGTACGAGTACTTTGATGATCGAGTACAATTTCGACATGTTGAGTACGAGTACTTTGCTGCCCGAGTACGAGTACCGTCATATTGAGTACGAGTACTTTGACATTCGAGTACGAGTGCGAGTACGAGTACTCCCAAAAAAGTACTCGAGTAGTACTCGAGTACGAGTACCGAGTACTACAACACTGCAGAGCAAGTACACACAAATCACTGGTCAGTTTCTTACAGCCAAGTTACTTTATCATTGTTTTAAGGTACTACTACTCGATCATTCATAGTCATCTTTCTGAGAATTAGGCCGAAAAAAAGTCTCCGGTTTCTGGTATGGAGCTTGCCCAAAAAGTGGTGCGGCGACGCGGCTTTTTGTGTGTTTTTTTTCCTTGTTTTATTTTGCTTCAAAATGTCGGCTGATGACTGCAAATGGTGCCCGACTAAACTTAGTGCAAATATATCGGAGTCCAGAGAGGCCACATAAAGCTTATTCTCGACCATAACCCAATCTAAAAACACGTTAAAATTGTGCAGCAGCAGGATTCCGGTCAAACCAGTGAGTTGGGCGGTTTTGAGACATCATCTTTCATTGAAAAAATAACATTTTCATTTTGCCGACGCGCATGGCTACGGCGACGCGCGCGCATACCAGAAACCGGAGACTTTTTTTTGGCATTAAGGAAACCAAGACATGACTTATAGGTTTCCCGATTTTTAAGTATTTCTTATTCCCAAGACGTCCTGTTTCCACCGGTATATATAAGTACTCCTCCATGAGCAGTTCCTCATTCTATTCCATTTTATTCTATTCTATGTCGTTCAACCTGTTCATTCTTTTTCAGCTACTCACTCAGTTCAACTTATTCAATTCATTCGATTTACTCTTTGTCTAAGTTCGCTTTAATCAGTTTAGTTAATCAATGTATATTAAAATATTGTTGCGGAAAAAATGATCACGGTAAACACAGTCCTCAACCAAAGAATTGTGTCCCGACTTATCCATTCCCCCCAAATGGCGTGGGCCTACATTGCACTGTACATCATCATCATCATCATCAGTTTCCAAATCCAGCTATGGGACGTTGAGCCACCCATGCCAACCGATCTGTCGAGATGAGCCACAGGGCAGGAACTGACAGAGCATGGTCAGCCTCAAGCTGTCCCATCCAGGTATTTCAGGGTCGGCCGCGTGGTCGTGACCCGAACCAGGATCAGGTTTGGCTCCTGTAGATGCATCAACGGCCAGCTTGAGGGCGGCGTGTGTTGGGGTGTTGCTGGGGGATCGACGAATGTGCCCGAAGATGGAGTGACGCCGTGAAGATATAATGCAGCGAATATCCTCCGGCCTGGTTTTCTGAGAGACTAGCGGGATGCCGCGCTTCGCGCGGCACCCGCTAGATGACTGTTTCGTAATAATTACTGTATACAATGAAATCTCGATAATTTAAACTCTAATAACTCCAAGCAACTGTTAAGTCAAATAAAGAATCAGACCCTCTGCTGCACGCGAGCCTATTTGGACTCGTCATCAGTCTCCCCTAAGTTGTATTTGCGTTTAGCAACGTGCGCGCACATAACGTTTCCTGCGGAGATTGTGCGAGGGTCCAGGACATATTGTCAATATAGGGGAAGGGGCCAGCTAGGGTGTGGGGTGCTAGTTGGAACGCCCAATTTCCGTAAAACCCGTCAACCATGTCACCAATATTTCCGGGGATGGGGAGAAATCTTTCCAGGGATGGGGAGAAATGGTTTTTGTTATAGAGGGGAGATGGTGATATTGAAATCGCTGATATTGTGGAGGTTTATGTTTGTGCTGGGATTCATACCGTTTAAATGTTGTTTTAAATTGCGCGCCGATTAGGAAGGTCTTGCTGTCAACAGTTGAATGAAATTAAGTATTTATTGCCCACCGATTGTCTCATGCGATGTCTCATTATATAAAGCTCATAAATAACGTGTGCTAGAATATTGTCCAGTCAATTTGAACATTGATTTTTCAAGGTGCCAAACCATTAAGGACGTATACACCAACTGTACAATTAGGTAATTTACATGAAACGCGGTTTGATCTTGTCCTATACAACGTCGTATCCATCGTTCTCACTACAGAGGAGAGGAGGGGCAGCCAGTGGGGGTGGGGGTTGGATATTGTGTGGGCGTCGCCAGGATTTTTTTCTAGAGGGGGGCAAAACATGTTTTTGCCCAAAAAATGCCTGTTTTTCTCAACACATTCTCGATTTATCAGTTTTAGAGGGGGGCAGGGACATTTTGCCCCCCCCCCAACCCATTAAATTCACACCACTATGACTTCGCGCCTCTTTTTTTTTTTTTTTTGCTTTTCCGGGGGGGGGAGTGCCCCCCCCCCCCTCGCGACGCCCATGCCTATTTATGTTACACCTGTGAATGGTCACTTATATTTCCGGGGAAGTGGGCAACAATTTATATTTGTTATGGTGAAGGGGGTGTTTCTTATGTATTAAGTAGAAGTTAATGTCATTATAGCAGTTGGTGTTTTTATTATGGTGATGGGGTTGTACAGCAAAGTATTGTAACACGTTTATTTGCAGAAGAGAGTAAAACTAAAAGAAAGGACATATTGGAGCACTTCATAATTATGTCAAGCACCACATGTTAAATGTATTTATTACAAAATTGTGAAAATGAAATCAGGTATACACGAATTTTTTTAGTAATAATGTATTTGCATTCATTACTGTACAGGGTAGTACTTAGACAAAACCCAGGGGATATAATTGCAGTCAGTTTTCGGAGCAATTTTCGCAAGGGAAGTCGGTCCAGGCTTGTTTACCATAGGCACAAACATTCCATGAAAGACTTTCAAGCAAGACGGCCAAAGGTTATTGTGCAATTGCAGTTTTTTGTGTTAAAAGCTGTAATCATAAATAATGACAGTGGCATTGTAAGTTACAGGACAACATGTTTTTAATGAGTGTTGGTGAAAACTCATGAGAAATGGAGGGGTATGCGATCATGAATATTTTGTGAAATTTTAAGAGTGATTATGTAATTTGGTAATCAAAGACATTGTTTTGTTATCAAATAAGTTTGCCAGGATTGACACAGTCTGCTTGGCCAGTAATTATCGGGTAATCATTCCATCATTATTCTTGGGTACAACTAAGCCAAGGATATAATTTAAAAAAAGGATGGACATAAAACAGCAGAAAAGAGTGATTTTTTTGCACTATTTCGTGACTTCTAAAAATAAAATTATGGCTAGAAGGAAAATGTGTTTTGAATGGGTAAAGAGAAAAAGCAGGATCTTGCAGTTGAACTGGAAAGAATAGGTGTGTCACGTCTTCGTCTTGAGTTGAGATTCTTGCTTAGGGAACTGGTTGAAGCATGCACTGGAGCATGCTTGGAGCAAGGTTGGAGCTGGTCATGTGATGTGGGTGTCATCGGGAGTCCTGTGTAAAGGAGTTAGAAAGAAAAGAATAACGACTAAGGTGAAGAAAACTTGTAAAAAAAATACATCGGCTAACAATAGCTACAAATAAATTAGACAGGTGTTGCAATACCCCATTTATGCGGAATGCACTACTGAAGTACTAACCAAACATGCCAAACAACGAAACATGTCTTATATGTTGTATTTTTGTGAACCCACCCCCCCCCCGCATATGATTTTATCTCAGCAGAACAGCAGAGACACTGAACAGTCATCAATGTATTAGTTTCCTCTTTATCCTGCTTGGGTTCATGTCTGTTGTCGAGTCATTTGATTTTCTGCCAGAGTGTATTCTCTAAGATCCACTATTCTAACTGTGTTGGTTTCAGGTTTCAGTCTTTGCCTGTATTTTTTGGTTTTTGGCCTGAGGTTTGAACTTGATCACGTCTTTAATTTTGATTTGAGGGTTTCTTTATTAAGTTGGTTATTGGTCTTTGATTTGCAGTAAATTTTGTTTTGCCTAAGAGTATGAAAGTCATTTCTTAAAGGAAGTTTTTAGTATGATTTGCCGTGTTCTAAGATTACCACAAAGATTTAGTTTGCATCATTTGTATGGAATGAATGTACATTTCATGGCCTATATACAAATGCAGCAGTGTTTTTTTTTAGCTAGTAGGCCTATAGGCCTAGGCTTAAAACAAACTAAAGGAAAATCCAAAAATAAACTACAATTTACAAACAAAGCCCAATTGTGAAATCAAAAGTTGACAAAGTTCTACAAACATGTTCGGGTACATGTTCCAAGTGAGGCCTGTATTTACGGAGGTCATGCAGTAAATTGGCCACATTAAGCCTAGCTAAGTAAACCCACGGCCAAACTCTCGATGTCCGAGGCCTCCCCCCGTACAACCCTCCCCGTACAACCCTCCCCGTACAACCCTCCCCGTACAACCCTCCCCGTACAACCCTCCCCGTACAACCCTCCCCGTACAACCCTCCCCGTACAACCCTCCCCGTACAACCCTCCCCGTACAACCCTCCCCGTACAACCCTCCCCGTACAACCCTCCCCGTACAACCCTCCCCGTACAACCCTCCCCGTACAACCCTCCCCGTACTACCACCAGACTACGCCATCACATTGGACACTCACAAACTCACACTTTTCACAAACAACAATGCTTCTCATTGCCAGTGGCGTTGGAAAGAATACCACTTTTCACAAACAACAATACATGTCATAAATGAGACTTACCGTTCAAAGAGAAAACTGGAGCAAGGAACAGATACATCAACCATGTCAACAACGCTGTGCTGAAGAAATATGGGACAAGTTGCATGCGCTGCATGCTCATAACGAACGTATACGTGGCACGTCAATTATCCGGCCCGTATGCTGCATGCTCATAAACGAACGTATATACGACGTGGCACGTCAATTATCCGGCCCGTACGCAAGATGGCCGGCGATGGCCGGCGCGGCCCAATGGGGAAGGGAATTATGGGAAATAGGGCGGAAATAGCCGGGCCCCGTTCCGCATCCCCCGCGGCCAACGGGCGCGGGCGGGACGGGAGACCGGTCGGGAAAATGGCAGCGCCCTCCAACTATTTTCGTGATTGTAGTATAGATGGCCTCGTTGGTGATGAAATCAGACCATCTCACCCCAAGTACACTGTACATGCCAAGTCTTTAAAAGGGATATTTCAAGGGATACACATGCAGTACACTTTCGTTTGCTGAAAGTTGGCATCATGTACAACATTTCACTTTTGTAAACAATGTCACATGATTTACGTACCAACCATAAAGTAATGCTTGTCTTCATGGGCGTCGCAGGGGGGGGGGGGGACAAGGGGGTGCTTGCCCCCCGCGGAAAAGCAACCCCCCAAAGGGAGAACAAAAGAAGAAGAAGAAAAAAAGAAGAGGTGTGAAGTCATATTGCTATTAATTTAATACACATTTAATAAAATTGGCGTCTGCAGGGGTGTCAATGGGGGTAGGGAGGTCCCCCGCCCACCCTGAAAAAAAAATGATGAATTGAAAATATGCTGGAGAAGGTACAAGGAGTTTTTTTTGGGGGGGATGTGCTTTGCCCCCCCCCCCTTTTAGAAAGGAATAATGGCGACACACGGGGTGTAAAGTACCCTGGTGACAAATCTAAGTAAACAAATATAACATTTTGTACTGGGTACCGGCATGTACCAGGACCACATAAAAAATAGGTTCAGACAGACAATGACAACTGAATGAAAAGAATAAAAAAGAAAAACGAGTCAAAGTTCAGCGGACCCGCGGTGACAGTCTAAATCGATTCAAAATGTCATCAGATAATATTCATTTGCGATATGATACACAAGTAGATAACACAAAACCAACTTTGATGGAACACTGAAAAGCAGCAACACAGCTTTAAACTAGAAGTGCGCGTTTGTTGTTACAAACGCAGAGTGGTCGGGCAGACATTTTTTTCAATAAACACTGCCGTGTTAAGTTATGTGACGGGAATACAATCGACCATTATTTGCGCTTCGCTCGTACCGTAGAAGATCGGGAGTTGATGAATAGTTGTTACATATTAAAGGTGAATTCGATAACCCTTGCAATCATACAAACTAACGGGGGGGGGGGGGGGGGAGGGGGGGGGGGGGTCAGTCAAGTTCGTGCTTCAAGCGGCAGGGGGCCGGGCTATAGGTTCATAATAGCGTCAGATAATTAGATAATACCTGGACAAGAAAACCCATTTTTCCCCTTCTTTAAAAAATAAGATAAGACTATTTGTATAACATAAACTGATGTGTTGTCTCTGGTAACCTTCCAGCCATCTGGAAGTATATTCGGTAACGGAATATAGTCTGAACATTCCAGGGAAATGGATGCAACACAAACTCTGACGTTTACTTTGAAGATTATTTAATACCCCAATTGACACACAGCTTATTTGACTGATTCGCAGACAACCTTCTCACATTCGTTTTCGAAATCGCAAGTTATTTTTTGGGATATTATTTTTTTTTTTATCTCAACAAGTTTGAGCAATATAATACCACTTTAAAGGTATCGATTTGAAGTTATAAAACCTATAAATAATGACTGTTGTTTATTTCCGTCGTTACCGAGTGAAATGATGCAGCAGCATTATCGTACCAATTACAACTGCCATTATTTATAGCGTCTATAATTTAGTTTTGCTTCCGTTTGAATTGATCACGTTCATAAATAAAAGGCCTTCTAAAATTACAATATGCCACCTGCTGTCACCGGGTAGAGATCTAGCGAAACTTATAAGAATGGTCATTCTGTTAACAGGGTCGATGATACTATGCTTTAAGACAATCAGGGGATTTGTTCCCGAAATTTTGATAAAACACTATCCAGCTCTCCGTTTATTGTTTTTCATCCAACTGAAAGCAATTACGTCACACGTCTTTAATCAGACCCTAACATTAATAATACAATACTAGAGCTTCGCGTTTGTTGTTACAAACGCAGAGTGGTCGGGTAGACAACTATTTTATGAAACACTGTCCAGTTATTAAGTTATGAATATGAAATTTAAACAGTCTGATAAAAATGAATCATTTTGTTTAAAAATGTTTCTTTTAGTTAGTGATCAATGTCAGTATGTATTTATTTTTTTTAAACGTAGAAAAAGTGAACATGGGTGGTGAATACTGATGTTATTCGGAGAGGATGCATGTTCATTGATTTGCATGTATTCAAGTGTCCGATCATAACTGGAGCCATTTTAAATGGTAAGGTGTTTTCAGCATGAACTCCCAATACCACTTGCCCGAAAAAAACCCCAAAATAAGGCCAACAAAATTAAAAATTCGGTCTCTGGTCAGACCAAAGTTCCGGAATTGACGCGGCCACGCGGTTTTTTTTCTTTTTTTTTTTCTTCAAGGTTGGATTGTACAGAAAAGGTGGGGTGCCTTGGTGCAATTTCCCATTCCTTGGTGCTCTTTAGTAAAAAAAATTGAGGAGGTGCGGAAATAGAGGGCGCTGTTGGAGCTACCGTGGAACATTTTGGAAAAAAAAAATCGACGCGCATGATTAAAATCGACGCGCGCGCTGACCAGAGACCGACTTATTATTTTTTTTGGCCTAATACTTACTATCCGAAGGTAAATTTATAAACAGAAACAAACATTTATATTCGCCAAATCGCCGCTCAGAGTTCGTACGAGGATGCCTTTCCGGGCCGCGCCACGAACAGCGTAAGTGCACACATTCTACTTTCCGAATCACAGTGTGCATGCAGTGTACAAGCTTAACCCCGGTTATGACACATTAACTGCGTATGCGAAGACGCGCGCAGCGATCTATTTTAGTCGTACACGCGTGACAACAGTACTTCTCCTCAGACTTTCTCAGAGTCTACGTACTAATAACTGGACATGTACATGTACATGTACGCCCGCGAAAAGCAAACGAAAAGCCAGGCTACGTTCAGCGGGCGTGCGCGCCCTGTGCCTTTGCCGAACAACGACGAGTTATGCTTTCATTGAATTTTTGAGCGACGGACTACTATAAGGGTATTTTTGTAGGCGGCGGGTCACGTGTGTGAACAATTAGACAAGCCACGAACCTGGCACAACTGACGCCAATGTTTAAGATATCATTCAACGGACAATTCACGATTATATCTCTCAGGATTGATTTATTTTTGAAGAATAGAAGGTCTTTTCGTTGTAACTTCCGGCCTGATGACGTCATCAACTTCAAACTTCACACATGTGTTGTTTGCATGAAGATCATTATATATACCAGTTTTCAGGCGATTACAAAACACTTCGCCACAGATATCTATTCAAAATGCATTTTGGACATTCTTAAACCTGCCGCTAGCAAGGGCGGATCCGGGGGGGGGGGGGGGGGGGGCAAAGGGGGCCATGCCCCCCCCAAAAAACGAAACCAATTTTTTAATTTTTTATGTGACATCGCAATAAAGGCAGGCAATGAGTACACCACCATTTTTTCCTCAAAAAAACATTGATTAAAGTGGTCAGAAATTGCCTCAGATCGCACCACAGAGCATCTAGAATCCACATTTATTTTCCACGCTGTAATTTTTTTTACCCACTTTTTTGGGGAACCAAATTTTTTTTGGCCCCCCAAAATTGTGTTCTGGATCCGCCCTTGGCCGATAGAGGGCGGTTGAGAATTTCATGACGTCACCGGTACAAGTTTTGAAGGATATTGTCTGGCCAGAGACTAACACCGTTGAAAGCAAGTTCATATATATTTTCAATTTTAAATAATAAGCCAATAATAAGCCACTTCCGTTTCGACCGGAAGCACGGGTCATGTGATTTTACGTACACGTTAAAAAATACAGACCTTATTTTACTCTATCACTTGCCGCAAACAGCAAGACGACAGATCTCATTATTGATTTTATATAGACTTTTAAAGATAAAAAAATATCAAAGTTTAATTGCTTGTCACGTGACACCTGATGACGTCATCATGCCATCATTGTTCTGGCACAATCTAAGCATTCCGTCTTTGCTTGGTGTTACTTTGATGAAGATGCCCCATTGAAAAGTGGCCAAAAAGGTCCCTTGAAAAAGAAGGGCACAAAGTGAAAAAAACTGTGTACAAAGCCAATGGGCGTAAATAAATATTCAAAATTTCATAATAAATCACATGATGACGTCATCATTGGGTCCATCTTCGCCAACAACTTTGCTATATGTTCTTTGACTATGTTAAGTTTCAATGTCATAATGAGTGTGCTTTTATGACTAAAATGCTGACGAGAAAAATCGTGCACGAAGTGTATGGGATTTGTTATAGAAGACCAAGCGTCTTGAGCACAAGACTTCGCAACCTCGTCCCCAGTGCTTACTTTATTTCCAACCGCGTTTCCAATAGTAAACCCTGGATAGGAAACTTTCTTCCTGTATCCTGATTGGATACCGCAATTGGCTATAGTAATGGATTTTTATCGTGTACTTGGTGCTATTATTCACAACGTGCAGTACGTGTTTTCACGATCATTTGTCCACGCCTTCTCGAAAATACTAATATTCTTTACAATTTGCTCATATTAATAGGAAACATGATACTGCATGTTGTCTCGATAAGATCGTAACAGTTTGATTTCAAAAATCGCGTTTTCGTAACTCACGCCGTGCTCGCGCTGTTACGAATTGACTCTGTTTTTACCCCAGACACCGCATACAAACGCTAATGTGTAACACATATCCAGGCACCAGACCCTTCCTCATTTGCATACGTGTTCAAAAATCTTGCACATGCAAATGATCCAATACCAGGGTGAGAGAGCAGGTAGTGGTGGGCGCGTACTGCTCGACACCCTGGGGACGAGGTTGAAGACTACGCGCCACGTGTTTGGCCCCGCTCCAACAAGCATGACGGTGATGAAATAATGGATCTGCACTGAATGCATGTACATGTACTGTACATGTACAATGTCCTGTACATGCAGTGTACTCACACACACCCAGGTCTCGCTTTCATTGAATTTTTGAGCGACGGACTACCGTTAGGGTATTTTTGTCGGCGGCGGGTCACGTGTGTGAACAATTTGACAACAAGCCATGCGCCTGGCACAATTGACGCCAATGTGTAATTTATCATTTAATGGACAATTTAAGATTTTATCTCTCACGATTGATTTTTTATCGATTTTTGAAGAATAAAAAGTCTTTTCGTTGTAACTTCCGGTCTGATGACGTCATCGGCTTCAAACTTCTCTACCTGTTGTTTGCATGAAGGTTATCATATATACCAATTTTCAAAAGATTACAGCAAACTTCGCCACAGACATCTATTCAAAATGCAATAAGGACATTTTCCAACATACCGCTAGAGGGTGCTCTAATTTTTCATGACGTCATCAGTTACAGTTTCGAAAAGTACTTTCTTGCCAAAGACCAACATCGTTGAAAGCATGTTCATATCTTTTACCATTTTTAAATTACAAGGCACTTCCGGGTTCGACCGGTTTCGACCGGAAGTAAGGGTCGTATGATTCGACACCCACGAAGTAAATTGAAGAGCCAGTATTATTCTATTGACTGCTTGTAATTTGATACCTGATGACGTCATCATGACGTCATCATGACGTCATCATGACGTCATCATGACGTCAGGACAATATGCACTACTTGGGATCAGGGTCAATATGTGTTCGAAGTTACAAGTTTATATCTTGAACGGTTTAGGAGTAAACCCGCGGAGAAGTATTGTCCGGAAAAAAAAGAAAAGAAAGATTAATCGGAACAATTCTAGACAGTGGTCGGGTTGTGCCCTACCACTCGATTAATCGGAACAATTCTAGTCAGTGGTCGGGTTGTGCCCGACCACTCAAATACAATTGTGCATTGGCACGGTGTGGACTTACAACCGAACCACAGAAGACTTTTCTTGGTGAAAGATGCGTTTCGACGAAGTCTTGACCTGCGTTGGGGAGCTGGGTCTGTACCAGTTCCGTGTGGCTCTGTTCATCACCATTATGTGGGCACCGCTCATGTGGTATCCTAATGTTGAGGTGAGATAGGCCTAAGTCTTCTTGAAAGCTAATGCCCAGAACAACGGCGGTGGAACGGTTTTCAAACTGGGAGGGGGGGGGGGGCATCACAAAAAGGGGCACTTGCTCGCTAAAGTCATCTTCCGTCGTATCCAGATATTTTTTTTTTTTTGGGGGGGCACATCCGTGCTGAAATGTCGACACGTTTTTTTCACTGGGCTTGGTTTTCACATTCTTCGTTCATATCAGAACTCTCTATACCATGTGGGAAAATGGTCACTGAAAACAAATTATTCCCAAATTTTATTGCCAGTTTTGTTTTCATCTCGAGGGGGCACATATAAATATTATGCTCGAGGGGGCACTTTATGTCCGCCAAAGGGGCACTTGGGTAAATCGGGGAGGAGGGGGGGGGGGGGAGTGCCCCCCCCGCCCGCCCCCGGTTCCGCCGCCCCTGGCTCAGCAGACTATAGCAGTTTTGACCTCAAGTCAAGTCTTGTGAAGGTGTACATGACAAGGTTGTATGTGCTTAATGACTGCAAAAAAAACTACTTTGTATTAAAACCACAGAACACAAGAATGTTAAACTATGTCGCCGCGTGCTTTTCCCATGTAACATTTATG
The DNA here is from genome assembly GCF_015706575.1 of Patiria miniata. Classification (NCBI taxonomy): domain Eukaryota; kingdom Metazoa; phylum Echinodermata; class Asteroidea; order Valvatida; family Asterinidae; genus Patiria; species Patiria miniata. Next base: position 14,693,160 of record NW_024037058.1, on the reverse strand, counting down.
GATAATTTATTCTGATTTTTGAAAAAAATCAGCACGTTTAAATAAGGACACTGTGCAACAATTTCTCGTACAAATAAGCGTTCACCCACTTATGATAACTATACAGACACGCTTCACGAAATCTGGTATCAAAATTAAGCTACTGCAATGTTTTGAGGGCAGGCCTATTTCATATTAGGTGCACTGAAAATGTACACCAAAAGTAATTATACGTCTCCACATTCAGTCTGCATTTAGGCATCGCGAAGACAACGTCGTTCAAATTTCAGTTTGTTGACTATCATTTTTTTCTAGATCTTCACCAATCCCAGTGTTAATCACTGGTGCTCTGTCCCCGAGATACGGGACCAGTGTGGTGCCTGGGGCCTGGATGAGGCCCAGTGCGACCAGAAGATTATTGATGTGGCTGTCCCAACACTGAGTGGCAAAGGAAATGACAACTGTCGACGGTACAACTGGACTGGTGTGGAGGTAGGCTCCTTATGGGTTCCAAGACCTTCGTGTTTCATCTGTTCCCATCTCACCGAGTCTTAAAGAACCGAAACAAGCATTATGCCATATTCAGAAACAAGCGCGAGGAGCCTTATTCATGAGTTGGCCATTTTTGTCGAGTTCCCTGAATGTATTTCATTAAGTGTTAACTGTTGAATAGGATGGCGCCAGACTATTTATGCCTTACTTTACCGTCATTATTTTTTTTTTATAAATATGGCTTGGAAATATATAGGCCTGGGGAGTGTTTAATTACAAATTTTTAATTATTCACTTGAAGCAGACTGGAATTTATTATAAATTAAGTTGCTTTCATTTCTCTTCGCAAGTTCCAAAAATTAAGATTTTTACCTCACTTTCAATTCAATATGGCCGACTCGTGAATATGGCCCATTGCACAATAAGCTCTGGCCCGGTTTGGGAATGTCCCACTTCATATGCGAAATAGACGCGCATGCGCATCGATCGAAAAACCCTGATCTTCCCGAAAACCTTTCGGCAAGTGTGCGTTTACATGACCACGGCATGGCATTTACTCATTTGCAATTTTCGGGGACAGACAGACAAACAGACAGACACCATGACAGTAGACGAACAGACAGGCCGCCCAACAAGTGACATGGGTGAAAGCTCCTGCCAGAACTTAAAAATCCAGACAGAGAAACCCAAGTTAAGTTGGTCTCAGAGCGCACAAAATTGTATTCTGAATGGCTATTCATCGCCAGAAGTTTTTTTCATACTTGTGGTCTATACAAGGGGTCGTATTTAGCCCATTCTTTGCGTTATTTTAGGGGTGACCACATACGAAAACACTCGCCGACTCACAACTTACCACCGAACTCTTTGCTCCTTGGCTTTTGATTAGGTAACGATAAACACAACAAGAGGAGAACTAAACCAGACCATCATTGACTGCAACGCTGGCTGGGACTTTGACCATTCAGTGTACAAATCCACTATTAAAGAACAGGTAAAGCTAAAGTTTTATTTTCCAATTTTGATTCGAAGTACTGTTCATGTATTTGATTAAAATATTAAAGTTTGAAGAGAAAAGCCCCACTTTACTATAAAGAAGAAAGTATGGGTAGGCATTAAATTTACTGTGTGGACTTCCGAACAAAAGAGGTCCACATAAACCAGGTAGAGGCGACGTTGTGTGGACTTGGGCAAGTCCACACAGTGTTTCCCCATTTCTGGAAACAGGTTTAGAGACATTTTTGAGTTAGGTTTATCCGTGGCAGAATGAAGAGAAACATTAAAGGGAATCATAGAAAAAAAAATGGGTCGAAAGAGTTTTCACAGTTTGAGAAAAATGATTTTTTTTCACTGGTTTTTCTTAACTACACGAAAGCAATGGAATGTCCACACTTGGTAAGTAACGTAAACATTTGTGGGTGTGTGCGTGTTTATGGTGTAAATGGAGGACACACATGTGGAGCATCATCGAGTAAATGAGGACAGGAGTCAAATCGAGGACGTTGTAACGCAAAGGAACGAGGAAGTTGGAGTGTAAACGAAGGAATGAGGAAGAGGAACAATAGAAAATCCTCGTTTACACCATAAATGCGTGATGCCAACACACAGCGCTGCCAATACAGTAGGCAATAAATTACTCAGGCTATCGATGCCAATACGCGGTGCCCTGCTGTTGTACTCGGGCTGTACACACGAGTAGCATGGGGGTCTACCCGATGTTCCCCAATACCTATTCCACATACCTATGTTCCCCCTCATTCCAAATACCTATGTTCCCCTTAGGGTTATTAACCCCTTAGGGTTATTAGGGTTATAGGGTTAGGGTTAGATGGTTAGGTTTAGGGTGTGGGTTGGGGAACATAGGTATTGGGGAACATAGGTATTGGGGAAATATATGTATGGGGCCATCTACCCCTAACAAAGACGTCCAAGAGGTCAATGACTTCTGTCTTTTCAAATTCCCTGGATAAATAAGAACGTGTCCCATACTGTGCCTCTAATTTCTCCGTCAAGGGCAATCATGCTACTGTCATGTCCCCAGTTCCCGTATACATCATAATGGCTACAAACTCATGCACAAATACGACGTTATTCAAACGCACTACCACTTTCTCACTCAAAGTTTCTCAACCTTTCAAATTGTAAACAAATCGGCTATATAGTCCCTAGTTTCAATAAGATAACAAATTACATTATCTTTCAAGTCCATCGAGAAAAAACAGTCTGTCAAACAAAAATGTTTGTCCCGTTTTCGCGGCTTTGTCCCCGACGTGAAACACCAGAAATGACCTTGGCAGTGGAGTGACTGATCACAAAGAAACCACCAGCTGTAACTTCCTAGAACAATAGACCATTATCATGTTGCGGCCATTGTTATTTTTCCCATTCATATCAACGTAACCAAAGCGAGGCTGGAAGGAATAGTCAGGTTCCTTTTTGTACAAAAATTGGATACAGGGCACGTGACTGCAATGGTCACGTGGCAGCATGATAAAGGTCTATCGGGGTCTATGAATTGACATAACGTAACAAACTGTAGACAGGGAAGTTTTGCTTCTTTCCCAAGGAAATAAAAAGTAAGTATTTATCCTGATGTGGCAAAACATATTTCATACACAGATCTACTCAGAAAGTCATTTGAGTCCAAACAAAAATTGAATGAATGGGTAAAACATTGCGAGATGATTTCATGCCTAATAAGATGCCACTTTTGACAATAACAAATGTCTCCAATTACTTATCTTATTTGGTCCCTCTAAACAGGGTATTAGTTTTTTATCATTTTATCTCATCTGTCGTTTGAGTTTGCTATGTTTAAGTATATAATGTCATGTATAAGTTGAAGGATTTCAGGCCGTTTTCACAGACGTAAATAAGGAAGATGTAACGATCAAAAAGAAGCCTTATTTTTGTTTAATTATACAGCTGTAAAGTAGTTTCCTTGCTCTTTTTTGATTCAAGAATAATTGTCCAATGGAATGTGAGATGAAGGGAAATTCTCAAAGCAGGCCAGGATAAGCAACCTAGCTATTGCTTTAGCTCAATTTCAACCTTCGCATTTCTGTACCGTTTTCAAAACAACAGCAAAAGAAGCCAGTAAATCTCCACGTACCACGCACGTTCAATATCAGCTTTTATCTTAGATGGCTATTATACCACTGAAGTCGGCCATTGGGCGCCAGTAATTGACTTCAGTCTCTTCCGTAAAACGGGGGAAGGTTTTAAAAGGCAAGAAAGTCAGCTCTTGTAGGCCTTAGCCTGCGTCATTCGACTTAACACAGAAACGGAGGATTATGGAGAAATTGAAGAATCCATAGTCTAGACGCGCGAGGCCACGGTGCTTCAAGGACGGATGGGAGGGGGTGGGTTGGGGCAGGGATGTTATAAAAAACCCTTGCATCCTATAGTTTATAGGCCCAGTAAAAATATAACAAGAAGGGTTATAGATTGTCCGAAAAGTCTAAAGAGTGTGCAGTTTTCATCGAACTTGAGTTCAAACTTGCACGGCGTCATTAGCGATGATTGTGTTTACCGACTTGACGGGATTATAGTTTTTCAAAGGACAATCTGCGATGGCGCTATAGCCAAATATCTTTTTCATGACATACTCTGTGCCAAATTTCATGCTTTTATCACCAAAGTGAACAATCTCCACAAAATCTCCTATCTGCCCCTTCACCATGGGTTCTATCCCAGAAAGTTTCGCCGGGCGAGCTGCAACTTGACGCATAGTTGAAAGCGAACAGCGTTTTACCCGTGTTTTTTTGTTCCAGCACCTACATGGAGACATAACACTTGGCGGGTCAGTGGAACGATGTCTGATATAACTTAAACTATAGCCCGTAAAGCGGTCAATTTCATGACATTACGATAAAATGCAAATGATAAGTGATTTCTAAATTTCATTTGTCTTCTTTGTTAATCTTCACCAGGGGTTTTCATGAAAACTGTACAAAGGTCATAAGGAAGTCTGCATGTGTCTTTCATCATAATTTGATGCTTTGTCTGCAGTTTTCTGTTGTTTGCGACCAAGCTTTGCTGAACGAACTACCGCTGACAATCTTCGGTGCCGTGGGGATGGTGGGAGTGGTCGTCTTTGGTGCTATAGGGGACAGATTTGGCCGTCGCCCCGCGTTCATTATTTGCCTGATCACACAGACGTTGACTGGACTAGTCGCTGCATTTTCTCCGTCGTTTGCCGTCTATTTTGTGTTCCGTACTTTTACGGGATTCGTCAATGGGAGCGTATTCTACTGTAGTTTTGTTTTACGTAAGCATTTTTGTTTTGAAGGGGGAGGGGTTAATCAAACGATCTAATCTAGTGCAGTTCAAGAGAGCAGCTAATTGTATCATACTGCTCGCGGCCAAGGAAACGAGGTTTCTAAAACACCAGGCGGCACGTCCCGACTTGAAATAAAGTCCACTGTACACATGAACACGGGCGGCGGAACTGGGGGGGGGGGGGGGGGGGGGGGCAGGGGGGCAGGGGCACTGCCCCCCCCCCCCCCAGATGTTCCCAAGCCAACAAACTTATGCCCCTCTCGCGCTTAAATAAATGTTCTCCCTCCTTATGAAAACAAAACTGCCCCTCAAACGCACACAAATGAAAGCATAATTATGAAAGTGCTACAAATAAAATTGTCACTCCTCTCTTGTAATGCAAAACTGCCCCTCAAAAACACAAGTGCCCCTCTCGCACTAAGATTGTGCAACTTCTCGAGATGGAAAACTGCCCCTCGAAAGCACAAATACCCCCCTCGCAATAATACAATTGTGTCCCTCTCGAGATGGAAAATTGGCCATTAAAAACAATAGTGCTCCTCTCGCTAAAACTTCTCGAGATGAAAAACTGCCACTCGAAAGCACAATTAGTGCGCCCTCTCAAGATGGAAAACTGGCCTCTAAAAAAAGAGCTGTTCTCGCGAATAACAATTATGGTCACTGAACTGGCCATCAAAAGCAACAGTGCCCCTCTCGCGATAAATCGAACCCAAATGGTCTTTCTACATAGGTAAAAGAAACACAAAGAGCAAGATGGACAACGTGTGCATTAAGTTAGTGTTTGTTTCTCGTCATATAGGTTTATAGCGAAATGGACGGGACCATTTTATTTTCCTCCATTATCACACCGACAGAATGTGCCCCTGTTTCTGAGCCAGTGCCCCTTTTTGGTGTTGCCCCCTGCAAGCGTTCCGCCGCCCCTGCCTGAACACGTACGCATTCACTTCATTTGTTTATTCCTTTATTTTTAACAAGTCCCAGAGGGTCAGCGTGGCTTTTAACTGGCTCACTGACTAACTACATTACTTATTTACCGACTAATACCTTTTTCATTCAAATTCACCAACTCTAACATTCATTAACAGAACCAATTTAGTCATTTACCATTCAATTTCAAAGTTTGGTCACCCTCTTTAGGCGAGAATGGCAGCATTCAGAGATCAAATTTGTCTGATATCAATCAATTTGATTTCTGAATAACAAATGTTTGGCGTCGACGAGACGAAATTGAAATCTCCGGGACAAAAACGTGAGCTCGTTGTTTGAATTTGCTTGAACTGAATTTGAAATGGTCTGACAAAAGACAAAAATAAACATTGGAAGTGTACTAAATCGATGGTGATGAACGAATTCGAATGTAAGAAACGGTGAATTTGAATGATAAACATTTTATAATAGCTGGGAAAACCTATTTGTTCCACTGTTACTTTTTTTCAGTCATGGAAATGATTGGCCCGTCCAAGCGAAGCCTTGTTCGTGTCATTCTGATGTGTATCAACGCCGTTTGTATGATGAGTTTAGCGGGCTTTTCGTATTTCATCCGTTGGTGGAGAGGCATGTCCATTGTGATGTCCATAACTGCGATTGTCTTGGACTTCGTCATCCCGTGAGTTTGTTCAAATTCAGTAATGTTGACAATACAAACTTTTTTTGGGGGGGGGGGTACCCTTAATTCAGTGAGTTTCATTTTCACCTAAAAAGTAACCCGTGCAATTCAAACTGTTTTATCCAGTCCATTCCAGCTCACGGTCTGTTTTTATGTGACCGTCTAGGTACCAAACACTGACTAGTATAGACGCAGACTCCCGTTTTACCATTATTGCTATCTGCGTGATCGATTAAACTCGTTTTGTTATGGCCGTCCTTTTGCAACATTTCCAATGTCGTGTAAATTAATATGTTAATGAAGTTCTGCATGCAGCCCTTTAAAAGATCTAGGATATGAAAGCCCGATTAATAAGCTTTCTTTTCGTACAATAATTATTCAAATCACTCATGTAATTTTCAAGTTACGGAATGTGAAACACAAAGACAGTTTTAAAGTTCTGTCAACGGATCAAATAAAAGGTAAGTGTTCTTGCAGCAAAACCAAAACAAGTCACATGGGGATGAATGTTAATTTGTGTTCGTTTTGCTGAAAGAACACTTACATTTTATGTGATCCGTGGACAGAACTTTAAAATGGTCGTTGTGTTTAGCATTCCGTAATTTGAAAAGTACTTGAGTGATTTGGATGATTCTTGTACTAAAAGAAAGCTTATGAATTGGGCATTCATAATAGATTTTGAAAAAGCTACATGCAGAACTTCATTAACAAAATGGTCCTGCCATTTGTTTTTTTTTAATACTCACCCTGTATAGATCGGAAAAACCTCTTCAAGACAAACTATACTTAACTCTCGAAATCCCAAAGAGTAGACTGGAGTGAAATTTAAAGTGAAAATCACTCTCATTTTAGATTGAAATAGTCTGAAAAAAAATCACTTCAGTCGACGCTCAGTGAAAACTCGATCTATTCTACTGAATGAAATTTCACTATAAAGTGTCTGGTCCCTATACAGGGTGAGTCCAAAAGAAAGTTACCCAATTTGAAACATATTAAAAAAAATATTTGGCTTGCTCCATTTCACAAAAAAGGGATAAAGTACATCTTATTGACTTGATTAAATTTCACGTAATTTGCGTTCTCTATTTCCAAGTTATATCTATTTTAATAAAAAGATCACAAAACTCGGCTGATCACTTACCACTGATCATTTACCGTTCTTCGAACCGATGGATGAATGAGTGCAATGAAAGTGGAGGTGTAATCTGTGGTTCATATTCATATTATTTTATTCATATTCATATTTATTTCCACTTAATCATTTTGAAGGGAAACGGTTTAAACAATAATTTAGATAACAGGATAAGATTAAGCGGTGGGCTTCTCCAAAAAGCAAGCTTGTCAAGTGGAGAAGTCCATTATGTGTAGAAAAAAATATATATTAAATACATTTGTACCTTTAACTTAACTACACAATGAAGTTTAAGTTACACAAACACACATATACAAGGGACCAACACAAACAGGACAAGACAAAACAAATCAAGTACACTCAGAACCTACATGGGAAATTATTAGAAGAATATGTTCACAGCAAATAATAAGTAAAACTAAAATTAAGCATTAAGCATTATTGTAACTATCCATAAGCAGAGACTTTAGCTTCTTCTTAAATAAAGGCCTACTGTTGACAATTCTAAGAGTTTGATTTAATGAGTTCCAGAATTTGGGGCCCTGATAATGAATGAACTTTTTAGCTTTAGCAGTACGTATGTGTGGGATATGGAAATCCCTAGACTGTCTGGTATGATGACGATGAATAACGGTATTAGTCTTAAACATTCGTTCAAAAGAATTAGGTAAATCGTGGGCAACGAGCTGATGCATAAACATTCCAAGCTGGAGAAAATAAATGTCAGTGACTTTAAGGGTATTGTGATTAAAGAATAAAGGATCAGAATGAGCCCTGAAGTCTACACGGTCTATAATTCGCAAGGCTTTTTTCTGTAGAACAAGAATTCTGTTTAAAAGACAACTACTTGTGTTGCCCCAAGCAAGAATACCATAGGAGATATACGGCAAAATCAAAGCGTTGTAGATGCTATATAGAATTTGGGACGGAAAAAAATATTTCAATTTGCTAATAATACCTACATTTCTGGAAATTAATTTACAAATATGATTTACATGATAATTCCAAGACAATTTGTCATCAATAAATAGACCAAGAAATTTAATACAATTTGTTTGATAGATTGTTAAAAATTTTCAAATAATATGTCAGTAGGAATCGAATCAACTGTGTTACTAAATAACATATAACAAGTCTTATCAATGTTGAGAGATAATTTGTTGGCTTTGATCCATTTAGAAACAGAAATGAGCTCTAAATTAACCGTATTAACAAGTGTGGTCAGATTACTATGAGTATAAAATAAGTTGGAATCATCTGCGAATAAAATAAATGACAGGATCCTAGAGGATTTATCAAAATCATTTATGTAAATAGAAAAAAGCAAAGGTCCTAATAGAGATCCCTGTGGAACTCCACATAGTAGATCTTTAGTAGAAGACTGATTGTCATTAAAATAAACAAATTGTTTACGGTTAGTGAGATAATTCCTGAACCACTCCAAGGCAATTCCTCTAATTCCATAAAAAGAAAGTTTAGCCAAAAGGATGTCGTGATTGATTGTGTCGAATGCCTTGGAGAGGTCCAGAAAGATTCCCAAAGTATGTGAAGACTGTTCCTGACCAGCAATAATTGTATCTAACAATTGTAAGATGGCATGAGTGGTTGAGTGGTTCTCCCTAAACCCATATTGAGAATCAGATAAAACATCTCAGTTTCAACAAAAACTGAGATGTACGAATATAAATTATACGTTCAAGGATTTTTGAAAAGGAAGTTAGAATAGAAATGGGTCTATAATTATTAACTAAACTAGAATCACCTTTCTTGAAAACGGGAATAACTTTGGCAATTTTCATGGAATCAGGAACTATACCAGAACTTAATGATTGGTTCATAATAAAAACCAAGGGCTTAGAAATGGCAGGAAAAATAGCTTTAATAACAGTACTATTAATCGAATCATGGCCAGAGCTTTTCTTGTTAGTTAAATTACAACCAATAGTGTACAATTCATGTTCAGTTACTGGTTCAAAAAAAATGGAATAGGGATTGGAATTATAAAGATAATCATTGTAATTCGAATCACAGTTAGGGATTTGATTTGCAAGTTTAGGACCAATGGTTATGGTTACACCTCTATGTTCCGACACCCCTATGTTCCGACTGCACATATTCCTATTCCTAACCCTAACCCTTACCCTAACCGGGAGTAACACAATCTAGGTTGTCGGAACATATAGGAATAGGAATATGTGCAGTCACCGTAATCTGTAATACTCACCCAGCTCAATAGGTTCTAATGTCATTCCATGGACAGCTGTACAAATTTGTTTAATATTCAAGTAAAACTTCAAAACTCCTAATAGCTTGGATCAATTTCAGTAATTTTTTTTGAGATGGGCGGAAGGAGATGCTCTTTTCAGATAAACTTCATTGGTGTTAAAATTTGATTGCTTTTAAGATACCCCCCCATTAATTTGTGTAGCTTTCTTTTTGACTCGCCCTGTATTTTCCGACTGTAGGAGAGAATTCACTCGAAGGGAGAGAACTTTCGCTCTTTTGAATTTAGAAAGTATGTTCAAAATGTATTTTGATTTTTTGAGATGGGCGGAAGGAGATGCTCTTTTCAGATAAACTTCATTGGTGTTTAAATTTGATTGCTTTTAAGATCCCCCCATTAATTTGGGTAGCTTTCTTTTTGACTTGCCCTGTATTTTCCGACTGTGGGAGAGAATTCACTCGAAGAGAGAGAACTTTCGCTCTTTTGAATTTAGAGAGTATGTTCAAAATATATTTTGATTTGGGTATAGGCACGTGTCAGTTCATTCTGAGGAAGCTGCTTGAAGAGAACTGTTATTTTCGCTGTTGATGTTACAATTTCAAACGATGACATAAAAAAGACATTGACTTTGTATCTGGTGTTTGCAGGTTTATGCCCGAGTCTCCGGCCTGGCAGCTGACAGTCGGTAAGATTGACCAAGCAGAGAAGACCATCCGGAAAATGGCGCGAGTGAACAAAGCGGAACTACCGGAAAAGCTCTTCACCGACGAAGATATCGCTGAACTCAAGGTAAAACCTATCAGTCCTAATGCTATAGGTTTTTTCCAGCTATTTTAAAACATTTTTCGTTCGAATTGACCGTTTCTTATATTCCAATTCGTGAGGGTGTCCAAACATATCCAAACATGAGGGTGTGTGTGTGCGTATACAAACACTGCCTTGTGGGGTACCGGAACAATGGGAGGTACCCCACAAGGAATGCCCACCGACTTGCGGGGTACCGTTTTGGTACCCCACAAGTTTTTCCCGAAATAGATATATAGATTTTACTCAAAAACTAGGAATTTACAAGGTGGGTTGATCTGTCGCAAATGGAAGAGTTTTAGAAAAAAAATATTGGCATATTCAACTAAATCAAGGATTTGAATTGATTGTGGTGTGTCACATTACAAAAATGTGCGACATTACAAAATGTTAGTACACGAGAACAAAGGAAGTACCCCACTTCTATGCCTATGTAAGCGTGAGTATGGGTGTGATTGTACACGTGCGTTTGTAAACACCGGCAATCGTGGACGAAGGACAAAAGAATGTGGGCACAAACAATACGTCCACGATTGACCGAACGTCCACGATCTCAAATCGTGTACAAAACCAATGAGAGCTGTCGCTAAAAAGTACAAACAAAGGAAAGAGGAGTGGGACAATGGGGCGTCCACGATTGCCGGCATTTACACACGTGTGTGTGGGTGCTCTTGTATTGTATTACAATTGAGGACAGACAACACAAGGAGCACAAGGGGGCCTTTGATCCTTGGACGACGGTGCCTATTGTTAAAACCGGTCCTCGATCGTATGGTTATGTGCTTAGTCAATGGGAAAGTGTTATATTAGAGGGACAAAGGGAAACACAAGAGGTTGTCCTCAGGCGTATAGTAAAACACGACTGGGTGTTTGGGTGTGTGTGTGTGGGTGAGCTTGTCTTACATACGCAGTGTGGACTTCCGAACAAAAGACGTCCACATAATGTAGGTAGCACCGACGTTGTGTGGACTTACCCCACGTCCACACAGTGTTTCCCCATTTCTGGAAAACAGGTTTAGAGGCATTTTTGGGTTAGGTTTATCTGTAGCAGAATGAAGAGAAACACTAAAGGGAATCATAGAAAAAAAATTGGGTTGAAAGAGTTTTCACAGTTTGAGAAAAATGAGTTTTTTCACTGGTTTTTCTTAACTACACGAAAGCAATGGAAAGTCCACACTAGTCGTGTGAAACAAGTATGCGTGTGTGTGTGTGTGTGTGTGTGGAGGGGGGGGGGGGCTGTCTCTCGATTGCCCCATCCGCAGTTTAGGCCCTTTTTGAATATTGATTTCTGATGAATATTTCAGGGTATTAAGCAAGCGTCCATGATCGATCTTCTGAAATCACCAATTCTACGCTTTCGTCAATTGATTCTTATTTGGATGTCGTAAGTATCGTATGAAAGAATTCATAACAGATCAAATTAATTCTGAATGACTTTTATTGACTTCAGGAAAGCCTTAGATTCCGTCAACAGAGCTGTCACGCTTTCCATATTACGCCACTATGGCATACCCGAAGAAGTGGTCAGCGCCATTCAAGCCATGTGTATATGTTAACTCTCGAAGTGCTGTTATGGGTGGAAATATCTCAGAGCCTGACGTAGGCCTATCCACTGGAATTCTGCAAGGCCTCTGATGCACTTGCTCCTTGACTGTGCATATACGCGCACACAATTTTGTACGTACACGTATTATGTCTTAAATAGTGCGCGACCACTAGACTTGGAAAACTACGGGTATTGCAATTCTCTGAGAGGAAAGACGCAAAAGTAGCAGAGATTCTAATAGAACGAAGGATCTGAGTTGCAGCCAGGCCGGCCTTGCTGCATTTAGATATGCAATGATTGCGGAACGGCTCAGAACTGTTGCAATCATCGCGTAACTGGTGCAATCATCGCGTAACTAGTCTGAATATTTATAGCGTTTCGCTCAAAACTTTCTGAACAAGAGCGCGCTGTTTAAAAACCACTTATACAATTGCATAAAGGCCTGCAAATGCAAAACAAGCAACTCTGTTACAAGGCATTATATTCCTTCTAAATTCGTACGGAATTTTTTTTTAAATTTTGAAAAGACACGTATATACCAATATTAATTGTTTTGTTTAATGAAGATAAAAAAATCTCTTTCATTTTGACAGGTTTTGCATTGAATTGACTGTTTATGGCCTGACACTAAACAGTGGTAACATAGGCACCAGTGCCCATTTGTCATATGTATTGCTTATCGTCGCTGATTTACCTGCCTTCGTCGTAGTCTTCCTGCTCCTGGATCGCATTGGACGTAAATGGACGATGGCGGCGTGCCTTGCCGTCTCAGCGGCCGGCTGCCTTGCTACTGCTTTCGTTGGTAAGTTGGATTACAAGACTGAAAACAGCCGTCACTTGAGCTGCTCACTAGTCTTGTTGACAGGATGATTGATTATTCATGCTCCCTCTCGGCGTTGTATCGCATTTTCCATGCATGGACCGTACTTTAAATTGATTATCTTAGGACTTAAATATACTCAATTGCTGTCAATAGTTCAACTCTGGTAAAAGGGGCTCTCATCACTTTATTTGGCTATGTTTGAATGTTTGAATGAGGAACCTGTGGAATATTATTGTTTTTACCAACAAAATGTTGGAGTAATTACAAGCAAACTAAGCACGACTTCAAAAAGTTCATGTTTTTATAAGATTAGAATTTCATGTTCACAAATAGACAAGTTACAAAAAACATGTCTTTTCGATGATTGATCGAGTGTGTTTGTTAAGTAAATCCGGATTTTACTTAAAAGAGACTGTAGATGTGACACCGAATAAGGAAACCATGGCAGTCAGCCCTCAACAAGACTGCAGTGGATTATTCTGTCAAGCTAGGGCAATGACTGGGCTCTGTGAACGAAACTTATAGAAGTTCTTCTGAAAGTGTTACAGCCTCGTTGTAAACGGTAGAAGTATGTTTACAACTAGGCCATCAGCATGGGGGTTGGGTGGGTATCAAAATGAGGGGAATAATGCTCATTGTTTTTTTTGCAAGGTATGCACCCCTGTAGTTGGAAAATATGTGATAGCATTGCAGAGGTGGCAGCGTTTTGGGTGCTATCATTACACAAAAAAATGGCGGCCAGAACATGCTTGTTACCACATATGATTTTAATCCGGTAACAAGCATAGGCTATTGGCGGTCATTTTGAAAATAAAATAAAATTAAGGCGATAACACCTAAAAACAAACTGACATCGTTCACATTGCAAAGCTATCACACATTTACCAACTCTAGATCTGCATACCTTGCCAAAAATCGCTGAGCATTGCTCCTTTCAATCATTTGATACCGGTTGCCCAATTCTTGGACCGAAGCTGACAGCCTAATCGAGCCTATAACACTCTCACATTATTCTGGTCACAGAGCAAGGATCAGTAGCTCAGACGGCGCTGGCCATGGTGGGGAAATTCGGCATATCGGGCGCCCTCAGTGTTTCAGATCTGTTCATCGCTGAGCTTCTGCCGACCCAAGTCAGGTATGGGCTTCATGCATGAGTAGTATAGGGCAAGTTCGAGCAAGGACCAGTGGTTAACTAGTGGTTGGTTGGCGACGTACCTATAGCGCATGCGCACTGAAGTTGAAGTGCGAACGACTCTATAGTCAACCTCGTCCCCAGGGTGTCGAGCAGTACGCGCCCACCACTACCTGCTCTCTCACTCTGGTATTGGATCATTTGCATGTGCCAGATTTTTGCACACGTATGCAAATGAGGAACAGTCTGGTGCCTGAATATGCGTTACACATTAGCGTTTGTTTTTGTCTGCGGTGTCTGGGGTAAAAACAGAGTCAATTCGTAGCAGCGCGAGCACGGCGTGAGTTACGAAAACACGATTCTTGAAATCAAACTGTTACGATCTTATCAAGACAACATGCAGTATCATATTTCATATTAATATGAGCAAATTAGAAAGGAAATTAGTATTTTCGAGAAGGCGTGGATGAATGATCGCGAAAACACGTACTGTACGTTGTGAATAATAGCACCAAGTACACGATAAAAATCCATTACTAGCCAATTGCGGTATCCAATCACGATACAGGAAGAAAGTTTCCTATCCAGGGTTTACAATTGGAAACCGTGTTGGAAATAAAGTAAGCACTGGGGACGAGGTTGCTCTATAGTGGAACTATTGTCATGTCAACAAGCGTCAAAAAATGGCGGTTGCACAATTATTCAACACTTCTTTCTCTTTATTTACACTAATAATAGTGATTGTGTATAGTTTAGGACATCTTACATAATGGCCAATATTATTATACAATGGTGAAAAAGTGACTTAATCGTAAACTAACATGGAAAAACTGTGCAATGAAAATGACATTTAGCGCTCACTGCTTGTTTTCCGCCATTTTTGTTGATAGTTGATCCCCTCTGGACTAGTATGGAAATTGATAACCAGCTATAAATCGTTGCGCAACCAGCCACGGTAGGCTGGTTCGAAATAGTCGACTAGCGTATAGTCAACCATCGTCGACTAGACAGAGCTCGAGCTGCTTTAGTTGAATGGTTAACCATTGGTCAACAAAGTTCTTTCGCGAACTTGCCCATAGATGGCGCTTTTTGACCGTTTAATACATTTAAAAAAAAATGTTTATGAAAAGACTTCATGCAGTTTTTGCCAACTCCCCCATATAAAAAGACGTTATTGGCCCGTATTTTTTTATTGTTCTAATTGGCAAGAAGCCAATACCCTCATTTCTGACGTTGTGCTACATTGTAATATACATTGTAAGATTTTCTTATATCACCAGGAGTGTCGGTTCTGGACTGAACGGTATGGGATTTGGTCTGGGAAGCACTTTAGCCCCATACCTGACCCGCATTCAGGACCTCTGGCCACCAGCTACCTTGCTTATCCTCGGGATTCTTACAATCTTGACCTCCATACTAGTGATTCTGTTCTTGCCAGAGACTATGGGTAGAGACCTTCCGATTACCATCGAAGACGGAGAGAACTTCACCAAAAGGTAAACCCAAAACGATCCAAATATACCGTTTTCTCTGATTTTTCTCTTGACTATCCAAATTTTCTAAAGAATGTTCCTGTCGGTCGAGATCGTAAGTGGGTGCGGAAATCTCAAGCCTTATGGCCTTACTGAGGTCACCTCAAGCTCCACTCTGAAGGATATTTTTGACAGTTTTAAGGGGATCGAAGCGTCATCTGCAACATCAGCCAACATTTGAAGAAAAAAAAGTTTGGGGAAAAAAAACCCGCGTCGCCGCACCACTTTTGGGGCAAACTCCATACCAGAAACCGGAGATTTTTTTTGGGACTAATTATAACATGTTTATCAGTAATCCAGTTATCAGACTGGTTGTCTGACAGTTATCAGACAGGAACCCAGTCTACTCGATGGGCAAAAGCAACCCAAATTTAAAACACTTTTTTTCCAGAGTGCTGCAGGTGCCAAAAATAGGAACAAGATATTTTGAATATAGGTTTTTCCGGCTATTTTAAAGTTTATCATGCATATAATTATACCCTTTCTAATATTCAAATAATAATAATAATAATAATAATACAAAGTATTTATATAGCGCTTTACAAAGAACAAAGCGCTTAGCACTCATCCACAACAAAAAAAATAACAGGAAAGAAAAACAGACACAATACGATTACGAATGGACTTGGAACAGATGTGTCTTTAGGAGACGTTTAAATACAGGCAGCGAGACCGCCTCTCTCAGACAAGACAAATTCGTCCATCAACATGGATCTAGTGCACTTCCAATGTTTAATTTCGTCAGACAATTTCAAATTCAGTTCAAGCAAATTCAAACAAAGAGCACACGTTTTTGTCCCGTCTTGTCTACGCCAAACCCTCAGAAATCAAATTCGTCTAAATGATTGATATAAGACGAATTTGATCTCGGAATGCTGCCATTCAACAACAGCTTAGACGAATTTGATCAGTACTGACGAATATTCCAGACCCGGTGACTAAAGAGGGTGACCAAACTTTGAAATTGAATGGTAAATGACTAAATTAGTTTTGTTAAAACTGAGTGCAAGTTTTCTTGGGTGAAATTGAATGTTAGAGTTACTTGGTGAATTTGAATGAAAAACGTTTTTGAAATAGCTGGGACAACCAATACAAAGCATAAAATTTAAAATGCGTTGACAAAAAATGACAGTACGTTTAATGTGTTGCTGTGTGTTGTACGTATTGTATGCTAAAAATTGATGTTCTGATCAATGCCGTACTCTTTTACGATGGGCTTTTGGATGATTGTGATCTGTTTTTGTCTTTTCATGCAGGCGACGTAAAGGAGATGGAAAGGACGTGTCGACTTTGGCTGTCGATTTGGTGTCAATCGGTGTACAGGCGAACATGAAAAGAATCAAGCAGAGTAACATGGAAAATTTTGGAGCCGACTATCAGGAAGAAAATTTAGACCTCTAAGTCTGCTCATCAAAAATAGGATTCACAATTTCCGTACGGTCAACAGTGACTGATTGTTCGATGCTTGTTTATTGTAGAATCTGCTTTATTACTACAGATTGCTGTAGGAGTACGGTTGCAACTCATTTCTAAGGGAACAGTCCATGATTTACTGAGAATAGTGTTTTCTTCCTAACTTGCTGTTTGATGTTAAATCAAAGTTTGACAAAACTATTTTGAATTGAAGGGATTTTACATTTTACCTCATTGACGTTAGTATGTCTATAAATAGTTCAGTGTTGCACTGGGGGACATAATAATGTATTGTTCGTGCTTTTTTACGAGTTTCATCCCGGAAAATATTTTTGAAGTTGCTATGGTTCTTGCAAAATAGAACTGAGTAATTTTAAAAGGGATATCGAATGAAAAAAATCGGCACACGTTTTGTTACAGAATAATTTCGTTGCTAACTTCTAATTGTTTGCATCCTAGTAATCAGGCGCGGTTCTACGGGGGGGGGGGGGCTTTAGCCCCCTCCAAAATTTTGTCTAGCCCCCCCCAAAATAAATTCCGTAAAAAGAAATTGCATTAGCAAAAAAAAGGATTGTGATGTACATGCGAACGGTCTCCCCCTAAAGAAATAGTCGTGACAAGGGTGCATTTGTAGTTAATATAGTGTGAATGATTTTAGGATTTTATTGGCGTTCCCCATTGAAAATATGGCATGACCCCCCCCCCCCTTCCATTGATTTTCGGAGGCCTAAGTGTCTGGAGAAAATAACCGGTCTACATTACAGCACGCCTTCCTGAAAACAATTCTGGATCCACCCTGCTAGCCCCCCCCCCCTCCCACAAATATTCCCACAAACATTTTTCATTCACATTCACCAAATCTTACAGTCAATTTCGTCCGAGAAAAAAATTCATACGCTTTTATCAAAACAATGTAGTCATTTACCATTCAATTTCAAAGTTTGGTCATCCTCTTTAGTCACCGGGTCGAGGATATTTCTCATTACGGATCAAATTCGTCTAATTTGTTGCAGAAAGGCTGCATTCAGAGATCAAATTCGTCTGTTATCAATCAATTTAAAACTTGTAAAAAGTAAATTAGTCAGATGTGCTCTACAGCATTTTCCTAGTATCCTCGTGCACACTTTGGCCAATTCGCTCGCACGATATTCGGACCAAAGCAGAGTACTTATAAGAAGAGTCACCCAAACAGTAAAGATTACCAAGATCAACGACACAACGGCATCTAAAATAAACAAAAGAAACTTGAGGAAAAATTCTTAAAAATGAAAAAAAAAGGAATGTAAAAAGCCACGAATCGATAACCCATAAACCCGGTGTCATATGCCTAAAATATTGAGTCTAACATATTTTAAGAAGAATCAAAAGAAATGTCACATTTTTTAAGAAATAAGAAAAGAGAAAAAGATTTATTCTTTTGCCTTTGAAGATATCGCTATAAGCATGATGAAATTGGACAAAATTACGTTTAAATTGTGTGGCATTAAACGAATTTAATTTTTGAATAACACGATCCGGCTAAGACGAGGCTGTTTTCTCTGAAGAACGCTTGAAGAGATCACTGGAACAGGGTCGGATCCAGGAATTTTTGCAGGGGGGGGGGAGGTTTTGATCAACAAAAAATTCTCAACTGTAGACATGTTTTTTTTCTACGGACACTTGGCCTCCGAAAATCAATAGGTGGGGGTGGGGGCAGGCGCGGATCCAGGTTTTTTTTTAGACGGGGGGGGGGGGGGGCACACTGTTGGAGCAAAATTATTTGCTCCGAGAACTAATGCGAGCGCGGAGCGCGAAGCCCTTACGGCGTGGGGTCCGGGGCCCGCTTAAGGGCCTCGGAAATTTTTGATTCTAGATGCTCTGTCGTGCAATCTGAGGCGATTCCTGGCTCCTTTCCCCTGAATTAATTGAGCAAAAGTGTTTAAGATTTTAAGGATTTTTTTAAAAACATACTCTTACTTTTACAATTTTTAAGTTACTGTGTGCTTGAAAGTCGAAAACCATTTACGTCTTTATATTTTCTTGCTTTTTATTTTGGAAAAGGAATTGTATTGACTTAGTTTTGTAAACTGTTGCAACGGTGCGTTGTGGCATTTGCTCCGAGGACTAATGCGAGGGCGGATCACGCCTGACTTACGGCGTGGGGTTTGGGGCCCGCTTAAGGGCCCCGGAAAATTTAGAATTCTAGATGCTCTGTGGTGTATTCTGAGGGGATTCCTGGCCCATTTTGCCCTGAGTTATTTGAGCAAAACGTTTTAAGATTATAAGGATGTTTTTCATTGGCTTATAATATATTCTTTACAAGCCTTTTCAGTTTCTTCTGTTCTTCACTTGTATAACCAAACATTTTCGTCTGCATAGTTATTTCCGTGCTTTTTTTTGAAAAGGAATTGTATCTTGCAAGGGTGAGTATAGGGCATCTTTCCGAAGACCAATGCGGAGCGCGAACATCCTTCGGCGTGGGGTCCGGGGCCCGCTTAAGGGCCTGGGAAATTTTGGATTCTAGATGCTCTGTGGTGCAATCTGAGGCAATTCCTGGCCCCTCTTATACGGAGTTATTTGAGCAAATTGTTTTAAGATTATAAGATTTTTTCATTGATTAAAATATAATCTTGCTTTTACAAGCCTTCTCAGTTTCTTCTGTTCTTCACCTGATACCATGTATTTTCGTCTGCATGTGTCTTCGTGCATTATATTTTTGAAAAAGGAATTGTAAAAACTTAGTTTGTAAACTGGTGTAAGGATGCTTTCTAATGTTTTGTTTCAAGTTGAAATTTTCAGTTTATCAACAAGAAGAAACCGCCTGAACATGTTAATTGAATTCAAGTTTAAAATAAGTGTAATTTTATCAAACTAAAACAGAGGAGCAATTAGCCTGCATTGTAACTTCACAGCTCAGTTTTATGTCATGACTACAGAAATTAATCATACGGTCATCCAAGTTTCTACCTCTTTTTTTTGCATAATGTAAAATGCCCAAACATTTTAAAGAAATGTTCTTTTAATTCAGTCAAGTTTCAATTTCAAGAATAGGGTCTATTGCACGTGCATGTATTTGTAAATAAACCATCGGCAGATCGGCGGCGCAGCAAGACAAATTGTGTGAGACACTGAGTCTGGTCTTTACATTATAATAGACATCGGGTCTTTCGGCGCCATGATTGCAATTTCCGTATGGTACAATTTTGAAGGTGGATTCGTCATTTAGTTATGTAAAAAAAATTACAGTAAATAATTGTTGATGATAACGTTGAGAAATAGACATCGGGAATAGGTGTATACCTCCCGGTCCGGCACGGATGCCGGCCCGCGTCGCCACCGGCGAACTACGATCAAATTTATCCCGCTTGCAATTCAAAAAGCAACACACTTGCTTTCTGTCTAGCTTGCAAGAGCATGTCTCGAGTGCTAAAACTTGCCTCTGGGCAATAACTGTTGATTGTTTTTGTCCTCAGACAAAGAGATCTCTTTTATGTACCAAACTTTTCAGATTTGTATTTTCTGCAACGCGTAGTAACGTCAAAACCCAACTTTTGGATCTCAACTTTCTTCGTTAAAAAAACGTTTTATGATCAATTTTTTTCAGGGTTTTACATCGTTTCTCGAATAAAGTCTTTACAAAACTTTTATGATGACGGACGTTGAAGAAGTCAATTTAAAACAAGGACATGTTTTGGACTCCGTGAAAAAAAGTATAATTTGTAATTCAAAAGCGCGTGGAACTGCTGGCAAATTGTTCTTACTAAAACACACCCTTAACCAATGGTGTGGTCCAAAGAGCACTGCGCAACGTGTGTTTGTCGCGCACATAAAGCTGCATGTTCGTTGAGAATAAATCGTATACTTTCGTATGAATCGCATTTAATAACGGTATATGCAGAGTAATACGTACGTACGTACGGGGTACGTACGATGGGATCGCGGTTTATTTAGAAGCTTCTCGAGTCGAGTACGCAATGTTTGCAGGCTCATGTTTAATATCGGCGCCGGTATTTTTGTAAGGAGGTTCCCTCCTCCTTCCCTCACCTCCCCTCTTTTTCCCCCTTCTATTCCTTTTTTTTTTTGGACTCAAATTTGTCGGGGGGCACGTGCCCCCGCGGCCCTGGGGGGGGGGGGGGGGGTGCTCGTGCGGTACTTGCAATCGGGGCGCTGTTCAAATCCGACGATAATTAACACTATACTACAGAATACCCACTAACCAAGCTGGTTATAACCGTATTTTGTGCATCCACAGGCGGACATTATCAACAGTATAATGTTTGGGGGTGTCAAAGCAGGGGGTGGGGTTCGCATTATTTTTAATGAATTTCTATTAAAAAAACACCATTTTTTTGACAGAGCTGGGCCCCCCCCCCACCAGGATCTGCGCCTGTTGAAGAAACATGCAAATTCCACCATGGCTCGTTCTGTCCGTCTTTTCTGTAGAATAACCAAACGCGCTGGAAGAACCATTGTAGCCGGGGTATTATTAGCAAACAGGTTATTGTGGCGAGATCCCTATTTCTGCGAGGAAATCATTTATTGTCCATCCGCGTGAATAATCTACAATGGTTTGTGGGCCGATGTTGTATGAAATTGACTCTTTAGAATACGGGCACATTGGTGTTTTTTGCCTCAGTGGACAGAATTAGATTAGGGACGAGTATGCAGTGAGAGTGAGGGTTATAGGTCTAAGGTAAAAGAAGCTAGATATCACTTGGGTAAATACTTCCTAAAGTAGAACAACCAATTTGTTTTGAGTCTCCGATATTTGAATGCTGAATACTCTTTATTTCAAACCAACTGACACCTAATTATCTTTAAATATTACATTTAGAAAATACGGAATTTGAAAAAAAAATCAGTTCTTCCAAAAACCAACATAGAGGTGTATGCATGTAGATATTAAACTTCTACAGAATCTATTCGGCAGTACGCTAGCGTTACTTAAATGTCCTAGCATAGACATAATTAATTACAAGGGGAAAAAGCTAATTAATTTTATTTCGTTCAAAGACCTTCACGACAAAAACAAATCATCAGATGAAAAAAACATTAGATTCTTTTCGGAATTTGAATCTTTTTTTTGAGACAAGATAACATGATGGTCTGTTAACATTTAGAAAACATGCTGGCAATGAGCAGATACGTTTTTGCGCGTGTAATACATCATGTCATTGACAGGTTTGTTTCTGCACTTGTGTTTGAAACACATTCATGAATCGCGTTTTGAAAAGCAGTCCGAAAATTCTGGTGTACAAGCTGACTCGCAGTGCACTACATTATTATTGTCGTTCTGACTTTGGCAGTTTGATATAATTCTGCAGTTTTAAGACGATTCATGTCGTTCCAATTGGATATGATAAAAGTATATATTAATGATTAATAAACCAAACTATAACTCCTCTTTCATACGATTGAAAATGCTTACACTTACAGTACGAGTTAATCAGTAAGGAACACCCATCCTGGAATCCTACAAAAACTTAATTAATTCCTTCTCAAAAGGGTCCTTGAAATGAATTTTATACTGGAGCATATTTGTAGCAAATATCAATTCCTCTGGAAGGTATACAAACTACCAACATCCCTTTTGGTAAACAAAAGTTTGCAAAGTGCACTTTCTTGAACTTTTGAAATTGTTCATGTTTTTTTTTTACATCTGAGGGCGCTGTTGCTGTTATTTCACTTCAGAAACTCAAAATTCTTGTTTAATGAAACTGACGTTATTTTGTGCAAACGTTTTGTCATTGTCTCGCTGTCACACAACAATGAACCACCGAAAGCAGAAACATATCCACTGCAAACCCCTACAATTGTGGTGACTTTATGCTGAAGAGATGCATAAACTGAAGTTTCTGCCTTAAATGACATCGCAGTTTTGTTCATGAATATGGAAATTTGCATTTTACGCGCTCACTGTGTGCAAACATAATTTATGCTTCATTTTTGTGGAGAAGTAGATTTTCCGTTTTGACGAAGTAACGAATATCTTTAGTGATCTTCTAATTAAACATGATTTTATGAACAGAGGGAATTGTTTTTGGCTCCTGGACTATTTAACT
Organism: Patiria miniata; assembly: GCF_015706575.1. NCBI lineage: Eukaryota > Metazoa > Echinodermata > Asteroidea > Valvatida > Asterinidae > Patiria > Patiria miniata. Next base: position 14,670,158 of record NW_024037058.1, on the reverse strand, counting down.
CCTGGGCTATTGTCTCAGTTATAATATTTTTGAAAAAAAGTAAAACTGCTGCAAACTGCTTACTGACTGGATGGACCTGAAATATATAAATCTTAAAATTAATGTGGCCTGACGTTGCGAACTTAGCAAGTTCTTCTTCAGAGGCTAAAACAGAGATGACAGAGGTACATACATTAACATGGGGGTGCACACAAACATGCAGGGCTGAAAGAAGAAACACAAAAGGAGGATTAGGTGTGAAAGGTGTGGAAAGATGCAGGGGAGGGTGGATGAGAGAACAAAGAAACAAAGGGAGATGGCAAACCACAAAGGGTCTTGTGTAAACAGGGGAGGGACCAGAAAGGGGAAGGATCAAAGGTCACAGGGAGTGGGAACGGACAAAAGAGTGTGAGAGTGAAGGGATGATGTGGGGGGGGGGGAACAGTATTGAGATGGAAAGGGATGAAAGATGGGTAAACACAAACAAGGAAGACCAGATGGATTATCTGTAACAGAAGACAATGGAGGAAGAAAAGGATTAATCATTTCCAAGTTGGATGTTGAGACCATGTGGTTGAATAGTTCGAAGACGATTCATCCACACTTTCTCTCTGCTGAGGCGAACTGAGTCCTTGCGATGGCCAAGAGATTCAATGCCCTGCAAAATCATATCAGAAATGGAGTGGTTAGGCAGGTTGAAGTGATGACCAACAGGGGTGTCTAGTTTCTTGGTGTTGACCGTTGACCGGTGGGCATAGAAACGCTTCTTGAGCGTATTCTTAGTCTCACCTACATACTGCACTCCACAGACCCTGCAAGAAATGAGATATATGACATTAGAGGTGTTACAAGTGATGTTACCAATGGTTCTGTGGGTAGTGACAGAAGAGTGGCCAGAAAAGGAGTCAGACTCCTGGATATGAATCTGGCAGACAACACATCTGGAACTGCACTTGAAAGTACCATGCTGGGTGGGAGGGGATGCATCTAAGGAAGGGACTTCAGCTCGAACAATCAAGTCCCGTAGATTTCGAGGACGCCTGTAAGCCAATGTGGGGCCGTTGGGGATGGCGCGGGCAAGGCGATCTGAAGTATGGAGGATATGATGATTGTCATTAGTGATTTTGCGAAGGGGAGGGAGATTGGGGTGAAACGTGGTAACCAAGGGAATCATGGGTTTGGCCATGGCATCAGGGGCCTTTCCCGTGAGAGCTTGATTTCTGGGGATAGCTTTAGCTCTGGCAATGGCACGATGAACTTGGCGAGAGCTGTGACCCCTGGCCACCAAGTTGTTCCTCAGTATCTGTGTATGGCGGGAGAAATCGGAATCGTTAGAACAAATTCTTCTGAGTCTGAGTGCCTGGCTAAACGCTATGCCAGTTTTGCAGTGCCTGGGGTGACAGCTGGAGGAGTGGAGGTACTGGTGGGTGTCTGTGGGTTTGGAATACAGGTCAGTGGTTAGTGAGTTGCCTTGCTTGCGGACGGTGACATCCAGAAAGTGGGTTTGGTGAGCCGAGAACTCCGATGTGAATTTGATGGTTCTGTGGAAGGAATTGATGTGGTTAGTGAAGGTCAAGAGACTGTCCTCATCACTGGTCCAGATGAAAAAAACATCATCAATATATCTCCACCAGATCCAAGGGCGACATGGGGCCGAGGCAAGAATGCGTTCTTCGAGGTCGCCCATGAAGAGGCAAGCCATCGACGGGGCCATGCGAGTGCCCATTGCAGTGCCGTGTACCTGTAGATAGTGTTCACCAAGGAAGGAAAAATTGTTCTTCGTTAGTATAAGTCTCATGAGGGTGCCAACATCACTGATGGGAGGAGTCGTGTGTCCTGCCTTGGCCAGAGCCAAGGAGCAAGCACGAACACCCTCCTCATGTGGGATGTTGGTGTACAGAGATGAGACGTCGAAAGTCCCAATGATGGCTGTGCTGGGAATCTGGTCCTTGATTCCTTCAAGCTTGCGTAGGAAGTCTGGGGTGTCGTGAATGTATGACGAAATCTGTGGGACAAGGGGTTTGAGAAAACTGTCAATGAATAGGGAGATGCGTTCCGTGGGTGAGCCATTACCGGAGATGATGGGTCTGCCGGGGTTGCCAGCCTTGTGAATCTTGGGTAGAAGGTAAAATCTGGCAGTCCTACAATCACAGGGAGAAAGAAATTTGTGAGCTTTCTTGGACAACTGGTCACGTGATCGCATATCGTCAAGTACCTGTTGTATATCTCGACAGAAAGTGCCTGTGGGGTCAGAGTCAAGGCGGGTATAGTTAGTGCGATTATCCAACTGGCGGTGGGCCTCATCAATGTACTGCTGACGATCCATGATGACCACAGCTGAACCTTTATCTGCTGGCTTGATGATGATGTCGGTGCGAGAGCGCAAGGAGTTGAGAGCCAGGCGCTCCTCTCTGGGGAGATTATCATGAGTCCTGTGGGGGAAGTTGTCCGGGTTAGTGACTTGGGAATTGATAACTTGAACGTATGTCTCTATGGCTGGCACACGATTCTTGGGGGGTACCCATGAACTCTTGACTCGAAAAGGCTCTGGCTCACACGGTTCACTGTCCAGGAAAAACTCACGCAGACGGATTCTACGGTAGTATTCCGTGAGATCTTGGCTGAGCTGAACCTGGTTCACAGAACGGGGAGCGGGACAAAAATTGAGACCCTTGGAGAGAAGTTTGTGCTCTGCGTCAGATATAGATGAGGAAGAAAGATTAACTACAGTGTTGACAGGGGGTTCTGGCGGTGGCGTGGTAGATGGGGACCTAGGACGTCTGAAACGTCTATGTCTGCGTTGCTGTTGCTTGGCAAGCAGGCCACCAATCTTCTTGTTTCTCCTGTTGAGTAGGACAGAGTCAAGGTTAGACAAACCCCTTTCAATCTCATCATGGAAATTCCTGTACGTGGAGTCAGAACAACTGGATTTGAGTTGGGAGTCAAGGTAGGAAATATTCTGATGGAGGTCCTCACGTGTAAATTGACACTGCTGAGAGAGAATATTGATGAGTTTAATAGAGGCACCATGTATAACTTGATCCCATCTCCTTTGAAGGTGTGGTGGGAGGTTTCCTAAGCAGGGAGTGTGAGACAGTTGCAAACCTTTAGGGATAATAAATAATATTTTTGATTTCTGGGGGAGAAATGTACACAAATATAATTAATTCACAGCCAGGCCTCAGGACGGGTGCTCATTTAGAGTGCGTTCGTTTAGCTCACCCAGGTTGACACGTCGTGTCAGCCTCGCCACACCTCCTCCACAGCCAGTCTGTTACCTTGAGCATTGAATAATGCCGGTACCCATTTAACACCTGGGTTGAGAGGAGTAGGCCTAATTGAGGTAAAGCGCCTATGCTCAAGGGCACAACACGTATGCATGGCCACGGCAGGCTGGAACCCACGATCACGATTCATCTTGTGCCCTATTGGATGTTATTACTGAGGTTCGGGTGTTTATGAAGATGACATAAACTAACACTTTTTAGCACGAATTATTCTTCAACGTACCTCTCCTTTCTTCTATGGTTTCCAGTGCTGAAAAAAAGAAGAAACAAATAGAAGTTTTCTTTTTCTTTTTAAATTATTAATTTTTTTGTGTTAACGAAAACGTATTTCGTGTTGTTTTTATGTTTTTTTTGCACTGTTTACTCGAAAAGCGTAACATCCAAACGGAGCTGATAACCGATCAAGTTAGTTTTTCCTTTGGATAACTGGTGGTTTTATTATTGGAAACGAGCAAAATGTGTGAAAAGCAAATGATCCTATAAATTATGCCTCTAAAAGGGAGATAAACTGTGGCTCTATAGACCATGACACTTACCTTTCTTCAACTCTCGAGCCTTCAATGCACCACGTAACTCTTCCAACAGCGCCCTCAGTGAATCTGCATTGTATTACACATAATATTGTGATTTTAGTTAACAAATATTATTTCTAACAAAACCAAGGCTGTATAGTGTGACAAAGTTAGTAAAATAATTCCTTTTAAATCCAAATCCATACCTTCTTTCACGTCGTAGGCAAAAACACAGCCGAGAGCCATCAAGAGAACAAGGCAGGTCAAACTCTTCATCTTAGCTGTAATTACTGATGAAAAACGTGCAAATTACTGTCATGACTGTCTGGTTCGTTTAGAGAAGTTTTTTGTGTGAAATTTTGGGAAGCCTTTCCAGAGGAGTGCGTAACCACATCTTGTGACAGTAAAGGGTGAGTAAAAAAAAAGCAAATTATTGTGCGTTTTCTTTGGAACAACAAAGAAAATGACACAGAATAATTGTTTCAACAACTGCGAACAACCGTAGTACACAATCTCTGTATCAAAAGCCCTGGTTAGGCAAACAATATGATTTAAAAAAAAATCCACCTTTTTAAAGACAGGCCTTCAAAAGGAATTTGTTGAATAAAGTTTAACTTTTTTTAAACTGAGGTTTTATCGCTGGTGATGTTTAAAGACAATTGTGACGACCATTCTTGATAAAGCATTTTGGACGAGACGATTTCTTTTTATGGGGTCATTGTGTTTAAATGGTGATATTATTTGAACGGATTGGGCAATTTCAATATTCATTTAATCTAAAAGTGGCTTATGAAATTGGCTTTCCAGTCATTATTATTTTTGGTGCTACATATTTTTCTTAATCTGAAATATAATTTTTTGGGTTTGGGTTCCACTTTTTTTGACTCACCATGTTTAAACTGGGGTGATTTTATAACGTGAAAATGGGCTTAAGTATGACGTATCTTCTGAATGATAACACAGGTTTTGTGACTCGCTCAATCTAATAGTCATTCGTTTCGTTTTTGTTTCTAATTTCGACTGGTGATTAAAGTCTGAACGTTCGAGACAGTGAAAACACATGCAATACATCGCGTTTGTATAAGCGCGTGTTGCCGTAGCCATGCGCGACGGCAAAATGAAAAAGGGTTTTTTTTTTTCAAAAAAAGATGATGTCTCAAAACCGCCAAACTCACTGATATGACTGGAATCCTGTTGCTGCACAATTTTAACGTGTTTTTAGATGGGGTAATCATCGAGAATAAGCTTTTTGTGCAAATATTATGGGAGACCAGAGAGTCCACATAAAGCTTATTCTCGATCATTACCCCATCTAAAAACACGTTAAAATTGTGCAAAAGCAGGATTCCAGTCAAATCAGTGAGTTTGGCGGTTTTGAGACATCATCTTTTTTGAAAAAAAAACCCCTTTTTCATTTTGCCGACGCGCATGGCTACGGCAACACGCGCGCATACAAGAAACTGGAGACTTTTTGGGGGGCCTAATGCTGGCCTTCTCGAATTGGAGCGGCGCAGAACATAACTGGGCCAGCACGTGATGCCAGAATAAGGCAACAAACCAAAAATATTCGGTGGTCAGACCAAAGTTTCGGAATCAAACTGACGCGGCAACGCGGCTTTTTTTTGTGTTTTTTTTTCTTCAAGTTTGGATTGTACAGACTAGGTGGGGTACTATTTTGCTTTTTTTGGTGTCCTCATGTACATTATTCTCGACCATAACCCAATCTAAAAACACGTTAAAATTGTGCAGCAGCAGGATTCCAGTCAAACCAGTGAGTTTGGCGGTTTTGAGACATCATCTTTCATTGAATTGTTTTTTTTTTCATTTTGCCAACGAGCATGGCTACGATGACACAGGTGCATACCAGAAAAAACCCATTTCAAAGAGACACCGTGAAACCAAAAAGTAAGTTAAATTATTCCGAATTCCGATTAACTTGAATTCCTCTAAATAACTGGGTTATCGATTGTGTCACTGTTATTATCGCACAGAAGGCCATTGAGTATTGTCTGTAATAACAGGGGCTTCATTCTTATCGTTTTACAGCTTGTTTTGCCCCTCAGGCTTACCCAAGTTTATGAGAATAGAGTCGAGGCCATGTCACTACCTAGCAAACAATTAGGAACTGGGATATGGGGCAGAACTAGCCCGGTGCCGGCGTTTTACCGGTACAACGGTACTAGCCTAAGGCCTAAAAAAGTCTCCGGTTTCTGGTATGGAGCTTGCCCAAAAGTGGTGCGGCGACGCAGCATTTTTTTTACCTTTTTTTTTTGCTTCAAATGTTGGCTGATGACTGCAAATGGTGCCCGACTAAACTTGTGTAAAAAGTGCAAATATATGGGAGTCCAGGGAGGTCACATAAAGTTTTCTGAGCCTCTTTTTGGCTGCTACTAGAGGGCCAACCTGTAGTCGTCTGTGCCCCTGACTCACTGATTGTCACTTGTAAGCCAAGTTTTTTCTGAGCCTCTTTTTGGCTACTACTATGGCCGGCCTGTAGTCGTCTCTGCCTCTTGACCCACTGACTAACTTACTGATTGACTGTCACTTGTCGGCCGGGCAGTGCCATTGTAAAGTCTCCAGATTTTCATCCCCCAGGCTGAACTCAAGGTTACATCCCCTGAGCCTGGTTGATTTTTTTGTCATCAAAAAAAAAATGGTTAAGATCTTACATACTACGTGCATGACAAGTTGTTCTGCGTCTGTAAGATTTGTTTGAAGCATTCGATGGTCTCTGATACCAAGGCATCCGAAAGTTATCATGACATAATTCCTTTACTTTCCCATTCATGACAATTGTTCGAACTCTGACATTTTGCAGAGCTTAGCATTTCACAAGATCCGTGGCCTTGATTGAACTATCCTCCGCTTTAAATTTTTTCTTCAAAATGAGGGTAATGCATCAATATCTGTTCACCTTTTCTTTCATTTTTTATTTTATTTTTAATGTATTGTTAGCGTCCATAGAAAACATACAATATCCGCCATGCCATAAGAGCTCCCACATTTCACCTTTTAAAAACAGTTTTAAGTAGGCCTAACGGCAAACATCTGAAGGCGAGGACAGTCATGCACCATTCGCCATCAATCATGAAAAGTAGACAATAGACTCAGACGTGATTGTCTCGCTGACATTTTACGATTTTGCTCGCACGATACCACGATCAGTGGTGTATAGACCGGGAGCCAGGGGGGGGGGGGGGTGTCAACCTAGCTGGAAAGTTAACAAATTTTCATGTATTCAGCAATGTTCCACATGCATACCAATGTAAGGAAATGGACGTCTGCCGGGTACACTGTGGTGGGTATGGTCAGGAGGGCCATGAGAAAGGGGCCACAAAATTGAGCTAGATCAGCTGGTGATTTAACCCAATGAAACCTACTGGAAAATGTTGGGCCTAGTCCCAGGTATCACGAATGGCCACTGCCAGACATTTTCAGTGGTGGAAAGTGCCCGCCAGACATGAAAAACCTGTATAGGAGGGGGCGTGGCCATAACCCCCTCCCATTCGTTTTCGCTGATAAAGTAGCAACGCATCGATATAGAAAAATGTAAAACCAGTTTCTATATGTGCCCTGACTCTTGTAGAATACAAAATTTAACTTAAGAGTAATTTAAGATCTGACTAATTATCTTAAGAGCGGCGCGAAGAGCTTGAAGGGGGCGGGGCTACCACCCCTCCAAGCATATTTTCGCTTATATCATTGCAACGCATTATATTAATCCTGTCAAATTTTCCTGGCATGTTTGCCGATGCCTTTTGGCTATTGTGAATCCATTTTTAACAAAATAAAGCACACTGTTCTCTCAGATGTCATTGCCAAAAGAAGTAGGTTATGTTCAATATGAACAATATATGTACATTACATGTGCCGGGGTCGGAGCTTATAGTTTAAAAAGGGTACAGAAAATGAAAACTTACAAAACCTGTTTTTTGCGGTCCATTTCCTTTGTTTTTGTATGCTTTGACAGACACTTTGACACTGGTTAATATATTCATACATGGAAATACATATTATTTTCACTCTTTAGTGGGCGTGGCCTATATATTTAAATCAGGCTGTGAATAATTGCATTCTGAATAAAACGAGAAAAAAATGTATGAGTTTGCTGACCGAACACAGAGCCAGTAAAGGAATTATGTCATGATACCTTTCGGATGCCTTGGTATAAGAGATTATCGAATGCTTCAAACAAATCTTACAGACGCAGAACAACTTGTCATGCACGTATTATGACAGTAATATGAAAATGACAGTATACCAGGTGTCATGATTTTACAGGATGCTTTACACTGTTATTCACTAACAGTCCAGGAAGGTATTTCAAAATGATTTGGTAGTTTTATTTTTTGATGTTTGCAAATGTTGTATTTTTCCTTTAAAATTTAAGTTCCCTTAGTTCTCATAAATGTAGAGTTTTGCTTATATGCTTTTACCATGTAGGCCCACTATACTACTATAGCAGTATATGTACTTTAGTGTGCAGGAGGTAGTGACCGTACACTACTTTTTACGTAACGGAGTCAGGCAGAATAAACAATGATCCATTTCTCATCCATCCTACATGAACAACCATGCATGGACACCTGTTACATACATGTACATGTACATGTATAAGCCTTTTCGGAGTTCCAACTGCGCACATTCGTAACCCGTGACAACGCACATTATTTGTCTCAAATGCCCTTTGACAGTACCCACAATGTACAAACAGCCTTTTGAGACAAATAATGCGCGTTGCCACAGGTTATGAATGCGCAGTTGGAACTCCGAAAAGGCTATTGTGGAGTTACAACAGAGCATGCTCAGTCATCTTAACAAAACTAGTCTAGGCAAGACACTGAAGTTTAGATCCGGAAAGGGCAAGGGGATTGGGTGGCTGGGATGAAATTCCTTCATTTTTGGTACTATGCCCTATATGTTCCATGCACCTTATTATCATAACGGTTGGTAAAGCTGGCACTATCACAGGTGGTATTTGATGTGATGTTTGGTCTGGCTTCAAGAGCTCTGATTATTAAAACAAAGAACTCCCTCGAAATTCCAAAATCCAATGCTTTTCTCCTTGTAAATGTACATGTAATGGGGAGAAATTTGATGTTAAAGTTTGATTTTTTTGTCAATGTCTCCCTGAGTATTTTAAACTTGCTACTTCTACTTTCATTTGCACTGTTGAGGCAAGAACCAGGTTGAATTCAATGTTTATCCAAAAAAGAGAGTTTCCCTCCAGTTTGGCCTAGGTGGCTAATTCATTGTTTATGTTAACTTTAGTCTTGCCACCTGCTTGTGTAATCTATTCACAATAAAAGTGTGGCAGTGTTCTCAAACCATAGATAAAGCATGGAGAAAGCAAATACCTCAGTCCCCAGTAGTTAATTTAGGCCAATCCATTCCTATTTCATTGTCCTTTTGCCAAGTGATTGCCCTTATGCACATTTTTACCCGTTGTTCTGCCCAATTCCATAGACCATGCTTCATTTTAAGACCAATCAGTTTCCGTACCGGCAGCGAGGAGTGTAGCTGTGCAATATGTTTCCCACAAGTTTGTGTATGATTTATCTGCCGACGCCATTTTACTTTTTCTTGACAATTTTTTTTTTTGGGGGGGGGGGGGTTCTGCTTCCATCCGGCATAAAGTTCAGACAGTAAAATTTCATGTGCATAATTAGAGTGCTATTCCATGCACATTATGGAACACCTTCAACCATCCTTGCTCTATATATGCCTCTACCATATTGCAATGGCAGTGCACTGATAATCCAATTATCGCCCATGTATGGTCCCAGCTTGGGTCAAAGCAGTTTGGCATGGAATGTAAAGAGAAGTACACTGTACGCGGCTCGCGTAATTTTGATTCCTAGGAGGGTTAGGGGCAATGTCATGAATAATTCATGTTTATCCATGAGAACGGACAATGACATCAACAGCATTGTTGTTAGTTACTCAACTAGTTACAATACATTAAAGCATTTTAAAGAACGGTTGTCGTCGAGCTACCACACAGTAGCCAAGTGGAGAGCAAGATAAGCTATGGATACAAAGATCCCTGGTTCGAATCCACGTCGTCGCTGCTCATTTTCATCAGCTATTTTTCTTCTCCAAATTTATCACTGAGATAATTTTAAATTAAGGGGAAAATAGAACGAGAACCTAAGTCTTGCAATGATTCAAAGGAAAAACTGAATTATTCATGACATTGCCCCTAACCCTCCTAGGAAAAAAAATACGCACACGGCCCCAGTATAACCAGCAATTGTTTGAAGTGGGCGGTCCTTTGGAGAAGTAAATGTTGATTGGTCAATCTCTTAGCTGTGCAATCCAATGGGCCCATAGACCCACAGATCCGCAGACCCACTGAGTAATGTCAGAAGTTGCAACGGATATGCGGAAAGCGCTAATAACCCCAAAGTATACAATAGACTGGGCTTGGTCTGGTAATGCGGGTTGTGCCCGACCACTCAAATACAATTGTGCATTGGCACGGTGTGGACTTACAACCGAACCACAGAAGACTTTTCTTGGTGAAAGATGCGTTTCGACGAAGTCTTGACCTGCGTTGGGGAGCTGGGTCTGTACCAGTTCCGTGTGGCTCTGTTCATCACCATTATGTTGGTACCGCTCATGTGGTATCCTAATGTTGAGGTGAGATAGGCCTAGGCCTAAGTCTTCTTGAAAGCTAATGCTCAGCACAACGGCGGCGGAACGGTTTTAAAAAAAGGGGGGGGGGGCATCACCAAAAAGGGGCACTTGCTCGCTAAAGTCATCTTCCGTCGGTGTAGCAGCGTATCCAGATTTTTTTGGGGGGGGGGGGGGAGGGGCACATCTATGGTGGCCCTGGAAGGGACATCACACATTAATATTTCTGCGCAGAAATCTGCGATGTCGCACATTTTATCGCAGAAATCTGCGATGTCCCATATTTTATCGTAGTCTAGGGGCTAGACGCAGTTCTTGTTTGCTACGCCGATGGCCGGTGTGGCAGGTAATTCTGTCCCCCCTGGTAAATGTGTCCCCCGGACAGATCTACCGGGTCGTGACCCGGTAAATCTGTCCGGGGGGACACTTTTACCTAGGTAAACCTGTCCCCCTGCACGACGTTAAATGTGTCCCCCCTGGTAAATGTGTCCCCGTGCAACGTCACAAGTCCAGCACCCGGACTGTATATTAGTGAAGTTATTAACTGTTTTTGCTCGGCGCCTTGCTAAATTCGGGAATGGTGCTTACGTCATCAAAGCACAACTCCCGTTTTGTTTTCGTATTGCTACAAACATAAGGTCTATAGCTGTCCCTAGGCGTACCTCACGATACGTCAGACGATCAGACGATCCTCGTGGAGAAAGGGGGTTTAAACCGCTCGGAAAGTGCCTTTAAATGAGCTTGACGACCAGTTATAAAGATCCAATCATTGCCAAGCTCAGCACGAGGGGATACAAATGTTTACAGACACAAAGATGGCAACAAGTAAAACGACAGAACGAACGAAAATCTTTTTTGCCTGGAATTGAATTATTTATTTTAGTTGAAGGTATTATATGATTATCAGAGCTATAAGTATAACTTCCATTAGATTTTTTTTATTTATTGATTTATTTATTGATTTATTTATTGATTTATTTATTGATTTATTTATTGATTTATTTATTTATTTATTTATTTATTTATTTATTTATTTATTTTTTTTTTTTTTTCCGTTTGAGTGGAGTTCTAAGACTCCATTTATTCACATCATTCGGCATCAAAATACATACATCACACAATTAACATTCAAACATTTACATCATATATCCTGTTCAGAAACTTACTTCACACAGATAACATTCAAACATTTACATCACATATCATGGAAAATCATACTTACAAAGACAAATTTACTATATAAAACATCCAAAGTTTCCTATTTTTGAAAAGTAACAACATAAACTAAATAAAATAACACTGAATTACATAAGTTGGTTAAACAAATTCAAAACTAAGTCTTCGATATATACAGAATGATGCTGTTAAAAATTTAGGGATAAACAATCACATTTATTATTTTTTTATACAGATTCATTTCACAAGTGACAAATATTTTCAAGCTGCAGACTTAGAAACAAAATCTTAATTTACCGTCTTGGGTGGTACACAATACAGCGTTTCTAGTGTAAATCGACTGAAATAATGTATCCTCTAGTCTAGCTTTTTCTCGAGTTATGAATCTTTTCAAATTACTTTTGTATGCCTCCAGGACATTGCAAGAGCCTCCCTTCCAAAAAATAAAACTACATCTAATTTTCCATATGACCCTATGTAGGCGGCCGACAAAAAATAAACACAACTGGTTTGTAATACCTTGTCCTAATATTCGGGTTTTATCAGATAAACAGAAACTGGGATTATTCGTATACTTCTTAATAATGTTTTCAACAAACAACCAAGAGTCCACATGATTTACACAATTAATAAACAGGTGCTCTATAGTTTCACTTCCTCCTTTACACAGGGAACACTTATCATCGTCTAATATACCGAAACGTTTTAATTTATCTTTCGTGGGAAGAATTTTATGCTTTAATTTGTACCAGATGTCTCTGTCGTCTTCATCAAGAAATTTACACCCTCCAATAAGCCATATTTGTTTCCATTCCAAACTGTCTGCGTGAAAAACATTTTCCCAAACCTTTTGAACTTTCGGAGTAGCCAAGTTGCGATGAATTAAACTAGTATATACCATTTTGACATTAGTACAAGATAACTGTATTATTTTGTCCTTCTTGTCCTTCAAGGTAACATAATTCAAGAAATGGTTGGCAGGACCTTCTCTGCATTCGTTAATATAATCCTCATTTACATTTTTCTTGATGCATGCAACGATTCTTCCAGCGTTTATCGGCAAAATGTTACACATTTGAGCTACTTTACTGAAAGAAATTACTTGACAGTTTTCTAAAACTTGACCCAGATAGAAAATGTTCTGCCCTTTGAGAACTCTGCTATTCATAACAGTCTCACAATCGCCTGTGACGACATTATTCTCCCACAGCGGGAGTTCCCTGGTTTCATTAATACATGAAAAGGTATTATCTACATTGACAGTTTTGTCGAAATCCTTAATCAACTCTTTATAGAAGGGCTGCGTTTCTTTAACTGCTGTCTTGTGATTACTGAAAATATACCAACCTAGATTATTAAAACCACTTGACTGAAAGAGAGAATATTCGAACAAAACTTTCCACTTGCCAGAAACGCTGATAAATCTTTTTAATACGTTAATTTTTAAGGAACATAACTTGGCCTTAATATCCAAAACACCCAAACCTCCTTTGCTGGCTGGACTACACATAGTTTTCCTGTTGATTTTGTCAATTTTACCGTCCCAGATAAAGGCCCATTTAATTCTTTCCATTTGATTTATGTAATCATCAGGGCAATGGAGAACACTGCCGTAGTAGGACAGGCTTGCGCCAATGTAACTATTAACCACAATTGTTTTGCCTTTCAGTGTTAAATTCCTATTTTTCCAGTTTTTAAGAACAGCGGTCATTTTACCAACTCGACTTCCCCAATTCCGGTCGGTGTTGTCGTCGTTACCGAAATATATGCCTAAAATTTTTAAGTGATCATTGACCCAATTAAAACCACCCGGTTTATCCTGACGATTTTTCCACTTACCCATCCAAAGGCCATTGGACTTTTGAAAATTGATTTTCGATCCCGAACCGCTACTGTAAGTCGAAAAAATATTATCCAGAGTATCAAAATCGCGATTATCAGAAACAAAAATGGTAGTGTCATCCGCATGTTGGACAATTTTCAAAGTTTCATTCGGACAGTTAGGTAGAGGAAAGCCTCTGATCAGACGATTATTTCTAATAAGACAGGCCAAACCTTCGGCACAAATTGTGTACAGCAGGGGTGACAGAGGGCATCCCTGCCGAATACCCCTAGACACTTTAAAAGGCTCCGTAATAAAATTATTTACAATTACTGAACTGGACGGGTTGCTGTAAAGAATTTGAATCCAATTAACCAAATGCTGTGGGATACCCATTTTGTCCATGACTCTAAACATGTAAAACCATTCTATTCTATCAAATGCCTTCTCCTGATCTATACTGAGGAGTGCCCTCTCCAAATGTTCATTATTAGCATAATAGATTGCATCTCTAATAACCATCAGATTGTCTTGTATATTTCTTCCAGCTACACCACATGATTGATCTTCCCTTATAATGAAAGGCATGATTCGTTTTAATCGGTTAGTGATAACTTTTGAAATAATTTTGTAATCTACATTAAGCAAACTAATAGGTCTCCAGTTTTTTAAATTACATCTTTCCCCCTTATTTTTAAAGATCAAACGAATCAGGGCATTATTCATTGAGTAGGGTAGACAGCCTTTAGATTTACATTCGTTAATAACATCTTTGAAATCGTTTTGAAGAATGTCCCAAAATAACTTATAAAATTCAGCTGTTAATCCATCTATACCCGGTGATTTATCTTTGCTCATTTGTTTAACAGCGCATAGAATTTCAACATCGTCAAAATCGCTATTTAAGGAATCTATTATTTCTTCATCAAAGACAAAACCATCAATTTCATTCAATATAGCGTTAAGTGAGTCGCTGTCAACTTCTTCACTAGTGTATAACTTTTTATAAAAAGAGTTCACATGATTACACATCTTATAGGAATCATCATAAGTTACGTCATCTTCTACTAACATATCAAAAGAGTTGTCTTCCGATCTTTGTTTTTCAAAACACTTGAAAAAATGCGAACTTTTCTCTCCATTGATTTTGTTGATATGGGACCTAATTCTCGTCTTTTCGAGTTTTTTTTGCTCGAAGTGTTTGATTTTTTGATTGATGTCGTTTATAACTTTGGTGTTTGGGTTATTTTGGTTCATTTCCTTAGTAAGATCATTTTGGAGATTAGTTTGATAATCTTTTTCCTTGTAGAATTTCTCTAGACCATAAGCTTTCAGGATTTCTTTAATTTTACATTTCCCATAATCCCACCAAATCAACAGATTATCAAAAGATCCCTTCTGCGTTTGCCAATAATTCCAAAAAGTCCGAACTCGGTCAACACAAGAATCATCTTTAAAAATGTTATTGTCACAGATCCATCTGCCAGGACCCTTAATAATAGTGCGATTATTCAAAGTGCAAGTAACAAGTAGGTGATCTGACAACCCAGTCGAAATAATGTTTGTTTTTGTCAAAAGGGTATATAACTGACTAGAGACAAATATATAATCAATTCTGCTACTTCTTTTCAGAACTCTATGAAAACAAGTGAAACCCTGTTCTTTTGGATAAAGCTTCTTCCAAACATCGATCATGTCATTTTCTAAAATGAAATTTTTCAGATTTGTAACACTTTTATCATTGCTAGCTCTCGTATCAATTTGACAATTGAAATCACCTGTAACGATCCAGTTTCCGTCGTCTTGTTTCACATACTCGGAAAGAGCACTAAAAAACCTTTGTCTGTCATACATAGGATTTGGAGTGTAAACACAAAGTAAGTGAAACTCTAAATTTCTACAAGAAAAATCACAGCGGATAATTCGACCTTCATTATCTCTATCAGGATTTGTGAATTGGATCCCACTTCTGTTTGACGCCAAAATAGCCACTCCTCTTGAGTCACTTTGGCCGTGGCTAAACAAAATGTCCCCACCCCACTGATTTTTCCACAAGACCTCATCTGAACTGACCGTATGAGTTTCTTGAAGACACACAAGATCGTAATTACCCTTTTTAAGTTGATTGAATAAATTTTCCCTTTTCTCCCCCTTGCGTAGCCCGTTGACGTTAAGTGTGGCTATTCTGAGCATCAAACAAAGCAGGAGAAAACGGAATATGATTTACAGTACAAGCAAAAACATATGAAACCCTCAAGAATTCAAGATTGTGTTGCTTTACCCTTCCCTCGTCCTCTCGGCCCTCGACTAGGCGATGCCTTCTGGTCCTTTTCCTTCCTTTCCCAGCTTGTTCTTTTCTTGCGGAGTCTCTCCACGCCCCCTCTCATATACCTAACAAAATCTTCATCTTCGTTGTCTGTAGGTTGTGATGACGGAATAATGTCTTGTGATGCGTTCTGCCCACTCTGTATCTGCTTTATGGTTTGTTGGCTGGTCTGCGGTGCTAACCGAGGTGCGTTTTGAGATACAGTTTGTGGTTCAGCCTGCGTTGTAGTCATCAGTGGGGTCTCCGGTATAGTATGCAGAACTGTCTGCTGTGTGATCTGCGTTGCGATCTGCGATGCAATCTGCGGTGCAATCTGCAGTGCAGTCTGCTGTTCGGTCTGCGGTGCAGTCTGCGATGCGGTCTGCGGTGCGGTCTCCGGTGCGGTCTGCGGTGCAGTCCGAGGGGCGGTCTGCGGTGTGGTCTGCGGTACGATCTGTGATGCTGTCTGCGTTGCAGTCTGCTGTATGGTCTGCGGTGCGATCTGTGATGCTGTCTGCGGTGCCGTCTGTTGTATGATCTGCGATGTGGTCTGCAGTGCTGTCTGTGGTGCGATCTGTGATGCTATCTCCGGTGTACTCTGCGGTGTGGTCTGCAGTGTGGTCTGCGATGTGGTCTTGGGTGGGGTCTGCTGTTCGGTCTGCTGTTCGGTCTGCTGTTCGGTCTGCTGTGCGATCTGCGGTGCTGTCTGCTGGGTGTCTTGTCGGCTAGTCTGCCCATGGGTCTGTGGTTCTTGTTGATTGGATTGCTCCATCTCTTCCTCTTCTTCTCTGGTTATTTTCCTGTAGCTTTCCCCCACATTTTCCTCTTCCGTGTCTTGGTTTTTTCTCTTTTTGCAATATTTTTTCCCATCCTTGAAGCGGTAGGTTGGCAGGTTGTATTTCTTGGTTAGAGTTAGCGGTTCGATTTGGGTTTCATCGAAGATGGAGTCTTCAGTGTCGTAGTGTGTCGTCGAATCTCGGTCGTCTTGACTTCCGCCAGGGATTGCTAGGACGGGAGTATTTACTCGTGATTCTTCATCTGATTCTACTTCCAATCTATCTTTGCGACTGTTTTCATCATGATGTGCCGAAGCTCTATGCCCGTATGCGCCGCAGACGTAGCACCTCCCCCGGGCCGGACAGTCTCGGGCGAAGTGGTCCGTTGCCTCGCAGATCTTACATGTTTTGAGCTGTCCCTTATGTCGTATTGGCAGGGTGAAACTTCCAAGTCTGATGTAGCTGGGGATTGGTTTCATTAGATTCTTGATCAAACAGCTCCGCACTCCTGTTTCTACATTACTGTCGAAGTCATGATATTGTCTTTTTATGTTCACCACTGACCCATAAGCAGACAGAGCCGAAATGACCGCCTGGTCGCTGAGTTCGTAGGGTGCTTTTACGTACGCAACTACTGAATTAGCTATGCTTGCCCTCTCGCATTGCACCAGCAACCCATTCAATACCAGTCCATAGTTCGCTAGTCTTTCACAATCAGCTTCGTTGTCCAACGTAACATTGTACCATTTGTTATTGAGTTCTGCTATGCACTTCATTGTGTCTTTGCTTTTCAATTCCTTCTTTACAGCTTCGTAGACTTCTTCAGGCGTGACGATGTCTTCTATTCCTCTTGTATTAAAACGCACCGTGTTAGGGCGTCGTAGCTGGGGTCGCCCCGATCTATACATGATGGCCCGTCCAAAATGGCGACCACCTCTCAACGTAGAATACTGAAAGTTGGGAGAACCACGGGCTAAAGCCCTCACACCTCCTTGGAACTCCCAGAAATGTCTTATTTAATATCTATACTCACAGGGAAGAACAATATACTCGCTATGATGACGAAAATCGATCGGTATTCGGTTGAAAGAAGTCAAATCTGCGAGAGCGATGTGAAACGTGTCTTGCGTCTTCCGCGATATTTATTTATTTATTTATTTATTTATTTATTTATTTATTTATTTATTTATTTATTTATTTATTTATTTATTTATTTATTTATTTATTTATTTATTTATTTATTTATTTATTTATTTATTTATTTATTTATTTATTTATTTATTTATTTATTTTTTTTTTAATTATATTTTTTTTATTTTTTTTATTATTATTTTGTTTTAATTTTTTAAAGGAAATTGGGGAAGACTAATCAGCATGGCTAGGAGGATATTTTTTTATAAGGAACATTGGGGAAAACTAACCAGCATGGCTAAGAGGATATTTTTTAAAAGGAAAAATGGGGAAGACTAACCAGCATGGCTAGGAGGATATTATTTAGAAGGAAAATTGGGGAAGACTAACCAGCATGGCTAGGAGGATATTTTTTAGAAGGAAAATTGGGGAAGACTAACCAGCATGGCTAGGAGGATATTTTTTAGAAGGAAAAATGGGGAAGACTAACCAGCATGGCTAGGAGGATATTTTTTAGAAGGAAACATTGGGAAGACTAGCCGGCATGGCTAGGAGGATATTTTTAAAAAAGCAAAGTTGGGAAGACTAACCAGCATGGCTCGGAGGGTACTTTTTAGAAAGAAAATTGGCACAGCTAGTAGCCTAGCATGAATAGTGAACGAAGTTTACGTGAGGCCGTACAAACGCAGCGTGGAAAATTTCAAGGATTGTAAGGAACGGATCATTAAAACATACACCGAAAGTGAAGTAGTTTATAGGTTAGTATAAGTAGTAAGGAATGCCGGCATGTAAAAGCTCTTACCAGTCTGTTTTGGTAAATTTGACAAGAAACCAGAAATTTGTCTAAAAAGCGAGACTCATCAGGTACAGTTCGCTAGACCTTGGGTAGGTTTCGTCTCGAGACTGTACGTTTTCGTATTGCTACAAACATAAGGTCTATAGCTGTCCCTAATTACCTCACGATACGTCAGACGATCAGACGATCCTCGTGGAGAAAGGGGGTTTAAACCGCTCGGAAAGTGCCTTTAAATGAGCTTGACGACAGTTATAAAGATCCAATCATTGCCAAGCTCAGCACGAGGGGATACAAATGTTTACAGACACAAAGATGGCAACAAGTAAAACGACAGAACGAACGAAAATCTTTTTTGCCTGGAATTGAATTATTTATTTTAGTTGAAGGTATTATATGATTATCAGAGCTATAAGTATAACTTCCATTAGATTTTTTTTATTGAGACGAAACCTACCCAAGGTCTAGCGAACTGTACCTGATGAGTCTCGCTTTTTAGACAATTTTCTGGTTTCTTGTCAAATTTACCAAAACAGACTGGTAAGAGCTTTTACATGCCGGCATTCCTTACTACTTATACTAACCTATAAACTACTTCACTTTCCGGTGTATGTTTTAATGATCCGTTCCTTACAATCCTTGAAATTTTCCACGCTGCGTTTGTACGGCCTAACGTAAACTTCCTTTACTATTCATGCTAGGCTACTAGCTGTGCCAATTTTCTTTCTAAAAAGTACCCCCCGAGCCATGCTGGATAGTCTTCCCAACTTTGCTTTTTTAAAAATATCCTCCTAGCCATGCAGGCTAGTCTTCCCCATTTTCCTTCTAAAAAATATCCTCCTAGCCATGCTGGTTAGTCTTCCCCAATTTTCCTTCTAAAAAATATCCTCCTAGCCATGCTGGTTTGTCTTCCCCATTTTTCCTTCTAAAAAATATCCTCCTAGCCATGCTGGTTAGTCTTCCCCATTTTTCCTTCTAAAAAATATCCTCCTAGCCATGCTGGTTAGTCTTCCCCAATGTTCCTTCTAAAAAATATCCTCCTAGCCATGCTGGTTAGTCTTCCCCAATTTTCCTTCTAAAAAATATCCTCCTAGCCATGCTGGTTAATCTTCCCCATTTTTCCTTTTAAAAAATATCCTCCTAGCCATGCTGGTTAGTTTTCCCCAATGTTCCTTATAAAAAATATCCTCCTAGCCATGCTGATTAGTCTTCCCCAATTTCCTTTAAAAACAAATTAAAACAAAATAATAATAAAAAAAAAAAAAAAAATCAATAAAAAAATAAAAAAATAAAAAATAAATAAATAAATAAATAAATAAATAAATCAATAAAAAAAATCTAATGGAAGTTATACTTATAGCTCTGATAATCATATAATACCTTCAACTAAAATAAATAATTCAATTCCAGGCAAAAAAGATTTTCGTTCGTTCTGTCGTTTTACTTGTTGCCATCTTTGTGTCTGTAAACATTTGTATCCCCTCGTGCTGAGCTTGGCAATGATTGGATCTTTATAACTGTCGTCAAGCTCATTTAAAGGCACTTTCCGAGCGGTTTAAACCCCCTTTCTCCACGAGGATCGTCTGATCGTCTGACGTATCGTGAGGTACGCCTAGGGACAGCTATAGACCTTATGTTTGTAGCAATACAAAGCGTATCGTGAGGTACGCCTAGGGACAGCTATAGACCTTATGTTTGTAGCAATACGAAAAAAAAAAAAAAGAAAAAAAAAAAAGGGGGTTTAAATTATATTTTTTATTTTTTATTTTTTTATTTTTTTATTGATTTTTTTTTTTTATTATTATTATTTTGTTTTAATTTTTTTTAAAAGGAAATTGGGGAAGACTAATCAGCATGGCTAGGAGGATATTTTTTATAAGGAACATTGGGGAAAACTAACCAGCATGGCTAGGAGGATATTTTTTAAAAGGAACATTGGGGAAGACTAACCAGCATGGCTAGGAGGATATTTTTTAGAAGGAAAAATGGGGAAGACTAACCAGCATGGCTAGGAGGATATTTTTTAGAAGGAAAATTGGGTTTTCGTTTTGCTACAAACATAAGGTCTATAGCTGTCTCTAGGCGTACCTCACGATACGTCAGACGATCAGACGATCCTCGTGGAGAAAGGGGGTTTAAACCGCTCGGAAAGTGCCTTTAAATGAGCTTGACGACCAGTTATAAAGATCCAATCATTGCCAAGCTCAGCACGAGGGGATACAAATGTTTACAGACACAAAGATGGCAACAAGTAAAACGACAGAACGAACGAAAATCTTTTTTGCCTGGAATTGAATTATTTATTTTAGTTGAAGGTATTATATGATTATTAGAGCTATAAGTATAACTTATATAACATCAACACGTAAAAGTTCTTACGGGGTAGGTCGTACAGTCTCGAGACGAAACCTACCCAAGGTCTAGCGAACTGTACCTGATGAGTCTCGCTTTTTAGACAAATTTCTGGTTTCTTGTCAAATTTACCAAAACAGACTGGTAAGAGCTTTTACATGCCGGCATTCCTTACTACTTATACTAACCTATAAACTACTTCACTTTCCGGTGTATGTTTTAATGATCCGTTCCTTACAATCCTTGAAATTTTCCACGCTGCGTTTGTACGGCCTCACGTAAACTTCGTTCACTATTCATGCTAGGCTACTAGCTGTGCCAATTTTCTTTCTAAAAAGTACCCCCCGAGCCATGCTGGTTAGTCTTCCCAACTTTGCTTTTTTAAAAATATCCTCCTAGCCATGCCGGCTAGTCTTCCCCATGTTTCCTTCTAAAAAATATCCTCCTAGCCATGCTGGTTAGTCTTCCCCATTTTTCCTTCTAAAAAATATCCTCCTAGCCATGCTGGTTAGTCTTCCCCAATTTTCCTTCTAAAAAATATCCTCCTAGCCATGCTGGTTAGTCTTCCCCAATTTTCCTTCTAAATAATATTCTCCTAGCCATGCTGGTTAGTCTTCCCCATTTTTCCTTTTAAAAAATATCCTCTTAGCCATGCTGGTTAGTTTTCCCCAATGTTCCTTATAAAAAATATCCTCCTAGCCATGCTGATTAGTCTTCCCCAATTTCCTTTAAAAAAATAAAACAAAATAATAATAAAAAAAATAAAAAATAAAAAATATAATTAAAAAAAAAAAAAATAAAATAAAAAAAAAAAAAAAAATAAATAAATAAATAAATCAATAAAAAAAATCTAATGGAAGTTATACTTATAGCTCTGATAATCATATAATACCTTCAACTAAAATAAATAATTCAATTCCAGGCAAAAAAGATTTTCGTTCGTTCTGTCGTTTTACTTGTTGCCATCTTTGTGTCTGTAAACATTTGTATCCCCTCGTGCTGAGCTTGGCAATGATTGGATCTTTATAACTGTCGTCAAGCTCATTTAAAGGCACTTTCCGAGCGGTTTAAACCCCCTTTCTCCACGAGGATCGTCTGATCGTCTGACGTATCGTGAGGTACGCCTAGGGACAGCTATAGACCTTATGTTTGTAGCAATACGAAAAAAAAAAAAAAAAAAAAAAAAAAAAAAAGTTTTGATGACGACTTCGGGAGCGAACGATTTGCATGGTGGGCGTGCGCGCGAGTGTACCGCACCTACGGGCCGCGCCAGGGCCGCGGCCGGGGACGGGGACAACAGTGCACCAGCAGCAGGCCTGCGGCGCGGTGACCCGTGTCGCGTATAATTTTGCCAATTCTCCTCATTGAAGTCCGCCATGACAGTCACACGCATATCGGCGGCTGATGCGCGAGGGCGTGCTAGCGATAGGTTGAGTATTACTACGCGTGCCTTCTTGCAGAAGCATAGATCGGTTGATTAACATCTAAACGTTAATTTCATTTTGATAATTATTGAGGAAGGGTGGAAAAATCTAAAAATGTATAGCCTGTGCGCTGAATTCATTATAATAACATCAATATAACAACTTATGCGTGCAAAACCAGGGCCGGGACAGAATTAACTGGAGGGGACAGAATTACCTGAAGGGGGACAGAATTAACGGGACGGGGGGACACTTTTACCTAGGTAATTCTGTCCCCCCGGACACTTTTACCGGGGGACAGAATTACCGTCCACACCGGCCACCGATATAACCGGCCATCGCGAGAGGGCGCTATCACGACCAACCAATATCACCCACGAACCTGTCGGAACAACGTCTAGGGTACTTGCATTGATCTCCATGTCTGTGTATATGGAGATCAATGGGTACTTGCTATTGGTTGTGTAATGCGCGCGCATCTGTTTTGCCTAATGTATGTAGCGCGCATTATATATGTTGCATAATTACCCCAAATAGATGCATATTCATAGTCTAGTTCCCTGACGTACCATACCGCGCCGTATCCCGCGGATTGAATCATGATGTACATTTTTTGTACAATATTTGTGTATACTGTACATGTAGTGTAATGGTGCATGTGTATCAAGGTGACCGTTTTAGCCCATTTTCGGCTAACTTTGTCAGAATTTTGTAAAAAACACGAGAGTTTGACAGAAAATTTGACAGAATGGATTTTTTGGGGCAGATTTCAGGCAGAATTCTGCAAAAAAATGGTTGTAAATTTGATTTGATGAGAACAGCAAATTTGAACAAAAAATGAACAAATTCTGAACAACAAATTTGAACAAAAAATGATACATATTTGTTTAAAAAGCTTCAATCCTTTTCAAACAAACCCTGGCATAATGGGACAAGATGGCTGGTCTAGGCAGAGTTGTAATGACTCGAGTCAATTACTCGACTCGAGTCGACTGGAATCACAATTTTTGGTGACTCGACTAGACTCAAGTCCCTAAGGGTAAATGACTCAACTCGACTTTACTGCGAGCAAATGACTCGACTCGACTCCAGTCCCTTATCAAAGTACTCGACTCGACTCGAGCGAAGGCTGATGATTAAGACTCGATTGAGTCCCAAAAATACAAAGCGCAACTTTGCGAAAAGTATTCGCAATGACTTACGGTGCAAAATTTATGCTCACTTTACTTTGCGAATAGCAATCATGTACAAATAAACAAGTGTCACAGACTCCCACCTCATGGTTCTAGAACGCACAAATTACCATCCGGGAACCAGATTTTTAAACACATTTTCTAATTCGCTGTTTCATCATCGGTTTTTGGCGTTTTCTTATGGAGCTTTTGTATTTGAACGCTCGCTAAAGTTATTGCCTCCTTTTATAAATTTTGGTATACATAGTGTTCAAATAATCGTAACTCGAATTGACTCGAGCTAAATATTTGTCTCGACTCGACTCGACCTTTTGACCTATAAAATGACTCGACTCGATTCCGTCGAGTCACTTCTTTAAAATGACTCGACTAGACTCGAGTCACAAAAATCAGTGACTTGTTACAACTCAGTGGGTCTAGTGCTGATCCACTGGGAAACGTCGTCATGGCCGAATCTGCATTTTGCCCGAAATTTACAGGGTAATTTCATGACATCTTTATGTGACTATAGAATGTTTATAATGTGAGTTGAACCTTAATTATGGGTAATACTACCAATCTACATGTGATTTTAAGTGTTTCAAGTGTATTTCGAGTAATTCTGGGGAATTTGGCAGATTTTTGATAAATCTGACAGATTTTTTTATGTGCATTTAGCAGAATTTAGCTCTGACCTTACGGTCACACTGATGCGTACGCACATGAGTGTACGAGTACGGCGCCTACGTGTATCATACTCCGCCAAGTTCTCCGTCGTATTTTACGAACCAAACAGCGCGAGCGTACTGCAATGCTACCCCGGACGGGCCCGGCGCCGTACACCATTTTCGCCCACTAGTTTCCCCCATTTTCGGGGGGGGGGGGGGGAAATTTAAGCAAGTACCCTAGACGCAACCTCGTCCCCAGTGCTTACTTTATTTCCAACCTGGTTTCCAATAGTAAACCCTGGATAGGAAACTTCCTTCCTGTATCCTGATTCGATGCCGCAATTTGCTAGGAATGGTTTTATATCGTGTAGTTGGTGGTGTTAATTTCCAACGTGCATTACGTATTTTCACGATCATTGTAATTTTAACGTCCACGCCTTTTCCAAAATACTCATTTCCTTTCCAGTTTGCTCATATATAAGTGTGAAATGTGACACTGCGGATTGACGGGCCAGATTGTAACATTTTAACTTGATAAAAGTCGTGCTTTCATAACTCTAGAATTCTGCAAAAAAATGGTTGTAAATTTGATTTGATGAGAAAACAGCAAATTTGAACAAAAAATGAACAAATTCTGAACAACAAATTTGAACAAAAAATGATACATATTTGTTTAAAAAGCTTCAATCCTTTTCAAACAAACCCTGGCATAATGGGACAAGATGGCTGGTCTAGGCAGAGTTGTAATGACTCGAGTCAATTACTCGACTCGAGTCGACTGGAATCACAATTTTTGGTGACTCGACTAGACTCAAGTCCCTAAGGGTAAATGACTCAACTCGACTTTACTGCGAGCAAATGACTCGACTCGACTCCAGTCCCTTATCAAAGTACTCGACTCGACTCGAGCGAAGGCTGATGATTAAGACTCGATTGAGTCCCAAAAATACAAAGCGCAACTTTGCGAAAAGTATTCGCAATGACTTACGGTGCAAAATTTATGCTCACTTTACTTTGCGAATAGCAATCATGTACAAATAAACAAGTGTCACAGACTCCCACCTCATGGTTCTAGAACGCACAAATTACCATCCGGGAACCAGATTTTTAAACACATTTTCTAATTCGCTGTTTCATCATCGGTTTTTGGCGTTTTCTTATGGAGCTTTTGTATTTGAACGCTCGCTAAAGTTATTGCCTCCTTTTATAAATTTTGGTATACATAGTGTTCAAATAATCGTAACTCGAATTGACTCGAGCTAAATATTTGTCTCGACTCGACTCGACCTTTTGACCTATAAAATGACTCGACTCGATTCCGTCGAGTCACTTCTTTAAAATGACTCGACTAGACTCGAGTCACAAAAATCAGTGACTTGTTACAACTCAGTGGGTCTAGTGCTGATCCACTGGGAAACGTCGTCATGGCCGAATCTGCATTTTGCCCGAAATTTACAGGGTAATTTCATGACATCTTTATGTGACTATAGAATGTTTATAATGTGAGTTGAACCTTAATTATGGGTAATACTACCAATCTACATGTGATTTTAAGTGTTTCAAGTGTATTTCGAGTAATTCTGGGGAATTTGGCAGATTTTTGATAAATCTGACAGATTTTTTTATGTGCATTTAGCAGAATTTAGCTCTGACCTTACGGTCACACTGATGCGTACGCACATGAGTGTACGAGTACGGCGCCTACGTGTATCATACTCCGCCAAGTTCTCCGTCGTATTTTACGAACCAAACAGCGCGAGCGTACTGCAATGCTACCCCGGACGGGCCCGGCGCCGTACACCATTTTCGCCCACTAGTTTCCCCCATTTTCGGGGGGGGGGAAATTTAAGCAAGTACCCTAGACGCAACCTCGTCCCCAGTGCTTACTTTATTTCCAACCTGGTTTCCAATAGTAAACCCTGGATAGGAAACTTCCTTCCTGTATCCTGATTCGATGCCGCAATTTGCTAGGAATGGTTTTATATCGTGTAGTTGGTGGTGTTAATTTCCAACGTGCATTACGTATTTTCACGATCATTGTTATTTTAACGTCCACGCCTTTTCCAAAATACTCATTTCCTTTCCAGTTTGCTCATATATAAGTGTGAAATGTGACACTGCGGATTGACGGGCCAGATTGTAACATTTTAACTTGATAAAAGTCGTGCTTTCATAACTCACGGCGCGACCAACTGATGCTGTTTTTACCCCAGACACCGCATACAAAATCAAACGCTAATGTAACGCACATACAGGCACCAGACTTGCAATTGGGTCTATGATGGTTTTCCATGGCACATGCATGTTATCCAGTATATCCCGGCAGTGTCCCCGCGAGCTGCCTTTTAAATCTCCATGGTGTTCCCATTGTGTCCATAATTTGTATCACCCACATTATGGTGTTCCCATGGCGTCCGAATCCTCATGGTGTACCCATGTGTCTAAAATCCCCATGCTGTTCCCATGGTGTCCAGTAAATCCCCATGGTGTTCCCATGGTGCCATACCATCCCAATGGTGTTCCCATGGTGTCCATAAAATCCCCGTGGTGTTCCCATGTTGTCCATAAAATAGCCATGGGGTTCCCATGGTGTTCCCATGGTGTCTATAAATTCCCATGGTGTTCCCATGGTGTCCAAAAATCCCCATGTTGTTCCCATGGTGTTCCCATGGAACTCGTAAAATCCCCATGGTGTTCCCACGTTGTCCATGCAATCTCCATGGTGTTCCCATGGGTTTCCCATGATGATCATCTTAACGTCGCCGTAGCCATGCGCGTCGGCAAAATGAAACAATTTTTTTTTTCAATGGAAGATGATGTCTCAAAATCGCCAAACTCACTGGTTTGACTGGAATTCTGCTGCTGCGCAATTTCAACGTGTTTTTAGATGGGGTTATGATCGAGAATAAGCTTTATGTGGCCTCTCTGGACTCCCATAATATTTGCACTAAGTTTAGTCGGGCACCATTTGCAGTCATCAGCCGACATTTGAAGCAAAAAAGTCGGGTAAAAAAAAAAAAAAAGCCGCGTCGCCGCACCACTTTTTGGACAAGCTCCATACCAGAAACCGGAGACATTTTTTTTGGGCCTTACATGGTGTTCTTAATGACCCCATGGGTTTCCCATGGGGTCCCATGGGAATCCCATGGGAATCCCATGGGATGCTCATGGGACATTTCTGTAAGGGTTTCTGCGCAGATTTCTGCGATGTCGCACATTTTATCGCAGATTTCTGCGCAGATTTCTTAAACGCTCACGTCTTAAATTGTAGGTCAGGCAGCCTCCGTGGCTAAAAATAAACATGACGACATTAATGGCCCTTTTTTAAAGCGCGGCTTCGTTTCCGATTTCGCTTTATCACTTGTAGCTTTTAATGTTCTGATCAAATCTTTAGATAAATCACTTGCTTCGTAATATCATACAGTTATGATAATACAGTTTGATGTTTTTGTAAGATAGCATTGAGTAATGTTGATCTGGAATCTTCAAAATTACGGAACCAAATAGCACTGTTAGCAGGCGGAGCCGAATGAAGACCGAGTTTTGGAAAATCTCGGTAACGGCGTCAAATTCAAAATTGTACATGACGCAGCAAAAAGTTCGCCCGTCCGAGTATATTTGATGCACAAAATCGTCGTTGAATTTCAAGTTTTCTAGATGAAAACAATGAATATTAATTATCAACTCATTAAAAATAAAATTAATAAGCAATTAGCAGTTAATTAAACCTATATTATATACTCGGAAATACTCGGGCACTATCCGATTGTCGACGAAACGACTTCGGCAAAGTTCGAAAATTTTCGGAAAAAGGAGGAATTCCTCCCGTTTTAGTCACGTGACGTAAATTGTAATACATTGTATTACCGGAGGCTACCGGACCTACAACCTCGTCCCCAGTGCTTACTTTATTATCAACTGCGTTTCCAATAGTAAACCCTGGATAGGAAACTTTCTTCCTGTATCCTGATTGGATACCGCAATTGGCAAGTAATGGATTTTTCATCGTGTACTTGGTGCTATTATTCACAACGTGCAGTACGTGTTTTCGCGATCATTCGTCCACGCCTTCTCCAAAATATACTAATTTCCTTTCCAATTTGCTCATATTAATATGAAATATGATATTGCATGTTTTCTCGATAAGATCGTAACAGTTTGATTTCAAAAATCGTGTTTTCGTAACTCACGCCGTGCTCGCGTTGCTACGAACTGACTCTGTTTTTACCCCAGACACCGCATACAAAAACAAACGCTAATGTATAACGCATATCCAGGCACCAGACTGTTCCTCATTTGCATACGTGTTCAAAAATCTTGCACATGCAAATGATCCAATACCAGGGTGAGAGAGCAGGTAGTGGTGGGCGCGTACTGCTCGACACCCTGGGGACGAGGTTGACCGGACCTAAGATTCATCAGGAATAGTCTTAATCTTTTGGTCTGGGAACCAGACTATACTTTCGGCAGCCGACTACTATCCTATATGCAAAATTAATATCATGGAGACCAGAACCCCGACATTCTTAGACCCCTTAGCTTCAGCAGAAAAATAGCCAGGCGCCAGTGTGTTAAAAAGATGCAGAAATGTACGATAAAATTGTGCGACATCCGCAGATTTCTGCGATAAAATGTGCGACATCTCAACAATTTGCGATAAAATGTGCGACATCGCAGAAATCTGTGCAGATTTCTGCGATAAAATGTGCGTCATCGCAGAAATCTGCGATAAAATGTGCGACATCGCAGAAATCTGCGATAAAATGTGCGACATCGCAGAAATCTGCGATAAAATGTGCGTCATCGCAGAAATCTGCGATAAAATGTGCGTCATCGCAGAAATCTGCGATAAAATGTGCGTCATCGCAGAAATCTGCGATAAAATGTGCGACATCGCAGAAATCTGCGCAGAAATCTGCGATAAAATGTGCGACATCGCAGAAATCTATTTCATATTAGGTGCACTAAAAATGTACACCAAAAGCACATGATACGCCTCCACATTCAGTCTGCACTTAGGCATTGCGAAGACAACGTTGTTCAAATTTCTATGGAAGTGTAGATAGGACATGGTTAAAAATAAAACTAATTCTTACGTACGAATTACTAAACCGTACGTACGAATTAATAAATCACACGTACGAATTAAATAGTCAGTGGCGTAGCCACGGGAGGGGGGGGGGGGCGTGGGGGCAGTGGCGTAGCCAGGAATTTTTCAGTGGAGGGGGGGGGGGGCGCTGCTGGGGGGCTGGAACATTTCATGGGGGGTGTCATGATATGTTCAGTGGGGGGCGACTGGGGGGCGACAAGGTTTCATGGGGGGTGGGGGCTGTCACCCCAACGCCCCCCCTGTGGCTACGCCACTGCGACAGCCCCCCCATGAAACCTTGTTGCCCCCCCCCAAAGTCACCCCTCCTAAATTTAGTAATTCGTACGTACGGTTTAGTAATTCGTACGTACGGCTTAGTAATTCGTACGTACGGTTTAGTAATTCGTACGTACGGTATAGTAATTCGTACGTACGAATTAGTTATTCGTACGTACGATTTAGTTATTCGTACGTACGGTTTGGTAATTCGTACGTACGAATTAGATTTATTTTTAACCATGTCCTATCTACACTTCCATACATTTCAGTTTGTTGACTATCATTTCATTCTAGATCTTCACCAATCCCAGTGTTAATCACTGGTGCTCTGTCCCCGAGATACGGACCCAGTGTGGTGCCTGGGGCCTGGATGAGGCCCAGTGCGACCAGAAGATTATTGATGTGGCTGTCCCAACACTGAGTGGCAAAGGAAATGACAACTGTCGACGATACAACTGGACTGGTGTGGAGGTAGGCTCCTAATGGGTTCCAAGACCTTCGTGTTTCATCTTTTCACAGTTCACCGAGTCTTAAAGAACCGAAACAAGCATTATGCCATGTCCAGAAACAAGCACAGGAGGCCTTATTCATGAGTTGGCCATTTTTGTCGAGTTCCCTGAATGTATTTCATTAAGTGTTAACTGTTGAAAAGGATGGCGCCAGACTATTTATGCCATACTTTACCGTCATTTCTTTTTATTTTATTAATATGGCATGGGAATGTATAGGCCTGGGGAGTGTTTAATTACAAATGTTTAATTATTCATTTGAAGCAGACTGAAATTTATTATAAATTAAGTTGCTTTCATTTCTCTTCGCAAGTTCCAAAAATTAAGATTTTTACCTCACTTTCAATTCAATATGGCCGACTCGTGAATATGGCCCATTGCACGATAAGCTCTGGCCCAGTTTGGGAATGTCCCACTTCATATGCGAAATAGACGCGCAGTGCGCATCGATCGAAAAAACCTGATCTTCCCGAAAACCTTTCGGCAAGTGTGCGTTTATATGACCACGGCATGGCATTTACTCATTTGCAATTTTCGGGGACAGACAGACAAACAGACAGACACCACGACAGTAGACGAACAGACAGGCCGCCCAACAAGTGACATGGGTGAAAGCTCCTGCCAGAACTTAAAAAATCCAGACAGAGAAACCCAAGTTAAGTTGGTCTCAGAGCGCACAAAATTGTATTCTGAATGGCTATTCATCGCCAGAAGTTTTTTCATACTTGTGGTCTATACAAGGGGTCGTATTTAGCCCATTCTTTGCGTTATTTTAGGGGTGACCACATACGAAAACACTCGCCGACTCACAACTTACCACCGAAATCTTTGTTACTTGGCTTTTGATTAGGTAACGATCAACACAACAAGAGGAGAACTAAACCAGACCATCATTGACTGCAACGCAGGCTGGGACTTTGACCATTCAGTGTACAAATCCACTATTAAAGAACAGGTAAAGCTAAAGTTTTATTTTCCAATTTTGATTCGAAGTACTGTTCATGTAATTGATTAAAATATTAAAGTTTGAAGAGAAAAGCCCCACTTTACTATAAAGAAGAAAGTATGGGTAAATTTACTGTGTGGACTTCCGAACAAAAGAGGTCCACATAAACCAGGTAGAGGCGACGTTGTGTGGACTTGGGCAAGTCCACACAGTGTTTCCCCATTTCTGGAAAACAGGTTTAGAGGCATTTTTGGGTTAGGTTTATCCGTGGCAGAATGAAGAGAAACAAGTTAAAGGGAATCATAGACAAAAATTGGGTCGAAAGAGTTTTCACAGTTTGAGAAAAAATGATTTTTTTTCACTGGTTTTTCTTAACTACACGAAAGCAATGGAATGTCCACACTTGGTATGTAACGTGTTTATGGTGTAAATGGAGGACACACATGTGGAGCATCATCGAGTAAATGAGGACAGGAGTCAAATCGAGGACGACCTCGTTTAGAAAACGTTTACAAAACCAACTTAGTTGGAGTGTAACGCAAAGGAACGAGGAAGTTGGAGTGTAAACGAAGGAATGAGGAAGAGGAACAATAGAAAATCCTCGTTTACACCATAAATGCGTGATGTGGGGGTACGTTCACGAATTGTTCAAACCGCCCATGCCAACACACAGCGCTGCCAATACAGTAGGCAATAAAGTACTCAGGCTATCGATGCCAATACGCGGTGCCCTGCTGTTGTACTCGGGCTGTACACACGAGTAGCATGGGGGTCTACCCGATGTTCCCCAATACCTACAGTATTCCAAATACCTATGTTCCCCCTCATTCCAAATACCTATGTTCCCCCTTAGGGTTATTAACCCCTTAGGGTTATTAGGGTTATAGGGTTAGGGTTAGATGGTTAGGTTTAGGGTGTGGGTTGGGGAACATAGGTATTGGGGAACATAGGTATTGGGGAAATATATGTATGCACCCGTAGCATATGGTTGTCCTTCACGGAGAAATTAGAGGCACAATATGGGAAATGGGCGGGGGGGGGGGGGGGTTAATGGGTGAGTTGTTGAAATATCGGGCTGCTTGATGTAGTACTATAAGTTTGTTTTAATTGTCCTGTCAACTTTGTGTGCTTCTCCGGTCCTTCATGAACCTGGTGGACCATGCCTTCCCGAACCTGGAGTTTGGCTGTGGGAGCGCTGACAACATTGGGACCATCTACCTCTACCAAAGACGTCAAGAGGTCAATGACTTCTGTCTTTTCAAATTCCCTGGATAAATAAGAACGTGTCCCATATTGTGCCTCTAATTTCTCGGTCAAGGACAATCATGCTACTGTCATGTCCCCAGTTCCCGTATACATTATAATGGCTACAAACTCATGCACGAATACGACGTTATTCAAACGCACTACTACTTTCTCACTCAAAGTTTCTCAACCTTTCAAATTGTAAACAAATCGGCTATATAGTCCCTAGTTTCAATAAGATAACAAATTTCATTATCTTTCAAGTCCATCGAGAAAAAACAGTCTGTGAAACAAAAATGTTTGTCCCGTTTTCGCGGCTTTGTCGCCGGCGTGAAACACCAGAAATGACCTTGGCAGTGGAGTGACTGATAACAAAGAAACCAACAGCTGTAACTTCCTAGAACAATAGACCATTATCATGTTGCGGTCATTGTTTTTTTCCCATTCATATCAACGTAACCAAAGCGAGGCTGGAAGGAATAGTCAGGTTCCTTTTTGTACAAAAATTGGATACAGGGCACGTGACTGCAATGGTCACGTGGCAGCATGATAAGGTCTATCGGGGTCTATGAATTAACATAACGTAACAAACTGTAGACAGGGAAGTTTTGCTTCTTTCCCAAGGAAATAAAAAGTAAGTATTTTACCCTGATGTGGCAAAACATATTTCAAACACATATCTACTCAGAAAGTCATTTGAGTCCAAACAAAAAAATTGAATGAATGGGTAAAACATTGCGAGATGATTTCATGCCTTATAAGATGCCACTTTTGACAATAACAAATGTCTCCAATTACTTATCTTATTTGGTCCTTCTAAACAGGGTATTAGTTTTTGGCTTTTCCGCTTATTTGCGGAAAAGCCTTTGTTTCTGTACTTATTTTTTTTATTAGGTGTTGGGCTTTAGCCCAAAACCTATTGTTTTTGCTAGGGTTTTTAGTTTTTTTTTCTTCTATACATATTCCTTCTCCAGAACTGTGTGTCAAAATGAAAACATATATGAACTTCAATTGTCAATACATGAATGCACAACCTACCGCAGATTTCCTTTTTTTGCAATTACGTAATCATGACGTCATCACGGGTCACGTGACGTCACTTCAAAGTTTAATAAATTTAATCTTTGAAATTCCATATAAAATCAACCGTGAGAGACCGGAACCTGAAATGTGCCAGAATCGACATGGTAATACATGATCTTCATTTTATCCTGTTGGTGTAAAATCACGTGACCCTTCCTTCCGGTCGAAACCGGAAGTGCCTAATAATTTAAAAGTGGAAAAAGATATGAACTTGCTTTTTACGATTTAAGTGTCTGCCTGGATTGACCTTTCAAAAACAATAATGGGTGACGCCATGAAGTGTTGGAGCGCCCTCTAGCGGCAGGTTAAAAACGTCAAAAACGCATTTTCACTTGATGTCTGTGGCGAAGTTTGCGGTAATCGCTTCAGAATTAATGTACATGATGACCATTATGCAGACAACACCTGTGCGCGAAAAAAAATTGATTACGTCATCAGACCGGAAGTAACAACAAAAAGACCTTTAAATCATAAAAAAAATTGCTAGAAAATATACCGTGATAGATATATAATCAAGATGTGGCTATATATAGCACAATAAATATAGCTCTGGAGGTTTCTGGCAATGACGTCACAATGACGTCATCAAGTGTCATATTACAAGCAAATAAAGATTTCCATATTTAATCTTTGAAAATCAATATAAAATCAACTGCCACAGATTTGATTTTGTTTTTATGACTATTTATACAATTTTGCAGGGTCTTCATTTTTGGTATTAAGTGCAAAATCACGTGACCCTTCCTTCCAGTCGAACCGGAAGTGTCTTATAATTTGAAATTGCCAAAGGATGTGAACTTGCTTTCAACGATGTGAAGCTCTGCCTAGGCTGTACTTTACAAAAATATTACAGGTGACGTCATAAAATGTGACAGCGCCCTCTAGCGGCATGTTGACTAAGTTAAACATGGATTAAAACATGCATTTTCAGTTGATGTGTTTGGAAAATTTTGCGGTAGTCCATGGCCCAACACCGTGTGGTTGTTCCTACAACCTCTAGTTTATTATTTTTTTTTTTCCTCTTGGGACTTCCAACCAAAATGCCATAGACTTTGTGCACGTTTTTTCTCATCGGCACTTTTTGCATAAAGCATACTCATATAACATTGAAACTTTACATAGTCAAAGAACATATAGCAAAGGTCTTTCGCGAAGATAGACGCAATGATGACGTCATCATGGGTCATGTAACGTCATCTTAAAGGTGCATACTTTAGGGCCCTATATCGCGAGAATGGTAAGGGGCCATTGAGAATTTTCAGTGTTTTAAAATTTCGACTTTTTATCCAAATTATTTTGACCCACCCACCCACCCCTAATTTCGATTAATAAAAAACTGATTTGTTAATATGCAGAAGTTAAAAAACAAACATGTTCATGCACTTGCATGTACCCATGTATTTCACATGTCATCCAGAAAACTTTTCAGTGACGGCGTGATATTGTCTGTCTTCCGTACCAGTGCAAGCGAGGAAGACAGACAACATCACGCCGACGTGGCCTTCAGTTTTCTTGTGTTTTGCCAGCTGATATGCCGTTGGGAATGACAGGTTGCAGTCTTGGAAGCCGCAAAGATGTGTTTAGTAGGAAGGGGCGTAATCATACATGTCGCCACTACATTTAAAGTTACATGGAATGGAGTTTGGCCGCCACCATGCATTTAAGTTTTTATCAGACTTGTGTTTTCTTAAAAAGAAGTGGTTTTCTGGCTAGGAAAATAGCAAGGAAGAACCGGTTTTGTGCAAGCAAAATTCAGGGAATAATCTGTTGATATTAATAACTTGTTGGAAAGTTCCAAGGTCATTCCAAGAAAGTTGCCGCCGTGAATTAGGGTTTAAAACATGGGAGGGGGATGGGATTTGCTATCAGCATCAGCAGGGCCGTTCCTCATTCTTTTCTTTTTATGGGATGTATGATAATGTAGCGGGATCCTACTGGGCTCTTGTCCGCCAAATCCGGCCAAACGCAAGAAAAGGGGACAGACAGACGGGATTTCTAACTCTGAAGGAAGATCTCATTTATTTCGCCAAGCGGACTCTGCGGCCAACTTGCCACACCGCTACCAGAACTGCAACTGATAAATTCCCAGCATATACATGCACAGTTTCACAAAATGTATTACAATGTTACAACTTTACCCAACCCTGGAATCCAGCCAAGTTCTTCCCGCGCAATTGAACAAAAGAACCCCACTTAGCCAACCTATTTGTAGAGCCTATTTCCGGAGCGCGCGCTAGCCAGACCCAAATCCAGGTCAGGTGCGCGCCGCCGGAGCCCCTCCGCCGGAGCACTAGTGCTAGAAAGCAATGACAACAAAAGTGTGCATAGACTGTCCGTTACACTACCCCCTCCTTAAATTGGGCCTATTCTCCTGAATAGGGGCACATATACAACACATTTTACATGATTCTTTTTGTTCTTTAACCCAACATTGGGTGTCCTCAAAGGATGTGGAGCAACGTTGATCTGGTCCCCAAAATGGTTACTCAGATCAAACATTAATTCAGCAATCCATGATGACAACCTCTTCAACAGGGAAACATTTTAGAAACAACATGAGAAATCAGACACTTTACTTTGTTTATCAATGGGTGTCCTCAATGGAAGTTGATCAGCGTTGATTCTAGTCCCCAGACTGGTGCACAGAATCAAACAATGATACAACAAACCGTGATGACCAGCCTACCTTACAACAATTTCAACACATTCTTTTACAGTTTTATTTTCTTGTTCACTTCACTTGCAAACTGTCCTTTATGTCCTCACTATTTCACAAAACAATGTCCATCCAAGAGAGAACTTCTCTCCAGTCTCTGTCTGTGTTGCACTTCGCAAGCTTTAGTGTCTTCAGCCAAGTACACAGGTCACAACGCTGTACTCCTGCCACCTGGTCGTTGACTCCCCAACCTTGCTTTGGCCCCGTTGTCTTCCGTGGTGTCTGTCCACGCACTGTTGTCTTCTCCGGCAGCCTTGTCTTCTGTGGTGCATCCCGCACCGGCGGATTCCCTGTCTTCTTCGGCGGCCTCATCTTCTGTGGTGCACCCTGCACCGGCGGATTCCCAGCCTTTGATGCTCCCTGCATCAACGGGTATCCTGTCTTCTGTGGTACTCCCTGAACCTTCGGCCTCGTCTTCTTTGATGCGTCCTGCATCGCCGGATCCGCAGTCTGTTGGCTTACCGTTCTTGTCCCTGTCACCTGCACCTGCGGTCTGAAAGTCAATGTCGTTGCTTGCTCCAGCGGGGCTGCTTTCGCCGGGGGACAATGCCGCTCCGACTCGGTTGCCGTCACCTGAACTTGAAGGTCAGTGTCTTGTGGTCGATTGTCCGTGGTCTGAGTTGCTGTCCCGGCAGTACGGCGGTCGATGAGTTCAGCGTGCTCCGGCTGATCGGCATGCACCAGCGGAGCCGTCCACAACGGTGGATCAGTGTGCATCGATGGAGATGTCCGCAACGATGGAGCTATCGATGTGCAGCTAAAGTTCTCCGCAGCAGTTGGATCAGGACTGGACAAGTCGGTGCATCCACGAACCTCGATCCGATGGACAGCTGCCATGCTCGCCAGTATCACGGGACGGGGCTCCACGTCAACAGCAGGGCTATCATCGCTCGCAGCGGCCTCCCTACTCGTGGTCTCCCCATTCACGCGACAGCCCGGCCTAACATCAACTTCTGCCCCCGGACCGCTGAACAGGCTTGCTCGTCGTTCATCTTCATCCTGATCCGCACTGGTAGAATCATCGGAGCTGTACATCGCTTCCAATTCGGCGATCATTTTATTGATCCTCTGCAACACACCTACCGCTGAACCAGTTGCCTGTGGATTACGTCTGTCCGAGGAATGGGCTGATCCACAAATCTGCCGCTCCAAGGAGTCTCCCACCTTCCGAACGTCAATGATGACATCGTTGATGGCGTCCACGATCTCAACTGCAGCTGTGCTTTCTGTCATTTCTAGTCGGTCCAAAATCCCGTCAATATCCCACCAGCTGCCACCATTTGTAGCGGGATCCTACTGGGCTCTTGTCCGCCAAATCCGGCCAAACGCAAGAAAAGGGGACAGACAGACGGGATTTCTAACTCTGAAGGAAGATCTCATTTATTTCGCCAAGCGGACTCTGCGGCCAACTTGCCACACCGCTACCAGAACTGCAACTGATAAATTCCCAGCATATACATGCACAGTTTCACAAAATGTATTACAATGTTACAACTTTACCCAACCCTGGAATCCAGCCAAGTTCTTCCCGCGCAATTGAACAAAAGAACCCCACTTAGCCAACCTATTTGTAGAGCCTATTTCCGGAGCGCGCGCTAGCCAGACCCAAATCCAGGTCAGGTGCGCGCCGCCGGAGCCCCTCCGCCGGAGCACTAGTGCTAGAAAGCAATGACAACAAAAGTGTGCATAGACTGTCCGTTACAATAACATTGGAGTACGAGGGGCTCTGCGAGCTGATGATCTTTTTTTTTTAAAAAAAACATTGTGTTTGCAACCAGCTAGGGAAGATTTTCGTTTATTTAAGACTTACAAGCACTGGTATGGATACCTGTGTAGTTATATGACTAAACTGCCTAGAGCGTATTTGTTATAAGGTTATTTTTCCTTTTTTGGAAATTCAATACGCATATAGGGAGTAAAATCAGTTCCACTGCTGGGTTGCGGTGATGGGTGGGTTATAACTTGTCAACACATACCTCGCCAGCGGGCCCATTAGATTGGTGATAACCGGAGAGCGGGAGTTTCAAAAAAACCCATCCGGTGTTTAGGCGACGCAGGGACTGGTTTGTGTACATGTGGTTTTTGTTTCTAGTTCACTTAATGTTTTGATTTATACCGGTGATAATATGCCGTCCCACCTGTTTTTCTTTTTTGTGTGTCGGGGGAAACAGTGCATATTTTCTGTGCCCTTTTTACGCACTTCATCAGTCACCCTTTGTTTAATTCTTTTGTACGTATTTATTGTATTGCTGATGATGGTAAAGAATATTTTACGCGTTAGCTTTTCTTGTAATGATCAGACTAAGTGGATTCCTTATTTTAAATTTTTTTTTTTTCGAAATCCATGCCTAAATGACCATTATGTTAGTTCTGTTCTATACAAGGTGTTCTAATAGGATTTGAACGTTCTCCTCATCCAAGTTTTTTTCTTGGTTGGATGGTGGAGATGGGTTAATCCTTGATCGGACCAGGCCATCTTTTATGTTTTTTTGTCGTTTGTATGCCAGGATGGGTTGGGTCGCAAAGGGTGCACTGAGAACATCATTATCGCTGATCAGATTCCAGTGTTTCAGAAGGGCCTGCTTAAGAGCTGGGTGTTTAATTTGTGGGTTGTAGGGTAAAACAAAGACCAGCGGGATATTCTTTTCGGTTTTTGCACGATTTTTAGAGTTCACGCGAGTTTCGCCTTTTTGGGGAAGAAGGGCTAAATCTTCTTGGTTGTATCTGCGTTTTTGTAGTTTGTCTTTGAAGAATTCAACCTTCATCATTACATCCCACTGGCGGGCCTGTGCGGGTTGCGTGTCCTTGCGGAACAAAATCCAATGCTGCTGGGCGGAGGCGAAAGCTGTCTCTTTGCAGCTTTTCGACAGCAAACATGAGGCACAAACAAACCTTTCGTACGGTGAACTTGGGTTTTTCATTATTAGCTTTTGCTGTTTCCAGAAACTGCAAAGATCGGCAGGTATTTCGCATGTTGTGAGTGTGACGGCACATGTTGTGACATCCATGGTGGTAGCCATGTTGTTTACAGTCGAGTCGTGGAAATGCCGCACTCGTCGTTGTACGTTCACGCATGCCTGATGCATGCAGTATAGCGAGCGCAGGCTGCGATAGTCTTGGACACCAGGGGTTGAATGGTCCAGTTTTTATAGCGATTGGTAATCAACGCCCGCGGCGTGTAATAGAGCCGATCTAGTACACCTGGTACCCTGCTGCCTCGCACGGCCTAACCGCTACAAACGCCCGAAATCCAAGTCTATTGAAAAACCACCTCCTTACATACACGTAAATGACGTACATGTACAGTACATGTATATACAGGGTACGAAGTTGCAAAAGAAACGCGCATCGCGATATTCGAAACAAATTTAAAAGAACTAACCTATTGCCAGATTTTCCAGAAATTTAAAGGAGACTTTTTAGTCTAAAACGGACGAAATCACGTAATTCCCGATTTTGGGCAATAATGCGCACGTAGAGCAAGTATTCCTTACGCCAACAGAGGGCAGCATATACATTTAATGGTTAGTTTTGTTTAGCATTCGGCCGGCAGCTATAAATGCAAGTTAAACATTAAATGTATCTGCTGCCCTCTATTGACGTAAATTATATACTCACTTGGCTGTACTGTACGCACTTGGCTATTGCCACTCAACCGTGTGTGCATGGCTATCGCCGTTGAAATGATTTGCCGCCCTGTATATTTTTCTACTATAGAAGTTAACTACGCCAATGTTATTGATTGCAATGATCTATAGCCCTCTACCCGTCTATTTTATTTACTTTTTTATTAGTAGAAAATGTCGTTATTAGTATTTGAAGTTTTGAAATATAAGGAGTCATGATTGCATCAGATTGTGCAGACCAGTAGTTGCTCAAAATGGCATGAGTATGGTAGGCCTATATGTCAGAAGAGGGAAAAACATATCTGTATGCTACATGTTGTGAAAACAAAAACACAAAAATACGGACAACGGAAAAGCCGTGTGCTCTGTTCAAAACAGACGCATACCTCTAGTTTATCATTATATCTCATCTGTCGTTTGAGTTTGTGATGTTTAAGTATATAATGTCATGTAAGTTGAAGGATTTCAGGCCGTTTTCACAGACGTAAATAAGGAAGATGTAACGATTAATAAGAAACCTTATTTTTGTTTAATTATACAGCTATAAAGTAGTTTCCTTGCTCTTTTTGATGCAAGAATAATTGTCCAATAGAATGTGAGATGAAGGGAAATTCTCAAAGCAGGCCAGGATAAGCAACCTAGCTATTGCTTTAGCTCAATTTCAACCTTCGCATTTCTGTGCCGTTTTCAAAACAACAGCAAAAGAACCCAGTAAATCTCCACGTACCACGCACGTTCAATATCAGCTTTTTATCTCAGATGGCTATTATACCACTGAAGTCGGCCATTGGGCGCCAGTAATTGACTTCAGTCTCTTCTGTGAAACGGGGGAAGGTTTTAAAAGGCAAGAAAGTCAGCTCTTGTAGGCCTCAGCCTGCGTCATTCGACTTAACACAGAAACGGAGGATTATAGAGAAATTGAAAAATCCATAGTCTAGACGCGCGAGGCCACGGTGCTTCAAGGACGGATGGGAGGGGGTGGGTTGGGGCAGGGATGTTATATCTACCCGTTGCATCCTATAGTTTATAGGCCCAGTAAAAATATAACAAGAAGGGTTATAGATTGTCCGAAAAGTCTAAAGAGTGTGTAGTTTTCATCGAACTTGAATTCAATCTTGCACGGTGTTATTAGTGATGATTGTGTTTACCGACTTGACGGAATAATAGTTTTTCAAAGGACAATCTGCTATGGCCCTATAGCCAAATATCTTTCTCATGACATACTCTGTGCCAAATTTATCATCAAAGTGAACAATCCGCACAAAATAGCCTATCTGCCTCCTTCACCATGGGTTCTATCCCAGAAAGTTTCGCCGGGCGAGCTGCAACTTGACGCACAGTTAAAATCGAATAGCGTTTCCCCCCGTTTTTTTTGTTCCAGCACCTACGAGACATAACACTTTGCGGGTCAGTGGAACAATGTGTGATATAACTTAAACTATAGCCGGTAAGGCCAAAAACAAGTCTCCGGCTTCTGTTATGCGCGCGCGTCGCCGTATAGCCATGCGCGTCGGCAAAATGAAAAAAAAAAAATTTTCAATGAAAGATGATGTCTCAAAATCGCCAAACTCACTGGTTTGACTGAAATCCTGCTGCTGCACAATTTTAACGTGTTTTTAGATGGGGTTATGATCGAGAATAAGCTTTATGTGGCCTCTCTGGACTCCCATATATTTGCACTAAGTTTAGTCGGGCACAATTTGCAGTCATCAGCCGACATTTGAAGCAAAAAAAATTAGGTAAAAAAAAAAAAGCCACGTCGCCGCACCACTTTTTGGGCAAGCTCCACACCAGAAACCGGAGACTTTTTTTGGGCCTAAAGCGGTCAATTTCATGACATAACGACAAAATGCAAATGTTATACATATGAGTGATTTTTTAAATTCATCATTCTTCTTTGTTAATCTTCACCAGGGGTTTTCATGAAAACTGTACAAAGGTCATAATGAAGGCTGCATATGTCTTTCATCATAATTTGATGCTTTGTCTGCAGTTTTCTGTTGTTTGCGACCAAGCTTTGCTGAACGAACTACCGCTGACAATCTTCGGTGCCGTGGGGATGGTGGGAGTGGTCGTCTTTGGTGCTATAGGGGACAGATTTGGCCGTCGCCCCGCGTTCATTATTTGCCTGATCACACAGACGTTGACTGGACTAGTCGCTGCATTTTCTCCGTCGTTTACCGTCTATTTTGTCGTCCGTACTTTTACGGGATTCGTCAATGGGAGCGTGTTCTACTGTAGTTTTGTTTTACGTAAGAATTTTTTTTTGAAGGGGGGGGGGTTAATCAAACGATCTAATCTAGTGCAGTTCAAGAGAGCAGCTAATCGCATCATACTGCTCGCGGACGAGGGAACGAGGTTGCTAAATCACCAGGCGGCACATCCCGACTTGAAATAAAGTCCACTGTACACATGAACACG
This sequence comes from Patiria miniata, assembly GCF_015706575.1. Classification (NCBI taxonomy): domain Eukaryota; kingdom Metazoa; phylum Echinodermata; class Asteroidea; order Valvatida; family Asterinidae; genus Patiria; species Patiria miniata. The sequence goes on along the minus strand of NW_024037058.1, from coordinate 14,628,211 downwards.
GGCGGCGGAACTGGGTGGGGGGGGGGGGAGGGCAGAGGGGCAGGGGCACTGCTCCCCCCCCCAGATTTTCCCAAGCAAACACACTTATGCCCCTCTCGCGCTTAAATAAATGTTTTCCCTCCTTATGAAAACAAAACTGCCCCTCAAACGCACACAAATGAAAGCATAATTATGAAAGCGCTACAAATAAAATTGTCACTCCTCTCTTAATGCAAACCTGCCCCTCAAAAACACTAGTGCCCTCTCGCACTAAGATTGTGCACCTTCTCGAGATGGAAAACTGCCCCTCGAAAGCACAGATACCCCCCTCGCAATAATACAATTGTGTCCCTCTCGAGATGGAAAATTGGCCATCAAAAACAATAGTGCTCCTCTCGCTAAAACTTCTCGAGATGGAAAACTGCCACTCGAAAGCACAATTAGTGCGCCGCTCACAACATTAAAACTCAGCGTGCCCCCTCTCAAGATGGAAAACTGGCCTCTAAAAAAGAGCTCTTCTCGCGAATAACAATTATGGTCACTGAACTGGCCATCAAAAGCAACAGTGCCCCTCTCGCGATAAAACAAACCCAAATGGTCTTTCTACATAGGTGAAAGAAAGACAAAGAGCAAGATGGACAACGTGTGCATTATTGTTTGTTTCTCGTCATATAGGTTTATAGCGAAATGGACGGGACCATTTTATTTTCCTCCATTATCACACCGACGGAAGGTGCCCTTGTTTCTGAGCCAGTGCCCCTTTTTGGTGTTGCCCCCTGCAAGCGTTCCGCCGCCCCTGCCTGAACACGTACGCATTCACTTCATTTGTTTATTCCTTTATTTTTAACAAGTCCCAGAGGGTCAGCGTGGCTTTTAACTGGCTCACTGACTAACTACATTACTTATTTACCGACTGATACCTTTTTCATTCAAATTCACCAACTCTAACATTCATTAACAGAACCAATTTAGTCATTTACCATTCAATTTCAAAGTTTGGTCATCCTCTTTAGGCGAGAATGGCAGCATTCAGAGATCAAATTTGTCTGATATCAATCAATTTGATTTCTGAATAACAAATGTTTGGCGTCGACGAGACGAAATTGAAATCTCCGGGACAAAAACGTGAGCTCGTTGTTTGAATTTGCTTGAACTGAATTTGAAATGGTCTGACAAAAGACGAAAATAAACATTGGAAGTGTACTAAATCGATGGTGATGAACGAATTCAAATGTTAGAAACGGTGAATTTGAATGATAAACATTTTAAAATAGCCGGGAAAACCTATAATATAGGTGTTCCACTGTTACTTTTTTTCAGTCATGGAAATGATTGGCCCGTCCAAGCGGAACCTTGTTCGTGTCTCTCTGATGTGTATCGGCGCCGTTTGTATGATGAGTTTAGCGGGCTTTTCGTATTTCATCCGTTGGTGGAGAGGCATGTCCATTGCGATGGCCATAACTGCGATTGTCTTGGACTTCTTCATCCCGTGAGTTTGTTCAAATTCAGTAATGTTGACAATACAAACTTTTGGGGGGTACCCTTAATTCAGTGAGTTTCATTTTCACCCAAAAAGTAACCCGTGCAATTCAAACTGTTTTATCCAGTCCATTCCAGCTCACGTTCTGTTTTCATGTGAACGTCTAGGTTCCAAACACTGACTAGTATAGACGCAAACTCCCGTTTTACCATTATTGCTATCTGCGTGATCGATTGAACTCGTTTTGTTATGGCCGTCCTTTTCCGACATTTCCAATGTCGTGTAAATTAATATGTTAATGAAGTTCTGCATGCAGCACTTTAAAAAATCTAGGATATGAAAGCCCGATTAATAAGCTTTCTTTTCGTACAAGAATTATTCAAATCACTCATGTAATTTTCAAGTTACGGAATGTGAAACACAAAGACAGTTTTAAAGTTCTGTCAACGGATCAAATAAAAGGTAAGTGTTGTTGCAGCAAAACGAAAACAAGTCACATGGGGATGAATGTTAGTTGTTTTCGTTTTGCTGAAAGAACACTTACATTTGATGTGATCCATGGACAGAACTTAAAAATGGTCGTTGTGTTTAACATTCCGTAATTTGAAAAGTACTTGAGTGATTTGGATGATTCTTGTACTAAAAGAAAGCTTATGAATTGGGCATTCATAATAGATTTTGAAAAAGCTACATGCAGAACTTCATTAACAAAATGGTCCTGCCATTTGGTTTTTTTTATACTCACCCTGTATAGATCGGATAAACCTCTTCAAGACAAACTATACTTAACTCTCTAAATCCCAAAGAGTAGACTGGAGTGAAATTAAAAGTGAAAATCACTCTCATTTTAGATTGAAATAGTCTGAAAAAAAAATCACTTCAGTCGACGCTCGAGTGAAAACTCGATCTATTCTACTGAATGAAATTTCACTATAAAGTGTCTGGTCCCTATACAGGGTGAGTCCAAAAGAAAGTTACCCAATTTGAAACATATTAAAAAAAAAATTTGGCTTGCTCCATTTCACAAAAAAGGGATAAAGTACATCTTATTGACTTAATTAAATTTCACGTAATTTGCGTTCTCTATTTCCAAGTTATATCTAAAAAATAAAAAGATCACAAAACTCGGCTGATCACTTACCACTGATCATTTACCGTTCTTCGAACCGATGGATGAATGAGTACAATGAAAGTGGACGTGTAATCTGTAATACTCACCCAGCTAAATAGGTTATAATGTCATTCCATGGACAGCTGTACAAAAGTGTTATTTAAGTAAAACTTCAAAACTCCTAATAGCATGGATCAATTTCAGTATTTTTTTTTGAGATGTGCGGAAGGAGATGCTCTTTTCAGATAAACTTCATTGGTGTTTAAATTTGATTGCTTTTAAGATACCCCCCCCATTAATTTGGGTAGCTTTCTTTTTGACTCGCCCTGTATTTTCCGACTGCGGGAGAGAATTTACTCGAAGGGAGAGAACTTTCGCTCTTTTGAATTTAGAGAGTATGTTCAAAATATATTTTGATTCGGTTATAGGCATGTGTCAGTTCATTCTGAGGAAGCTGCTTGAAGAGAACTGTTATTTTCGCTGTTGATGTTACAATTTCAAACGATGACATCAAAAAAACATTGACTTTGTATCTGGTGTTTGCAGGTTTATTCCCGAGTCTCCGGCCTGGCAGCTGACAGTCGGTAAGATTGACCAGGCAGAGAAGACCATCCGGAAAATGGCGCGAGTGAACAAAGCGGAACTACCGGAAAAGCTCTTCACCGACGAAGATATCGCTGAACTCAAGGTAAAACCTATCAGTCCTAATGCTATAGGTTTTTTTCCAGCTATTTTAAAATATTTTTCGTTCGAATTGACCGTTTCTTATATTCCAATTCGTGAGGGTTTCCAAACATATCCAAACATGAGTGTGTGTGCGTATACAAACACTGCCTTGTGTGGTACCGGAACAATGGGAGGTATCCCACAAGGAATGCCCACCGACTTGCGGGGTACTGTTTTGGTACCCCACAAGTTTTTCACGAAATAGATATATAGATTTTACTGAAAAACTAGGAATTTCCAAGGTGGGTTGATCCGTCGCAAATGGAAGAGTTTTAGAAAAGGGATATTAAGTCTGAATTTCAGCCCAGGAAATTAACTATGGTTAAAATAAGAGCATTTTGACATAATTGTACTTGGTACTACTTGGTGGTTATCCTATTCAGAACTCCTCGAGGAAGTCTAACTAAGAGGCTTGGAGAGTGTCATATTCAACTAAATCAAGGATTTGAATTGATTGTGGTGTGTCACATTACAAAAATGTGTGACATTAAAAAAATTTAGTACACGAGAACAAAGGAAGTACCCCACCTCTATGCCTATGTAAGCGTGAGTATGGGTGATTGTACACATGCGTGGGTGGGTGTGTGTGTGTGTGTGGGGGGGGGGCTGTCTCTCGATTGCCCCATCCGCAGTTTAGGCTCTTTTTGAATATCGATTTCTGATGAATATTTCAGGGTATTAAGCAAGCGTCCATGATCGATCTTCTGAAATCACCAGTTCTACGTTTTCGTCAATTGATTCTTTGTTGGATGTCGTAAGTATCGTATGAAAGAATTCATAACAGATCAAATTAATTCTGAATGACTTTTATTGACTTCAGGAAAGCCTTAGATTCCGTCAACAGAGCTGTCACGCTTTCCATATTACGCCACTATGGCATACCCGAAGAAGTGGTCAGCGCCATTCAAGCCATTTGTAAATGTTAACTCTCGAAGTGCTGTTATGGGTGGAAATATCTCAGAGCCTGACGTAGGCCTATCCACTGGAATTCTGCAAGGCCTGGTATGCACTTGCTCCTTGACTGTGCATATACGCGCACACAACTTTGTGCGTACACGTATAAGCCTTTTCGGAGCATAGATATAGAATAAAAAGACTAGATCGGCAGCGCGTCCACACGCGCCCATTCACTGTGCGATAAATCTCCGCCATTTTTGCTGTCCCTCGTGGACGCGCAACAAATTAACGTAAAGTAATGGAGCTCTCAAACTGCTGCCAAGGTATACAATCGACTACTTCTGAATCGCATTCGTCCGGAAGTTGAGAAGATACTCCGTCCCAATCAAAGTGGCTTTCGGCCTCTACGTTCTACCTCATCTCAAATCCTTGCCCTCAGGCGCCTTATTGAGGAAATTCGTAAACCACCAGAAGGAAGCTGCCATCATTTTCATCGATTTCCGTAAAGCATTTGACTCTGTTGACAGACCAACAATGTTTAAGATCCTGCATGCTTACGGTATCCCGGAGGAGACCATTAATGCCATCAAAATTATGTATGAAGATACAAGTGCTGTTGTTCTCACTCCCGATGGTGAATCAGATTCGTTCTCCGTCAACACTGGAGTTCTTCAAGGTGATCCTCTCGCCCCCTACCTTTTCATCATAGTTCTGGATTATGCCCTGCGGACAGCATTAAATGTAACCGATGGTCTCACCCTCTCACACCGTAGGAGTAGTAGACACCCTGCCCAATACCTATCCGACCTAGATTATGCAGATGACATTAGTCTGCTTGCTGACACCCTCCTTGATGCCGAATCTCTCCTCCATAAAGTAGAAGCTTGCTGCAAGTCCGTTGGTCTCTCTCTTAACGCAAAGAAGACTAAGTACATGGTCATCAACCCATCTACCTCTGATGACGTCACTGCACTAGATGGCAGTAAGCTCGATAAAGTTGATGACTTCAAGTATCTGGGCTCCTACACCAACACAGCTCATGACATCGAGTATAGAAAAGCTCAAGCTTGGTCTGCTCTGTTCTCACTGACCAAAGTATGGAGATCCTCGATCTCCAAGACCACCAAACTTAAGATCTTCAAGACCTCAGTAGAATCCATCCTCCTCTACGGTTGCGAGTCCTGGACCCTGACCAAACAGATCTCTGCATCCATTGATGGCACCTATACACCGATGTTGCGGGCTGTACAGAACGTTTCTTGGCAACAACATCTCCCTAACTCTGTTCTGTATGGTGCCTTCCCCCTATCTCCACCACCATCAGACAGCGTCGCCTTCGGCTAGCCGGTCACGTTTATCGACATAATGAGCCAGCTAGTCAAGTTCTCCTCTGGAATCCTGAAGCCCCTCGACGAAAAGGTCGTCCCAACATGACCCTGAAAACATCCATCGAGCTAGAAATTGGTCTGAGTGGTCCATCTCTTTCCAACACTATGCTCGACAGGGACAGTTGGGCCCAACTCATCAAGTCATCATGAAAATGAATGAATGAAGAAGAAGAAGAATGGAGCTATATGTATCTTTCCTCCAGCACTTGACCAAGCTCAACGCGTGCGAAGCCAGAAATGCGCACCGAGTATTTACGCGATGCGCCCACGCGTGAGCGATAATGCACTGTGCGCGTAAACGGCGTTGCGTTCGTCACGTTTTCGCGCATTATTTGTATCTTTCCTCCAGCACGTGACCCTCCATGAAAGTCCGCGCGTGTGGACGCGCTGCCGATCTAGTCTTTTTATTCTATATCTATGTTTCGGAGTTCCAACTGCGCGCATTCGTAACCTGTGACAACACACATTATTTGTCTCAAATGCCCTTTGACAGTGCCCACAATGCACAAACAGCCTTTTTGTAAAGTCAGTGGCGCGATGTTGTCAAAGGTCATTTGAGACAAATAATGTGCGTTGTCACAGGTTACGAATGCGCAGTTGGAACTCCGAAAAGGCTTATTATGTCTTAAATAGTGCGCGACCACTAGACTTGGAAAACTACGGCGCTCCATGAGTGCCATCCACTTCTTTATTTACTCGGATAATTTATCACGTCATGTTGACATATCGCCGAGAGTAAGGCGACTTAATCACATAATTGTATCGCTAAGTCGACTTACCGAAGTCGACTTGACGACTTGTCCAGATTTATTATCGCGCCAAGTCGACTTAATAAAGTCGACTTCGTGACTTGTCCAGATGCATTATCTCTCCAAGTCGACTTCCATAAGTCGACATGACGACTTGTCCAGATGTATTATCTCGCCAAGTTGACTTCTCGAAGTCGAGACGACGACTTGTTCCGATGAAATATCTCGCTAAGTCGACTTCCTGAAGTCGAGATGACAACTTGTCGAGATAAATTATCTTGCCAAGTCGACTTACGATGTGGAGATGATGACATGCAAAAATCTCGTTCTGCATGGATATCCCATTGACGAAGCACTGTCGTGGATTCTTTCTTGTTCGATTTGAGGTCAGTTTCCCCACTCGTTCTTATATGAACAATAAACTGGCAGAGGAACAAGAGATAAACTGTAGGGTATTGATTTGATTTGGGTCGAAGTTGATTTGTGTTTTTTTTTATTTTCATCTTGTTTTAAATTACTCCCCCAAGCTTCGTAGGAAATCACACCTCTGCCTTGTTTTCCCCTATTTATCCCGTTGAAAAGTAATTCACTTCACGTTAAACATTAACAATCATAAATTCACAAAAATCTCTTTAATGACAGGTTGCCTAAAAATGACACTTACAAATTCAAGATTTGCTTTAAATCATATTGGAACATAATTAAGATAAAACGACTCTCACGGCTTAAATTGGAATATCGGAAAATTAGCAAAACTCTTGTTGGATATATTACGAGAAATGATTTGATAAAAAAATCACTATAAAAGCTCTCATTGCCAACATTAAATCTGGGGCACTGAAGACAAAGACAAATTTGTGCTAATTTCAAGATTTTAAATGGGGAGCGCCGGGGGGGGGGGGGTATTTGTTGCAGGACATTATATTCTTTTACATTTCGTTCGGAAAAGAAAAATTGAAATTTTGAAAAAGCACGTATATAATTATACCAACAATAACCTTTCAAATTCCCAAAACTATACAATCATGCGTTGCATGTTCGTCAAACTTAACAGCTTCTCCATAGATGATAATACCCAAACGCTTTGCATCAAAGCAACAATACCTTTTCAATGAAAACAACTCTAATGACATCATAAATCATCCGTCTTTGTGCCGCTTCATGCGTGGAAAGGAAATAGACGAGCAGACTTTTTGCATTTTGTATGAACATCAACAAAAGAGACACAACCATTAGTTGCCTCTGCACGCCGCATTTTGATCAAATTTTCAGTCTCGGTGTCGTCGGGTATTAGTTTCTAGGAATGTTATTTAATAATTAAGAAATATTAAGTCCGTTTGCGAAAATAATTTACACGTTTCAAAATGTAACACAAACGTATTGACACTCAAATTTCCTTTAGTTCTAATTTTACATGTCTTTGTGTGTGTTTACTCGACTAAACCACAGATGTCCCCGGTTCGATTGATAAACATAATCTACAAAGAAATACATTTCGTCGAATTTTTTGGTTTGTTGTTTTATATTTTGATAACATCATAATGATGTAAATAATAGTTGATGACTTATTTTGAGGTAAAATTAAATGTTCTTGTGGCAAAAAAAAGACAAGTCAAGCCTAGCCAAGCTTTTCCCAAATCATAAAAAAATTATATTCAACTGGTTCCGAATGGCTATTCAATTGAGGCCTTTGCATGCATCTGTGTACACAATAGCCCATTCGTGTGACGTTACGGGGTGATCCTGTACAATAGTACTGCCCAGCGCCCCTACACCGACACCCCAAGAAATTATACTGGTATACGCCTTTCCCCAAAATATGGACAGAACCTGCTGGGTTAGGGGGTATTTGTACATCCCGTAACATATTGTTAATAATCGTCGGATTTGAACAGCGACCGCTTTGAAAGTATGGTACGAGCCACCCCCCTATTGATTTTAAGGAGCCAAGTGTCCGGACAAAAAAACCCTGTCTACATTTCAGCATTGATTTGCTGATGAAACTCCCCCTCCACAAAAACTCCTGGTTCCGCCCCCGATTGTTGTTGTGCATAAGGTGATTCAAAATGCAATCAAATTTGATACACAAATTTGATACAATGAAGTATGTCTAATAAGAGCATGTTCTTCCACTCATCTGAAAAAAAAAAGCAGTTACTGATATTGATCTATGCCAACAGAAGTTGTTTTACTTAAAGAAACCATTTTTATAGCTGTCCTTGGAGTGCCATTGAGCGTAGTGATAATACACACAAGCATTCATTAAAATGAGATATTAATAATTGAAATCAAGACCATTGTTTTTGCTGTCAGTTGTAATGGTTTGCATATGAGGAACAAGTCAACCCTTTTTCTTCTGAAATGTTGTTAGCGATATAAAAATCCTTTGCAAGTTCTCGTTCATTCATCGAGGTGGGAAAACGTCCATGTTTCATAATACTCAATGTGTATTAACCAGTTCGTAGAATTATCAGAGTTGGACAGCCGAGCATTTGTGATCTTTTTATTCAAATAGACATAACGTGAGATTTTGAAGGTTTGCATGGTGGAAAGATACTAAGACAAGAAAAGTTTGCGGTAGCACCATGTGAATAACATTCTCCTGACGACGGGCAGAGCATACTGTTCGAAACGTTGAGTCCCTCGGTTCTTTTCAGAACCACACATACTCACAAAAGAGATTTATTCACATGGTGCTACCGAAAACTTATCTTGTTTAAGATATAACGCGCGGGAATAAAGTATGCAAATGACGTGACGTGAAATTTTCACAGTTAAAAGTCAATAAGATGTACTTTATCATTTTTTTTCATAATGAAATTGAGCAAGCCGAATTTTTTTTAAATATTTTCAAATTCAGTCACTTTCTTTTTTGACTCCCCTGCAAGGAGAAGCCGGTAGAAAGCCTTGCGAATCGGTATCGGTTGAGCACCGCATGCATGGTTAAATACACGGTAGCCTCATCAGTATAACCGGTACTCTGAAACCGACCACTCGCATGGCGGTTTGCATCATGTCCTATTAGCCAATATATTCGGCTTTTCCAAAAAGAGAGACTGACAACAACATTCCAAAGGGAAAACGTTCCTTTTGCACAACTCACAGGCAGATGGGCAAAAGTATAATATTGTCAAATTAGCCGGTTATGCTGTAAAATATGGCTACCGTTTGCATGGTCATAAAGGAAGGATATAAAAAAACATGCTGACATATATTTACAGTTATAATTGTTTTTCAATTCTTTAAAAAAAGGTAAAACATACCGGTACTATCAGTGGCGTAACTGGGTTGTTCCCCCCCCCCCACAACGAATGTCCGTGCCATACCCCCCCCCGGCGCTCCCCGTTTAAAATCTTGAAATGAACAAAAATTTGTCATTTGCCTTCAGTGCCCCATTAACAATTGTGTGCACCCATGTGCCCCCCCCCAACCCACCCACTGGAATTAGGTTAAACCTCACGCCACTGACTGTTAATACCTATGAACAAAAAAGTACTCTCTTTTAACGTCTTCCACCTGGTGTCTTTCGTCGAGGAGGAAAGTATCATTAACTTATTAATAGGGAAATTGTTTAGGTTCTTGGGAATTTGAATTACATGTTTGACAAAATTTCATTCTTCCCGAGGGATTTTCTCAGCCTTAACGATTTAAGTCGATTTGGGATCTAAAATTGCTTGTAATTTCATACTTCATGACATCAGAATAACGTCACAGTAATATTGAGGCCGACGTCTCATTCAAAAGTGCACAACTTCTATTTTGCTAGGAGCAAAACTTCATCATAATGTGATGATTACAGTGTGATCTTAGTGTGTTAAGGCTAATCATAAGCCAATGTCCTTTAAAAAACATTGATTTAGTGTTGACAATAAGAGTTTCATAGTGATATCTTTACCAAATCATTTCTCGTAATATATCAGACAACAGTTTTGCTAAATTTCCGACATTCCAATTTAAGCCATGAGAGTCGTTTTATCTTAAGTATAATCTCAATATGATTAAAAGCAAATGTTGAATTTGTTAGTGTTATTTAAGAAAGCAACAAGCAATGCAACCAGTCAATAAAGACATTTTTGTGAATTTATGATTGTTAATGTTTAACGTGAAGTGAATTACTTTTCAACGGGATAAATAGGGGAAAACAAGGCAGAGGTGTGGTTTCCTACGAAGCTTGGGGGAGTAATTTAAAACAAATTGAAAATAAAAAAACACAAATCAACTTTGACCCAGATCAAATCAATACCCTACAGTTTATCTCTTGTTCCGCTGTCAGTTTACTGTTCATATAAGAACGAGTGGGGAAAACCTCAAATGCACCAACGAACATGAGAGAATCCACGACAGTGCTTCAACAACGGGATATTCATGCAGAACAAGATTTTTGCATGTCATCCTCTCCACATCGTTAGTCGACTTGGCGAGATAATTTATCTCGACAAGTTTCGTCTCGACTTCAGGAAGTCAACTTAGCGAGATATTTCATCTGGACAAGTCGTCATCTCGACTTCGGAAAGTTGACTTGACGAGATAATACATCTGGACAAGTCGTCATGTCGACTTATGGAAGTCGACTTGGAGAGATAATGCATCTGGACAAGTCACCAAGTCGACTTTATTAAGTCGACTTGGCGAGATAATAAATATGGACAAGTCGTCAAGTCGACTTCGGTAAGTCGACTGGGCGATACAATTATGTGATTAAGTCGCCTTACTCTCGGCGATATGTCAACATGACGTGATAAATTATCCGAGTAAATAAAGAAGTGGATGGCACTCATGGAGCGCTGTAGAAAACTACGGGTATTGCAATTCTCTGAAAGGAAAGACGCAAAAGTAGCAAAGATTCTAATAGAACGAAGGATCTGAGGTGCAGCCAGGCCGGCCTTGCTGCATTTAGATATGCAATGATTGCGGAGCACGGCTCAGAACTGTTGCAATCATCGCGTAACTAGTCTGTCCATGGTGCCAATGGTGGCAATACAATAATTATAACGCGTGATTGCAAAATTAACTTAATTATGAATACATGTCTACGTCACTAGATATGAATATTTATAGCGTTTCGCTCAAAACTTTCTGAACAAGAGCGCGCTGTTTAAAAACCACATATACAATTGCATAAAGGCCTGCAAATGCAAAACAAGCAAATCTATTTGTAACAAGGCATTATATTCCTTCAAAATTCGTACGGAATTTTTTTTAAATTTGTTTGAAAAGACACGTTTACCAACATTAATTGTTTTGTTTAATGAAGATAATAAAAATCTCTTTCATTTTGACAGGTTTTGCATTGAACTGACTGTTTTTGGCCTGACACTAAACAGTGGTAACATAGGCACCAGTCCCCATTTGTCATATGTATTGCTTATCGTCGCTGATATACCTGCCTTCGTCGTAGTCTTCCTGCTCCTGGATCGCATTGGACGTAAATGGACGATGGCGGCGTGCCTTGCCGTCTCAGCGGCCGGCTGCCTTGCTACTGCTTTCGTTGGTAAGTTGGATTACAAGACTGAAAACAGCCGTCACTTGAGCTGCTCACTAGTCTTGTTGACAGGATGATTGATTATTCATGCTCCCTCTCGGCGTTGTATCGCATTTTCCATGCATGGACCGTACTTTAAATTGATTATCTTAGGACTTAAATATACTCAATTGCTGTCAATAGTTCAACTCTGGTTAAAGGGGCTCTCATCACTTTATTTGGCTATGTTTGAATGAGGAACCTGTGGAATATTATTGTTTTTACCAACAAAATGTTGGAGTAATTACAAGCAAACTAAGCACGACTTCAAAAAGTTCATGTTTTTATAAGATTAGAATTTCATGTTCACAAATAGACAAGTTACAAAAACATATCTTTTCGATGATTGATCGAGTGTGTTTGTTAAGTAAATCCGGATTTTACTTAAAAGAGACTGTAGATGTGATACCGAATAAAGAAACCATGGCAGTCAGCCCTCAACAAGACTGCAGTGGATTATTCTGTCAAGCTAGGGCAATGACTGGGCTCTGTGAACGAAACTGTATGGAAGTTCTTCTGAAAGTGTTACAGCCTCGTTGTAAATTAGGCCATCAGCATTGGGGTTGGGTCGGTATCAAAATGAGGGGAATAATGCTCATTGTGTTTTTTTTGCAAGGTATGCACCCCTGTAGTTGGAAAATATGTGATAGCATTGCAGCGGTGGCAGCGTTTTGGGTGCTATAATTACACAAAAAAATGGCGGCCAGAACATGCTTGTTACCACATATAATTAATCCGGTAACAAGCATAGGCTATTGGCGGTCATTTTGAAAAAAAAAAATTAAGGCGATAACACCTAAAAACAAACTGACATCGTTCACATTGCAAAGCTATCACACATTTCCCAACTGTAGATCTGCATACCTTGCCAAAAATCGCTATGAGCATTGCTCCTTTCAATCATTTGATACCGGTGGCCCAATTCTTGGACCGAAGCTGACAGCTTAAACGAGCCTATAACACTCTCACATTATTCTGGTCACAGAGCAAGGATCAGTAGCTCAGACGGCGCTGGCCATGGTGGGGAAATTCGGCATATCGGGCGCCCTCAGTGTTTCAGATCTGTTCATCGCTGAGCTTCTGCCGACCCAAGTCAGGTATGGGCTTCATGCATGAGTAGTATAGGGCAAGTTCGAGCAAGGACCAGTGGTTAACTAGTGGTTGGTTGGCGACGTACCTATAGCGCATGCGCACTGAAGTTGAAGTGCGAACGACTCTATAGTGGAACTATTGTCATGTCAACGACCGTCAAAAAATGGCGGTTGCACAATTATTCAACACTTCTTTCTCTTTATTTACACTAATAATAGTGATTGTGTATAGTTTAGGACATCTTACATAATGGCCAATATTATTATACAATGGTGACAAAAGTGACTTAATCGTAAACTAACATGGAAAAACTGTGCAATGAAAATGACATTTAGCGCTCACTGCTTGTTTTCCGCCATTTTTGTTGATAGTTGGTCCCCTCTGGACTATGCTATGGAAATTGATAACCAGCTATAAATCGTTGCGCAACCAGCCACGGTAGGCTGGTTCGAAATAGTCGACTAGCGTAAAGTCAACCATCGTCGACTAGACAGAGCTCGAGCTGCTTTAGTTGCATGGTTAACCATTGGTCAACAAAGTTCTTTCGCGAACTTGCCCATAGATGGCGCTTTTTGACCGTTTAATACATTTAAAAAAAAATGTTTATGAAAAGACTTCATGCAGTTTTTGCCAACTCCCCCATATAAAAAGACGTTATTGGCCCGTATTTTTTTATTGTTCTAATTGGCAAGAAGCCAATACCCTCATTTCCTTCGTTGTGCTACATTGTAATATACATTGTAAGATTTTTCTTATATCACCAGGAGTGTCGGTTCAGGACTGAACGGTATGGGATTTGGTCTGGGAAGCACTTTAGCCCCATACCTGACCCGCATTCAGGACCTCTGGCCACCAGCTACCTTGCTTATCCTCGGGATTCTTACAATCTTGACCTCCATACTAGTGATTCTGTTCTTGCCAGAGACTATGGGTAGAGACCTTCCGATTACCATCGAAGACGGAGAGAACTTCACCAAAAGGTAAACCCAAAACGATCCAAATATACCGTTTTCTCTGATTTTTCTCTTGACTATCCAAATTTTCTAAAGAATGTTACTGTCGGTCGAGATCGTAAGTGGGTGCGGAAATCTCAAGCCTTATGGCCTTACTGAGGTCATCTCAAGCTCCACTCTGAAGGATAATTTTGACAGTTTTAAGAGGATCGAAGCGTCATCTGCAACATCAGCCAACATTTGAAGAAAAAAAAGTTTGGGGAAAAAAAACCCGCGTCGCCGCACCACTTTTGGGGCAAACTCCATACCAGAAACCGGACATTTTTTTTGGGGACTAATTATACATGTTTATCAGTAATCCAGTTATCAGACTGGTTCCCGTCCACTGCTGACATCGTAATATGTAGAGACAGGAACCCAGTCTACTCGATGGGCAAAATCAACCCAAATTTAAAACACTTTTTTTTCAGAGTGCTGCAGGTGCCAAAAATAGGAACAAGATATTTTGAATATAGGTTTTTCTGTCTTTTTAAAAGTTTATCATGCATATAATTATACCCTTTCTAATATTCAAATTCGTCCATCAACATGGATCTAGTGCACTTCCAATGTTTAATTTCGTCAGACAATTTCAAATTCAGTTCAAGCAAATTCAAACAAAGAGCACACGTTTTGTCCCGTCTTGTCTACGCCAAACCCTCAGAAATCAAATTCGTCTAAATGATTGATATAAGACGAATTTGATCTCGGAATGCTGCCATTCAACAACAGCTTAGACGAATTTGATCTGTACTGACGAATATTCCAGACCCGGTGACTAAAGAGGGTGACCAAACTTTGAAATTGAATGGTAAATGACTAAATTGGTTTGGTTAAAACTGAGTGCAAGTTTTCTTGGGTGAAATTGAATGTTAGAGTTACTTGGTGAATTTGATTGAAAAACGTTTCTGAAATAGCTGGGACAACCAATACAAAGCATATAATTTAAAATGCGTTGGAAAAAAATGACAGTACGTCTAATGTGTTGCTGTGGTGTACGTATTGTATGCTAAAAATTGATGTTCTGATCAATGCCGTACTCTTTTACGATGGGCTTTTGGCTGATTGTGATCTATTTTTGTCTTTTCATGCAGGCGACGTAAAGGAGATGAAAAGGACGTGTCGACTTTGGCTGTCGATTTGGTGTCAGTCGGTGAACAGGTGAACATGAAAAGAATCAAGCAGAGTAACATGAAACATTTTGGAGCCGAGTATCAGGAAGAAAATTTAGACCTCTTAAGTCCTTAAATTCTGCTCATCAAAAATAGGATTCACAATTTCCGTAAGGTCAACAGTGACTGATTGTTCGATGCTTGTTTATTGTAGAATCTGCTTTATTACTACAGATTGCTGTAGGAGTACCGTTGCAACTAATTTTTAAGGGAACAGCCCATGATTTACTGAGAATAGTGTTTTCTTCCTATTAACTTGCTGTTTGATGTTAAATCAAAGTTTGACAAAACTATTTTGAATTGAAGGGATTTTACATTTTAATTCATTTGCGTTAGTATGTCTAGAAATAGTTCAGTGTTGCACTGGGGGACATAATAATGTATTGTTCGTGCTTTTTTACGAGTTTCATCCCGGAAAATATTTTTGAAGTTGCTATGGTTCTTGCAAAATAGAACTGATTCATTTTTTAAAGGGATATCGAATGAAAAAAAATCGGCACACGTTTTGTTACAGAATAATTTCGTTGCTAACTTCTAATTGTTTGCATCCTAGTATAGGTTTTCCTGGCTATCTTAAAAAAAAAAATTCATTCACAATCACCAAATCTAACAGTCGATTTCGTCCGAGAAAAAAAATTCACACGCTTTTACCAGAACAATTTAGTCATTTACCATTCAATTTCAAAGTTTGGTCATCCTCTTTAGTCACCGGGTCGAGGATATTCCTCATTACAGATCAAATTCGTCTAGGCTGTTGCAGAATGGCAACACTCAGAGATGAAATTTGTCTTTTATCAATCGATTTAAAACGTGTAAAAAGTAAATTAGTCAGGTGTGGTATAAAGCATTTTCCTTGTGTCACCAAACACAATTTGGCCCATTCGCGTGCACGATATTTGGACCAAAGCAGAGTACTTATAAGAAGAGTCACCCAAACAGTAAAGATTACCAAGATCAACGACACAACGGCATCTAAAATAAACAAAAGAAAAGAAAAAGTCTTAAAAATGAAAAAAAAAACCCATAAGTCCCCGTGTAATGTGCCTACAATATTGAGTCTAACATTTTAAGAAGAATCAATAGAAATGTCACATTTATGAAGAAATAAGGATAGAGAAAAAGTAAAGATTTTTCTTCTTAGAGGCCTGTATAGGCCTTTGAAGATATCGCTATACGTATGACGACATTTGACAAAATTAATGTTTAAATTGTGTGGCATTAAACGAATTTAATTTTTGAATAACACGATCCGGCTGAGACGAGACGACATTGTATACTCCGGGTCGAAAATGTGAGCTCATTGTTTGAATTTGTTTTGACAAACTTTCAAGCTGTCCGACAAAAGACGAAATTAACATTGGAAGTGCACTAAATCGACGTTGGTGGACGAATTTCAATATAAGTAACGTTGAATTCGAATGATAAACGTTTTAAAATAGCCGGGAAAGCCTATAAATTCTGGCATTTTTGTGCACAAGAGGCACAAAAGCAAATTTGTAAAAAAAATCCTAACAAATCTGACAAACATTGAAACTTCATTAGAAAAAAAAGTAGCGTTTTCTTGAAGAGAACTGGAAGTATGCCATAATCCAATGCTCTTATATTATCTGTAAATGAGTTAAGTGAGTTTTCTCTGTCATGATTCACAAACCAAATATCAGGCATTGAGAGAAACGAATTAAATTGTTGAAGTGGTCTTGTTGATTAAGATAATTATAAAATACTCATGTAAATTTGCCGCAAGCAAACTCTTCAATATTAGAATGTGGCACGAATTATTTGCAGCTTTAAAGCTGCCGCTAGATTTCTAAAAGATTTTATTTGGGAACTTCTTTTGTCTAATGCAAAATGTATGATGTTTGTTTGCTTATGTGGCAGGGCCAAATTGAACTTGTAGTTTTTACTGTATTGCTTTTAGTGTTTAAGTATAGGTGTAGCTCCCCTGCCTAAATTACCCCTTTCTATTAGATGTCTCCTACCCTTTCATAGAAGTGTGTACCCCTGATTAAATTTTCCCTCTTCCCCAGTAACATGATCCCTTAGAACAATAGCCCCTTTGATAAGACCATGTGCTCTGCCACCCTGTAAGTCCACAGCCCTCACTTAGAAGACCAGTGGCACAGAAGAGAGTTGTGTTTTGGCGAGTTATTTCCTCTCTTTCTCCTTTTCTTGGGAGCGCCTGCCCTGTGTGTTTATCTGCTTAAGTCACCTGGTGAGTTTTATTGTGAAATTGTTGTTCTTTTATATTGTATAATCATGTTTTGAGTTCTAGTGCAGTTTTTGGAAGGTTTTTACTTAGTTATGGTCTAAAGTGTTTTTTTTAATCTTTGGAAAGTTTTTGTGAAAGTTTAATTTTGAAGCATTGAGATTTTACTGTTCCATGATGGGTTATGATTTGGATTCTGCACAATTATGATTTCTGTCTTACCTTTTTGATATATTTGAAGTAGGGATCGAGTACTGTTTTTTATAGGAATTAAGTTTCTTTGACTAGTTTTACAGGATGGAAGAATGTTTTTCATGAGTTTACATTTATTGAGTTTTGCTTTATAACTTTTGGTTTCTCTTTGAAAGATTTGCTTGGAGAATTGATTTTTGTTGAGAAAGATTCATATTTTACCCCTAGAACATGTAGATTGAATGACTTTTTTAGTGTATCTCTACCACTGTTTAAGCTAGGAGGTTTGACTTTCCCACAGATCTAGAGACCCAAGTGTATAAATTCCTTTCTTAGAAGATCACCAGATGTTTATTCATGTAATTAGACTTGTCCTAGTCCCACTTCCTTGACTGCATTGTCCTATATGTTTATCTCCACTTTACCACCTGTTTACCTTGAGGCTTAGTGTGATTGTCTTAGACTGGGTGAAGTCTAATTAGAAGTTATGTGGAACAGATAAGAGCCATGGATTAGTATAGATATTCAGCCAGAAACTTGTGTTGCCATTGCGTATGTTGGGCATTATAGTGACTTTGTGTAACATACTGTACATAATAGAGTTAGACTGCGCTATATAACCAATTTAACTTTCTTTTGCTATATCTCTTAATTGTATTCTTTCTTTTCTTGTCTTTTCTTGATTTTTAGGTTTCAGTCAGAGTGCATTTAGGGTTCACTAATTTGACGCTCTGTGTTAGTTTTGGGTTTAAGTTGGTTTTTAAGTTGGTTTTACTGTTGGTTTTTGGTTTTAGTGTTTTATCTCAGTTTTTTAGTTTTATCATTGAGGTTTACTTTTGGTTTTAAAGGTTTTTTTTTTATTCAGCTTTGGTCTCAAGTTTGTTTCATTTTAAAATCCTTTTCTTAATAAAATAGTTCGCGACTTGTTCTTAGATCCTGGTCTTGTATTAAATTATTTGTGTCGAGTTGAATCCCCAAGTCAAGTGTGTCATTTTTCCAGGTTACATTTACATGAATGGTGTAGGAACACGCGTTGTAAAATGGCCGCAGTTTATTTTTGCACGATTTGTAAAATATATGTTAAACAACTGCAACTTCTATGTCATGGCCGCAAGATTATAATCGGGAGAAATTCGAGTATGGCTGGTATCAAAACTTGAGTCATTTTTGTCATTCTTCTTTCTGTGGAGATTTCTTTTTATTTAAATATGTTCTTTTGTAAATTACGTACACTTTTCTGCATTCCCAAAGCGTCAAGATGCAGTAGTTATTTCAATAAACTTTGACATAGGCGTAGCCGGGGGGGGGGGAGGGGCGACCCCCAATATTTTTTAAAAGTGTGCCCTATTTTTAACAAATACCCTTTAAAAAAATGCCTTTGTGTTTACAAGCGGCCGTTACGAGCGCCATTTTTTGAATTCACTCGTGTGCCGAACAAAAAACTATATTGTCCGATAGTGTGCATGATCGTCTGTTTGAACAGCGCCCCCATTAGATCGTCCGGTTTGAAATGCGCCCCCTACCCACTACTCGATTTCATGGAGACCAAGTGTCCTGAAAGAAAAAAAAAACCGGTCTACATTTTTAGCACAGATGTGCGAGTGCCATTTTCAAAAAACTTTGTAACACCCCTCAAACTACCTTGCTATGCCTCTGCGTGAAGAATAGTCGCGAATACACGTGAGAAGGCTAGTACGTGGCAGGGCTACATTAATTTGTTGGAATGTTTAATCGATTTCGTCTCGTCTACGCCAAACCTTGTCATTCAGAAATCAGTATTATTTCCTCTAGCAGACCTTTCCGAAGGATCATTCCGATGAAGCGTTCCGCCGAGCACAGGAAAAGTATGAAACAGACCGACGGAACGGTCCAACGGAACGGCAGCTGAGCCCAGAGGAACGCCCGGCGTGCCGCTGTTGATGTGCACGACGACTGAGGTGCGGCACTTGTTGACTTGGCTGTGCCCTCTGAAGAACGCTTGAAGAGATCACTTGAACAGGGGCGGATCCAGGAATTTTTGCAGGGGGGGGGGAAGGTTTTGATCGACAAAAAATTCTCAACTGTAGACAAGTTTTTTTCTCCGGACACATGGCCTCCGAAAATCAAAAGGTGGGGTGGGGGGGGGGGGGGTGGAGGGGGGTAGCCGGGGTATTATTGCGCAAACAGGTTATTGTGGCGAGACACCATTTATCGGCCATCCGCGTGAATAATTTAAAAATTAAACGAAAGAAATGAAGTTTAATTGTAATTCTATCGAATCTATCACTAGCACCGAAGGACTTACGTGAGATTGCACCTTCCACCGGAATGTATCGTCACGCTTTAGAGCATCTATTGTAATAAAACAATAGGAGACCCCTATATAACCACGCACGAGGCACAGGTTCCTCAGTGCATTTTGAGGGTACAGTGTACTCTGAATATGCCGTCAATTCCAAAGGGATGGGTTTCCCAACATTATGCCTGTTTCTTGGCAAAGGACCATGGGCGGGTACGTAAGTCCTTCGGTGCTAGTGATAGATTCGATAGAATTACAATTAAACTTCATTTCTTTCGTTTAATTTTTAAATTCTACCTCACTATCACATAGCACCTCGGCCTTACGTGAGAGGTTTAGAGTACAAGTTGACGGCAAGAACAAAAGAACAAACAATTCAGTCTGCCGTAATACAAGTATGTCATGTTTATTTCTCATGATCAATTTTTGCGCATTTGCACAGCGTGGTACAGAATTTATTTTAATTCAACATGTTCCGTAATTACTGAAAAGGTTGAACCAACCTCACCTCAGATATTCTGGTCAAATTTGAACCAACGTATAAGTACATAACGGTACATGATATACTCAGTTTAACGAAGTTATTCGATAATTATAACAGTATGAATTAAAGCCTGGCTCTGCTCAAGGCAAAAAATAAAATTAACGTGCACTTTGACTTGTTCTCTGCTGAAGCTTCGCAGCAATTATAGTCAGCACAAAATAATTGAAACCCAATCATGAATTGACATAAACAGAGACTGTTTACAGGTCTCGACAAATATCATGGTTTGTATGATAAACAGTTAGCATGAATAATGTTTATTAATTATTCTTAAGGTACCGTGGCAGTGGCACAGTCCAAAACTGCCTTAGTGAAACTGGAAGCCTGAACCGGTTTATTGTAGAATTTTGCAAATGTTGAACAATTCGTCCAGCCTGCGGTCTTCAGGATGATTTCTACCGGTACTCCCTGTCTATAGGCGGCACTGCATGATGCTGATCTTGTGCTGTGAGCTGAGAAGGTGTTGATGTCTACACCTGCATTCCCAAGCGTGGATTTTATCCACCTGGAGATTGTTTGTGCGCCAACTTCTTTGTGTGGCATCACATAACTCAAAAACAGCTTTCTTTTGGTACCCCGTATGGCATGTGTTCTGCGTAGATACTCTTTCAGTAAAGTTACAACACATAGCAAGTGGTCTTGGGGATACTGTTGCATTGCAACATTAGTGTTCTGTCTCCCGACCTTTGAGGTCTTAATTAATTTATCAATAACAAACACAGCACCATTTGTGGTAACCTGAATACTATCGAGGTTAAGTAAAGACAGTGTTTGACAACGTTGCCCCGACACGAGGGCAGTAAGTACGACCATTTTCATAGTAAGGTCTTTAAGTAATAATTTATCATTGGGACCCAAATTTTTGAGGTAGTCTAAAACTACTTTAACGTCCCATGTACATGAGTATTTTGGTGTCAGAGGTCGGAGGTTAAACACCCGTCAGAAATCTCTTGACGAGAGGATGTGATCCGACAGTCATTCCCTCTTCGGGGATTACTGCAGATAAGGCACTGCGTAATGTGTTCAGGCTATTGTACCCACTGCCCTCGTGAAATTGTTCAGTGAGGCAGGAAATTACTGACTGTACAGTTGCTCGAACTGGATCAGTTTTTGTCCTAATACAGAACGAAACCCATTTTTTTGAGGGCAGACCAGTAACATTTCCTGGTAGAATCTCTCCAAGATGCAATGATGATGTCGGCAGACTCGCTTGAAATGCCTTGCATTCGCAAAGTCTTCCTGACAAGAGACAGGCCGCAAGCCTCAGTCGATGTCGCAATGGATGACGTCTATCTGAGGAGGGAAGTGTAAGCAAATCAGGCTTGTTTGGCAATATAATAGGTAACCTTATTAGCATTTTGAGCAATTTAGGGAACCACGTTTGTGTGTGCCAAATTGGAAAAATAAGTATTCCCCCAGCCATGTCACTGTCTATTTTTGACAGCACTCTATCAATTAAGCAGAATGGTGGAAACGCATAAAAGATTGACCGTGACCAGTCAAGGGTGAACGCGTCCACATGCGATGCACCTGGCTCTAGATGCCAAGATACAAAGGGTTCTATCTGAAAATTCAGACGAGATGCAAACAGATCAATTTGCGGTACTGGAAAAACTTCAGTAATGTTTGCAAAAATGCATGAATCTAATTTCCACTCCAAATCTTCATGGAAGTGTCTTGAGGCAAAATCAGCGATTTCGTTTTTAATGCCTGGCAAGTGGGACACTGAAAGCCATATGTTTCGGACCATACACCATAGCCAGATTTCCCTGGCCAATTCATTCAATATTGGGGATTGTGAGCCCCCAAAATGACATACATATGCAACTGCAGTTGAATTGTCCGATTTTAAATGGACATGAATGTCATGAGCCTTTGAAAAAAGTGATTCTAAGGCCAGGTAACATGCCTTTAGCTCAAGAAAATTAATATGGTTCACTGATTCTTCAGAAGACCACTGTCCCCCAAAAGTCTGGTCGCCACAATGGGCTCCCCAGCCCTGACATGAAGCGTCGGTTTCGACAATAAAATCAGGCATGCTTCTACGCATTGGGGCTGATGATGTTTTTAAATTAGAAGCCCACCAGTTTAGGTCAGAAATAACTCGCTCGGACAGAGTCATTTGCGCCTCAAAGTTACCGCCATTTTGCGTGAGTGCCTTGTTTTTTAGGTTCTCTACCGATCGTCTAAAAAGCGGTCCATAGGGCACTGCTAATTCACATGAGACGAGGAGTCCTATGACTCTCGCCACATCCCGAATTTTAGGATGAGGAGCATGTATTAGCTTATGAATGGATGTCACAATTTTGTCCCCTTTTTGTGGTGGGATAGTGACTGTCATTTGTACTGAGTTTAGTACAAACCCCAAAAAAGTTATCTCATGTGCGGGTTCCAAATTAGACTTCTGTCTGTTTATGACAAATCCCAAATCTTCAGTAAGGGACGTCCGGGCTTTGATGTTATTTAAACATTCATCAAATGTTCTGCCCAATAGCAACGAATCATCTATATAGTCACAAGATTCGTGACCCATGTTTCTGAGTGTGGCAATAAGAGGTTTCATTACCTTAGTGAACACTCGAGGGGCACTTGAAAGCCCAAAAGGCAGGCAGGTAAACTCATAAACTTTCCCTTGCCAAATAAATCTTAAGAACTTTCTGTGTTCCTGCGCAATGGGAATAGCAAAATATGCGTCTTTCAAATCAATAGACGCCATGAAGCAGTTTTGTGTGATCAACTGCGTTGCGTAATGTATTGTCTCCATTTTGAAATGGAAGTATGCAACAAAAGCATTGAGCCCACGCAGGTTAATAATGGGCCGAAAAGATCCGTCTTTCTTAGGGCGGATAAAGATATTTCAACAATGGCGCCCTTTAGACGCATTTTGTCTATTTCTTCACATACTAGACTAACTTCATGTTGTGAAAATAAAATTTCACGAGGGAGGGTATTTTGTACAGGGCGTTTGGCAAATTCAATGTAGTAATGTTGTACTGCATTGAGAACCCAATTATCTGAAGTTATTTCACGCCATTTTGTTATAAATTTAGCAAGTCTGCCTGCTATGATACTATTCGCACTATCACATTTGTGCTCATGCATTGTGTCATTAGAGACCGTTTTGGGGTGAGCGTTTCCAAATTGTTGCTTGCTCACAAACTCATATACATGTATGTTTTTAGATGCATTCGTTGCTATCGGTAAATCAGCTTGATTTTGACTGTATTTACTCACCGAAGTGCACGGATCTATTTGTTTGGTGCACTCGACTGTCTTGCGGGAGCGTATTGGAACTTCTTGTCCCGCCAGTTGGTGTTGTTGTGGCGCTTGTAGTTTAAAGCGCCCTGGCGAAAATTCCCGCGGGACATCGACGACTGATACGGTCGTGTGTCCCGCCGGCGTTGGAATTGTCCATAGCCAGGTTTGCCCGTTGAGCCTCGGTAACGTTGACCGACTTTGTGCCCCAATTTATTAGTTTCCTGTATGTCCTTACATTTTTGAGTAAGGTTGTCCCCAAATAACAGTCCAGTTATGGGTACTTGGGCAGAGCAAAGACCCCCGAATTGTTGATTTAAATCGGGTTTAATGAGATCTCGTCTGCGGAGATTCAGTTCACGATTGGCATGCCCAATCATGGAGACTGCGTCAAGTAGTCGGTTAATCTCGACTCTGGCATTGTCCAGTTTATCGGACGCAGAGGGGGCGTTAGCCGTGGCCATTAGTGATTCAATTGCCCGCACAATAGGCACCACACCTGCTAGAAGGGATTGTTGGGCCTTTTGCATTTTAATGTCTAGCGAACGGGTCTTTGGTTTAAGGGTATTCCATACCTCAGGGTTTACCCTGGTGACTCCCAACGCCTCAACATTTGAAGGGCGTTCTAGACTTTTCAATTTCTCAGTGACTTTGTCATCGGCCAGCTTCTGACGCATCATTTTGGTCATGAGCCCAGCCAACTTTTCGTTGATTGGGGCCCCAGTTGCACTCCCATCATCATACAACTGTTCATAGTCTTGTAGCACAGCCATGTCGGAATCCCCTTGCTCAGTTTGCTTTTTGTTTTGCAAGAGATCGTCGACAGCCTTACTAACATTCAGGGTGCTGTCCGACTCGTCATCGGATGTCGGGTCAGTTTTGGCCCGTTTAGGGAGTGGCTCAGATAGAGTGAAATTCTGTATCTGTTCCATTGCATTAGCCATGGAAGTGAGCTGGTTTTGAAGGGTTTCAAACTCGTTACGAGTAACCAAATCGTTTGATTTACGTTTACCCTTGGTCGAGGTTTTGCCTTTAGGCTTACCCGATGGTTTATCCAGCGGATTGCCGCTGTAGGAGTTGGAGGGGCCGGACTCGTTTTGAGTCGCTTGGGTTGTCTCCTCGTCTGTAGCCCCGGCCAACAGCTCTAGGATATCGACCTGTTCGATCATGTTTGTAGAGCAAAAAACTAACACGATACACTCCGGTCACGAAAAATGCACTGAGGAACCTGTGCCTCGTGCGTGGTTATATAGGGGTCTCCTATTGTTTTATTACAATAGATGCTCTAAAGCGTGACGATACATTCCGGTGGAAGGTGCAATCTCACGTAAGGCCGAGGTGCTATGTGATAGTGAGGTAGAATCTACAATTAGTGGGTTTGTGGGCCGATGTTGTATGAAATTGACTGTTTAAAATACGGGCGCATTGGGGTTTGTGTTGCCTCAGTGGACAGAATTAGATTAGGGACAAGTAACCTGTGAGAGTGAGGGGTTATATAGGTCTAAGGTAAAAGAAGCTAGATTTCACTTGGGTTAAAATTTCCCAAAGTGGGACAACCAACTTGTTTTGAGTCTCCGATATTTGAATGCTGAATACTCTTTATTTCAAACCAACTCTCACCTAATTATCTTTAAATATTATATTTAAAAAATACGGAATTTGAAGAAAACCCAGTTCTTCCAAAACCAACATGGAGGTGTATACATGTAGATATTAAACTTCTACAGAACCTATTCGGCAGTACGATAGCGTTACTTAAATGTCCTTGCATAGACATAATTAATTACAAGGGGAAAAAGCTAATTAGTTTTATTTCGTTCAAAGACCTTCCCGACATAAAAAGTCATCAGATGAAAAAAAAAATTATATTCTTTTCGGAATATGAATCTATTCTTTTGAGACAAGAAAAAATGCTGGTCTGTTAATGTTTAGAAAACATGCTGGCAATACATCATGTCATTGAAAGGTTTGTTTCTGCACTTGTGTTCGAAACACATTCATGAATCGCGTTTTAAAAAGCAGTCCGAAAATTCTGGTGTACAAGCTGACTCGCAGTGCACTACATTACTACTGTCGTTCTGACACTGGCAGTTTGATATAATTCTGCAGTTTTAAGACGATTCATGTCGTTCCAATTGGATATGATAAGAGTATATATTAATGATTAATAAACCAAACTATAACTCCTAATTCATACGATTGAAAATACTTACACTTACAGTACGAGTTAATCAGTAAGGAACACCCATCCTGGAATCCCACAAAAACTTAATTAATTCCTTCTCAAAAGGGTCCTTGAAATGAATTTTATACTGGAGCATATTTGTAGCAAATATCAATTCCTCTGGAAGGTATACAAACTACCGACATCCCTTTTGGTAAACAAAAATTTGCAAAGTGCACTTTCTTGAACTTTTGAAATTGTTCATGCTTTTTTTTTTTACATCTGAGGGCGCTGTTGCTGTTATTTCACTTCAGAAACTCAAAATTCTTGTTAAATGAAACTGACGTTATTTTGTGCAAACGTTTTGTCATTGTCTCGCTGTCACACAACAACGAACCACCGAAAGCAGAAACGTAGCCGACTTTATGCTGAAGCAGATGTGAAACTGCAGTTTGTGCCTTGAATGACATCACAGTTTTGTCCATGAATATGGAAATTTGCATTTTACGCGCTCACTGTGTACAAACATAATTTATGCTTCATTTTTGTGGAGAAGTAGATTTTCCGTTTTGACGAAGTAACTAATATCTTTAGTAATCTTCTAATTAAACATGATTTTATGAACAGAGGGAATTGTTTTTGGCTATTTAACTCCTGGGCTATTGTCTCAGTTATAATATTTTTGAATTCTGGGGGAGAAATGTACACAAATATAATTAATTCACAGCCAGGCCTCAGGACGGGTGCTCATTTAGAGTGCGTTCGTTTAGCTCACCCAGGTTGACACGTCGTGTCAGCCTCGTGCCGTTCGATTAGCTCGGGGTTTACCCGGGTTAGTCACCACAAACCCTGCTCGTGGAGCAGAGTCACTCTTACAAGTACATCACGCATGCATTGTTCATTCCCTTGAAACCGGCAAATATGGCGGCCGGACAGCGAAAATCTTAAGTGGACTTAAAGTTGACTTTATTTGAAGTCTAAATGTAATCATTTTATTGAGTTCGTTGCGACTTTGAGACTATTTCAGCCCAACTTTTTTGAGTTTTGCAATTGACTAAAAAGCAGTAAATCTCAAACTAAGACCCAATCCGAAACGGGCGTTTTGTCAGTGGCTACGGCCACGGCTAAGGGCGTCAAGTGAGAATCGTGATGGCCCGCGGTTGAGCGTTCGATTAGCCCGGCTGTCGTGGCTGACCCGTCTGCCTTTACCCGTGTCGACCCGGGTGAGCTAAACGAACGCACCCTTAACTTACTTCGATACCAACTAAATAACCCCTATATAGATGTTAACATTTTAAACACTATGATATGATAGTACCCTCCACCCAAAAGTTGTTAGACCAATTTCATAATACAATGCAATGCTTTCTAGCGCCATGTTTCGATGTCCATTTTGTCGTTTGATTCCGTTTTTGTTGGTCGATGTTTTCTGCATTACATTTTATGTATCCCAGCAGACCTTCTTGCCTCCATTCGCTGTCACACACTGTTCACCTTGGGCGCAGAAGGTACCACCACAATACACACCTGAATAAAAAAGGTTTTCCGTTTACCAGTCAGATTGGATGTAGGAAAAGGTAGTTATAGTGCCCAGCTCTTTTTCGAAGCGATTGGGCCAGACTCGAGTCTATGAAATGCTGCTGTGGGGGGATCGCCACACCTCCTCCACAGCGAGTCTGTTACCTTGAGCATTGAATAATGCCGGTACCCATTTAACACCTGGGTTGAGAGGAGTAATTGAGGTAAAGCGCCTATGCTCAAGGGCACAACACGTATGCATGGCCACGGCGGGCTGGAACCCACGATCACGATTCATCTTGTGCCCTATTGAATGTTATTACTGAGGTTCGGGTGTTTATGAAGATGACATAAACTAACACTTTTTAGCACGAATTATTCTTCAACGTACCTCTCTCTTCTTCCATGGTTTCCAGTGCTGAAAAAAAGAAGAAACAAATTGAACTTTTTTTTTTTTTTAATTTTTAATTTTTTTGTGTGTTAACAAAAACGTGTTTTGTAATTAAAAGGTTGTGTATGTTTTTTTCACTGTTTACTCGAAAAGCGTAACATCCAAACGGAGCTGATAACCGATCAAGTTAGTTTTTCCTTTGGATAACTGGCGGTTTTATTATTGGAAACGAGCAAAATGTGTGAAAAGCAAATGATCCTATAAATTATGCCTTTAAACGGGAGAACTGTGGCTCTATAGACCATGACATTTACCTTTCTTCAACTCTCGAACCTTCAATTCGCCGCGTAACTCTTCCAACAGTGCCCTCAGTGAATCTGCATGGTATTACACATAATATTGTGATTTTAGTCAACAAATATTATTTCTAACAAAACCAAGGCTGTATAGTGTGACAAAGTTAGTAAAATAATTCCTTTTAATTCCAAATTCATACCTTCTTTCACGTCGTAGGCAAAAACACAGCCGAGAGCCATCAAGACAACAAGGCAGGTCAAACTCTTCATCTTAGCTGTAATTACTGATGAAAAACGTGCAAATTACTGTCATGACTGTCTGGTAAGTATAGAGAAGTTTTTTGTGTGACATTTTGGGAAGCCTTTCCAGAGGAGTGCGTAACCATATCTTTTAACAGTAAAGGGTGAGTCAAAACAGCAAATTATTGTGCGTTTTCTTTGGAACAACAAAGAAAATGACACAGAATACTTGTTTCAACAACTGCATGTGAAGAACCGTAGTACACAATATCTTTATTAACTGCCCTAGGTAGGCAAACAATTGATTTAAAAAAAAAATCAATTTTTTTTTAAAGACAGGCCTTCAAAAGGACTTTGTTGAATATTTAAAAAAAAAATTTAAACTGAGGTTTTATCGCTGGTGATGTTTAAAGACAACTTTGACGACCATTCTTGAAATAGCATTTTTGGACGAGACGATTTCTTTTGATGGGGTCATTGTGTGTAAATGGTGATATTCTTTGAACGGATTGGGCAATTTCAGTATTTTTTTGCATCTAAAAGTAGCTTATGAAATTGGCTTTCCAGTCATTATTCTTTTTGGTGCAACATATTTCTTTTTAATCTGAAATCTAATTTGGGGGTTTGGGTTCCGCTTTTTTGACTCTTTTATTTGATGATTTTATAACATGGAAATGGGCTTAACTATGACGTATCTTCTGAATATAACACAAGTTTGTGACTCGCTCAATCTGAAAGTCATTCGTTTCGTTTTTGTTTCTAATTTCGACCGGTGATTAAAGTCTGAACGTTCGAGACAGTGAAAACACATGCAATACATCTCATGCATCATTATGCTCAATAAAAATCGTCTAAACACCAAGCCCAATGCGCAAAGTTTGTGATTGTGCACGACGATTACATTTTGAGTAAAAATAAAAACACACAATTATTCTGTGAAGAATTTGACACGTTAAATCGAAGTTTCAGTCAGTGTGCCCCTACAGTCATGAACTCAAATTCAGTTCTTTTGTATCACGAATTAAGAGAAATAGAAATAGATGTTGCATACTTTTTATGTCTTGGATTATTTTCTTTTCCTATTTCAAAGCCGGGTCTCGTTGAAAGGAAACTAACCATATGTCTTACCGTTCCCAAGAAAGCCCCCCCCCCCGGCTACGCCAGTGCCGTAGGGTGCGATACGGTGGTGGAACATGGGCGGCAGAGTTCACAACGGGCACCCAACAGCTCGATTTTTGAGAGTCAAAATTCGTCGATCGTACCACAAGGCTGAATTTTTGACGAATTTGGGTTTTTAGCATATTCTGGTTATGCATGATGAAATCTTTATTTTCTGAAAATTTCAAATTCATAAGTGGCCTAATTAGCTAATTAAGCTGATTCAGCTAATTAAAAATGTTGACCTATCGCTACAAAATGCTAAATTATCATTTCACGAACTGACGCATCGAGATAGGTCACTTCGTGAAACGCGTAAACAACGCTGTCAGTTTTCCACGAAGTGACTTATAGAGTCTGGTACCCGGACCCGCTAATGTGGTCCCTATCACTTTCTTTTGAAATTGAGTTACTAGGGGCCAGTCTTTAGCGTTATCAGAAACAATGGCGGCGTACACATGTCGTTTGATGTCTGAACGAAACTAGCAAGTTTCAACCGAGTTTCTGATTCTGTAAACGTCTGTAAGTATATTCCTTCTGTTTTTTGATCTCGTATTGCAATATGTTTGTGTTGGGCTTTGTCTAAATACATGTTTTGCAGAGACTCGTGTGTATGATAGCACAAAATCCTACACTGATCATCCTATTGGCGTACTCTGTAGTGTAGACGGTAGTGGGTAGTCATAATCAGTCAGAATAACGCTTGAGTGGGGTTCGATTCCGAACTAATGCTTTTTAATGACATCTCGGTTGATATTTACGTTGATTCAATGACTGTCCTTTCGGGAAAATATTTATTAAATAGAAGGGCCAAACTAAGGTTGCTTTTTAAATATTATGATTCGTGATTGGTTTGGTTTGTTTGTTTGTGTTACAGAATGTGGATGTCTCAGTGGTTTAATAATTGCAACCAAAAGTTTATACAGAGCACCATTCGTCTACATAATTGAATGAAGTTTTGAAAACGCTTCGTTGAAAGGAAAGTGATCGATTCCTGGAGCATGAATGTCAGCACTTTTTTTAACATAAAGGTTATTATTTAACCTTTCATACTTTTGCTGCTTATTATTTTGGGTTTATACTGCCCGGCTCAGATCAAAAAGAGCATTGCGTCTGTTCTTCGTTTTTACGCTTTGTGCTTCGTTTCTCTCTTTTTAAATGTTGATTTAGTACTCCAGTCTTGCTACACTTCTAAAGTCAATGCAGATAACAAAAAGAATATATTAAATGGGGTGAACTGCAACAAAGTTAAATTCAGTTGCTATGATAGTTAATATTGCAAAACATGTCAACA
The DNA here is from genome assembly GCF_015706575.1 of Patiria miniata. NCBI lineage: Eukaryota > Metazoa > Echinodermata > Asteroidea > Valvatida > Asterinidae > Patiria > Patiria miniata. Next base: position 14,597,568 of record NW_024037058.1, on the reverse strand, counting down.
TCTAAAAAAGACACAGACTGCAAGGATAGTGACACCAGACATTAAACACATTCTGAATGATTTATTAATTCCCTTTAACAAACTGTAATTGTTTTATATTGATTTTCCATGTCGACTATATTAAAAGAAAAAAATCCAAATAAATGTTCATGTGGATTCTAAATTTAAATTTAATAAAAAAAGTATTGATTACTGAATGCATGAGTCACCTGCCACAGTCTACCTCGGAATGTAACGGGAAAATGCTCAGCCTTAAAACAAAGGGCGACTACTGATTGCCGATAAAATGTTGAGTGAATGTATTTCTATTCTTTTTTGTGTGCATTTCTCCAGATTTTCGATGTTTTGTGCTTGTAACTCCACAATCTTTGAACCAGGAGCTGTTCCTTAGCCGTCACTGTGAGCCGACCTTTGATCTACATCCTTCACTAATGCCAGACTTATCTTGAAATATTAAGAGATACCTCTTTTATTGTCAGTTCTCGCACTATTTCATTTATGCACCTATAGTTTGCAGTAAAACTAAAAACTAAAAACAGTAATTACGAACAAATAAAGGAAATTCATTGCTAAGAACGTTTCAAGTAAAGCCCTTATTTTTGAAAGATTGCTGAGAACAACTCTTTGCACTGCCTCTCTGTTGAACTCTTTACATCAGACCTGCGTCATGATGGTCAGTCCCAGTTCAAACATCAAGGCAGTACTTGTCTTTCTACATAATTAATTTGTTTCTTAGATTTACTTTTCTATCCCTTGAGTGGCCCTTAAATATGGCCTGTTCTGATAGTCGACTCTCAAAAAACAAAATCTTCATTGTATTAACGCGACTAAACATCCTATTTATATTCAGTTTTGACGTTTTGAGCATTGTTAATTAAAATGCAGTTGATTTTTTTTTTTTTAATGTATGTCATTGAGATATATCATTTTTTTTTAAGGGGGAGGCTTAGAAAGTATCTGCAGAAAATTGCTGTTTTTAGGGAATAATAGGTTTAAATAATGAGAAAGTACACTTTGAAGAATAAAAAAAATAGAAAACAAAGATTTGAAGATTATGAGAGTGTACATGTACGTTTATCGTTCTGTTTCAGTGTAACTTGAACTTGTGAGTCTTGTTTAAACAAAATACCTGTTTGTCCACGGATTTTATTTCTCGATTTTTATTACAGATAAGAATAAAAAAATAATGGAATAAAAGTACACCTTTACAATGAATTGGTTCAAGAATTATTACTAGGAGGTATACACAATGTATTCAACAAGTTTCTATGCACCCCGTATATATTGGAATTCATTTTCTAATTTCCTTCACTATAACAGCGTTTTAATTTATAAGAGCTTATTAATCTCTAATAACAATAATATTAATATAAAAAACAACAGATTGCAACGAACCTTCATATGACTTAACATGAAGAGGTCCACGCGCGCGCATGCGCATATGACATTATTCATTTTATCACTGAAAGATTAAATACATTATTCTCCACGAACACACGGCTGGCTGAGTTTCAAACTCTCTGTTAATCAGCGGATGGTTGCTATGGTATGGAATTAGTAAACATATTGATTGCCCAAATTGCAGCTGGCCATCCAGTGCTGGCATCAAACCAAAAGTGCTGTTCATAGGCAGTATACAAATATAACATGGTTTGAGGGTGGACAGTCGATATTGGCTCCCCGAGGTATTGGAAGATGACAAACTAGTTCCCAAGGCGAAGCCGAGGGAACTAGTTTGTCAACTTCCAATACCGAGGGGAGCTAATATCGACTGTCCACCCGAAATAAACCATGTTATATTTGTTTTACTATACTTCATACATATTCAGTTGTCGATTTTTTTTTTATATATGCACCTAAAACAAAATTCGGGGAAACTTGTACAGCTCACCAAAAGAATATTGTTGCTCAACTTCAATTACTAGTTCGGTTCGTTTGCAATATAATACAGTTACTACAGTTGTAAATACAGTTGTTGTGTACAACTTTCTTTTGTACAGGAAACATTTACACGGTCTATACATTTTCTCCAGTATGGCATCATTGAGCTCTGGAAATTAACATTTACGCGAACCGTGCAACCATGCATCTCTCCTGGGCGATGCTCGCGCGTGCGTACTGCACCCGTGCGACAGTTCCTCGATTGCTCTGTAAAGCGCATGCGTAGTAGACTGTCGCACGGGTAAACCATGCGACAGTCTACTACGCATGCGTATTTACCCTTTGCGTGAATCCTCGCGCGCGCGTTTGGTAAACAGCAAGAATAACATCTTGCACGTGATGGTGAATTGACCAGTGAGAGTTCGGCTCTCGATCATGAATATGTATGAGGTATAGTAAAAGTTGATGTAACTTCCAAGGGAGATATAAATATTGATACAAATGTGAAAAGTCCAAGCACGCGCACAGACGCACTACGACGTGCACGCCGTGGATGAAAGGCCAGTTCGGCGTAGTTTTTTGAGACCGCAACAACAAAAATAAATTTCTCCTGGAATAAGCGTTTGTTCGCTTACATGCCATGGATTTTTCGTTCACATTTGAACTTCGGTTAGTGAACTTATGATTTGCAAATGTTATGCAGCTGACTTCAGTGATCTTTTGGGGTTTTGGAGACGGCATTTACGTATATCCTACGAGTACGACCATACAGCTTTTACAAGATGCCTCGTCAGAACGTCAGCCCAAGCGATCAGCTCGCTTGTCGACATTTCATGCGATTTGTCACAGCCGTCCAAGGTTTCCAGAACATGAATTCTCAGCGTTATAGGCCTAGGCCTACTCGTACTTTTTGGAATGCTGAATCACCACTGGATTATGTCAGCCGTCCATGATTGAAGCTTGTGTAGTCCTACTTGAATCATGGCCCGTCATAAGTTTACGGACACCGAAGTCCAGGTGCTAAATCAACGGTCATGACGGTGCGTTCCAGCCGAGTCCGGGCGGCGCATCCCCGCCCAGCTTTCAATCCGCCCCGGTGCTGGTGGCTGGTGTTCTCGGCATGCTTGACCGCTGCAACGTGTCGGCCTGCAGTACAGTGTGAACGCTGGATCTTTGTTCTTCACGACCCTCTCTCGAGATTTCCCGCTTCGTGCACTGGCTTGGATATCATGCTCAAACATGCCATGCATGATGGAATTCAAGGTGAGAATTTTCCAATCACACAGCATTTGTTTTGGGCCCGTTTGTTTGTTGTACTGTGCAATATCGTGTGAAGTTTTTGTTCACCGTTTACTTTCTATGATTTTAGTTTTAACGCTAGGCCTCAATTATACGCAGCCAGCGGTAGGGCCCTATCGAAAGTGCGGAGATCGATCGACATTTGATTGAATCCTACAATTTCTTTTCATACCTCCATGGTTTGACCTAATTTGGATAGTTAAATTAATGATTTTGATATTTAAACTGAACAAATTGTCCAATATGTCTGATGAGTTTTACGGCACGTTGAATGTAATATCACCATGATCACTCAGACGGGGCATCGGTGTTGACGTCGGCATAGGCCTAGGCCGATTTGATACAAATTCGATCATTCGGGGACCGTTAAGCGCGATAGTTAAAATGCCTATCCACTGCAAGCTGAAGGCGAATCAATGCGATTAGGCATCACTTGATCACCGAGGCCTTAACTTTGGTAGCCTACTGAGTCAACTTTATACCTGGGTAGCTTAATTGTTTGCCATAATTAATCAGCCTTGGCCTACATCCTGGTTTCCTGAAGCTATGACTATGAGCATGAGCTATTCTAAGTGTTCAGTTGACTTGTTCATTCACTTTTGCAATTACTTCCCTCAACGGAGATACCTGGTCCCTACTTCATTTTATTTGAAAAAAAATAATTATTGAATTTTATCAATAGTTTTGTTTTTGCAGCCAGCCATTTATGTTTAATAATATAATTAATAGGCCTTTGTTGGCCCTATATTACGACATGTTGAGGCATGCAGTGGGGCTTGTTTTGTTTTCCTAACATATAGGACTAAAACTCATGAAAGAATTAGCAGGGGCTAGGATCTAGCGCCTATTTAGTTATTTCATTTGTTTCATTTGTATTTGTCTCAAATCGTGGCCAGAGTGCAAATGTAACCGTAAAACATAATAAGAAGTAAATGAATAATAAATAAATAAACTAACAAACACACAAATATAAAAAAAACAAAAACAAATCCAATAAGATACTAGAGCTAAAACAGCCCTGGGCAATTAATTAATTTTTCAGACCATTTCTAGTCTGACAAATGTTATTGTTCTGCAGCTAATTTGAGCCGATCTTTCGGCATTGGTTCCTAATACAATAAATAGGGGCCCGGGGCCTATAATAACACCGCGGTGCAAACTGAGCAGTTTTTAGCCAGTGCATGTAATGCCAATTACATAGTTATAAACATAATCATGATGATATTAATGGTAGGGCCTACACAATTAAATGTAAAGACAGCACTTTAATGCAAATTTAAAAAAAAGAAGAAGAAGAAGAAGAAGAAGAAGAAGAAGAAGAAGAAGAAGAAGAAGAAGAAGAAGAAGAAGAAGAAGAGGAAGAAGAAGAAGAAGAAAGAGAAGAGGAGTGACAGTGTCCCCACTGGCATGATTAATCTTGACAGTTCCTAATATAAGATAGTACTTCCACATAAATGTGCGATTTTGGCCAAACATGACATGATCGCTGTTTGTCAGAGCAGCTGCTTTCGGAGCAGGTTGGCAGATCTGAGATCACTGGATGGGCACTATCTTAACCTATTTTGAAAAGGCATGTTAATTGTTAACCCAAGTAACCTGGCCAAAGAGTCCAAAAACGCAGTAGGCTCCGCTTGACAATGTGTAATTAACCCAACCTTGTATGATTGCAGCAAAATGCTCGATTCTTTTTCACACAATTAAGGGGGACCTATTCATTCGAGGTATAGTTTCTCTCCTGTTTAGCTTGGCATCCTTTTCTGTCACCTGGGCCAACTTGTGAAGCCATAGGAATTTATACTAACATTTAAAATTATAATGAAATACTATACTGCAAACTTTAATAATTAAATAGTAATAATTTCTACTAATGCTATAACAGCGAGACTTTACCATAGACTTGTGCACAAACCTAAACTATCACCTAATCCAAGTTTACCACTTATCTTTTCTTCACGAAATTTGGTGATTTTCTCGAGCTAGATAATTTGCAACACAAACATTCCTTGTCCTAAGGGTCGTTCTAACAATAGGGTGACTCCAATTTGTCACCCCCACATGGCATGTTGCCAAAATCCAGATGTGACTTGCCAAATGAATAAAAAAAAAAAAAAAAAACCTGTCGCCCATTTGTGGGATGCTGTAGATTATATAATAATAATGATAATAACTAGAGTTTCGCGTTTGTTGAGTTACAAACGCAGAGTGGTCGGGCGGACAGCCTTTTCATTATACACTGCCCAGTTAAGTTAGGAATATAAGTTTATGTAGAAAAAAGGATCACAAAATTAAATTCCTTTAAGTACAGTCAATGTTTCAAAAAGGTATCTTTACAGTGTGATTAATTTCAGTAAACATTCTATGCACACAAAAAGTTATTTCTGGTTTGATGACGTCATCAGTCAAAAATGGTTAGTGAATACTGATAAAGTTTGGAGAGGATAATTTTTCATTGTAAAGTTAAAATAACGTATGAAAATATGGGAAATATAATTATTTGTATTAATAACACCTAACTTCCGGTTTGATGGCGTATTGATAACACCTAACTTCGGTTTGATGACGTCACAGCATTAGAGATCCAAAGGTGAACATTGTAATGGATATCAGTATTTGGACTACGAAGATATGACAGGGATCAAATGATAGAATTAAATTAAAACTATGATCTTTTTCAAATTCTCCTTAAAGTAACTTCTGGTCTGATGACGTCATGAATTTGAAACCTTGCGAAGTTATCTGAGGTTAATTAGAGAATGTCAAGGGGCGATTTGGTAAAATTTGGACGGATGGTTTTACAATTAAAGAAGGGAAACTCTATTTTATGTGCCGATAGGGGGCGCCCTTTCGGATGATGACGTCATCACACTGTTTTTTGCGTCTTGCATCCTCACTTAACATTTTCATAATATATATGTCTGTAGTAAAATGCTTCCGCTTTTGAGTTATATTCAGTTTTTATTGCACTTCCGGTAACACCGGAAGTAAAGGTCAAGCGGTTTTGCGTCCGGGAATACGAAATGTTCCTCACGGCATAGTCTACAACCTCAAGAAAAAACGAACACGATACTCTATTTAGTTCAAAAGATATAACGCAAACTATTTTGTCAAAATTTGCCCTTAAATCGCTTGTAATTTGTTACCTGATGACGTCATGATGACGTAACAAAATTATAACATCTTCGTAACATGGTTCAAGTTCACACAAGGTTTAGTGATCATACCGTGAACCATCTGGAAGAAATGCTGCTTTGTTTTGATGTCAGGCTAAGGTCTTCATTTTGAATTCACCTAACTTTGACCTTCCGGTAGACCCGGAAGTAAAGGTCAAGTGAGTTCACGTACACGACAAAAACCCCCGATATATAGTGGAAGTTACAAGTTCATACCATATACCGTTTAAGAGAAAACCCGCGGAGAAGTATTGTCCGGAAAAAAAAAGAAAGAAAGAAAGAAAGAAAGAAAGAAAGAAAGAAAGAAAGAAAGAAAGAAAGAAAGATTAATCGTAACAGATCCAAAGAGTGGTCGGGTTGTGCCCGACCACTCAATGATAACAAACACCCTGACAAAACAAATAAAACAAACACCCCAACATCCCAACAAACAAACAACCTAACGAACACATCAACAAAAAATAAATGAATACATTTAAAAGATAGATATGTTTGCAAAAGATAGCTGCTGCTTTGAGTATTTTCTGTTGCAGGATGCCAGGGGATAGCACACGCTACAAATTGGTTTCGGACCGGGACTCATACCATCGAATGCTCTTCAGATTTGCAACATAGAGGTCTTCCAAGGTTGGACATCTTGTCAAGTTCGGTTGGTACTGATCGTCCAGCAATTTGGCCAGTTTGGCGTCCAGATTATAAACTGTTGCCTAAAGGCGAATATCAGGAAAATAACTGTCAACAGGAAAAAAGCTGTCAACAGAAAAAGCGGCACACTTTTTTGACCATGACCTATTAAATTCTATGGACATCCATTTCAATTAAGTTGACGCGATTTAAAAGCATGATGGCATTGAGGAGGATAATACAACATAAAGTGTTCGCTAAGTTATATGATCTGTAGACATACATTTAACCACATGTTGTGCGTTTACGTGCTTGACCCAGATCTTTAGCAGCCCAATTGTACTATTCATATGTAGGCCTACCTGTAAGTGTAATAATATTTCCCATTGTCATGTTAACGTTGATGCACCGTACTTAAGCCTCCTGCTGGTTATGATTTTTCAAAAAAAAAAAAATTGGGCTTCAAAAACAAGGAACAGATAAAGCTGGTTAGAAACATTTCTTGACATGAAATGAATATTGCTAAGTAAATTACAACTTGGAATTTTCTAAATTGCATTCATGCTTTTGATGTCATTGTATTGGATTGTAGGTTGTACATAGTCCTGGCTATTTTGTACTGTATTTTATTTTACATTGAACACGGAACACTCATCTTCAGGTAACAGTTTAAATGACTAACTATAGCTATACATTGACTGTTTACATTGAATAACGGCTACTTCAACAAGTTCATTGTTTTAAGGGGATTTAATTAATAATAGTACTTTTGGAAGATAACATAAACAATTGAAAAGTAAAAAAAAAAAATAAAAAATGTTTATGCCTCCAGATAATTTTGCTCCAAAAACTACAAAGAAAACTTGGTCGCCTATTTGGGAGCCGGAAGGGATTTTTTTCGATCTTTAGTTAGTGATACTCAAAATAGGAGGTTGATATGTTGGGGACTGATTTAGATAAGATCTACCCACGGGAAAATAGTACATTTCGTCCTCTTTTTGTCCACGAATGGTTTTGCCACTTTGTAGGCCAGCTTAGAAGGTAGCCACTAACATTTCCCCCTTTGTATCAATTGAATCTATATCGATCAGGATTGGTTTGAGAAATATATCAACATTTGTAATTAGTTTTACCTCTTTTGACAACGTTATCCAATGATCAAGTTGTGGCGTATGATTATAATACCTAACTTTGTAATGTGTATTATTATTATGCATGTTTAATTTTCAAAAATTTCAAAGAGGCAGCTTGTGTGGTTTAGGAAGAGTGCCAAAGATTTGTGGCAAGCATGCCGATGAGGTTACAGCATTAATGATGTTTGCAACATTAACTCTTTAAAAAAAGAAAGAAATGGTAGCAGTTCGCACTCTATCCTCAGTTGGTAATAGTTATACACAACTCCAGTATAACCCTGGCGCTAGTATTTGTTTCGTTCAGTCTTTCTCTTTTGGGGTTCTACTCTTCGGGGTAAGGGTGTGAGGGTACTGCCTGTCGTCCCATGGGGCGTGCGTTGCGCGTTTGGCGAAGTTGGCTGGGAGCGACGGGCAGTGCCTCAATTCAAACTAAATAAACAAGTTGGGTGAATAGTTCTTAAGTAAAACCTTTGAATTTGGACGTTAAACTTTTAACAAGTTGTGTTTAATCTTTGTAAAAAAGTACGCCAAGCACCCATTTGTACTGATGGGGCATGCCAACCGTATCTACGAGCGGTGGACCAAATCGGTGTGCTTTAACTACAAATAACTTCTTGAGTAATATAGGCATATAAATACTAAAGTCACGTGACAAATACTAAAGTCATTTGACAAAACACTTTGGCTAGCATCCACTTTTTCTGGTGGGGCTAGTGAATGGTTGGCAAGCGTGCCAAGGTTTCGGGCCCAGTGATGCCAAGCATGGCAAGTATTTTGGGCAAGCGTGCCCCATCTTTAGCTTGTTTAAAATGTTTCTAAGGCAAATATCTTTTAGCAAATAGGTAATTATTGGTATGTTATAGCTTGTTAACGTATTTACGGACATTTAATACAGTTAAACATTGACCGAGGAGAAATAAATTAGCGGCTCGAAAAATCTATGCCAGAAAAGTCAAATCAACTCTCACTGTGTGGTTTTGTGTGTTGTCTGAGAATAAGTCACTATCAGCCACAGAGAAATCGAAATTGTTCGTTTCACGAAGTGACCTATCGGGATAGGTCGCCGTTCGCGCGCATGAAAAATGAAAATTAAATTTTCACGAAGTGACCTATCTAGATAGGTCGCCGTTCGCGCGCATGAAATATGATTTGGCGCCTATTTTTCACCTGGTAATGATGAGTTTTTGCCTTAGAAACAATTTAAAATCATAATTCAACTATCCAACTTTATTATATATAAAAACTGAGTCAACAACAATTAGTGTTCTGGGTGAAAGAGTGGATGCAGAATAGGCCCAACTTCAAACGCGTTTTTCTCGAAATGGCAAAAACTGAGATAGGTCAGATCGTGGTACGATCGACAAATTGTGACCCCCGAAATTCGTTCTCGTACCGGTGTCACATGAAAATCCGACTCCTATGATAATCGAAAGCCTATTTCCCTATTATTGGTTGATTCCTCGCACGTGACAGGTCACTCTCCCGAAACGATCCTAAAAATAGCGTAGTATCGAATCGTAGTTTCTCAAAGGGAAACGAAAAAGAAAAACGCCCTGTGTTTGCAGTATTGAAATAAAATCTCCCAAGAACGAAATATCAGGTCCTTAATTTGTGGAAGAGTTTTGCGACTTGTATACAAGTTAAGAAATTATTGAGGTTTCATATTAATACATGTACTCACGATTCGGACTTGCTGCTCGTTGTCTTGTTGCTCGTTGTCAAAATCACAGAATGATGTGTGTGCACGTAAAGCAGAACTTCAGTCGCATATTATATACTTGTTCGCAGTTTCGGGCTTTCAATAAAAAAACCCACCCATTTCAAAGGGAGACCGTGAAACCAGAAAGTAAGTTCAATTATTCCGAATTCCGATTCGCTTGATTCCTCTGAATAACCGGCTTATCGATTGTGTTATTATCGCACAGAAGGCCATTGAGTATTGTCTGTAATAACAGGGGCTTCATTCTTATCGTTTTACATCTTGTTTTGCCCCTCAGGCTTACCCAATTTTATGAGAATAGAGTCGAGGCCATGTCACTACCCAGCAAACAATTAGGAACTGGGATATGGGGCAGAACTAGCCCGGTGCCGGCGTTTTACCGGTACAACGGTACTAGCCTAAGGCCTAAAAAAAGTCTCCGGTTTCTGGTATGGAGCTTGCCCAAAATTGGTGCGGCGACGCAGCTTTTTTTATACCTGTTTTTTTTTTTGCTTCAAATGTCGGCTGATGACTGCAAATGGTGCCCGACTAAACTAAGTGCAAATATATGGGAGTCCAGGGAGGCCACATAAAGCTTATTCTCGATCATAACCCCATCTAAAAACACGTTAAAATTGTGCAGCTGCAGGATTCCAGTCAAACCAGTGAATTTGGCGGTTTTTAGACATCATCTTTTATTGAAAAAAAAAACCTTTTTCATTTTGCCGACGCGCATGGCTACGGCAACGCGCGCGCATACCAGAAACCGGAGACTTTTTTTGGCCTAATGCTGGCCTTCTCGAATTGGAGCGGCGCGGAACATAACTGGGCCAGCACGTGATGCCAGAATAAGGCCCCCAAAAAATATTCGGTCTCTGGTCAGACCAAAGTTCAAGAATTGACGCGGCAACGCGGTTTTTTTTTTTCCCTTCTTGCTTGGATTGTACAGACAAGGTGGGGTACTATTTTGCTTTTTTTGTGTCCTCATGTACATTGGTTTCCTCCATAATTTGCCTTGGTGCTTTCGATCATTTGCCTTGGTGCAATTTCCCTTTCCTTGGTGCTCTTTGGTAAAAGAGGAGGTGCGGCAATAGAGGGCGCTGTTGGAACTACCGCGGAACATTTTGGAAAAAAAAAAAGATTGACGCGCATGATTAAAATCGACGCGCGTGCTGACCAGGGACCGACTTATTTTTGGGGGGCTTAAAACCAGTATTTAGTGGATCGATTCTGGGTCAATACATAATGCTGGAAATAATCCAATAAAACCAATCCATAACTGGCCCAGAGCTGGACCAGTACATACGGGCGTAACTGGGGTGAAACATCTCGGGGGCACCTGGGGGGCACCGAAAGTATTTGAACTGCGGCTTGCACTTTTCGTTTTTGGACTGATAAACTGAAGGTCTACCTGCAAATGCTATAGCTGTTGTATTGAAACACAAACCACAGGGAGCCATGCTCCCGTTGTTACCAAATCTTACCAATAAAATTAAAACACTGGATTTTTCTATTATTGTGCATTCCGGAAAAAACGTTTTTGTGGAGTCCTTTTTAGTTGTAAGAGAACCCATGCATGGTGCATGGGAACCCATTTTTCCTGAGTATTTAACGGTTTCTTTATCACGAACATGACGTTTCAAAATATCCGATAATTTGTAAATACCTTTACAATCCATATAATTAATTTCTGATTAAATCTTTGAAGTAACGTTCGTTATTTTATTCAAACGTAATCCTCTGATGGAAATTATACTTTATGGCTCTGATAATAATATAGTACGCTCAACTATATTTCAACTAAAATAAATAATTCAATTCCAGGCAAAAAAAGATTTTCGTTCGTCTGTCGTTTCAGCTGTTACCATCTTTGTGTCTGTAAAAATTTGTATCCCTTCGTGCCGAGCTTGGCCAAGGGCGGATCCATGGGGGGGGGGGGGGGGGGGGGGCCAAAGGGGGTCATGCCCCCCCCCCCAAAAAAGAAACCATTTTTTAAAATTTTTATGTGACATCGCAATAAAGGCAGGCAATGAGTAATGAGTACACCACCATCTTTTCCTAAAAAAAAACATTGGTTAAGGGGCCATTCAGAATTTTCAATGTTTTAAAATTTCGACTATTTTTCCAACTTGTGGGTGGGTGGGTCAAGCTAAATAATTGAAAATTGTACTATTCATATGTAGGCCTACCTGTAAGTGTAATAATATTTCCCATTGTCATGTTAACGTTGATGCACCGTACTTAAGCCTCCTGCTGGTTATGATTTTTCAAAAAAAAAATAAATTGGGCTTCAAAAACAAGGAACAGATAAAGCTGGTTAGAAACATTTCTTGACATGAAATGAATATTGCTAAGTAAATTACAACTTGGAATTTTCTAAATTGCATTCATGCTTTTGATGTCATTGTATTGGATTGTAGGTTGTACATAGTCCTGGCTATTTTGTACAGTATTTTATTTTACATTGAACACGGAACACTCATCTTCAGGTAACAGTTTAAATGACTAACTATAGCTATACATTGACTGTTTACATTGAATAACGGCTACTTCAACAAGTTCATTGTTTTAGGGGGATTTAATTAATAATTGTACTTTTGGAAGATAACATAAACAATTGAAAAGTAAAAAAAAAAAAAAAAAAAATCTTTATGCCTCCAGATAATTTTGCTCCAAAAACTACAAAGAAAACTTGGTCGCCTATTTGGGAGCCGGAAGGGAATTTTTTCGATCTTTTCCACCAGGATGGGTTTCGTACTGGCTTTTCGCCTTTTTCAGGAGCAATACTAGCTAATTTGTTTAGTTCACGTTAGTGATACTCACAATAGGAGGTTGATATGTTGGGGATATTTCCCCTTACTGATTTAGATTAGATCTACTCACGGGAAAATAGTACATTTCGTCCTCTTTTTGTCCACGAATGGTTTTGCCACTTTGTAGGCCAGCTTAGAAGGTAGCCACTAACATTTCCCCCTTTGTATCAATTGAATCTATATCGATCAGGATTGGTTTGAGAAATATATCAACATTTGTAATTAGTTTTACCTCTTTTGACAAACGTTATCCAATGATCAAGTTGTGGCGTATGATTATAATACCTAACTTTGTAATGTGTATTATTATTATGCATGTTTAATTTTCAAAATTTCAAAGAGGCAGCTTGTGTGGTTTAGGAAGAGTGCCAAAGATTTGTGGCAAGCATGCCGATGAGGTTACAGCATTAATGATGTTTGCAACATTAACTCTTTAAAAAAAGAAAGAAATGGTAGCAGTTCGCACTCTATCCTCAGTTGGTAATAGTTATACACAACTCCAGTATAACCCTGGCGCTAGTATTTGTTTCGTTCAGTCTTTCTCTTTTGGGGTTCTACTCTTCGGGGTAAGGGTGTGAGGGTACTGCCTGTCGTCCCATGGGGCGTGCGTTGCGCGTTTGGCGAAGTTGGCTGGGAGCGACGGGCAGTGCCTCAATTCAAACTAAATAAACAAGTTGGGTGAATAGTTCTTAAGTAAAACCTTTGAATTTGGACGTTAAACTTTTAACAAGTTGTGTTTAATCTTTGTAAAAAAGTACGCCAAGCACCCATTTGTACTGATGGGGCATGCCAACCGTATCTACGAGCGGTGGACCAAATCGGTGTGCTTTAACTACAAATAACTTCTTGAGTAATATAGGCATATAAATACTAAAGTCACGTGACAAATACTAAAGTCATTTGACAAAACACTTTGGCTAGCATCCACTTTTTCTGGTGGGGCTAGTGAATGGTTGGCAAGCGTGCCAAGGTTTCGGGCCCAGTGATGCCAAGCATGGCAAGTATTTTGGGCAAGCGTGCCCCATCTTTAGCTTGTTTAAAATGTTTCTAAGGCAAATATCTTTTAGCAAATAGGTAATTATTGGTATGTTATAGCTTGTTAACGTATTTACGGACATTTAATACAGTTAAACATTGACCGAGGAGAAATAAATTAGCGGCTCGAAAAATCTATGCCAGAAAAGTCAAATCAACTCTCACTGTGTGGTTTTGTGTGTTGTCTGAGAATAAGTCACTATCAGCCACAGAGAAATCGAAATTGTTCGTTTCACGAAGTGACCTATCTGGATAGGTCGCCGTTCGCGCGCATGAAAAATGAAAATTAAATTTTCACGAAGTGACCTATCTAGATAGGTCGCCGTTCGCGCGCATGAAATATGATTTGGCGCCTATTTTTCACCTGGTAATGATGAGTTTTTGCCTTAGAAACAATTTAAAATCATAATTCAACTATCCATTTTTATTATATATAAAAACTGAGTCCACAACAATTAGTGTTCTGGGTGACAGAGTGGATGCAGAATAGGCCCAACTTCAAACGCGTTTTTCTCGAAATGGCAAAAACTGAGATAGGTCAGATCGTGGTACGATCGACAAATTGTGACCCCCGAAATTCGTTCTCGTACCGGTGTCACATGAAAATCCGACTCCTTTGAAAATCGAAAGCCTTTTTCTTTATTATTGGTTGATTCCTCGCACGTGACAGGTCACTCTCCCGAAACGATCCTAAAAATAGCGTAGTATCGTATCGTAGTTTCTCAAAGGGAAACGAAAAAGAAAAACGCCCTGTGTTTGCAGTATTGAAATAAAATCTCCCAAGAACGAAATATCAGGTCCTTAATTTGTGGAAGAGTTTTGCGACTTGTATACAAGTTAAGAAATTATTGAGGTTTCATATTAATACATGTACTCACGATTCGGACTTGCTGCTCGTTGTCTTGTTGCTCGTTGTCAAAATCACAGAATGATGTGTGTGCACGTAAAGCAGAACTTCAGTCGCATATTATATACTTGTTCGCAGTTTTGGGCTTTCAATAAAAAAATCCCCCATTTCAAAGGGAGACCGTGAAACCAAAAAGTAAGTTCAATTATTCCGAATTCCGATTCGCTTGATTCCTCTGAATAACCGGCTTATCGATTGTGTTATTATCGCACAGAAGGCCATTGAGTATTGTCTGTAATAACAGGGGCTTCATTCTTATCGTTTTACATCTTGTTTTGCCCCTCAGGCTTACCCAATTTTATGAGAATAGAGTCGAGGCCATGTCACTACCCAGCAAACAATTAGGAACTGTGATATGGGGCAGAACTAGCCCGGTGCCGGCGTTTTATTTTAGTTGTTTTGAAAGCATGAAAACAGAGCTCCCATTCATAATTGAACAACTGTTCCCATTGATAATGTACACACATGCACAAGTGCATGGTACCGGTAGTGCGCATGAGAGTGGCAGATCGAATTCATTTGAAACTTCCCAGATGCATTAAAATTAAGAGTACGAAAATATAACCAGTTTTTGTTATGCCTTAATTGATAGTTTTAGAAAGTTACAATGTGCCGGTTTTAGAGTAGACAAATTAACTTAAGAGTGGTGCAAAAAGAGTTGGCCGCCACCCCCTCCATGTGCATTTGTGCCTACATTTGTATATTGTCACAATGCATGTTTTGATCGTACCAAGTTTCTCTGACATGTTTGCTATGCATTATAAAAGGTTGAGTTAAAACTTACACTACAGATGTCAAGTGGTCCTCTTATTATAAAACTTTATAAGTAATTACATCACACAGGTAGCAGATGACTAGTCAAAGTGGTTTTGGGACTTGAGTCTGAAGATGGAATTGAATCTTATTGAGCAGTATCGACTGTTAAAGTCAAACATCTTAAACAGTTGTTTACTTTGAGATCAAACAATTCGTATATACTATATATATACAATTTAAGTTCTATATGCAATATAAGTAATGATCCGATATGGAAAAATTCATAATTGGCAGAGGCCATGGCTTTTGTGTACATTTATAGGCTATTTATTCGACAACTACAAGTAGTTAACTTAGGCATTTTTTTCAGAACAATTCTAATTGCAGTTGGTTATGCTATGAAAAGAATTTTCGTGAAGGGCATTCCATCTCTGACCTCTGGTGTGCTTCAAGAGATCAATGTTCAAATGCCCAAGGTTTTTGGTGATATCATGAGGGTAGAAAAACCTCAATGGTGATATTAACCATGGAGCAGGTGCATACTTCTGTTCCCCAATACCGATGTTCCCCAATACCAATGTTCCCCGAAATCCTTACCCTATAACCCTAACCCTTATCCTAACCCTAACCCTCTATCCTAAGGATCTCGGGAAACATCGGTATTGGGGAACATCAGGTAGACTATTTATTAACTAAGTAAACCCTACTTTTTCACGACCCACATCTAAACTTCTAGTCTTCTTGCCATGATATGAATTTCCACATAGGCTATATGGACAGTTCATGTCTGACCTCTGGTGACCTTTAAGAGGTCACTGAGTGAACTTTGTATACCCAATTTACTTCAAAATGCGACCTTTTTCTTGTTAAGAATTTAGACCCCAGAGACAATTTTCTCACATCCTCTGGTCTCCACCCCCCCCTCCCTTTTTTAAATACCGAAGCAGGTGCAAATGAATATTTACAACAGGCACATCGGACAAACGTCGCACTCTGACGGTGACCAGTTGGATTGATAGAGTTAAAACGTGGTTTACCCAAGTCGATATGGATACAACTGGTGTAATAGTGAATACTGCTATATATTCCATTGAAAAATGTGTTAAAATGTGCTCAATTTTGTACAAAATATTTGACCTTAACCACCCTGCACTGCTGCCCATTAAGATTCAATTCCATCTTCAGCCCAATCCACAAAGCCGTTACTGTTCTATGACTAGTCATCTCTTGCTAGTCCTGTGTGTTTCAATGTAATTACCGGTACTTAGGTTAAAAAAAAAACACCACCGGACATCTGAAGTACATATGTGAACTTTCAATTGAACCTCTAAAAATATTTAGTTGCCATGGTCATCTAAAGTCGGCACTCTCATGCGCACTGTCATAGACATTAAACATGATCATGGAAAAGTTAACATTAGGCTTCCCTGTTTTGGAAAACGGATGTTTGGCAACGAAGGTGTGCTCTATTTTCATAATATTGGTTTCAAAGCAACTGAAATACATCAGTTAATATGTCAGAGAAACTTGGCAGGATTAAAAACAAACACATTGTGACGATATGGACGAAAATGCACATGGAGGGGGTGGCGGCCACGCCCCCTCCACTCTTTTCTTAAGCTAATTTTGTCTAACCTGAAATCATTCTTACGATGTAATTTTCTAAAACTACCAAGGCACCAATAAAACATGGTTTTACTTTCATACTCTTAAATTTGTAATGCATCTGGGAAGTTTTAATTCGATCTGTTAGCCTGAGCCGCTCTCAAGTGCACTTCCATGCATATGTGCATACGTGTACATTTTCAATGGGAAAAGTTTACTTAGGCCTACCTGTTCTGGAAAATGAACATTTGTTGACGAAGATATGCCCTAATTTCATACAACTGGTGTCAAAATAACTGCAAGACATTAGCACACCTGTCAGAGAAATTTGGCATTATTTAAAAATTGCATTGCGACGATATAAGCCGAAATAGACACGGACGGGGTGGCGGCCACGCCCCCCTTCGCGCTTTCTGCCCCACTCTTAAACTAATTAGCCTGACCAGAAATCACCCTTAAGTTATATTTTCATTTTCTACAAGTGCTAAGGCATCAATATAAACTAGTTTCATTTTTTGTGAATCATTACGTTGTAACCGTATCAGCGAAAATGAAAAGGAGGGGGTGACGGCCACGCCCCTCCCCCATCCACTTTGGGTGTGTCTGGCGGGCCCTATGCAGCAGACAATTTGTCTGGCAATGGATATTTTATACCTAGTAGGGTGTAATTGTTCATTTAAACTTGGTTTTATGTGGTACCTCGAATGTTTGATCCAGCCCATTATTTGCCCCTTCTTTTGGGCCCCAGGGGCCACATGCAGCAGGGGGTTCCCGGCAGACATCCATATCTGAATATGTTAGGTTACACAATAAATGTTTCTGTGCTCGGATATTGGTACCTCGTTCGTTTGATCAAAATTCTCTGGGCTGCCGGTCTATTTTACCGGTACAACGGTACTAGCCTAAGGCCTAAAAAAGTCTCCGGTTTCTGGTATGGAGCTTGCCCAAAAGTGGTGCGGCGACGCAGCTTTTTTTATACCTGTTTTTTTTTTTTGCTTCAAATGTCGGCTGATGACTGCAAATGGTGCCCGACTAAACTAAGTGCAAATATATGGGAGTCCAGGGAGGCCACATAAAGCTTATTCTCGATCATAACCCCATCTAAAAACACGTTAAAATTGTGCAGCAGCAGGATTCCAGTCAAACCAGTGAATTTGGCGGTTTTCAGACATCATCTTTTATTGAAAAAAAAAACCTTTTTCATTTTGCCGACGCGCATGGCTACGGCAACGCGCGCGCATACCAGAAACCGGAGACTTTTTTTTGGCCTAATGCTGGCCTTCTCGAATTGGAGCGGCGCGGAACATAACTGGGCCAGCACGTGATGCCAGAATAAGGCCAAAAAAAAATTCGGTCTCTGGTCAGACCAAAGTTCAAGAATTGACGCGGCAACGCGGCTTTTTTTTTTTTTTTTTTTTTTTGCTTTTTCCCTTCAAGCTTTGATTGTACAGACAAGGTGGGGTACTATTTTGCTTTTTTTGTGTCCTCATGTACATTGGTGTCCTCCATATTTTGCCTTGGTGCTTTCGATCATTTGCCTTGGTGCAATTTCCCTTTCCTTGGTGCTCTTTGGTAAAAGAGGAGGTGCGGCAATAGAGGGCGCTGTTGGAACTACCGCGGAACATTTTGGAAAAAAAAAAGATTGACGCGCATGATTAAAATCGACGCGCGTGCTGACCAGGGACCGACTTATTTTTGGGGCGGCTTAAAACCAGTATTTGGTGGATCGATTCTGGGTCAATACATTATACTGGAAATAATCCAATAAAACCAATCCATAACTGGCCCAGAGCTGGACCAGTACATACGGGCGTAACTGGGGTGAAACATCTCGGGGGCACCTGGGGGGCACCGAAGGTATTTGAACTGCGGCTTGCACTTTTCGTTTTTGGACTGATAAACTGAAGGTCTACCTGCAAATGCTATAGCTGTTGTATTGAAACACAAACCACAGGGAGCCATGCTCCCGTTGTTACCAAATCTTACCAATAAAATTAAAACACTGGATTTTTCTATTATTGTGCATTCCGGAAAAAACGTTTTTGTGGAGTCCTTTTTAGTTGTAAGAGAACCCATGCATGGTGCATGGGAACCCATTTTTCCTGAGTATTTAACGGTCTCTTTATCACGAACATGACGTTTCAAAATATCCGATAATTTGTAAATACCTTTACAATCCATATAATTAATTTCTGATTAAATCTTTGAAGTAACGTTCGTTATTTTATTCAAACGTAATCCTCTGATGGAAATTATACTTAATGGCTCTGATAATAATATAGTACGCTCAACTATATTTCAACTAAAATAAATAATTCAATTCCAGGCAAAAAAAAGATTTTCGTTCGTCTGTCGTTTCAGCTGTTACCATCTTTGTGTCTGTAAAAATGTGTATCCCTTCGTGCCGAGCTTGGCCAAGGGCGGATCCAGGGGGGGGGGGGGGCAAAGGGGGTCATGCCCCCCCCCAAAAAAAACGAAACCATTTTTTAAAATTTTTTATGTGACATCGCAATAAAGGCAGGCAATGAGTACACCACCATCTTTTCCTCAAAAAAAACATTGGTTAAGGGGCCATTCAGAATTTTCAATGTTTAAAAATTTCGACTATTTTTCCAACTTGTGGGTGGGTGGGTCAAGCTAAATAATTGAAAATCGAAATTCACTTTTCATGGAAAAAAAGAGCAAACAAAATTATCCGATATTGATAATGAAGAACCCATGTTCATCGTACGAACGGTTTGTTTGTGCGTCATGTTCAGTGTTGTCGAAAAGTTGCAAAGAGACAGTTTTAGCCTCCGCCCAGCACTTAGCAGCAATGGATTTGTTTCCGAAAGGACACGCAACCCGCACAGGCCCGCCGGTGCCAGTGGGATGTAATGTACATGCAAGTGCATGTTCATGTTTTTTTTTTAATACTGCGCAACAAATCAGTTTTTATTAATCGAAATTAGGGGTGGGTGGGTGGGTCAAAATAATTTGGAAAAAAAGTCGAAATTTTAAAACATTGAAAATTCTGATTGGCCCCTAAAGTGGTCAGAAATTGCCTCAGATCGCACCACAGAGCATCTACAATCCAAAAAATTTCCGGGCCCTTAAGCGGGCCCCGAACCCCACGCCGTAATTTTTTTGACCCACTTTTTGGGGGCACCAAAATTGTTTTGGCCCCCTCAAAAATTGTGTTCTGGTTCCGCCCTTGAGCTTGGCAATGATTGGATCTTTATAACTGGTCGTCAAGCTCACTTCAAGGCACTTTCCGAACGGTTTAAACCCCTTTCTCTACGGGGATCGTCTGATCATCTGGCGTATCGTGAGGCAAAACATTTTTTTCCCCCAAAAAATCTTGTATTTCTCAACAAATTCTCGATTTATCAGTTTTAGAGGGGGGCAGGGACATTTTGCCCCCGAACTCATTATATTTACACCACTATGACTTTGCGCCTCTTTTTCTTTTCTTTTCTTTTTTCTCTCTTTTTTTGGCTTTTTTTGGGGGGGGTTAAGTACCCCCCTTGCCCCCCCTTCCCCCTGGCGGCGCCCATGACTGACTGACTGTCACATGTGAATTAGACTATTCTGCGCTCTGCGCGGCTTTAGGGCCATCTTCTCCAGGTTTGCCTATACACTTGTATGTTTGTTTTTCTAATTTCATGCATTCCTGATTTCCGCACGAACGGAAGGCATGCAATATAGAGACACGGTCATTTTGGTTTCGTTATTAACTAATATTTCCCGCATTCATACATCGAGCCTCGTTTAGTAGCATCATCAATCATTCTTTTTTTTTCAGGATTAGCCTGCCACCATTATCACCACCAACCACTGTAAAACAAATACCCCATAACATTACAAAACCACAACCGTGGCTGCAAGTTGAAATTACAAACTTAAGAGGAAACGATTTCAATGCGAAGCTAGGCCCAACGTCCTTTATTAACACGTGTAGACCTTTTCGTTTAGAAAAACAGTCATCAGCTTAAACTAAATCGATATTATTTTCCAAACCAATTAGCAAACACTTAGGTTACCTTAAAATTGGTTACCAAAATACAACACGAGGAAAACTAAATTAAAATCTTGCCCTTGTTCCCCAAGAAGTTCATAATAATAATAATAGTGGCTTCTTGTATAGCGCTCATATCTATCACTAAGTGACACTCCTGACGGTCTATTAATAACCTGGCTTTAGCACGGCTGCCATTACGGCGCTCCAGCGTCTCTACTATTGCCTCTCTCCTGGGTGGAAAGAGGCAATAGTAGTAAAGTGATTTGCCCAAGCGCACAAGCACCATGTTCCCCGTCTGGATTCGAACCCATGTACCACGGCACACGAGTCGAACACCGTAACCACTAGACCACATAACTCTCAAGTACCGACCTGTTTTAATCTCTGGCAGGAGCTTCTACATGTCACTTCGTGGTTGGTTGGTCGGTCGGCAAGGGCGGATGCAGAACACTTTTTTTTTGGGGGGGGGGCCCAAAAAAACTTAGGCACTTTCTGATCACTTTTAAGCCATCAGCCTCGGTCCAAAATTTTGGCAACCGGTATCAAAAAGGGGAATAATCGTCATAGCGATTTCTGGCAAGGTATACACCTCCAGAGTTGGAAAATTTGTGATAGCATTGCAGTGGTGGCAGCTTTTTGGGTACTATCACCTTTTTTTTCAAAATGGCCATCAAAATGCTTGTAACCACTCTAGGGGCGGTATACCTTGCGCATGCGCACTATAATCATTTATGCCCTGATTTGATACTGACCAAACCCCAAGCTGATGGTCTATTTAACCAATTTTTTTGAGCAAAGGTGGGGTGGTGTACGCAGTGCCTGCTTTAATTGCGACGTCACTTAAAAATATATGGGTTCGTTTTGGGGGCGGTCATGGCCCTTGCTGCCCCCCCCCCCCCCCCCCGATCCGCCCTTGGCCTTGTCAGTCTGTCGGTCGGTCTTGAACGCGTCCCTTTTTCTCGATCGATGCGCACGCGCGTCTATTTTGCATATGAAGTTTTAATATGCAGGTTGTGTTCATTCATTTATGTTGTTAAGTCCTATTGTTTTTTTTTAACCAAAAGGTGTCGCCGAAGAGCTTTCATTATTCATGAAAGTACTACTCTTGCTAGCCATGTAATCTCTTAGCATGGGCACCCATCTTTGATCCAATCTGAAGTAATCTCGACACTTCTCACTAGCATTCTGTGGAAGCGTGTATTGACTTGTCTTGTGTAACCGGGCAAAGTTCATGGTCGCATTGGTGAGACATTGTTTGGTAACTTCAGCGTTTATTTGCCGAAATGTCTCCAAATCATTCCAGAAGCCGGGTCCATACGCGTGGATTTTCTCCCACAGGGTCCTGTTGAAATGCCGGTAGAGTTTCACGTCAGCGTGGTTCCACTTGTAGATCTTCTCCATTAGGTCAATAGAGAGGTTTTTCCGAACGGAGGACTTCCTGACGAGTTGTGAAACGTAGGTGATGTCGTCAAAATCCCAGCACAGCATCTTCTTGAGAAGAATCAAAGACTCGTCAAAGTATTCTTTAATCATGACCAAGTCCATTTCATGACTTAGTGAGTTGATTTTTTCACCAACGGATATGTTATCCTGAGAATCCTGTTCCAGCCCCAGATCAAACATCTGTCCGTTCCGCATGAAACCAATGGGTTTTGAATTGCTCGAAAATGAAAACAAGTCCGGATCTATTTGGAAAATATCTGCCATGGTAGGCATGTACCTGTCCATGCGGTAGAAGTTGAAGGCGGATTCAAACTGCGAAGCAGGCTCTCTGATGACGGTGAAGTAAAAGGCGTTAGGAATCAGGGCATCCTGTTCAGATCGATTATATCGTGCGTGGTTCGCTAGAATGTGGAAGCCTCCCAAAGCTGGCCATACCAAGCCACCCTTGGCGTCCTGGAGATCGTACTGAAACACACGTGAGGCTTGAAACTTGACAAACTGGGAGAAGACGTGGCTTCTGGTCGGTAGGGCGAAGTTGAGGTTGTTTTTGTAGCCGTAGCGCTGTAGCATGGTGGTGACGGTAGAGCTGCTGGTTTTGTGCGTCTTGACGAACACGATGCGGTGTTTCGCCTGGCAATGCTCAGCGTGCGTGCCCACCAACGAACGCCATCTATTGAAAACAAAATTCACAACTGACTTTTGACAACAACATTTGACAACAGTGAATTGATGGAGATGAATCTAACGTTTTATTTCACTCCTTCATATAGCACTCGTGATTTCTTGATCGATTTTTGGTTGACGGTAGTTAACGATCAAGTAGCCAATTCGTCGGTCACCAATGCCTTTGGGGCGTTGGGCGTAAATCTTGAATTCGTCTTCCAATTTGACCTAATCAAACAAAACGTTAGCCTCGTATTTTATATTTGGATCCGATGTTCATGAGGCTGAAAATGCTATAGATCCTTCGCATTGCAGCCATCTAGAAGGTATGTGATTTTGTTCCACGGTGACTATATGGGACGAGGCCTTTTTTTTCGCTCACACGCGGTCTGGTTCGCCATATTTTATACAACTTCACAGACATGTAGATTATGGTGTACCATATCGAAAACAGTATTCCCCGATCCACAGTTTGTTTGGAAATGAGAAAATCTGGGATAAAAACGCAGAAATTTCTACCTGAGAAAAAACCCCATAAGAAACAGCGCCCCTACATATTGACACAGTCAGAAACCTTTTCTCACGCAATGGCTGTCCGACTCCGAGTTCGGGCGGTCTGTTCTCAAGTTGACGCGAATATGGACCGATCCAGTAAGCCCCGCCCATTGTGCGCACTGGGCAAATTAACACGTGCTCCTCTCCAATGCCACACTGCATTTTCCTGCCGCGTGCATTATACGCGCGTGCACGCATGTCGGACTTATGTGCTGGCATATCGGACGTAAATCGCGGCTGTGATCAGTCAGAACACCATGGGGCGGTGCTTACTGAATCGGTCCATTACGGCGGGAACACGAGCCACGAACACTGCACTCAGAACAGGATCACACACCATGCACCTATCCGTCGATGTTTATGATAAACCAGTATCAAGAACAAGACCACCCCAAACTCAGCCAATGATCTGAGTGCTTGCTAGATGACACTTCTGTCATATTATATTCTCGATTTTTTGTTATTTCTCATCGGGATACCAAAATATCTTCGTTATAGTTTTGTCCAACATGAAATGATCACGTTTTAAATTTAAGATCGAATGTTAACATTGTTATGTATTAGGCCCCCCCAAAATAGTTCTGCTTCCGATTACATGGCATTTGAAAATAGGGTAGGTAGGTAGGGAAGTAATTTTTTTTTTGCCAATTTTGTGTGTGTACAATCATATGGAGGCGTCTGCGGGTAGTCAAGGGTAAAAGGTAGAAATTGATGGTTTTGGGTGTTTTTTCCCTCATTTTTCCAATAAAAAAAATTAGGGTAGGGGCTATCAGAATATGGTAGGTAGGGAAACCGGAAGCAGACCTATTATTTTTTTGGCCTTAGCTGAACATCGATTAGTGTGGTTAAACCACAAAATGATTTTGTGAACTCTTATCTCAGGGTAACATGTTTTCAAAAATAATTTAAGAGTGTGGAATCTGGTGAAGCATCTGAACTTCTAACAGCTTCAAACTGTTACGACTGACATTTTAAAAAAGTAATACAAATTTGATGCAGCCTCAAAAAAAGGAAGCGGGTGGGCCGTCGGGTTATTTGTGGTTTTATGGAATGGACGGAGCAACAACAAAATATCGAATCGGTTCTTAAAACAATATTCAAAATAATATAGGTTTTCTCGGTCAATTTCGGCAAATGAGCAGCCAATTTAATTTTCGTGCGTTCGAATTGAAGCTATTTTGCCTCTCCAGTTGTTACTGCGTTTCAAATTCAGAATTCGGCCATTCAATTTCGTTTTGAGGCATTCCAATTCCTTTAGCACTGTGTTCAATTTAGCATATCGTCATTCTTTTTCGTGACACACAATCATCATTCAATTTAGCAACGCTGGTTCGACTGGAGATTTTACTGATTTAATTTTTTTCAATTTCGTAAAGAGGCAATCAATTTCGCTTAAAGAGAATTCATATAAGTACGACTAAAGAAATACGAATAAACAGATAAACTGTACTAGGCAACTGTTTCGTATCTTCACTTTAATTCAGGCAAACCTTGTTTTCTTTATTTATGCTTCCAGTAGACTTTACATGGGGCCAATGAGGTTTTTTCTTCTTATTTGTTTTCTTCTTCATTCTTTTTTTTTTTTGGGGGGGGATCTTTATTGGTTAACTGACCAAGACCTAATTTTGTATTGTGTTTGAATGGGGTGTTTCTTTATGTTTTTCCTGTTTTTTTTTTTTTATTGTTTATGTTGTTTCTTCCTCAACCATCAATCTGTTGGCGTGCCAGACATCTTGGCATATATGTTTGGGTGTGGTTGTACCACTGCATGCACTTCACTTGGGTGATGACATCAACGCTCTGGATGGCTGCTTGTTGAAGGAGACTGCACCTCCACTGCTGCATGTTCATTCCTGCTTGCTGGGCAGCCTGTCTGTCTCCGACACGTTGTTGCCACTCAGGTAACCCAAGGATGCGTTTAACTGCAGCCTTGAATGCAGAGTGTGCCATCTCCGTGCTGTTCAGAAATGGGGAGTAGGGAGGGAGGCGCTTCAGCTGGATCATTGGGTTGGCACCTTCAGGGAGTTGGGCTCGCACCTGAGGCCTCGCATTGTCGTATATGAGGTAAATGGGTTTGTCGTCTGGGAAAACTGCATCACACTCTTGAATTGTGTCCGCAAGAAACTCCTCGAATCTCTCTCGCGTCACAGTTTCGAATGCGATTCGGTGGTGCACCAAGCCTACTTCACTAGAAACAGCGATGGTGACATTGCAATTTCTCCCTCGTTGTCTGTCGACGACTCGTCTTGCAGCGATCCCTCGTGGAGCTCTACCCTGGGAGCGTCGAGTCCAGACGTTATAACCTGTCTCGTCAATGAAGACTAGATGCGCCAGAACACCATGCTGCAGGAATCACTCACCATACTGGACGCGTTGATCAAGAACTTCAGGGGAATTTCTTGCATCAGGGACGTCCTCCACTAGTTTCAGTGTAATCATCATCCCATCCAAGGCCCTGGCTATGGTGGCAGTAGAAACCTGGGGCTTCTCTGGCAGATGCTCACTCAAACTAGCCTTCATTTGTTGAAGTGTCAAGACGGGATTAGCGTCAAGGATGCCTTGCAGATGGTTTCGCATTTCATCATCCATCTTGCTGTGGGTTGCTCCTCCTCTTGCCAGCGTCTCTCGCCTTCCAGTCCTCAAATATGTTGCAACAATTGATCTGGCTGTGGACTTGTTGATGTTCAAATTGACCGCAAGCTCAAGGTAGTCTTGCTCGTTTCCCTCGAAGGCCTCAATCAACCTTTCTCGATCTACCTGGGCCACTCTAGCGTAGCGACCACGAGCTGCCATTTCTAGAAATATGCGTGTAAAAATGTAGCGAAAGCTCGTCTTCGAAGTACATCGGCAAAGTGACTCAAGTGCCAAAAAGTGAACCGCATTTATGCCTTCAACATTCTTAAGGAAACAAAAATTTAACAAAGCGTTTTTTAGATTGCACAAATTCCAGAAATGACTGCCCAAAAATGAATTTGATTGACTAAACACACGCCTCAAAAAGCTCCTGCGAATTTGAATACTGCTTTGTTGAATTTTTAAATTGCATGATTATTTTGTTAAATCGAATGACGCAACAGTACATTTGACTGGTCATAAAACGAAATCGAATGACCCTTTTCAGTAGCATTTGATTTCGCGCGAAATAGAATAGCGTAGTGGTTAAATTGGCTGCTCATTTGCCGAAATTGACCGAGAAAACCTATAGAAACGGTAAAACGGTTTGAGCTGAAACTAATTGCTGTTGTTGCAGCCACTCACTGCTTCCAAATAGGGGAATATACATTAATTTTCTCTTCTTAAACAAGTTTGCAAACAAAAAAGAGGGTCCTTCAATTTGATGAGACTTTTGATATGTTTTTAGTTATACAGCAATTATCT
Organism: Patiria miniata; assembly: GCF_015706575.1. NCBI lineage: Eukaryota > Metazoa > Echinodermata > Asteroidea > Valvatida > Asterinidae > Patiria > Patiria miniata. Next base: position 14,570,607 of record NW_024037058.1, on the reverse strand, counting down.
AATCGGCCCGTAATGTGTACATGTGCTCGTAATCTCGTTTGTTTAGTTAAAAATAAACAAGTAATGCTCATTCAGAACATATTGAACAAACCTATGTAATCTAAATACCATTCTTCTTGTGTAGGTAACAACAGCTGTGCAGGTTAAAATCCCCCCCCCAAAAAAGAATAGATAATAAATAAATGGATTAAATTAGAATAGGCCTATATAGGTTTTCCTGGCTATTTTAAAACGTTCGTCATTCGAATTCACCATTTCTAATATTCATATTCGTCAATCACCAACGATTCAGTGCACTTCCAACGTTTAATTTCGTCTTTTGTGTGACAATTTAAAGTTCAGTTCAAGCGATTCAAACAACAAGTACACGTTTTCGTACCGGAGTATCGATCAGTTCGTCTAGTCCACGCCAAACCTTGTTAGTCAAGAAATCAAATTCGTCTTATTGATTTATATACAACGAATTCGATTTCTGATTTCTGAATTTTTAGATATGGTACATCATAATCTACATGTCTGGAAAGGTTTATAAAATTCGGCGGACCAGATCGCGTATCTCGAAAACTAAAGCGTTTTCGGCATCTTGTCCCACGGACTATAAATCGCACGGTCACACGTTTTATTTTATAAGCAGACACACGTATCCATTGTGAACAAGCAGTTGCACAAATTAAACTGGCTATTTGAACTGTGGCGTAGCAAGGGGGGGGGGGGGACCCACAAATTCCAAGTGCCTCCCAGGTGCCCCCTCCCCACCAAAAATCAGAAATTTGCCGCTTGCCAAGGAAGTGTCTTTTGAAAGTATTTTGTTGAGATAATTATGTTTTGACTTCCCTTAATCGTACGACTTTATTAAATTTGCATAAATTGAAAACCAAAACAGCGCTCTCTAGCGTCAAAATATGTCCAGTCCAGCCTTTACTTGACATTTGGGGGAAATGTTGTTGTTGGGTCCGTCCTTGGTGCCCCCTCATAACATGCTGGACCTCCCCCCCCCCCGGAAAAACCTTGGCGACGCCAATGTACAGGGTGAGTAAAAAAAAAAGCGGAACCTAAACCCCCAAAATTATATTTCACATTCAAAGAAATAGGTAACGCCAAAATTAATAATGACTGGAAAGCCAATTTCGTAAGGTATACTTTCAGATGAAAAAAAAAATGACTGAAATTGGTCAATCCGTTCAGAATACATCAACATTTAAACACAATGACCCTAAAACCTGTCTTGTCCAAAAAAAATACGATTTCAAGAATCGTCGTCACAATTGTCTTCAAACATCACCAGCGATAAAATCTCAGTTAAAACGTTAAACAAATATTCAACAGAATCCCTTTGAAGGCCCTTCCTTTAGAAAAAAAGGAGCTTTGATAAATCAAATTGTTTGCCAAACCAGGGTTGTTAATGAAAATAGTATGTACTACAATAGGTGAAAGTTGTTGAAACAATTATTCTGTGTCATTTCCTTTGTTGTTCCAAACTGTCAAAACACACAATGAATTGCTTTTTTTTGGACGAGACAGGTTTTAAGGACATTGTGTTTAAATGGTGATATTCTTCGAACGGATTGAGCAATTTCAGTATTTTTTTTCATCTAAAAATAGCTTATGAAATTGGCTTTTTTATTCATTATTATTTTTGGTGCTACATATTTTTTTAAAATATGAAATATATTTGATGGGGTTTAGGTTCTGCTTTTTTGACTCACCCTGTATTTGAGGGGTTGTTTAGTACGTAAAGGCCTACAGCTGCAAAACGAATGTGACTCGAACTTTTAGCTTTACTTTTTAATAATAATAAATGGTGCCTCTCCTTTAAACGTGCACTTTATAAATTGTTGCAAAAAAGAACGTTTTTAATGTGTTCAAAGTTAAACACATATATGGTTTACATGAACACTCTTCTCGGCATGGGCATACCATAAAGGCTTGAAATAAAATTAGAATATTAAACCACACGTGCTGTAATCTTGCACGCGCAACGACCCAACTTTCTCTTTGAATAGAAATGAATAGTTCCATTGCGGTACCCGCTGCTATATCAGATTCGAACCAGCCACCCGATCTCGCAAGCTCGGTGGTCGAGCGGTAAGAGGTCGTGGGTTCGAGTCCCACCCGAATGATTTTTCTCTAACTTTCACTTGGGAGGTAACAAATTGAGTATACATTGTTTACACGTCGGTGACGTGCAAAGAAACCTAATATTAATTTTCTCTATTTCAGATTTGGGCCATGTAAAAATAGATTTTATTGAAATTAACCACGGATCCTACACACAAGGATTAACGACTTAGCCAAACTCCTGGTTAGACGCGCGATAACGGCCCATACAGGTTATTTATTTATTTCTTATTTATCCTGGGTGATCCATTCAGTGAGAAAAGCTCACTGATCTCCCATGGATCCCAGCTCACACAAAACTACTATTAAAATACAATTAAAAGTACACATGTACAATGTAAGAATGTTAAAAAATTCATTGAAATAAACTTAAATAAAATAGGAATTACACAGATCAACAGACATTTACAATACAATACAAACATCGCTGCGAGATGACATCGCCCCCCTCCCCTGTTTTTTTTTGTTTTTTTCCGCTTATTTTTTTTTTTTTTAACTGAGCTGTTTGAGTTGTTTGACGAAGTAATTAAGACTTGTTGGATGCGGAGATTTCAAATGTTGCGGTAATTTATTCCAACCCTGGGCACCCCTGAATTCCATTTTCTGTTCTAGGGAGTGGAAGTACCACATTGCCAACAGTGCTATTCCTAGTTCGATGACAATGTAGTTCACTGACTGGAACAAAAACTTCGCCAAGATAACTAGGAACATTGCCTGATAAACACTTAAAAACCCTGGTATTAATATGAATGTCTCTTCTTTCATGTAGAGTTTTCCAACCTAGTTCACTACGTACAGCTGATGCTGATGTTCTGGATGGGACCCTAAGAATAGCCCTTCCTGCTCTATTCAAAAGTACATCAAGCCGTTGTATCAAGGTTTTGGAAGCACTACTCCATATAAGATCACAATAATCAAACTGAGGGAAAATAAGGCTTTTCACAATACGGTTAAGGGTTTGTGTAGGTAAGACATTTTTAAGTCTATTCAAAATACCTATTCTTTTAGAGACAGAAGATGCTACATGGTCTATATGTTCTATCCATTTAATTTTACAATCAATATGAACACCAAGATATTTATAAGTGGTTACTTGTTCCAGGCAATTGTTATTTACATAAATATCAATATTGGGATGTTCACATCTGGCAAGTTTTTGGGATGAACCAATCAACATGCTTTTGGACTTGGTAGTATTCAATTTTAATCTATTGTCATTGAGCCAGTTTGATATTTTCTGCAGGTCATGGTTTAGATACAAGTTAATCTGACGAATATCTTTACTTGAGTAAAAAATAGAAGTGTCATCAGCATAAAGGACAATTTTAGTATGCTCAGTCACTGACGTGATGTCATTAATAAATATAGAAAATAATAATGGGCCCAAGATAGTTCCTTGTGGGACTCCAAAATTGATAGCATCAGATTTGTTCGATAAGACATTCCCAATTTTAGTTACCTGTGTCCTTCCATGAAGGTAAGACCGGAACCAGTCGAGCTCCAGACCTCTTACGCTATATTGTGTAATTTGTTAAGCAAAATTGTGTGATTGACAGTGTCAAAAGCTTTACGAAGATCTAAAAACACTGCTCCAATAAATATACCACTGTCCATCTGCTTGAGTAAAAAGTCTGAGACATCAAGGAGTGCTGTTTGTGTGGAATGAAGAGGTCTGAAGCCCGACTGTTCCTGTGCTAAGCAGTCATTTACTGTAAGAAAATGAGAAAACTGATTATGAACAATACGCTCAAAAATGTTCATAACAGTTGATATAACTGAAATGGGTCTGTATTGATTAGGGTCATGAATTACACCACCTTTGTGGATAGGAGTAACCTTGGCCAATTTCCATTCATGGGGAAAAATACCACTTTGCAAACTTAATTGAAATATTACAGCAAGTGGTTTGGCAAGACCATAAGCACCAGATTTTAAAAAACGGCCATTAATCCCATCCATACCAAAGGCTTTCCCAGCAGGTATTTTCCTAAGAAGCTTCAATACTTCGCTGGTAGAAACTGGGCAAAATTTAAAGTTTTGTTGATCGTTAATCAGACTGTTGTTCTCATTCAATTCTGTATCAACTTCTAAAATAGTGTCAAACTAGCTGTCCTGAATTTGGCCCACACTAGCAAAATGTTTATTAAAGCAATTTGCAACATCGTGATTCTTTTCTTTGTCTCCGGTGTGAGTGTAAGTATGAGTTGATTTCTTACTCGACAGCAGGCTTTTGAGAGTGGTCCACATTTTTTTAGTATTCCCTTTATTGTCATAAATAATTTTGTTGTAATACTGTCTCTTAAGTTTAACACCCAGATTATTTAATCTATTTCGAAGAACCTTTGCTGTTCCATAAAGCTCATCGTTCTTGGCTATGTTAGCAAGATGTTTGGCCCTCATAGATTTTCGTCGCAGTTCCAAATATTCGTCATTGATCCATTCAGTTTTCTTTGTGCAAACTCTCAGACTTTTAACTGGGCTATAAATGTCACAAACACACATTAGCATATCCTTAAAAACATTCCATGCAGTATTTGGTCCTATAAATTGTTTTAGTATATCCCATGGTTGATGTCTAAGATCATGATTAAAAGCTTCTTCGTTAAAATTTCGAAATGACCGAGCACGAATATATTTATGACCTCCGGATATTTTTACAGACTTTCGAACAGCATAAATCAATGAATGGTCGCTAAGATTAACCTCTAATGTTCCTGAATTAGTGTACATAGATGGTTGATTGGCCCAGACATGATCTATACAGGTAGAAGTATGCAGTGTTATTCTAGTAGGACATGTAATTAATTGATTCAGTTCATAATTATTAAAAAGCTGTATCAATTTTGTCCAATGACTTGAACTTGGAGTCAAATAATCAGCATTAAAATCGCCCAAGCAGGTCATTTCCGGGGGAGTTCTTGAGTTATACATATTTGTGACATCATCAAGAATAGCTGGAAAATCCTCGAAGAATGTCTCATTATCTGGTGGTCGATAAACACAGCCAATAATCAGTGGTCTTGTTGAAGGCAGCTGGATCTCCAACGATATTGATTCAACTTTGTTCATACTGTCAGTAGGGAGTATCTTGTGGTTAACTGTATCCCTGACAAATACTGCAACTCCACCTCCAAAGCGATTCCGATCATTCCTGTAAAGTTTATAGTTGGGTATTTCAAGTTCCTGGGTAGCTTTTGAATCATTCAGCCATGTTTCAACAAGGCCAATGAGATGGGGCTTTGTCTCGACCGCTAGCAATCGTATTTCTTCCAACTTCGGAAGAAACGATCGAACATTTAAACATATTAATTTCATGCCTTTTGCTGTTTTAAAGGGTTCGATCACAGTATTCATTGCTTGGCTGTGTGTACGGTCGTGGAAGCTCTAAGTTGTCTGATAAGTAAATGCTACTCACAGGAATGGGAATTATATTTCTTGATTGTTGTGGCGGACGACACCATAAGTTATTTTGACGACTTTAATATTAGCAATAATATGAATATTGGTCAACAAAGACCTACACAGCTTAAAGCTCACTGCGCGCGGCTTTCAAATTTGCAGGGCTCTGTGCCTGATCTGGTGTTTAATTCTGTCAAGCCAGCTAATTATATTTCTGAATATTCATGATCCTATGTTTTTGGCCTTTATTATTGAATTCTGATAAGTCATAACTACACAACCATGTTAACGCCGAGCACAATATCTTTAGCTTTAAAATGAACTTTGAAATGTCGCATTTGTTTGATCGGTTCGGGACCACATCTCAGTATAAAACCTTTTGACAAAAGTCTAATTAAAAACGTGATTTGGGTAAACGGCGTTTTCTCGTAAAAGGTGTCACATTATTTTGACGTTTATTTCCCGGGTAAATACTTCATCTTTGACAACAAAAACTGCACAATGCCATCTATTATATCCTGAAGTATTTATTTATTTTTAAACAATTTTGGAACAAGTATATCTTACCTAGTGGTTTTTGCTTAATTTTTGTGTGTGAATATTTCCGTTTTATAAGGCAAGGACAACCAAGGTGCAGTAATTTTAACTCATGTGAAGCAAATACATAATGTATAGATGTCATGCGAAAAATCGACAAAATGGCACATGCACCTGGAACATTCCAACGGGCCCATTATCACGCGTCCAACCAAATAAGGTAAGTCCGTTCAGTGCAGTACTAGAGCTCAGAACAGTCGTTCGTTTATAGGATCCGTGAATTAACTTATGCTTGTAGAAAAATTCATGTTTAGATAAGGCCAAAAAAAAAAAGTCTCCGGTTTCTGGTATGGAGCTTTCCCAAAAAGTGGTGCGGCGACGCGGCTTTTTTTTTTTTTTTACCTGATTTTTTGCTTCAAATGTCGGCTGATGACTGCAAATGGTGCCCGACTAAACTTAGTGCAAATGTATGGGAGTCCAGAGAGGCCACATAAAGCTTATTCTCGACCATAACCCAATCTAAAAACACGTTAAAACTGTGCAGCAGCAGAATTCCAGTCAAACCAGTGAGTTTGGCGGTTTTGAGACATCATCTTTCATTGAAAAAACAACTTTTTCATTTTGCCGACGCGCATGGCTACGGCGACGCGCGCGCATACCAGAAACCGGAGACTTTTTTTTTTTGGCCTAACCTGCAAAGCTTTACCCTCATTAGTAAAAACAAAGTTTCTACTGTCCGTGAACGAGCATTTCTTTGCATGCATGAAAAAAACACCGTTCTGCTGCGAACACTCATTTGGGCTCGGAACGGAAAACAGTAAGTGCACAAACAGAAAAACATAAGCGTTTAAACATGTTTAGTGTGCAGATCCGTTAAGGAAGCGTTTAGGCCTATAAGTTACACACGATGTTTAGTGTTCCTAAACAAAACCGTTCACGAAACATTTACAATAAACACAAGCTAAACACGAGACGATTACAATGTGTAATCGACATGTTGGTAATTTGCTTTCCTGGAAGTTAAATTTCAGTTGCAAGTAGCAGCAAAACTGCAACCCGCTACCAAAGTCTTTGTCTTTGTCTCAAAGATACCTGAAATGCGACTCAAAATTGAGCCTCTTAAAACGTATTAAACGTTTATTAGTGGAGCTGCTTAGGTCCAAATGATACCATATGTTTGTATGAATAAAGCATGGCATTTGCTTTTTCTACCACTTTCGAAGCATTTACTCGCATCAGTATGAATGAAAATTAAGCAAACACTTTTACTAAAAACCATTTGCTCTTGAGTAAATGGCCTGCAAAATGTAAAGCTTTACATGTTTATAAGTTTGCAGAAAATAACACTATCATAACCGAAACGGAAAGCGGCACCGGGGAGGGTCACGTGCTGGAGGACCGATACAAAAAAAGCGCATCAAACGCGACGAACGCAATGCCGTTTACGTGCACAATGCGCTGTGCATCGGCACCCATGGTCTACATGTGGATTGGGTTTTCTACGGTGGCCCTGGAACGACATTTTAATATTGACCTTTTTAATGTGAACCTTGTAACCTCTTAATATTGACGTTATACCTTCGCAATATGCACGTTGCACGTGGCTTAATATCGCATTTTGGCAGTTGTTCCTTCTTAATGTGAATGTTCCAACTTGTTAATATTCACGTTCGATCTTGTCAATGTACACCATTGATCATGCTTGATGTCAACGTTGCACCTTGCTTCTTCGCAATATGAACCATGTACCTTCGCATTGTGAACGTTTGACCTTGCATCTTGTTAATATCATTGTTGAACCGTCCTCCTTCGCAATGTGAATCATGCATTCTAAAAAGTACGAAGTCCTTGCCAAGCCCTATAGTTAGACAACCAGTTATGATGGAGTTTCAATCTGACGGCTGTTTAATGTCACTTAACCTGGGCGTCTACCTTGTAGTGATTTTTATCATGACTCAAGGCTCTCTCTTTTATTTCACTCATCTTTTATAATTCATGTTCAGGCTAACCATAACCCAAGGTTGGGCATACATGTAAAAAAATACATCCTGAAGAAAATTTGTCATTGTTTCAAATAACCCGATCTAATCATTTCAACCGTTTACTATACACAAATTTATACCGGTTTGCTTTCTGAATGTTATATGATTTCTTTCTTCCTGTACTTTCATCTTTGCCATATCCCAATAATTTTTGACTCGCCAACAGGGCTCCTTACCAAATAGTATGAGGATCCCCGCTGTTTTGACGAGCATTTTGACGCTGTTTTGACGAACCCTACATACCCCCCTCCCTTTCCCCGGATATCCGCGCCTGACCGCAACATGAAGAATATTCGCAATTGGCTGACGACCAGTCATGTATGCATGAACTCCAAGCAAACAACTTCGTAAAGGGTGGCCCGGCAACACGTGATTCGCGCTCAACGCAACGGTGCGGTCGTGATGCGGCGCTCTCTCGCGGTGGCGGGTTATCGCTGCAGTGGGTAATTGCGCTTTCAATTTTCAGTCCCTACCTGATTCCGTGGGTTTTCCCCAGACTATTCTTCTGGGGTTTTCCTCCCACCTCTAAAACTGTAATTTCTTCTCATTGTCTTCTCTCTACGTTTTTTTTTTCGGGGTTTGCGAGCTACAGTGCCTGGGGCATGCACTTTTGAGGATCCTTGGTTTCATTACCAGAAAAAAAAATATTTATTGTTTACTTCGTTTCGTATGAATATAAAGGAGTAAATGCTTCAGATTTCAAATATGCACTTGTCATTTACAAGGCTGGGTTGGGGCAACCTTGAAATTATAAAGTAAAATACTTCTGCGCAAAAATTACTGCATTTATTAAAGTTCATAAAGTACAAATGATACCATGTTCGTATGAATAAAACATGGCATTTGCTTTTGCTACCATTCTGAAGCATTTACTCGCATCTGTATGAATGAAAATTAAGCAAACACTTTTACTAAAAACCGTTTGCTAAATTCTGAAAATAATTACTTTTACCTTTTAGCCTTTGCTACACTATAAGCGTTTACTTCGTTTCTTATGAATAAAAAGGAGTAAATGCTACACATTTTAAATATTTACTTGTCATATTTCAAGGTTGGGTTGGGGCTACCTTGAAAATATGAAAGCACATAATTATGCGCAAAAATTACTGCATTTATTAATGTTAATCGCGAAAAAGTACAAATAATCCCATACGGTAGTTCGTATGAATATAAACTGGCATTTGCATTACTCCCATCTGTACGTTTCGTATGAATATAAAGGAGTAAATGCTTCAGATTTCAAATATGCACTTGTCATTCACAAGGCTGGGTAGGGGCAACCTTGAAATTATAAAGCAAATAATTCTGCGCAAAAGCTACAGCATTTATTATATGTTAATCGCGAAAAATTAATATTAACAAAGTTCATAAAGTACAAATGATACCATGTTCGTATGAATAAAACATGGCATTTGCTTTTACTGGTACTTCCAATTTTGAAGCATTTACTCGCATCTGTATGAATGAAAATTAAGCAAACACGTTCGTGTAGGTTTTATATGAATTAATCCCTAAACTCTATGATTTCAGAATAAATACAAGATTTCTATTGTTTTAGCCACTGTGACCTTGACCCTTGACCTTTCGGCCCCCAATGCGATAGGCCTATGACCAAGAACGATCAACAAACCAAATTTGAAGTTCACATGTAAAGTATTTCTCAAGTTATCGCGCTGACAAAATTTCTTTTGTTTTAGCCACTGTGACCTTGACCCTTGACCTTTTGGCCCCAAATGCAAAGGCTTCTTAGGATTGCCAAGGACAATACACGAACCAAATTTGAAGTTCATATGTTTAAGTATTTCTCAAGTTATCGCGCTGACAAGATTTGTCCGGACACACACACACACACCCAGGTTTACGTAACATACCTTGTGTGGACATTCCTTTGTTTTCGTGTAGTTAAGAAAACTCGGTACAAAAAATAACTTCACTTAAACTGTGAAAACTCTTTCAACCCAATTTTTTTTCTATGAATCCCTATAGTGTTTCTCTTCCTTCTGCTACGGATAAACCTAACCCAAAAATGCCTCTAAACCTGTTTTCCAGAAAGGGCAAAACGTTATGTGGACACGGCTTAGTCCACATAACGTTAACACAACCTGCATTATGTGGACATCTTTTGTTCACAAGTCCACATAGGGAATGTAAGACAAACTCACACACCCACCCACCCACGGAAGGACAAGGCGGAAACAGTATGCCCCTTCGGCTTCGCCGCGGGGCATAAAAACGCCTGAAAGGGCACCCCCTAGCACGTCCAAGAAAGTTAGAAGAGCACTTTCAAGAAATCCTTCATTGGGCCGCCCCTAATTCCCCTCCCTCTCCTTGTGATCCCCATAGTGTTTATAATACATGCACAATTAGGAAATGCCGCCATTGTAAGTATACAGGGTGAGTGAACAAAAAAGGAAACCCAAATGGCGGGACCATTTTCTTAATAACGTTTTGCATGTAGTACTTTCAAAATCTAGGATATGAAAGCCGATTCATAAGCTTTCTTTTAGTACAAGAATCATTCAAATCACTCATATGTACTTTTCAAGTTACGGAATTTTAAACACAACCACTGTTTTAAAGTTCTGTCCACGTATCACAAAAATGGTGTGTGTTCTTTCAGCAAAACGAAAACAATTCCAGCGCATCCCCCTATATGTGAATTGTTTTCGTTTTGCTGACAGAACTTTTAAGACGGTGTTTGTGTTTAAAATTCTGTAACTTGCAAAGTACATAAGTGATTTGAATGACTCTTGTACTAAAACAAAGCTTATAAATTGGGCTTTCATATCTTGATTTTGATAGTGCTACATGCAGAACTTCATTAAAAAAATTTGTCTTGCCATTTGGGTTTCCTTTTTTTGACTCACCCTGTGTAAGTTACTTGTAGACAATCATAACAATTTAGATATGATTTTTTTTATAGCCGCCTACTTTAAAATGTAGCTCCACCCCTAAAGGGCAACAATTAGTTTTGCAACCGTTTAAACTTATCTTTACAGTGTATGGTAAACATAGTTAACCGATGGAAAAGTTGTGTTTTTACCAGCAAAAATGATGATTTTCCCTCGTTTGAATCAAGCTGCTCTAATGTACCGCCTCTTTACATATTTAGGCCACGCCCGCAAAAGGGTGAAAATAACACGTTAGAATGTTAGAATTTACAAAGTGAATGTAAAATACAGTTTTCTGAGTTTTCTTTTTTTGCACTCCCCTTTTTGAAAAATCAAGCTCCGCCCCCCAAATGGGCAAGATCCAAGATGCGTTCACCTCTAAAAATTATGTTCGCCCATTTCAATTTGACATGCCAATTTTCAGAATTTTACCACCAAACTGAATGATGTTTTCCATATTAGAACCAAACTGCTAATATATACCGCCTCTTTTACCATTTAGGTAAAAATGGGTGGAAAATTAACAGGTGTTAGAATGCTAGAATGTCTTATTTCATGTTTAAGTTTATTTCAAAGCGTAAAAAAAACAAGGAAATTTGATGTTAAATACAGTTTTCATGAGTTTGTATTGTTTGCACCCCCTTTTTTGAAAAATCAAGCTCCGCCCCCAAAATGGGCAAGATCCAGGATGGGTCCCGATCTTAAAATGATTTTTAGCCCATTTTGACCCCACATGCCAAATTTCATGCTTTTACCACAAAGTGCACGATTTTTCGCTTAGCAGCTCCACTATATAAACTGTTGCAAAATATAGCGTTTATATAATGCGTTCAAACTTTAAGCACAAGATATTGTACAATGTGAAAATTTCGTAAGAGTATTAGAGGTATGTACTCACACTGCCTCAGCTGATCGCACGATTTGAATTCGATCCACAAAACTTGTTCTCTCCCAAACAAGAACGAAAACCGTGATGAAAATCACCAGTTTGAGCATCGCGCGTTTCTGTTTGGAGAGATGCATCCTGCAGTCCAATATCAAATCTCCAGCCTCATTTGGGTGAAATATTGATATCGGATTTGGCAACCAAAAATTCCCCTGACAAAAATATGGAGAATGTGAAGCTGTGCATCGGGAAAAGCACTGGCTCTCTAGAATTCGCCCATTTTGTCCACAAATATATGAGTGGATTGCCGATGAGTAGTGTCACAATCACAAACTATCGATCGTTGTTCACAAATGTAAATTTGATCTGGGCAGCCATAGGCCTATTGATGTTTATCTTTGTTAGCCAAAAATAGGAGGCAACCAAAAATTCCCCTGACAAAAATATGGAGAATGTGAAGCTGTGCCACAATCACAAACTATCGATCGTTGTTCACAAATGTAAATTTGATCTGGGCAGCCATAGGCCTATTGATGTTTATCTTTGTTAGCCAAAAATAGGAGGCAACCAAAAATTCCCCTGACAAAAATATGGAGAATGTGAAGCTGTGCATCGGGAAAAGCACTGGCTCTCTAGAATTCGCCCATTTTGTCCATTGATGTTGGACTATGGGCAGCCATAGGCCTATTGATGTTTATCTTTGTTAGCCAAAAATAGGAGGCGCCCTTTATTATTATTATTATTTATTTAGCCATTCTCACAACATTATAAAGAAAGGCAAGGAACAGCAAAAGTACAAGTACTGTGGTCCGAGGACCTGCTGCACCGTTATGACTTTATTGCGAAACAAAGATAGGGCGAAACTTATTTTCACGTAAATATATATAGGACGAAACAAATACATATATAGGACGAAATAAATTAATATAACAACTAAACAAATAAACACAGAACAAATAAATATATGAGACAAATCAATGTAAGATGAAACAAATAAAAATAGGACGAACTAGCTTCCTTTTATAATCTTCGTCCTATCTGTTTCGTCCTATATTTATTTGTTTCATTCTATATTGATTTGTTTCGTCCTATATTTATTTGTCAATGTTTTATTTTCGTCCTATAGGCCGTATTTATTTGTTTCGCAATAAAGTCATTAAAAAAGGTTGCGCAAATTGAGTGCGCCTGCACAATAAGCTCTGGCCATCTTGCATGAAAATTTTGCTAAAAACTAATTATGCAACTAGACTGCGTATGATCTCGAGAAACTGGCCAATCAAGCCCCTCCGTAATTAGGCCTATGTTGACAACAAAACACAAGAAAATAAAAATCATCAAAACACAAGACTTATTTTTAAAATCATCCTTCTGACATGCATGATTTTGCAATTTAATTTACCATCGCAACAAATTGGAAAATAAAACATCCCCTCCCCCACAAGGTTGGATAGGAAGTCAAACAAAATGATTATAACGTTATTTTATCTTATTATATTAACATTTTCTGATTTCAATGCTAAAATAGCAGGCCTTCTTTGCGAATTATCGAGATATTAGTCCTCATTAACACAGCAATGGGAAAAAGGGCAAAGTAAACAAAAACTCCAGCTGGCTTATTATAAAACAGGTTTTTTTTTCTCGCCTTCAATCCACACTGTGCGAAATAAAACAATTTTTTTAGATTGATGAAAACATTTACAAATTTTACATCAATCAGACGTATGTGACTCTTTAAACTACATGTAGTCCCAAAATTAATAGAATCTCAATGTGATATTTGTAAAACTATTCCTCAAAACAAAAACAAACAAACACAACTGCATTAGTCTAGAATGAGTTAATGATAGAAACACATGATCAGCATTTGTTTGTTTTTTTGCAATCATACAATCCACAACTGTTATTTATATAATAAAATTAGGCACATCTCTGATTTAAATCTGAAAAGCAAGTCTTCCTATACCTACTTAGAGCATTCAATAGCTACGCAAGCTGCAAGGCTACTAAGTTGAAACAAGAGTTCTGTTCTAACAACTCGCGTTTTTTCCCCACCTCCCAACACCACTGTGAGAAAATTGAAGAAACAATCCACTGGTTCAACTCTGGCCCTGCAGGGGGTCCCCCAGAAATGTCGTGTACGAATGTATTCTTTAATTTCTGAAACTACTTAACATGACTATTTCGTCTTGACGGAGCATATAACTATATCTTGTGTACATTCAGTAAAAACGCCATGGAAATCCGTTCATGCAAACTAGAGATCTTACAGATTATACAAAGCTATGGGTTTTCACCCATTCCAATGGGATGGATTTTACACAGTTAACTGCATTTACATCAGAGTGAAAAGGCCCACGACAATCTGATGCACTGATATCATTAACTGTGTAAATCCCATTGAAAAAAAATGTATTACCATTTTTTTCTACAACTGGAGGTTTTTGGTTCGGCATAAAATAAAAGTTGGCACCAACTGAACAGAAGACATTCGGTTGATAAGTTTTTGCAGATCTGAACATAACACTAAAACAATCACTATGGTATAAATGTAATGTCTCATAAATGCAAACTCCTTCAAACTCTCGAAGATCTAGCAGGAAATCAAACATTTTAAAGTAGGGAGTTTTGATGATTTAAATTATCCACAGTAAAATTGAAAATGACCCAGAAAATCCATATATTTACGGGAATACTACAACTAAGACTGCAAAGAAAATACAGCAGCATGAGTAAAAGGAATAAAAAATAAGATTTGTAAAGAATGGGAAAATGGTGAAAATATCAGTCAATTAGGTATAATTAAAAGGATTTTATTGGATTTCACAATCCAAAATTTTGTGAAGAAAAAAAAGAAGCTAAAATTAAATGAGGAATGATATGTCTCTGTAGACAAAAAAATAACTAAAAATACTTATATAACTTTGGCTTATATCATAACATGAAAATGATTAACATATAACAATCCATATTTGTTATGCACCAATCTGCTGCTATACAATGTTTTATACTTCAATTTCTTAAACAATCATATTTCAAAAATAATCCTTTGCATATTGGGGTATATTTTTGCCAGTGCCATGCAAGCAAGAAGTAATCTAGGTGCGAGGCTAAAAACGCACTCAACAAGCAGTCAACAACAAAATACACTTAATATCATTTATTCATAAAATTTCTTTAAACCAAATGTAAAAAAAATGAATTTTCATTAAAAAAACAACCCACAAAATTGGCAAAGCGTTTTTGGTTAAGAATACGTCTTGTTGGCGCTTAGTCTTTTTTTGGGCGTTCTCACAGCTGTCTGATTTCCAATATTGATCAATTCTTGTCGATACGTCATCAATATTCATCACCACTCATCAATATTCATCACCACTCATCAATATTCACCAACACTCCTCAATACTCTACTGTGACTGTCTTGGTCTTCAGGTATTCGTTCATCGCCTCCATACCTGAGGGGAAAAAAAGGGGGAAAATGACACTTTTAAGTACCCTATCCTGGCGTTAAGGTCACCCAACTTCTATCAGATCTCCAAATATTATGATCATGGCCAAGCTTTTGCAAACCATGGGATATCAAACTATGGAAGGTCAATGTTGCAAAAATAAAGGATAGTTATTGATCCAAGTAAAAATAGAAGGTACCTTTTGGGGACTTAAGTTACAGAGCTCGTATCAGGAGCTTGCAACACCATCACAGCGTCTTTATCAAATGGCGTTGTCAGAAGCTCCTGATATATTAGCTCTGTAACTTAAGTCCAATAAAAGGTACCTTCTACAGGGTGAGTAAAAAAAGCGAAACCCGAATGTCGGGACTATTGTTTTAGTGAAGTTCTGCATGTAGCACTTTCAACATCTAGGATATGAAAGCCCAATTCAAAAGCTTTCTTTTAGTACAAGAATCGTTCAATTCATTCATGTTTTTTTTACAAGTTACAGAATTTTAAACACAACCACCGTTTTAAAGTTCTGTCCATGATTTGAATGATTCTTGTATTGGATAATTGGATACAAATATTACCTAAGTCCTTGCCAAAGCCAGACTGCTTGAATCCGCCGAAGGGAGCAGCCACGTCGGTCTTGTTGTAGGTGTTGATAAAGACAGTGCCTGCGTTGAGCTTGTCGCTGCAGTACAGGGCCTTGCTGATGTCGTTGGTGAAGACACCGGAGGCCAGACCGTACTCGGTAGCGTTGGCGCTCCTCAACATGCCGTCAATGTCACTGCGGGCGGAGAAAAAGCCGACCGGGTTTATCAAAAGGAAAGGAAGGTAGTGATGGCTAGCCATTGGTCAGAAAGGAACATCTCTTAGTATAATGGAAGGTAATGATTTTATCAACCCCTCTTATTTTGCTAATTTTAGCACCAAACAAAAGAGTAGAAAAAGAGCTTCACAAAAATGTATTCTTGTATTAGGTTATCTCGAAAGAGTAAGCTGTAATAAGCTGACAAACATTACAAGTAGTGAAATGTGTACAAGCGGCCAAACCCCCCCCCCCCAAAAAAAAACACGACGGTTAAAGGGTTAAAGAAGCAGGATAAAGAGACTTTTGTTTTCTGACCTTGCGTTGAATTTGCTGACCACCATGACAGGGCCAAATGACTCCTCCTTTGCAATCATGTTGTCATCCTTCACGTTGGTGAAGACAGTGGGTTCCATGAACAGACCTGAAAAACATACAAAAAGACTCCACATTTGAAAATATCATTTACAGTGTTTTCCAAAACAAATTGCCTATCGCATTAGAGGTACAGCCCATCATTTGTGATTTATGCATTATGTTCGTTTGAAGCAACAAAAGAGCTCAAAATCTAAAGAAGGGTGCTGAACTAACCCGACGAAATTTCAGCTCAGCTTCAGCTGTATATTCCGAGAAACCAGTATTCTAGGATCTCCATTTCACATCAAAAATTGCCGAGTCATGTTTTGAATTGAGCCTGAATTCAGCGTCCGAGACACGTTCTCACTGAGCCGATTGCAGCTACGAGATGTCACACACTCAACCAACGAATTGTAGCAACCGTACGCGCGCGTGTGTTGTGTCAACGCTTCACTGAATAAAACAACGAACTACTGACGGAAATTTAGACGCATCGTTGGAAAGGCCTTCATTCAGGGAGTTTAGTCCCATTACTGTCTTTAAACCAAGTATGCTTTTCAACAAAAATTAAGTCAGTTACTTTTTGGATAGCTGCATAGCTAGCACACAATACGCCCCCAGTGCAGCACGCGAAGCGCCGTTGTATACTGCGTGCAAGTACTGTTGGCCGCCTGTATCGCATGCAGGCTCGGCAACAACAAAGACTTGTTTTTAAGAGAACTTCAACGAACAAAGTTGTGCCGTGCGTGTGCAATCCTTACAACATGTAAACTCGAGAGCACTAACAAGGTAAAAATCAATGCATTTCCACAGTTTTTTTTCTCTTTTTACAGTTTTTTTTGACGGCCAGAAAAAACCCAGAATTTTGTGAGAATTAAAACAAACACACCGGAATTCTGGTTAAAACCGGAAAAGTGGCATCTCTGAGAATGGCTGATATTTGACTGATGTGAAAAAAAAAAAAATTAGTCAACATTCTTCATGGAACCTCACAAATCGCCGCTTTTGACAAAAGTGTGGTATTTGACAAACAATATAACCCTATAAACTTATTTGATGCAAATAACAATGTGGATGTTTTTAAATATCTCCAAGGATACATGCATTGAAAAATTGCTACTCGGATAATCCGTTGTTGATGATCGAATACTCAAATATTCGGCAGAGCCCTATTGGTTCTTACCAGGTCTGTCCACCTGTTTGCCTCCGTAGACCAGCGTTGCTCCGTCCCTCTGACCAATCTCACAGTATTCAAGCAGCTTCTCCAGATGAGACCGGTGGTTCTGTGGGCCGTGGGCTGTGGACCGGTCTAAGGGGTCGCCGATCTTCATCTTCTTGATGTCTGTAATCTGATAAAACGACACCCCCGAAACGAATCATTTTGTGGACAATACTTCGTCGTGTGCCCAGCAGAAGGGCATATGTGCATATGCCCTTATGTAATAGCGCGTAATGACCAAAATGTTCCCAGTAAAAGGGCATATGCAGCAAACTGCCTCTATTTTAATGAAATTTAAACATTTTTGTCAGAAATTTCTACCAGTTGTTCCAAAACTTGTGATTCATACGTGTGACAAATTTCAAGTTCGTACGATTTATATTGCGTGTGGGGGAACATTGGATACATAATGCACGCGAGGGAACAATGGAACCTTTCAATGCAATTTTCTTGAAAGTGATTTTTGTATCAGAACACTCATATGCCCTTCTGCCGGGCACCCGACTTCTTTAAGAATTGTAAGCTTTGATACTTACTATCTGGGGCCAGTTATACAGAGCTGTATAAGCACATTGTTAAAGCTCAGATAATATTTGCTTCAGAAAAAGGGGACCGACCAAAATATCACAGTATTCCTATTGCTTCACTGGCTCCCAGCTGATTTTTGCTAAGCAGCACATAAATCTGCTGAAGCACAAACTTTCTTTCCTGCTTTTTGTTGTTGTTTCTTTTAGATTCTTAACTCTGGCTTTGCACTTCAAATTGATTTAAGAACTCTGGCCACAAATACTTCCTCAATGGGCCTTATTCACGAGTTGGCCATATTGAATTGAAAGCGAGGTAAAATCTTCATTTTTTTTACTTGCGATTAGAAATGAAAGTAATGAAATGAAGTAATTTATATTAATACCAGTGTGCTAACTGATGAACAATTGAAATTTTGTGATTGATCTTACCCTATGATTTTAAGCCACATCTAAAAAAATTATTGAAAGTGAGGTTTGGAATGAATCAATAGCCTGACACAAGGAATTTTTCAGTGGGGGGGGGGGGGGGGGGGGGGGGGGGGGGGGGGGGGGGCGTCATGTAGATCAATGATAACTTTTTTAGAAACTCGAAATCTCAGTGGGGGGGAGACTGGGGGGGGGGCGACAAGGTTTCATGGGGGGGCTGTCGCCCCCCCACGCCCCCGTGGCTACGCCACTGGTCTGACATCATCCCATTCAACAGTTTACAAGGCCTATTTACACATACAGGGTTATGTCGTAACGTCTGTGTCACGTGGCAATGTCGCTCGCGGATGTGTGAACAACTTTGATTTGAAAAATCACACGATAAGTTGCGTAAATGTAAAGGCGCTCATTGATTTGTGTGTGTGACATTATTGCGCGACAAAATCGCATATACGTTTGTGAATAGAATTCAGGGAACACTATCAAAATGTCTTCCTCTTGAATAAGGCCCATGATGACAAAGACAACTTTATTACGGATAGATAGATATGGGCCTTATTCATGAGTCGGCCATTTTTGTCGAGTTCCCTTAATGTAATTCATTAATTGTTAACTCTTGAATGGGATGGCGCCAGACTATTTATGCAGGCTCAATGCAGCCTTCTTTTACTGTCATTTATTTTTTAAATATGGCTTTAAACATTGGGGAATGTTCAATTACAAAATTGTTTAATTATTCATTGAAGCAGACTGGAATTTATTATAAATGAACTTGCTTTCATTTCTTTTCGCAAGTTCTTAAATTTAAGATTTTACCTAGATTTTACCTATCTTTCATTTCAATATGGCTGACTCGTGAATAAGGCCCATTAATGGCTCATGCACATTCAGATCATATTTAGTAATGAGCTAGCGAACACCAGTCACAAGTAATATGCGTTGCCATATGAAATGTTGGCTGGTAATCTGTTTTTTTGATCAGCAAGTATTTCTCTGCTTATTCTTTTTCTCGTAGTGGTTTTGAATTCGTTGACTAAATTCCCATCTGTGGAGACTTACCACTCTATCAATGAACTCATCGTGGATCTTGTCCTCTACGTACAGACGGCCAGCGGCGATGCAGTTCTCTCCTTTGTTGAAGAACACAGCTCCTAGAGCCTGAGGATGCAGATCATTAAATATAGAAACACTGTTGGTCGAGCGACAAAGCCAAATGCTGGATTCATAATCTATTTCAAACCTTGCAATATGTCAACCCGCAAGTAATGTTGTGTGAAACCGACCTGAAACCAAAACTCCAACTGAAACTGAAATCGGGTTGAGTTGGGTCAGTTTGTCCATCATTTCAGTCGGGTCGGGTCAAGTCGGTTTTTGACCCGACTGAGGGAAATTCACACGGTGCAATATTTATTGCAGAGTCACTGTGTTCAGTACGACCAAATGCGGTTTGCGGTCTATCACGCACGGTCCTTTAACATGCAGGCCTACCATTAGGTCACGTTGTGAGTACCACATGATTATGTTACTGAGAGACGAAGATTTTCATGCGGGTAGGTTCAGGCACAAAAAGCCAGATATTTGGTTTTTGGGTCAGTTAGGTTTCGGGTCGGTTCAGTTTTCCTTGAACTTTTGTCGGGTTGGATCAGGTTCGTCTTTGGGAGTTCAGATCAGTTTCGGTTCGGATTCGGTTTATATCTATAATGTTTCGGGTCGGTGTGGCCTGGACAACCCGACCCGATGCGCAACAAGTACCCCCTCAACGTTGACGAAGAGAGACAGAGAGATCTGAAAGACACGACTGCCATTACGAATGCGTATTCAAGTCTCAAAGATGTTACGAGTCTAAGCATATTAAATTAACAACAACAACAACAACAACCAAAAAGCCATACTTTGCCAGTGGTTGCTGCTGCCGTATCCCTTTGATACGCCTCTGGCTTACAAGGACGACTAGTTGCCACATACTATTGATTATATTGAGGCTCACCTGCTTGACAGCTGTGTCCATGTTGCAGTCGGCAAAGATGACCAGCGGAGACTTGCCTCCCAGCTCCAGGGAGCATTTCTTGAGGTTGCTCACAGCACAACTAACAATGAGAAATAAAAACACATTTACAAAGGTGTGATGCCAACATGTATACAGGATGCGCAGAGAATTTTGCTGCGACTAAAAATACTGCAAGTAAAACTTGCGCGATGCCCGTGGCATCCTGCCAGTTTGTATACGTGAACATGTACAGACAGTAAGGACAATTTTCAGTGACAGCCTTGATTTTGTACCCGGCAGGTACCAGTTCTCGGTTCAATGGAGAGTTAGGGTGAGACACTGGACTAACATATGTTAGAGTCATTAGCAATACTGAGATGAGCTCCGCAGAGACTTTGTAAACATCCAAACTGGAAATGATATTTTTTTGACGTTGGCCTTCTCTCCACAGACCACCTTTCAACTTTGGTTGAGATTGATGCTGAACTGTACAGTGAAATGGAGCACGCACACCCACTCAAGTGTGTATTTGCCTGCAATCGGGGACCCAGTCTTTTGTTTGTACTATAACTTTTTAGGAAGACCTCCCATATGTTTTGTACACATCACCAAATTGAGGACCCTTCGGGAATTGGGGACCCTATTGTCCTCTCTTGTTCAACGTCCCCCACTGAATGCAGAAACAAACTCCCACAAGGACACATACAGAAGTAATACGCGATCGCAATACCACCCCCCCCCCCCTTGAAAGCCAGGGGGATAAAAAGTTAACCAACCGTAGAGACTTTTAAAATCCAGTTATCCTAATTTTTTTCAAACCCAATAACGGTTATCGGATTTCACCGGCCGGAAGTTCCCATCCAGCTCACAGTCAATGCACTACAAAAAGTGACGAGCGAGGTGCCGCATGCAATGCCCTCCCACTGACTGGGTATAGTTTGCAGGATTCAATGACCACTGGGAATTCACAAAACACTCCAGAGCTGTTATGTTCGAAAAAAAGTGATGGGAAGCGAGTGAATTCAGTTACAATCAGAGACCATACAGCAAACTGGGGGATGTGCCGATGGGGTGCTGTGGTCCAATGGTTACGGTGTTCGATTTGTGGTACATGAGTTAGAATCCTGACCCCGGGAACATGGTGATTGTGCTCTTGAGCAAGGCACTTTACCATTATTGCTTCGTCCTTCGGATGGGACATAAAGCCGTAGGTCCCGTGTGTTGTGTAATGCACGTTAAAGAACCCAGTAACACTTATCGCTAAGAGAAGGGGTTTGCACCGGTGTTTCTGGCAGTGGCTGCAATATGCGCCGCAGCACCTTGTCAACCCTTGTTAGGTGCTACATAATGGGTCTCATATTTCTCATATACTTTATTGACCTTTTTTTTATAATAGACATAATTTCCAGCGCCTTGAGTACCTAATTGTTGGTGGATATGTGTGCTATACAAGACTCCGTTATTATTATTATTATTATTATTCCAGTTGTTTTCCTAAGCTTGTGTCACAAAAAATACAGTTTCTAAAATCGAAACCAAATAGTGAAATTCAAACCAAATGATAAAAAAAAATCCAGATTTAAATCCCACCACTACTGAAAAAGCATCAATTTGGGACAAGTTTGGGCTAAAAAGAAGAACCACTTGCATAAATGGGGGAGCAGGCAGGTATTACAAGTAACAGGAAAGAAATCTGGCAGTTGGATGGGAGAGACTCACATATGAGTGAAGCACAATCGCTTTGCTTCTCCAAGTAAAAATGAAAATCCGACATGATGAGGCACCCTTACCTTTTCATGATGGTCTTTCCGATGGGTGTGGAACCAGTGAAGCCCAGCTTGCGGATATCAGGGTGGTCGGCCATCCTTTGACCCACCACAGAACCTGGAAAGGTGAACATCCACAAGTTTAGGAGTTTATGCCTTCAACTGGCATCGTAAATTTGTTTGTTTGTCCACTAAATTATTCGGGCACCATTTGCAGAGGGTTTTGTAATTTTGTAATTGTGCATCTGGAAGCCAGACTGAGGGAGCGATGGTCGTGTATCTGGAACCTGTCAACACTTTTTAATTAGCGCAATGTGAAAGGGAGCAGACTAATGACCAGCCTGGCAGCACACGGACGATGTCGATGTCGCTGAATGGTCTGACGTTACTGTTTTCTCCCATTTTTCTCTTGACTATCCAAACTTCACGAAGAATGTTTGTGTCGGTCAAGAAAGCAAGTGGCTGCACAATTATCAAGCCTTATGGCCTTACGGAGGTCACCTCAAGCTCCACCCTGAAGGATATTTTTGAGAGTTTTAAGGCGATTGAAGCGTCATCTGCAAAATCAGCCAACATTTGAAGATAAAAATTAGGGGGAAAAAAGGGACTTTTTTTCGGCCTAATGGAAAAAATTCAAAACTTACTGATGATTTCCATGCTCTTCAAGTTTGTAAGTTTCAGATTGTGAGTTTTAATTCATGAAAAAAAAAAACACTTACATTTTGTTTATGGTGTCTGCACCCATTTTCTGACTATTTGCACCATCTAACGATTTTGCCGACAGCAAGTAATTCGGGTTGACACCACCCAACACACATCCCCCCTACAACCACATCTCCCCCTCTACAACACCTGTAAGGGTAACATTCTCACCTGATCCTGGAAGGATGTTAATGACACCAGGTGGGAAGCCAGCCCTGACCACCAGCTCGGCAAACTTGAGGGCCGTCAGTGGGGTGACCTGGGCAGGCTTGAGGACCACGGTGTTGCCGGCGGCCAGGCATGAGGCCATCTTCCAGGCAAGCATCATGAGAGGGTAGTTCCATGGAACCACAATACCGCACACACTGTCCGGAGAAAAAAAAATTGAGGACCGTTAAATCCATTAGCACCTATACTACACACTGTTTTACACTGCATTCATTCCATGAAGAATCAATAAACCTATACATGTACATGTGTAGGTTTGTTGTAAGGGAAAGTGGAGTGAAGTGGCCTCATGGTCTGGGGCATTGGACTTGTGGTCAGTGGGTAATTCTGCAGGTTGTGGGTTCGAGTCCAGCCTGGGTTTATGCATGGTGCACGTGCCCTTGGGCAAGGCATCTTGCCACTCATTGCTTCTCTCCACCCAGGAGTAAATTGGGTACCTGTGAGGGCAGAGATGGTTATTGTGTTCGATTTTAGCAGCCTTGCTCCGAAATGTCAGCATCGAGCTGTATATCCCCAGGGAGATGCGATTGTATTTGGATTTTTCATTGGTCCAATGATCAGGGGTAATAATAATGTAAAGCGCTTTGATCTAATATTTAAAAAAATAAGGAGTGCTATACAAGTACCTGTTATTATTGCTGGGGTACAGGAGTAACATGAGATTTGGTTTGTGACAGTACAGGGACTATTGGGCTAAATTTTAGGAATGTGATTTACGTATGAAAAGAATCCTGAAAAATGCAAGTGTTTTTATACAGCATGGTTAAAGGGCCCACTTCAGTCTCATATGTCTGTACAATCTGTGCAGATTCTGCAATTAAATATGCACGACAACAGGCCCTCCAGACTTTGACCACTCAGCACTTATCAGCGCCTTCTATCAGAAGCCTATCACATCATTGTGGAAAACATGCTGCAACCCAGTCAGGCTGGAGTTTTCTAAATTTTAATGTCTTTTTTTTCAGCTCCATTTCACATTATATCCACAGATTTGAACCCATTCCACGAGAGCCAGGATGATAGGTCTCATGCACTTCTGTCAACCAATCTTTTGTGGTTTTAACTTTCAGGATTTCTCAGGTACTCAGAGCGACAAAAAAGAAAAAGAAAAAGAAAAACATTAATATGAATCTTGTACCAATATGAATTCCAAGTCTGAGTAATGAGTGGGAGTAGCAGTACGAGTACTGAGTTATATCCTTTTTATTATAAGGTTTAACAAAGAAATCGACAAGAGCGGGGTTTGAACCTGCGACCTTCGGATTGCTGTTCCAACTGAGCTATCCAGCCCTACCGGTATGTTGGCTCCCCATTTAGTCAATATCTTTGGTCAAGGGGCTTTAGTCAGATGCCATAAGCCCCTATGTTCCATGTAGCAAGGGACCACGCCCAAAGTCACAATGCTAGCGATGTTGTAAACCCAGGAAATAGGGATTACTCAGAGAGGATACAGCTTTTTCAATATCCTTTTTGATGGCACTTACCCAACAGGTTCTCTCTTTGTGTAGGTCAGGTTCTTGTTTGGTCGGGCGTTGTTGATGGGAATCGTCAGACCCTGACAAAAAAATAATCAAATAATTAAAAAGATTCGTAACTATTTCTACAGTCAAAAGAATTTCCAGTCATTGTGGTTTTCTAACAAAAATGTTTCCTGCATCACGAATCCCTTGGTCTTTTGCTCATGAAATACGTTTTTTTTTCTTCCTTTACCTGGATTTTGTCGCACCAGCCGGCAAAGTAGCGGAAGGTATCGATGGACATGCCGATGTGGGTCTTGATGGCCAAGGTGTAGACGGCTCCGGAATCGATGGTTTCTAGTGTTGCCAGTTCCTCCTTGTGCTCCTCCATCAGATCAGCAAGCCTGGACAATAATACAGGTGCCAATGCCATAATTATGGTACCTTTACGGATCAGAGTGCCAACAAGAAGTACCAATGACCCACATAAATGCCTTAATGTATTGGAGTGCCAATGCCACAATTATAGTACCTCTCTGGATGAAGGTGCTAATTCTACAACTAAAGCACCTCCATGGTTCATTGTACAAATCCAACAAATAATTTACCTTTACACACTAAGTACCAAGGCCGCAATTATTGTACTTACACTGATAAAAGTACCAAAGCCACAATTACAGTACTTTTACCAATATAAGTACTGAAGACACAATTATAGTACTTTTACTGATAAAAGTGCCAAAGCCACAATTATAGTACTTTTATTGATAAAAGTACCAAAGCCACAATTATAGTACTTTCTATACTGATAAAAGTACCAAAGCCACAATTACAGTACTTTTACCAATATAAGTACTGAAGCCACAATTATAGTACTTTTTACTGATAAGTGCCAAGGCCACAATTACAGTATTTTTTACCAATAATAGTACTGAAGCAACAATTACAGTACTTTTACTAATAAAAGTGCCAAAGCCACAATAACAGTGCTTTTACAAATAAAATGACTGAAGTCACAATTATAGTACCTTTACTGATGAAAATGCCAAAGCCACAATTATAGTACTTTTATTGATAAAAGTACCAAAGCCGCAATTATAGTACTTTTTTTACTGATAAAAGTACCGATGCCACAATTAAAGTACTTTTACAGAAGTGCCACAAATGATGTCACCCTTACAGATCAAAAGACTTTGATTTATTTCTTAAGTTTTTTCAAACAATCTTAGCTTCTCGTCTCCTGACACTTGCGAGTACTTACTTGAACATGAGAGTGCCCCTGTCTCTTGCGTTCATCTTCCCCCACTCTCCCTCCTCAAAGGCCTCCTGTAATCAGATTGAAAAAAAAATCATTAGAGTGTTTGCAGGGTTTACTGTCAAAGCTATGTAGGCCTGTCATTTTGGTTCTAAAGAAATCTTTATACAATACAAACGGCCAAGGAGCATTAACCATTTAATCCCTGTATTGGCCCAAAGTACCCCTGCATGTTACTCCTTGTACCACCCACATCTGCCCCAGCACTCAAATGGTTTTATACATTCAACGAGGAGTAAATACAATGTAATACAAGTGCTAATACAGCACAGAGTTGCAGATAAAAGGAAGAACTACAAAAGGAAGAGTGCTTATACACTTAAGGCTTGATACAAAATAAACATTTACAAATACAGGTTGTCCCACAAAAAAAACCCAACAATCGACTTGGGCATGTTTTTAAAAAAGTGGAGATAGACTTCAAAATCGTGTCTTATATATTGCTGAGTAGAATAATTGGTCTTCCAAATCCCTCTCTAGTCGGTTTCATTAGGATGTTTTGTTCAAAAGACACAGCAATCACAATATGGGACTTGAAAAATCACTTGGGCCACTTTTTTTTAATTTATCAAGTTTACAGATCGAAGCCGGTAGAATGAGTCACACGTTACTCTTGAACAAAGGAAATAAATCCTTTGCGTGTTTCTCCAACTGCGCTTCTAACATTCAAGGAAAGTGGCCCAAGACGATTTTCAGACATTCAGTTCGAAGAAGCACATAGCGCTTGTTCCAACGCATCTATTTAAATGAAACAAAGTTTGTATTGTAAATTGGTTATCTGACATTAAGAGGTAAATTGACAATTTCCAAAACTCACATGCAATATACCTTTATTATTTTTTTTTGTGGGACAACCTGTAAATCAGAAGTAGAAACAGAATTTACAGTGCCATTTCCATATGCAAAGGGTGTTACATACTGCTCTGAATATTACGTACCTTTGCCGCAGCGACAGCGGTGTCTACATCAGCCGCGGTTCCCTTGGCAACCTTACAGATGACGCTCTCGTCGGTGGGATTGATGGTATCAAAGGTCTTACCGTCCTCGGCGTCCACAAAGTCGTTGTTGATGAAGAGCTGGTTGGGAAACTCAATGTCCATGTCGTTGATGTGCATCTTGACCTGTGAGATAGAAAAAGCGGAAACGGTTGAGAATATCCAAGACCAAAGATAATCTTCACAATTGTTAATTTGTGATAATTGAAAAACCTGGTAAATGTTTGCCGTTGAAGGATTTTTTTTAAAAGGGGGGGGGGGGGGGTTGTCGTCAGTGTTGTTACAAAATCAATACATACGGAGACTTAAGGCCTTAAACAATGAGTCGAGATTGGCAACATTTTATGGCGTTATTCTCAGGAAAGAAGATTGGTCGGACAGAAAAGGGGGGGTATTAGCCAACCAAACAAACCATCTAGGTGTCTTTGATGAGCCTAACTATGATTACCCACTATGAAAAGTGTAAAACACAGGCATGACTCTGTCTTTTTGTCAACACGTATGGGCAAAATGAGCACATATTTTTGTCAAATTTCTTTTCGATGAAAATAATTGGACATGCTTTTAGTTGTTTTTTCTTCTTGTTTGTTTTAAATGACTGCCAACTTGTCATTGACGTTTTTTTCCTTGTTAAGGTATTCCATTTCAAATATGAATTTGTTACAATTTGCTTTGACAGCAATCAGTGTTCATTTGACAGAATATTTTTCACCAAATGAAAAGTTCTCAGTCTATTCATTAAATGAAAAGTTCTCATTCTATTGAGCTAAAACAATGATATCAACAAAATAAATCACGTTAGCAATTCTCTATGCATCATGAAAAGGGATTTCCTCTTTTTGTTTTTTAACCAGTTCGTGCCGGGATTATTTTGACATCCACCGGACCCAGACGCGGGATTGTTTTTCAGGCCGTCATCTGCGAGTAGCACACCTCGATATTTCCGGCATTGCTCGTTGTGTGTTTACCCATCATCCGTTCCGCATACTGCAAAACCTTTGCATGTTTACACGTCATCCGACGTTAACTGACTTGATATGACCCATTTTTCACATCCGTAGATTTGGCAACCTACACACTGCAATACTTACAGCGTCATACTCAAAGACAAAATCGTCCAAGCCGCGTCCCTTCTTGATGACCTTCTGCACGAAGGCGTCGTACGTGGTGGCCATGTACACGTCTTCGTTGGACAGTGCAATGCCGTTACACTTCTGTTTGACTTCCTCTACCAACCTACAGGACAAAAAATATAAAAGTTAAAAAAAATATGCAAGAATAAGAAATTTGAACAATGAGACAGCAACACAGCCTGAATCTCCATACAAAAAGGTTGCAGCCCCCAAAAAGAAGGGATTATAACCGCAAAAGAGAGGCTCCACACAGAGCAGTTGGAACACAGGCAAATCAAACTCGGCGAAAGTATCAAAAATGTATATCAACCTTTCCCAGAAATCAATTGACTTTAACCCTCCTATCCTAGCACACCTAGCACGCTCACATTGCCTTTTAATTGTCTGGCCTGCAAAGGGATGAAATGCCGGATTTATCTTCCAAAACATGAAAAAGCCAGAGTTCTGACTATAGCCGGAAAACTGGCATCCTTGATGAGACAATTTGGGCGGCAACTAAAGCAAATTTCATCGGCGCTTAACAACTCCAAGACGATGACTTGATGACCAGCTGTCCTTACCTGGCCACATCCATGGAACCACCTCCCATTTTGAAGAAGTCCGAGTCCCCATCGATCTTGGTAGTGGACAAGATACCGCCCCAGATATCCTGCATGACAAGTCAATCATTCACCATTATTTACTATGAATAGTCGTGACTTGATGGGCGTTCACTAGCATGGCACAGAAACTCCAGATCTTAGTCTGACAACTCCAATGGACCGTTATAAAACAGGTGCTTCTTCCAAACGCTATACTGCAAGTTCCAGTCGCATGTTTCATGCGTAAACTCGCATATGAAGGCCTTTTTCCCCAGACATATGCTTGTGCAGTCACAACTGTAATTGATCAAATCATCATTTGGGGAGGGGGCTGGGGGAGGGGCATGAGAGGGGGTGGGGGGGGGGGGGGGCCTCAACAAATCAGTCCATTTGAAGTCATTACCGAGGTGGCACCGTGTGCATGGACAGGTTGTACACACACACACACACACGATCAAGGCTCTCTGGACCTACAAGGTGTTTGCCTCTTGCCAAAATGTATGCACACCTCAAATTCTAGGATTAAATAGGATGGTAGGGTTGACAGTTTGTCCATTTGCATTGGATATTCATGGCCATGGGCTTCACCGGGATTTTTTCCAGGGGGGGGGGGGGGCAAAGCAAATTTTTCCCCAAAATTCCTGAACTTTTCCATTATATTCTCAATTGATCATTTGTCCGAGCGTGAGCAGGGGAGCATTTGCCCTACCCGCCACCTCCATCAAATTAACAGCAATAAGGCTTCGCACCTCTTTTTCCTTCCCCCCTTTTTTCCCCCCGTTTGCCGGGGAGGAGGGGGGGGGGGGGAAGCGCCCCCCCCTTGCCCCCCTCCCCCCTCGCGACGCCCATGTTCATGGCTTCATAATGATGCTGGAGTCAGATATGCAGCTAATCCAGAGACAAGGTCAAGCTTTGGACCCCCTTACTTTGTGTCTTAGGTCTTGTGCAAAACAACTACAGGGTGTCCCCCCAAAAAAACACAGAACCTCAAAGCGCCCTCTTTTTCACAAAATACCCCACATTTATCATATATATTTAGAGAGTGTAGTTCATTAGCTTTTCAACAACGAACAAACTTTCCAATGGGATAAACGTACATTGAGTAATGACCAATTGAAAACAAATGCTGCTTTTTCATTTTGTCGACGGCGACTAAATATTTGACTGCCGCAATAAGACCACGGGTCGAAACATGCATCCCTGAAAGAGGCTACCAAGTAGAGGGCAGACACAGAGCAGCACAGTAAACATCTAAGAAGTTAACCAAACAATCATTTTCAGGACTACCATTTCTTCCAATTGGAGAAATGACCATTGTTGCAAAACATGAAAAATATAAAAGAACCAAATAAAGAGAGAAAGATTTTTAAAAAAATTAGGAAGCAACACTACCCTCAACCCATATCTATGACGTTCGGCACTTTATTAAATTGGCAAATAACTCAATAAATATTTACCCGATTGGAAAGATGTTTTCATTGCTGAAACAGCTAATGAACTATACTTTCCAAATATGTATCAGCATTAATTTATTTTAAAAAGCTGTGAAAAAGAAAATGCCTTGATATTTTTTTTTTGGGGGGGGGGGGGATTGGGACACTCTGTACATGGGGAATTTACTGACAAAAGACAAGCTGTAGCTCTGAAAGCACATTTGGGACTTGGCCATACCTTGATAGCTCCTGCCATGCCGACCTCTTCAGGAGTCATCTCAATCTTCTCCTCCGCATCGTCACCCAAACCGTACTTTTGAGCCTGGATCATGCGGCCGTCTTCAAACTGAAGCGTCTTGACTTTCAACTACAGACGACCAAGAAAAGGTACCCACAGTACATTAAAGGGAAGATACAACATTTGCAAACATCACAAAACGAAATGATCAAATTATCACAAAATACTAAACTGGATTGTTAGGGAATGACAGTCTAAAACATCCTGTAAAATCATGGCTCCTGGTGTGCTGACATTTTCAAGAAAAATGGTATTTTTTCAACGCTGGTCGGCCGACCAGCGTTGGAGGAAACTGGCTTTTTTTTTCAAAAACTGCTCCTAATTTTTCACAATTAGTTATTCCGCGTTTTCTTTGCAATTGATTACACAACTGTGAAGGGGTACAAGCCTGCTAGACTGATTCTCTGACCATACAATTCCCCAGAGTCTATAAATTCTCCATTTCATTTTAAATGGGATCAGGGAACCAGACTACAAGAACATGAATGGTTTTCTTGGTTTTCCAGCATCTACTGGCCCAAAACGTGAAACAAGTCATTTTAACAATATTTGCTTAACATACTAATCCTCCAAATCGATTTATTTCTGAAAAGTGCAGCAAAAGCAAATGTTGTACTTTCCCTTTAATGATCATAGTCCGTATGTCAGATAATGGGGCTTGTTAGCTCTAACCCAATCTGATACCAAATTACACATTCCGTTCTGTTTAGCAGATATTTCAGTCAGCTTGTCAAGCGCACAATTGTGATGCCAATTCACCCTAACCATTCCCGATCCTTCACAATAAAAACAAATTTAAACAACAGGTTTAAAGGATTTTGGAACAATTCTATGCAAGGGGCTTGACAGTTGAATTACAAACGAGGTGCGGTTTGGGTTCTTGCAGAATGATGAATTCTGGAAAATTAAAAAAAGGTTCCCTTGGAAAACTGCCAACGGAGTTTGGGTGAAGCTGAAAAGCTAAACAGTGGTGCGGGCGCTACTTCCATGAAGCTATATACGCCGCAAAAAAACGTGCTCTAAGCAAGTAATACATTTGCTTAACGAAAACAGATAACCAGCCAAAATGCCATGCAATGTTTATTGCTCCTGACTGGCACTCCGGCTGATTTACACTTAGCACATCAATTTGCTAAGCAATTTTTTTTTCCTCTGCTAAGCAGATCTGTGACACTGGGCGGAGGGACTCACCATTTGGCCGTCGTTGCCGGTGAACACCATACCATCCTTGGTGACGATAGCGGGCACGGCACACCCTGGGATTGACACAACCCTACCCTTGGGCCGCCCCCCTTTGATCAGTCTGGAGCCAAACATGGACACTTTCTGCAACAGAAACACAATGACAATACACCTTACAGTCGGTGAAGACACACACAGGCCAACTCTCACTACATGCACTATGGACAGACGTATTGTGATATTCTTGTAACTTTTCCCAAAACTACCCTTTATCTGCTCAAACTCCTTTTGCTGTTTTGAATTCACAACTGAAGCTAGTAAGTTTTTTTCCTCATAAACTCAAAGACAGCACTCAATATTACATAGGTGCAGGTAAAAACCTTTATCTTCAAGCAAACTTGATTCCTCGATCCTGATTGGTCAATCCATGGCAACAAGCCGTGCTACATATAACCATACCGCACGGCCACGGTCCATACCGCACTCCGCGTATTGCGCTATTCTAAGCCTACGTGACGCGATTAGTGCTGCACAATTCACTGTGAATTCAAAAGTTGCGCGTAGGTCACACAGCATGCGTGTTCCAACTTTACTGTGCGTCAAGTTTGCTTGAA
The DNA here is from genome assembly GCF_015706575.1 of Patiria miniata. NCBI lineage: Eukaryota > Metazoa > Echinodermata > Asteroidea > Valvatida > Asterinidae > Patiria > Patiria miniata. The sequence goes on along the minus strand of NW_024037058.1, from coordinate 14,538,272 downwards.
GATAAATTCGTTATCACGCTCGCGCTCGTGGAACACGGAAAATGTAGTGCGTCTGTGTCCCACATACCACTCGGCCTTCGGCCTCGTGGCATGTGGGACACAGACGCACTACATTATTCCGTGTTCCACTCGCGCTCGCAAGATAACTAATATTATCATCTCACATGAGTGCCTATATCGGGACAGTCCCACATGATATTGTCACTGTCAATTTAAAAACTAAAAAGTCTAAAAATTAGATGAAAGGTTTGAAAGATGCATTTCTGATAATGTCTTTCTCTCAGATTTAAAAAGTCTAATTTCCATGTACAGTCTGAAAAATGTCAATCCTGCACAGATCATTACGATAGCTTCACACTTGAAGCAAAAGCAAATGTGAATCTGTGAAGTATTCACCCCGTGAATCAACCAACAAGTTGCGCGTTTCATGACATCCAATTTTGGCTTCTCATTCACTTTCAATAATAATAATGCGTTGCTTATATAGCGCCTTGTACCAAAGGTGTTAAAGCGCTTTACAATTGTTACCCCTGTTCATCAGGCCATGAGACCCCTTCTGCAGTAGCTCAAAATCAGCGCATTGTGGCCCGTACCTTCGCAGGTTCCCATTTACTCCTGGGTGGAGAGAAGCAATGCGTGACAAAGTGCCTTGCCCAAGGGCACACGCACCATGACCCCAGGCTGGACTTGAACCCACAACCTGCAGCTTTACCTGCAGACAACGAACCCAATGCCCTTTAACCACGAGTCCACAGCACTCCACGTGTATAAGTATAAAGTGGCCTTTATGTAGTTCAACTGATGGCAGTGTGTGTATATGTACCTGTCCGTCGATGGTGGCCCATGCTCCAGGGATCATGTCATTACCACGGATGAAGTTATGCAGCATCTCTCCTGTCTGGTCCCACTTGATCTGAAACACCGACGTTAAAAGAAAACCAATGAGTATACAGTGGCTATGGAATCATAATCACGAAAGGTAAAACACAAAACTTGCATCCCTCTGATGACTTCCATAGAGTTTAGGCACTCTCCTGAAGATGGTCAGAGCATACTGACCGGAACATCGAGTTTATATCGAGTTCTGAAAAGAACCATTCTCTTAGTTGAGAAATTATTCGCACATGGTGTTTCCGCTAACCTTTCAATATTTAGTATCTCCACCATGCAAAACCTCAAATCTTACTTATCCCTCTGACGCAAAATCAAACATGCAAGATATTGCTTGCAGGGATACACAGGGTGTATTGAAAAAAAAGGTATATTTGTACTCCCAAAATGATGGGTTGACCCTAACTCCCTAGCGTCTTTTACTAGGAACTGGACCAAGTCCATCGAAATCCATCAATCACTGTGCGTTCAATACAAAACTGTACATGACATAATGGAATCCACCACTGATGCACTGGTTGACATTCATGGACTTGCTACACATGGCTTTTATCACAATAGCAGTACAGGAAGCTGGGCAAAATCAATCGTATACCCCTAGCACTGCTTCAGGCCATTAGGCCTAAGTCCATCATACTCCATCAATATTTAGTCACGCCAGGCCTCCAGGACCAAGTCCCCCAAAATCCACCAAAATAGGGGATGGATTTTGATGGAGTTGGGGTGGTTAGAGTTAACATGTAAAAGTTATGAACTTGACTTGAACACTGTCAAAGTGGCTCAGTCTAAAAGGGTAGTTTAATATTCATTTATAACTTATTGGCATCTCTTCAGTCACTGATGACCAAGCACCAATGATTTAAAAAAAAAAAAAAAAAAAAAAAAAAGGCCAATAAACCTTTTTTGCCAAGTTTGTTGAATACGTGGTGAGTTAAGCTGTCAAAAGAATGCGAGTGATGTTCCTGCATAAAGTGGAACATAATGATGTTGTCCATGACTTGGTCGGAATGCTTATCCTACCTCAGCGACTTCCTTCTTCTTCCAGATGGCGTCGTAGGTTGCTCCTTCCTCAGGCTGGGTCACCTTGGGAGCCTTGCCGTCAGCGATCATCTGCACTGCCTCACCCTGAGAGAAAACATTGGAAATAACTGGCTGTATTAAGCTTGGAACTCCAAAACAAGACAGGGCAAATCTCGTAAGGGTGGTACCACAAACTTCCATGCAACTGATTCGGAAGGGCTATTCAATGGAAGTCTTATCATGCATCTTGTCTTGTCACAGGGCTGTGCATTTTCAAGTTATTTCATAACCCTAACTCCCTAGGCCTTTTTTGCTAGGATGTAGCCTCAATCCTGCAAAATCCTCCAATTGGCCTCATGGAAAAATAGCATACAGCCTCAATCCTGCAAATTCCTCCATTTTTTCTTGAATATGGTCCGTGGAGGGGTGACCAATGCCTGCATCCTGCAAAATCCTGTGGCAGTGACTGTCAGTATGTTGAGGCTTGGCCAGTGACATCCTTGAGCAGTAAGGAGGATTTCAAGCATAATCCAGGCCTATATTGATGCATGGCTGAGCAAAAACAACACAAGGTCCGGCCGAAGACCTTGACAAAGTGCATCCGACGAAATCAATAACGCACTTTTGCCATGTAACCTCAATCCTCCAAATTCCTCCACTTTGGCAACGAGGATTCTGAAGGATTCAGGGCGGTTAGGGTTAATTGAATATTCTATTAACTTGGTCAATTTCAAATAGTCAAAATGCACTGATCAAATTTTAAACATGGGCCAGCCTAAAATGGCTGCCTGACTTGACGAAATTTGACAGTGAGCTGGTTAAAACAACATAACGAGGTAGCAAGAATAGCTGTTATTTAACTGATTTTAAAAAGAATTCTGAGCTCATATTCCTCATGGAAGCTTTCCAAACATACGCGAAAGTGGCCTATTTGACAAACAATCAAACCGCACATCTCATCGACCATGAGCCCTGTGACATCATGCTGACCGGCAACGGCAAAGGCTACAATTGTTTTAGCATTGTTTGCATGTTATTTGGCCCACACTAAACTGTCAACACTTTCAATCAATAGGGAGGTTTCGCAAGCGAACGGATACGCTAACACTTACGTTTAGCTTTCCGTATCCGTTTTTTACTTACGTGTAGCGAGCGAGATATGCGTGTCGTCTGCACGTTTAGCGGATAGTGAGTGGCGTATGACGTCATAACTCATGACGTATCCGTCGCACTAAACGTATCCGTTTGCATGCGAAACCTCTCTATTATCTTTCGAGACATACCGGTACGCATGCAGTGCAGAAGAGAACCGGTTGCTAAAAGTTGGCATGACGTGACCACAACATTAATTTTGTCACATGGTGTATATCGTCGCGTCAGTGCAACAACGTCGTAACTTGATTCTTTAACAAAGTGGTATCTCGCGTGAATATGCTCCGCGCAACCAGGTCGTATCTCGCCTGTCGGGACGTCCATTGACTTTGTGTGTACATCCCGGTTATTTTACATGAGATACGAGTCATAGGACCTTTTGACACTGAAAACTTGCGTTTCTTGTACATGACGTCACGCGCCAGTTTGCATCTTGTTACATAGAAATGACGATATGTTCTTTCTAATATCCTGCTCACATTTTTTGATATTGGAATTTAAAAAATTCTATTCTGATTTTCCGTTGATGATTGAATATTTGGTATAATCAGCAAAGCCCCAGGAATCACCCCATCCCACAGTGTCTTACCATAGCTTTGATACCCTCGGGATACAGGAATCTGTTGTACAATGTATCCACGGTATCGTTGGGGTCGACGTACACCTCTCTCTGTAGAAGCACGGGACCGGTATCCAGCCCATCATCGGCATAGAAGATTGAGAACCCACCATAATTGTCACCGCACATCAGAGTCCTACGACAAAGGAAAACAAGTTTCCGGTGAAGACCATTACCGGTAGTTGACTAGCGGTTGATTTGTGATGTAACTTAGGCCTGGGCATTGGTAGCAATGTGCAAATGCCTCCAGTCAATTGACTGTCAAAATTGCTCTGTGGTGCAATCTGAGGCGATTACTGGGCACTTTCCTCTGAGATTTTGGAGCAGAATTTGTTTTAATTTTAAGAAGAATTTTCCTTCATTTGTTAAAATGTACTCTTGTTCTTATAAAGTTTCTTCTGTACTCAAAGTTAAGAACCATGCATTTTCATGTTACCTCGCTGTATTTGCCATGCCTTGATGTGCTTTGGGTGTTTCACATGCACATGGGATACGAGCGATTTCTCTCCACTCGACGCGTAGTTGATAATGTCATGCAAACATTGCAAAAGACCTTGCCAGCGGTTGCTATTTTATCGAAACACTCTTGAAATTCATGCTGATGCCCGTCAATAATAACGGAGTCCCGAAACCATTCCCACCGGAACTTATTTTTCACTTCTTTATCAAGCTCTCGCACTGATCAATCTCCTTGCGACAGTATCGACTTGTTGGGCGCAGCCATGTTGGAAGCATACGTACCCAAACACTCGTACTACTCCCAGCCCACACGTAAAACTACAACGTGCACAATCCACATGATTGTACTGTACTGTATGCCATGCATTGTGCACGCTGAGTAATATTAGTAAGTCTGTACACCTGACCAGCGCAACACGTGCATCTCAATACCGACACAGGAACTAGACCTAAATAATCACCACCTCGGACTAGAGCGAAAAATCACATGACACCGCTAACGGCAACGCATTCTAGCACATTCTACCCCCTATTTTCTCAACGGATTCACATGATTCACGTTGGTGGACTTTTGAGGCCCAAAAAACTGGATTTCCGGAAAAAAACCTGAAGAAATCACATCCCTGTGTTGATTTGTCCTACCAGTTAATAGCTGAAGCCCCTCGGTGTCTTGGAAGGATGGAGGGATGGTAGACAATGGAGCCATGCTGCGGGTGGTCTGTCACCTCCGATGGAATGAACTGGGAGCAGAACGGCATGACGTTCAGGTCCGGTTTGGTCTCCCGGTAGGCCTGTCATGGGCAACCAACCAAAACAAAGATCATGATGAGAAACTAATGCAATTCTAAGCAATTCTACACCCCACATGTCACATCAAAGGGAGACTGACGAGTGCTTCTTAAAATATACATACAGGTAGGATCATTTCGTTGCGTCAGTGCAACACGGTCGTAACTCGATTCTGCAACAAAGTCGTATCTCGCGCGAATACGCTCCGTGCAACAAGGTCATATCTCGACGTCCATTGACTTTGCGTGTACATCCGGGTTATTTTAAGCGAGATACGACCTTTTGACATTCAAAAACTCGCGTTTTGCGTTTATGTCATTTTAGGAGATACGACCTTGTTACACTGATGAGACGATTTGCTCTTTGGGTATTTTTTGGTTTATTTGAAGCAATAAAATTGCTCCAAATCTTAAGGAGGGTGTACAACAACTAACCTGTTGAAATTTCCTCTCAGTGGCTACTAAACATTTTGAGAAATAACAAAAAATGTATTTTGAGCCTCATAATAACTGGATTCAATTGATAATACATGTAGAAATAAGAGTGCCAGGGGCATGCTTTTATTATAACCTCCTTCAGTGATTGTTCTCTTCCGAATTATACTATTTTAGTAAAATGATTTCACATGATACTTAGTATCAGCCCTATCTTAATTTTTATCTGGGCTATTACCAATGTTCCTACGCGCCTTTAAAACAAACAAACAAACAAACACCCCAACAAACAAACAAACAAACTGTCATCGATATAATTATGTGATTGGCACAACCACAGGAATACAAAGTAGAAATATGGAATGAGTTTTGATTTTTTTTTCTGTGAAATTTGTAAAACATCCAAGCATGACTTTCATGTGTACGTTTTATACAGTGTTACCGTCCGTTAAAAGCAAGTCACCTCTGTTGAGCTGCAAAATACTCACAGATATCAAACAGCAAAAATCACTGCTATTGTGTACTAGTTCAATGTGCTTGGCTGAATAGTGCATAGTGAGCATTGACATTTATTGTTGAACACAGCACTGCCAGCTTGGTAGAAAGCTGGTGCAAAATTGCAAGGCAGGTGATTTAACTGTGTTTATATTTTCTTTATTTGATCCAAAAAATTGACTACGGTAATGATTTTGAAAACAGTGTGATATGAAGTGAAACAAACCTCCAGGACTTCTGGGATGGCTTGACCTTTGACCCGCCATCTTGGAAATTTGAAAACACGGACGCCATCTTTCTCTGCAGTGGCCGCTGAATGTCGAGAAAAAAAAAGAAATCATTACACATTATATTGCATGTACAGGTACAAAGAGTGAATTCAATATAATTTACCCTAACCTTCCCAAATCCTCCAATATCCTCTTTGCAAAATGGAGGATTTTGCAGGATTGAAGCTACAATATGGCAAAAGAGTGCTGCTGATTTCGGAGGATGCGTTATGTCAAGGTTTTGGGCCAAACCTTGTGTTGTTTATGCTCAGCCATGCCTACCGGTAAATTCAGGCCTATATTATACTTGGAATCCTCCACACTTCTCCAGGATGTCACTAGCTCTGCCTCAACATATTGACAGTGATTGCTGGCGGACTTTGCAGGATTGAGGCAGTGGTCACCCCTCCAAGGACCACATTCAAGAAATAACGGAGGATTTTGCAGGATTTTTACATGGAGGCAGTTGGAGGATTTTGCAGCATTGAGTTACATCCTAGCAAAAATGCCTAGGGAGTATGGGTAAACATAATATAACGTAATCCCCCAACAAAATTCATTTATCTAAATGGAATTCTTCCCCCATTGGATGTTTCTTTTATTCTATAGAATAATTGTCAGTGAGATAGCCGACTGTGTGATAGATTTTAAACATGCACATTTGGGCAAAAGTCTTGACTGAAGCTATGTATGCAGCTCTCAAATCACGTGTGTAAAATGTCTAAGCCCACAAACAAAAAGTAGCATTTTATAAACAATAAAACGCCGACAACAATACCTAGTTGGTCTGGCTTTCCGTTGACGTCAGGTATCGTGAAGACTCCAACCACCTCGTGACCGTTACTCCTGATCAGCTTGTAGACCTCCTCCCCAAACTGGCTCTGTCCGATGACGGCAATCTTCATCTTGTCCCAAATACTCTGCAAACAAAAAGGCAACAACGGAAAAAAAATTGCTCAAAAATTGTCATCGCAATTCTAAAACTTCAATCACACTGCAAATGTTACCTGTACACATGTTCACATGGGCTCAGTGCATGAACTATACATGTACAGTTGAGTCTCCTTAATAATACAAACTCGTTCGGACCTAGCCAAATTGTTTGTTATATCAGAATTTTGTATTAAGAGGAACATCAGTCCCATTCATTGTGCACATAAATGCGCAGTCAGGAACAAGGCTTTATGTTTGTTAGAACCAGAATTTGTATTAACAGAGTTTGTACTAATGAGAGTCGCCTGTAGATGGTTCATTGTGACCACTGGGACAGACCGAGTATGTGCACCCAACTTGTCTTTACTATACTCACAAGGACCTGCCCCTTTCCTTCTTTTGTTCACTTTTGTTTGTACTATAACTTTTTCTCGACAGCTCCCATAAGGTTTGTACATGAATTCTCGAGAGGACCTGGGCCCAGGGCCCAATTTCATAGCACTGTTTAACAGTAAGCAGAAAAGTTGTGCTTACTATAGCAGAAAATTATGCTCCTGCTTAAGCACTATTTCATGCTAATGGTTGCGCGCGCATGGAGATTCTATTGTTACGTCACTGATTTAAGCAAAGTTTTCTTCTGGGGTTAAGCGTGCTTTTGCTGTGCTTACTGCTTAACGGTCCCTATGAAATAGATGGAGGCTCGGTAAGCACAAAGTCTGCTGTTAAGCAGCGCTATGAAATTGGGCCCAGGTCCTGAGGCTCACTGAAATCGCACACACCCCATTGTCCCAAGTCCTCAGTCTGAATGGATAACCAACCCACTGGTTCGCGCATGTACATTGTATGGCCCGAAATATGCCCAACAAATTTATTCTGAATGTGCACAAGTCCATCTAGAGCGTCTTTGTCTGAGCATCATGCGTACTGCGCCAAAGCACTTGTGTCCCTCCAAGCAGCTTCCCATCAACTCTCCCTTTTTAACTATTCAGGGGATACTGGAGCATGGAGTCCATATTTTTAGGGAGGGGGGGGGGGCCTAACATCCCACTCTGATCAATGCTAAGTATTTACCTTGCACTAGAAAAATCCTTAATTTCCTTTTCTTGAAATACAGTATTGCTAATATTGGTTCATTGCTTAAACCCTTTAGACTTTCTGGGAGTTGGCTTCAAGTTCAACAACATTTGAAAAATCCTACAACTGCCACTGGACTTGGGATATCATTTTCTCAACTGTTTTTTTTTATAGAAAAAATACCCACAATTGGAGGGGAACAAATAAGGCAACTTGGGGTATTTTAGAAGACATCAACTGTGAAAACACTAATTCAATGCATGAATATTTTTCTCCATTGCCATACACACAACTGCTTACAGCAGTATACAACAAAGCAAACCAGCTGTTCATTCTCACATCACTGGCTGAAATTGAGTACCTTAAGAAAATTATGTACATGTACATCCTAATGATGAACCGTCCCACTCCCAAGAGAGACTCGGTTTGTATTGTCATTTGCAACACAATAAAGTGTGTGGTTGGTGATTGTGAATAGAAGTAATACCACAACAAAAAACTAAAACCCAAACAGCTGTGAGTGGAAAAGTACTGGAAGTGAGATGAGCTAAACACACAAGATGATATTTCATGTTTTCTCAAATCAAACGGTACGTGAACATCATGCATGATTACGCTACCGGTACAGTGGTGTACATGTACTACACATGCATACATGTAGTACATGTACATTGAGAATCAGACCCCTACCGGTACATAATATCTCCTGCATGTTACAGTCCACATGTTCAGTGTTCAGTAGTACCTGTACTCGATGCAATGCAACATGTACACATACATGTACATTGTGTACATTGCATCACGCCATTCTAAATGTCAGGGAGGCCTTAAGTTTCCTCTTGGATTAATGCCAAAAGCACATTAAAACAATCATAGATGAAGGGAAACAGATTCAGAAAGTCACCAGAAAAATTCGTTCTTTTTGGTTATTATTTTAATTAACGTACCTCCAATGTCCTCAAATGGTCCACCATTAACCCTAACCGAACTCAACCCATCAAAGTTCCGCAGCAGGTTTTGTTTAAATCTGTTGGGATAGGTACAGTACCCCTAAACTGAAGGTCTTTGACACTGAGGTTGGCATACCTCCAGAAACCAAGTCCAACAGTGTGTGTGTACAATTTCCCATGTGGGTGTTGGAATTATGGTTCCTGGTAAATTAGGCTGGGGAGTTAGGGTTAATATTCTGGTTACACCTCTATGTTCCGACACCCCTATGTTCCGACTGCACATATTCCTATTCCTAACACTAACCCTAACCCTAACCGGGAGTAACACAATCTAGGTTGTCGGAACATAGGGGTGTCGGAACATAGAGCAGTCACCAATATTCTCATATACTGTATAGGCATAACCCTAACCACCCCAAATCCATCAAAATCCATACCCCGGTTTTGGTGGATTTTGGGGGACTTGGTCCAGACATGCCAGAAGGCCTGGCATGACTAAATATTGATGGAGTACATGTACAGTGTGTATATGATGAACTTACAATGGGCCTAATGGCCTGAACTGAAGCAGTGCTAGGGGTATCCGATTGATTTTGCCTATAGCTTCCTGTACTGCTATTGTGATAAAAGCCATGTGTAGCAAGTCCATGAATGCCAACCAGTGTGTCAGTGGTGGATTCCATTATGTCATGTACAGTTTTGTATTGGACGCACAGTGATTGATGGATTTTGATGGAATTGGTCCAGTTCCTGTAAAAGACGCTACGGAGTTAGGGTTAAGGTTTTTTCAATATTTCAGTGAAATTTTCATTTAGGATGTAAGTCAATTATTGTGTAAACATTTGGAATAGTTCTCGCATATTGACAATTATTATTGAGCATGACACAAGACTGCTGTTTTGACATCACGGAGCAAGTTTGAATGTCAAAAATCTTTCAACCATTCGTTGTCCTCTTGTTACTACAGACCTATATCATGCTGCCACCATTTCAGTCATGATCCCTGTATCCAATAACAGTACTGAATGATATTTTTTTTGTGCAAAAAGGAACCAGACTATTTTTCCTTCCCGCCTCGCTTTGGTTACGTTGATTTGAATGGGTAAAAAAAACAAGATAGCTGCAACATGATAATGGTCTAGATTAAACAATGCGACCGTACCAGTAATTATGAAATGCTACCAGTATTTTTTTTTTGATTTAGGGCCCAGCAGATTTACTACAAAGCAGCATGCATGTACATGTAAAAGATTCCTGGTATACATGCAGATTGAGTATAAAAAGCAACGTGGTGGTTATTACGCAATTGAACGCCAACTCAGCAGGACACTTACTGGAGCAAATCTAGATAAACAAATACACAATTGGCACGTTATCTGCTATCAAGATGGTAAACAGAAATTGCTTAATAATCCAGCTCAAACAGGATTCGTTTCTGACTGCGGACTTTGATTCTAGACTAATTCTAGCAAATGAACTTTGATTCCTAGACACACCCACTGATTGGATGTATGTACATTTGGCACATGTAGCACACATCCATGAGCATCCATGTACATGTACAGTGATCAACCTGTAATGTACCTGTACATTGTACATGTATCACATTGGTTACATAACACCACTGTTGAAGAAGACTACCCAGCGGCAGTAAAATAAATATGAGAACTGGATTATTTCTCTCAGGTTGCGATAACCCTAACTCTATTGCCCTCATGTAGATGTGGACGAACATGTATACCTATACAAAGACAAGTACAGTCGAACACCTTTATAACAAGGTCCTTGGAACTTGACAAATTACCTTGTTAAAACAGGTACCTTGTATTACCAGTAATGGAAAACAAAGAAAAACAAGGACTTGGGACCTAACATTTTCCTTGTTATAAGCAGGATGTTACAGCGCTTTTCTTATCAGGGTTCAATTGTACACATGTAACGAGCCTTTTTAAATTACAAATACAAGACAGAGCTAAAGATACATTTCCGTGCTATTTTCGAGTTTCATCCCGAAAAAAAAAATAGATTTCCTTTCTAAATTGCTATTTTTGAAGTCGAACAAAAGTTATTCACTTTTGAGTGAAACATCAAACAAAAAAGAAATGTTTAGTTATTGAATTATTACTTCATAATTTCAAATTATTGGCTGCAACTGCAGAGGGGTAGGCTGGTTCCTGCCTCACAATTAGTATCAATAATGTACGGGCCGGGAGTCGGTTGCTCGCAAAGCGAATCTGTTTGTGCCAAAACAATTTAGGCCTACTATTTTTCCAAAGATTTTTTTTTTTCAAAAGTCGCAGACATAAAAAAAAAAGGGGCAAGGAGGGTTTTTGTTGATGGAACAATGCAAGTTGAAAATTTATAGAAAAAGAAAAATTTGTTATATATCATGGGAAATCCAAACTCCCACCAAAAGTGTTAATTCTGCTGAACCCAACATTTATAAGCCAACAGCACGCCATTTTGTTTGCTACTCAGATGAACATATAATCTAAAAAGCAAATACACCCTCTGTTGGGTTTCAAGTCAAACTCGGTCCCAAACCAACTTGGTCCATGGAGGTAGGTCCGAGTTGACTCAGTCTGAGTCAACTCGGTTACAGGTCAACTCGGTCCCCGGTCCCAGGTAAACTGTGAAATCTGAGGGAAAAAAATTGCTCGAGGAAGACACAAGTGGTGAAAAATCAAATTGCGTCACGTTAGGGGCCATACCACATCAGGGGATGCACATGTACGTCAACAATACAAGAGGCCTCAAATTATCAGACCTTTGTTTGCGCACATTAATTTTTTTTACCATAGGGACCGGGTTGACTAGGGACCGAGCTCACCTGGGACCGAGTTGACTTCACTTGGGACCGAGTTCACCTGGGACCAAGTTGACTCCACTTAGGACCGAGTTGACTCGGACTGAGTTGACTTGTGACCGAGTTGACCTGCACCCCTTTGCTGGACCATACATTGAGCAATACATGGTTCCCAAAACTACTTCAAGCTGCCCTCATAAAATAAGTCAACTACTTTCTAAAATCAAAGCCCATACACGTACTGTACACATACCTTATTACTATACTGTCAGCAAATCAAACTTCTATTGATACCGGTACCTGCACCTCTCACAACTACGCATCGACTGAATCAGACTGATTGATACCAAACAATTATCAATGGTTCTCAAGGACAGTTAATTTTAGTAACACCATGTTCAATCAGTATACGGTACAATCAAATCAGTACCTCAGTAGACTTTGACTGTCTACTTTTTTTAGACTCCGAATCTAAATATACATGTAGTTCAAACTCTAAATAAAAATCACTCAAGATTTTATCCACAATCTTATTCTTAATTTAGATCCATTACAGGTGTACATCTCAATGTCCTTGGGATTAAAGAGTCATGTACGTAAAATGGTTAATTACGGGTCTTTCTCCTTATTATTCAGAACAATACAATGTAATTCAATATATATATACATGTACAGCACATATTACCAGCAAAATCCTCAGAGCAAAATCCTTATCGAATGATATAATCATACAGCACACATTCCTTTTTATAGCTCCATGGTAAAACAAAGCAAGTCTAGAAAATGCAATTGTAAACAGGAAACACTGTGAACAATGAGCATTACTTACTTTAAAGGTCACTGGTTATAGACAATGAAGTTCCAAGTTCACAATGTAAGGTGAAGGTCTTTGCAGAATCAAGAGAAGTACAGGGCAGAGGTTATGTGCAAGACTTGAAGCAGGTGCTTACGTACAGGTTTCTAAAAGCCCAAGCTGCACATGTGCTGAGTGTAATGTGTCACAATGGACATGCTTGTGCTGCATGACAGAAAAACCCCAAGCCAAACAACGCTGACACTCATGCATAATTCATGTGCTTGCGTCCCAGGGACTGGCTGCACAACCAGCCAATCACAGGAGGCCAGTCCAGAGAAACAGACACACCCCCTACAGGCCCTCTCCACACTGGCCAATCAGAGTGGCCGTTAGATGTATTCTAATTATCTCCTGACTGCAGGGGCGGTGCGGTGCACTGCACAAGACCTTTAAAACATTTTTGTCCATGGATATAAAACCTATTGTGTGTCTGGTTTAGTGTTGAACACAGCAGTGGGTATTGCAAAACAAACTGTAGAGCTGTGATCAACCATGGACCATTTATTGGATCACACAAAAAGCCATAGTACTTTTTTTCTGGAACTTTCTGACAGTTGAGGAAAAAGACAAACACACTTTTTTATGTCGCAAGAGCATCTCATGAACATAATCGTATGTACGTGTATATGAACTATGCATTACGAATCAAGCACGAAAATAGTTAATTCACATAAAAAATTGCCGACATACTGACTGAATGAATTGGGCAAACAAGTAAAAGCTACCCTTTTTGGGATATTCAACAATAAGTATTTGTGTTTCACTTTAATTCTTCCCTTAATTTATTACAAAGAAATGGTCATCAGAAAAAAATCAACCACTGTTGAAGCTAGGATGAGGACAGTTTATCTAAAAGTTGGGTAACTAATCTAGTAACATTAAGAAACTAAGACAAAATTCAACCTTTAACCCTAACCCCTTGAGCAATACACGTATTTCTAGAAAGTGTCCTAAACCCACCAAAATCTACCAATTTTGTCGTGCAACAAAATGTTGGTGTCTGTTCCATCAGAATCCACCAGTGAGTCCATCAAAATCCACCAATGTAGTACATATACCTCATACACACCAAATGATCAAAGTCTCCCAACTTGTTCAATACGGAGGTATCCTGAATCCGCCGAAATCCTTCAAAACAGGGGTGTGGATTTTGATGGATTCAGGTACGTGAAGGGTAAAAGGAAATCTTGTGCACAGAATGTAAAACAGTTCCTTTTCTGTGACTAGCTGCGCAAACAAATTTAGATTTACCCAGAAGGAAGTGTATGAGTCATATGCAGCAATTCTTTGTGTCCATCATGTGATATTTAAAGTGGCATACATGTAATTCGCAGTGCTCTTTCGAGTTTCATCCAGATAAAAGAGATTTGTTTTCTTATTCGCTATTTTTCCAGCAGTACGCAAGTCATTCCACCTCCCATAAAAAAATACAACCAAAACAAAGAAGGAAAAAGTATCTATAAAAAAATAAAACATGAATATTTCAAATAAACAAACAAACAAACAAACAAATTACACACACACACACGCAAACGCATGAACTGCCTGATCGTACATTCATGAAGATTTCATGACATACGCGGCGCCCAATTAAAAATAAAACTATGGGCAAATTCACCTCTCGGTCTAGGGAATTTTCACAGAATTCCAGTCATAAATTCTATGAAGTTATTTTTTGATTGTAAAAAAAATCCCTTGTGTTAGTTGTGTACTAAATCTGGTTCACGTAGATTCAACTATGCAGTACCCAACATTTTCATGCAGATTTTGAGCAATAAAGCTTTTTACAAAAAAACCTGAACACGTACAATACAGGTTTTAAGTTACCGGTACCTACGCACACTACCGTAGCTGTGTCGAATGCGCGGCACACGGTAAATGCGTTACCAACAAACGTTTTGCCCATATTTTTCCAAATTACAGTTTTTCATGCACGACTGGCGGTCTATGCGTTAATACACGTACGTCTGTGACACACACACACAAACAAACAGCGCCACCAAGTGTCAGAGGGTGAGTAGTGTCCATGGAATGTGTATTGCTTCAAAACGCCTCCTGTCTTTCAGGCATGTGCCTCTTCGAGTCTTCTCCGTTTCTTGTCCGGGCTTTTTGGAAAAATGAAGGAGGCACCCTCCCCCTTCCCCAAGATGGCGAATTTTCCATTACTGCGGATGAATTCTCTGATTTTCTTGACTCTTTTGCTGATCAATATAAAATTGTGTCCAAAGAGCCCGTAACCCTAGATGCACATTGACAATACATGTATATGTACATGTATGTACATGTATCGACAAAATATTTGCAAAATACATTGCAAATGTATGGAAAAAAAGAAGAAGGCTTGCGGGGACAAGAAACTGGCCCTAATGTAAAACTGCTTGGTTTAAAGTAAATCATAAAGTTGAGTTACGTGTATATTTGGTTGTTCATTAAAACCTGCATATCTCGGTGTTATGCACAAACCATAGGCATTTTCAAATACCATACATGTACATGTACTGTGCACAGGATTAATGTTCCAATGCTTGCATAGTATTCACATATTCAACTAAATCAAGTTTGCTGATCTCATTAAATTCAAAAACCCGTGTAACAACGTGGAGGATGGTTACAGGTAACTGAATCAAGATTAACATCAGGCTGTTGTTTCAGCCTGTTTGTACCGGTTCTTTGAAAACAATGCTAGAATCAATTTGCAATAGTTTCAGAGGTAACATGATTTATGAATAATGAAAGGTTTGCGGAAACACCATGTGCGAATAATTTCTCAACTAAGAGAATGGTTCTGAAAAGAACCAGAGGTTCCCGCAGAATGGTTCTGAAAAGAACCAGATGGTGTTTCCGCAAACCTTTCATTATTTAGTATCTCCACCATGCAAAGCCTCAAATCTTACTTATGATATAAGAATTTAAAACGTCATGTAATTTTCAAAATGTCAGGTTCGGGGAATTCTCAAAATGACTTGGTATTCAACATAGTCCATGAATATTGGGCATGAAACAATTGTCAGAACCTGAGCAATAGAAAAGTCTGTCCTTTGCACAACTTATTGTTGATAATAATTTTACATACATATGTACACCCCAACTTTACTACAATTGGTCCCAACTTCATACCGTCCCAACTAAAATTGTTCCAGTCATGCCAGTTGGGTATGCCTAATCCCACTAGTGTGGTATTGCTGCGATAACGGTATTGCTGTGCAGCGCAGCAATATCGTTGCCACACTAGTGGGGCTAGGGCTTGCCCAACTATTGGCACAGCATAGTTTTCATGGCAGAATGAAAAATAAAACCAAAATAATAATACAACTTATTGTAGGCCTATGGGCTCTGTGCACAAATACCCCAATCAACGGCCAGAAAAGAAGAGTTGGGGCTGACCTAGACTGGTTCCCGATCCATCCACTGCGTATTTCGCATGTATCAAAAGTTATGAGGTTGGGATTTAGTCTCGGAGACAATCGCAAGTTGAATTAGAACGTATTCGCGCACCGACGATGCCTGACACTCACACGAAGACGCGGTGGTTATAGCTTTTGCACATTCAGGACATCGTGGCTCATGCGTACTTCACTCGCGAACCAGTACGCGCACGCTGTGTGTCCTGTCCACGGAGCTCTCAAAAGAGGTGAAAATGTGCCCTCTTTTTGAGTGAAATTTCCAGATTCGTTTGCACACGTTTGCGTATCAAAATTTTAACATGAAATTTCACGAAAATTAGACATCTGAAAAAGGCAGCACTTTGTGATTAGCCTATAAAGAGGGTGAGTATGCTTCTAAAGCAAAAAAACCTACAAACTAAGCCTAAATGTGAAAATCAAAATTTGACAAAGTTCGACATGTTTTTGTACATGGTGGAAGTGTGGCCTTTATTTACGGAGGTAGTCCAGTACATTGGCCACATTTATGGGGCTAGAACTCGCCCGTGAATACGCGGACGGCCCTGGACCAGGCCAGTGGCCAGCACGTTGCCAATTTTGCGTGGCACGTGCCCGACCACCTTGCCGGTGACATCCACCACAGCTGCACAAGGGTGATGTCTGGTTTTGATCCCTAGGACGCGCAATCAAGCTAAACAGTTTGTCAAAGTCGCACACCTAAAACGTTAAACTTTTGAGGAAAAAAAGTTATAGTCTTCTTTAAAATTAACCACTATGAAACTTATAGTTCTCATTAAAAAATTAATTTTTGTGAATTCCTGGCTTAATATTATAATATTAAGTTAACAGTTATTGAAATCATCGGAAAAGGATGAAGTGCCAGTCGACAAGATGGCGCCATTGCTGGACTAGGCATGTTGTTGGGAGTTGTGAAAAGTAAATGAAAATTTCCTCAAAACGTACAGGTGAGTTTTAAATTTACGCAGATAGAAAGTTAGGTAGGAATCCTAGTAGGATTGTAAATAATAATATAAAACTAGAAAGTATATCTTTTGCGTAGATTTTCCATCTTTTTTTTGGATTTGAAGCTAAAGTTTGAAGCTAATCGTGACAATTCGACAATTAGGGAATAAATGTGTGCTCAAGAGGTTTTTATCACTCTGTTTAAGACCACTTAGAGTCTGGGTGCTGATAATTACCCGAGCCGAGGCTCGGGTAATTATCAGCACCCAGACTCTAAGTGGTCTTAAACAGAGTGATAAATACCGACGGAGCACATATTTATTCCCATTCATAAATACCTTTTCGGTAAAAAAAAATCATATAATTCGTTCAAAACATGCCGATTTTGTTCAACAAATTCACTTTATGTTTCTTGAAACATCCCTCTTGCAAAATAATGGAGTGTTCAGCTGGGGAGTAAGATGTAAACAACCCTTTTATGGAGATTGACGCGCGCGTATCATGTTCTGCGCGATGTCGTGCAGAACGCACCTGGCGCGTTGCGTTTTGAATTTAGAACTATAAAATTCTGACTCCCTGGTAGTGTTGCGCATGCCTACGTGAGGATTGTGAACGTTCAACCAATCAAACGATAAGAGGCACTGGATTTTTAGGAGTCCGCATTTTATTGTGACACTGGAAAAGTGTTTAAGACCAGCTAGCCATGTCTTTATCATCCGTTAAAGACTGGCCACGTGACGGGCTCTCGACCAATAGGAATGCGTAAACTGTCTAAGGTATTTATGAATCATGAATGGTTGTTAAAGAGGAAAACGTTGTCGAATTCT
Organism: Patiria miniata; assembly: GCF_015706575.1. Lineage (NCBI taxonomy): Eukaryota > Metazoa > Echinodermata > Asteroidea > Valvatida > Asterinidae > Patiria > Patiria miniata. Next base: position 14,520,352 of record NW_024037058.1, on the reverse strand, counting down.
AGCTAGCTAGGCCCCCTATTTATTCCTCCATGGTCGAATTCATACTTTTCCCGAACTGTTAATGTTAACATGGTCATGATGGTTCGACTAGTGTTAATTGAGAATATGATGAAGAAAAAAGTGGCGTCAGGTTGGAATATTCTTTGACAAAAATTTCTGTAGCTCACGTAGGCCTAAGCATGCTAAGTGATTTTCATCACGATTAATCATTAATGCAATGTTCATGAGCTGAGACCGCGACCTTGACCTTTGCCCTTCAAAAATGGAGGAAACGTGACGGTGACCCCGTGCCGTGTGAAATTGCACGCGCCGCTCTTGGCCTTGGGAAGACCGAGTCTGAGACCGAGAGAGTGAGACTGATTCACTGAATCGATCATGATCAGTGTGATGTGCTTAAGTTAAAATGAAAGATTCTTCTTGACTTCTTACCTGAGACGTGGAGAAACGCCTGATAAATCTAGAAGCTGCTAGCATGATGATGGTTCCCTACCGTATGGCGACGTTTAGGTTATCACAGCGACGTGTCACGTACCTAGACCTTGCGATAACCTTACGGATCGGTTATTTTTCAGGATTGGCGGCGCTAGCGATAGTTTGTTGGATTGAACTTTGCTTGTGTTGTTTGTGCGTCATCTGTCGTGTCAACTAAGGTCAACAGTGCCAGAAAAAGTTTTAAGACGCCTGTTCTGATTGGTTTAGTAATATGACCTTCCGACCTCAAATCAATTGTAGACTTAATGGCAGTCGTTATAGTTGTATGCGGCGTTTATGTAGTGTTTTCAATGCATTAGTTTAGCGGCGTTCACAAAATATGACTCACAGCCAGTCTACATATAACAAATAACGTTGTTACGCCCCTTAGGCTTAGGGGGTTTACCAAACCTCGGCTTAGGCTTCGTCTTCGGCTTCGTCTCCGGCTTCGTCTCCATATGCAGCCATTTTGAAGCCTCTACCAAATGAAGGCTCCGATTTAAGTTAGGCTCATTGATCTCCATATATGGAGATCAATGGTTAGGCTTCATTTACTATGCGGCTCCATTTTTAGGCCCAAATATTGGAGCCTGGCGAAGCCTTGCAAGGAGGGGACTTCATATGGGGCTCCGTGACGTATGTGTCACGTGACGGACAAACAAAAATGTTAGTCCGTTTAGTAACTAGGACTCTACGAATCACCTTTTTTAACATTTGGACATGGTCGGGCGATAGTAGAGTCCTATAGGTACATAGCCTTATTGCGTTACTAATAACTTTTTTGACCATTTTCACTCGTACCCCCAATCAAAATCTTCAGATTTCACCCCCCGGCAAAACAGTCTTCAAACTAACTTATGCGACCCTGTAGGCATTGTCATAGGGGTAGATGATAGATCAAACCTAAATCTTTAAGACTTGCCAGTGTTATTTCTAATATTATCCCGAAAAATTAATTCCTTTTGTAATGATTATTTTCCAAGCAATAAAAAATACTTAATTTTGAATGATGAGAGACATTGACCAAAAAAATCCTGTTCAGTTATTGAATTATAACTTAACTATTTCGCAATCAAGTATACCACAATCAACAAAGATGGCCTTCTTCAGAGCCTGTGTGGAGAGCATTCTTCTCTATGGAGCCGAAACCTGGACCATGAAGAAGGAGCTTCAAGATCGCCTTGATGGCACATACACTAGGCTTCTTATGACGTTGCAGAACATGCCAGGGCGTGAGAACAGGACTAAAGAACAGATTTACGGAGACACTCCACCTATCTCTGCTATTGTTGCTCAACGAGTTCGCTTTGCTGACTACTGCTACCATGCTTTAACAGGTCTGATGTATAATTTTGGAGACTTCCATGCCCTAATAGCCAGGACGAAGACCCTTCAACTACATTGATGTGATTGGCAGAGACACCCAATGTGCAATTGAAGACCTTCCGTACATAATGAGGGATAAAGACACCTGGCGTGGAGTCAGGGGCGGCGGAACCGGGGGGGGGGGGGGGGGGGCTTTCGGGGGATTTGCCCCTTTGCTGCCATAAAATAATGTGCCCCTCGAGCATAAAAGTGGCCCCTCGAGATAATTGAAAAATCTTAAATTATCTTACTATTTCTTAAAATTAACAATTTCCCAATAATGATATGCCCCAAAACCCATACAATACGCCCTGAAAATGAGCACATAATGCATAGTTATCATATAATCATCGGTTTTGAATAGCGCCCCCTATGTTGAAAGGTGTTACCAGCCCCCCCCCCCGGAGGCCAAGTGTCCGGTGAAAAAAACGTGTCGACCGTTTTCAGCAAAAATGCTGAGCAAGTGCCCCTTTTTTGGTGATGCCCCCCCCCCAGTTTCAAACCCGTTCCGCCGCCGCTGCTTGAAGTTGTGAAGGAGATCTCGGTTGCGACCCTAGATGATGATGATGATGATTTCGATTTAGTGGTTGTAAGACAATTCCCGTTCGCGTGGGCTAGGCTGGTTCTCACCTAGTCAGTATCGATAAAAGTACCCCCCCCCCCAAAAAAAAAGGAAAAATGTGACAGCTAGACTTCACAAAAATGAGGGGAAAAGAATTTATTTGGTTGGAATGAAAATATTCGAAAATTTATTCAGAGAAAAGAAATCAGATTTGGATATAATGCCCATTGTACTCTTTCCCGCAAAGTATTTCAAGACAGACTCAAAATTTCACAGCAGAGCCCGCTTTTTTGTATGGATATGACACAAATAAAGCCATTTATTGGCGCTATTTATCAATATCATTGTCATTCCATGGTCATTCATAGCTCGACAATATTGTTATGTACAACGTGCAACGACGAAAGGTGCCGAAGCATCGCGAATGGTTGGAGCCGCTAGTCGAAGCCAGGCGAAGCCAGCCGAAGCCTCCGCGTTCCAAAGCTTTTAGCAGCCTTGAGGCTTGGCGCGGAGCCGCACAAAGACGAAGCCTCATAAGTCAAAGCCGGAGCCTTAGCCGAAGCCGAAGCCTGAGGTTTGATAAACGCCCTATGGCATCGATCCCAACTATAGTTGGGACCGTCCGGACGCGTCCCAACTTACTGTAGTGCGACAGTTGGGTCGGCCCAACTGTAGTTTAGGATGCTTGAATCGGACGCTTGAATCGGACTTATGGATGAATCGGCCAACGTACAAGAACACAAGGGCGGATCCAGGGGGGGGGGGGGGGCAAAGGGGGCCATGCCCCCCCCCCCAAAAAAAAAATGAAACCATTTTTTTTTTATGTGACATCGCAATAAAGGCAGGCAATGAGTACACCACCATCTTTTCCTCAAAAAAACATTCATTTGGTTAAAGTGGTCAGAAATTGCCTCAGATCGCACCACAGAGCATCTAGAATCCAATAATGTTTCGGGGCCCTTAAGCGGGCCCCGAACCCCACGCCGTAATTTTTTGACCCACTTTTTTGGGGGACCAAACATTTTTTTGGCCCCCCAAAAATTGTGTTCTGGATCCGCCCTTGCAAGAACAAAGCTCTGAGCTGTTGGACAAAGTTTCCGTGCAGAGCAGCAGTTTCCCTCCCCCCTGACCCCCCTCCCCCGGCCCATTCCTCCTCACATCCTTCAGTCCCATCAGTCTTGTCTGGTTATACTTTTTCAATTTCCCGGTTTTTTTGTTACTTTATGATATATATATTTGCTTTGTCATTGTACTTTTGTTGGCCGAATAAATAATAATAATAATAATAATAATAATAGAAATCACAAAACATGCACGCCAAAGGATGGCATGCGCTGTAGACTGGTACCAATACAAAAATCAAGGCGCGAGCAGCGAGAAAGAGTAGGTCGTCGAGTTTTCTTTGAAAATTGGAGTTACGGCTACGGTTATCCACCGATCCTGCCAATGGCAAAACCAAATTCACTGCTATCTTCATCTTTGCAGTTCGCTCGTACACCCCGCCCTGCAAACAGGACGCTGGGATACTCTCTGATGAGCTTCACCGATTCGCTCGTACCCCAACCTCGTCCCCAGTGCTTACTTTATTTCCAACGTTGTTTCCAATAGTCGTGGTGGGCGCGTACTTCTCGACACCCTGGGGACGAGTTTTCTCGTACCCCGCCCTGCAAACAGGACTGTTTGCAGGGCGGGGGCCGGGGGGTACGAGCACTGATCTCTATATAAATTAGTAATTCGTGCGAACGAATTAGCAAACTCCAAAAAAAAATTCCACCCTGTCCCTTCCCGGGCTTCATATATATTAGAGAGTTCTGAGCACCGTAAAATTGGGGAATTGAAGAGATATGGTAATGAACCTCTGGCCCGGACTTGGGGCTTTCAATTCTGAGCATTTTGGATGCTATTGGGCTCGAAAGTGGCGCTATTTTGCCATGTTGTGGAGGGATCGTTTTTCAAGATGGCTACGATTCCGCTTTGGGGAAAATAGGGGTCGTCTTCTTTGGGTGAGAATATCTCGAAAAGTCAATGGTCAACCCACCAAAAAATGAAAAAAAAACGAAAGATGAAATGTTGATCATCATTTTTCTGTGCAGCTTGAATACCTGTGAGAGTTCTGAGTATTTTAAAAAGAATTTTGAAGTATGGGCATTTAGCAGTAGTGTCTATGGGAATTTACTTGCAGGGTTGCATCCTTACGAGCGAACGTGCAAGCCGATTTCATCGGCAGAGGGCGCTATCATGAAAATCCACGACGGATACCGGATATTCTCGCCAACTAGTAGCGCGCTAGGCCGGCTACATATGCGAAAGATGGCCACAGTCACAGATGGTAAGCATGTATCTTTATGCCGCATAATTTGGATTGCAAGTTTCAGCGATTGATGAACACTAATTTATTACCTTTCGGGAAGTGTTTGCAGGAATTAATATTCCAATTGTTACGAAGAGTGGTCCGGAAAAGACTGGTTTATGACATTCACTTTTCAGCATGTTCAGATTCATATTTCTTAGGCAGTGGATATTTTGCCGGAGACGGCAAACCTTCAGTAAACGTTAGTTTGCCGGATATGCACTGAACATGTGCAGTTACTGTTTTTTTGTACTTAAACATTTTCCGGTGACAAATTTTAGTCTGGCTCCATGCCAATATTATCGTTGTAACCTCGTATTCACAAGATGGGATTCAGACCATTTTATAATTTCGGACTTTATTTCCCTTTTTAAAAAAATCCTCCAGAGCCACAAATCTGAAAAAGAAAATGTAATACTCTGCAATAAAATGTTTGAGACATGTTAAAATAATAAAAGAAGAATATTCTTATTAATTTATTTGGGGATGAAAAAAAAAACCTTATAAATGTGGCAAGGATCAGGATTCGAACTCGGGACATCCCACTCACTAGAGCAATTGCTTATCCACTGCACCGACTGTGCTACACAACTTTGGTGGGAATTTAATACATATTATTATATGTGTTGTGTAATGCACGTTAAAGAACCCAGTAACACTTATCGCTAAGAGAAGGGGTTTGCCCCGGTGTTTCTGGCAGTGGCTGCAATGTGCGCCGCAGCACCTTGTAAACCATTATAAGGTGCTACATAATGGGTCTCATATTTCTCATAAACTTTATTTACCTTTCTTTAATAATTGACATAGGCCTAATTTCCAGCGCCTTGAGTACCTAATTGTTGGTAGATACGTGCGCTATATAAGACTCCATTATTATTATAATTCAGCCCTATCTTAAAGAGTATAGCGCCCTCTGTTGATATGGATTGCCGCCGGCAGACCTTTAGTAAACGTTAGTTTGCCGGCGTTACCTCCGGCAAAATATACACTTCCTATTTCTTATTGTGTGTGTAGTCTGGTTCCCATACCAATAGATTCTGTCTAAGGTCAGGTAGCCGTCACTAATAAGTAATAGTTTTTTGTATTACAAATAATGGCACAACTATAGAATACAGGGCCACTGCACTCGATATCCGCGCATCCATATGGCTGCGTGGAGCAGTGCCGTGGAGGCGGAGGCACAGTCGACCTACCTCCGAGAATTGCACCCTCTACCGATATTGAATGCATTCCCATAACACAAACAAAGGATCTGTGACTCCGAGGCTCCACGGCTCCATGGCTCCACGGCTCCTCCCAGAATTGCGCCCTCTACCGATACGAAGGCATTCCCATCCCACATCCAAGGATCCGCGACTCCGTGACTCCGTGGCTCTACGGCTGCACGGCTCCTCGGCTCCGTGCATCCAAAGATCAAGTGCCCGATCACAAGCCTGCCCTCGCTTGTGCATTGGCATTCACACATCCAAGGATCCGCGACTCCTCGCCTCCATGGCCACAGATCCAGTGCCCGATCACAAGCCCGCCCTCTGTGATGGATGTTTTAAAACCAAATTGGATATGGATGCCTCATTCTCAAAAACAAGCCCGCCCTCTACTTGCCTGCACTTTGCACTTGGCCATTTTTTGTGCGTGCCTGCAGCTCAAACACACATTGTCTCCTCGTTCTCTCTGTAACAGCCTTACTCTTCACATTGCCTCCAACTACAAAAATAACCCTGCTCTGGTGTGGCCCTGCATTCAAAAGTTGCTCCCAAATAACGTCACGTGACTTAAATGGGAGGTATTCCTCCTTTTCCCGAGAATGTCAGAGGTTTGCTGAATTCATTTCGTCGACAAACGGATAGCGCCCGAGTATTTCTGTGTATAGGGCCTAATATATTATAGGTTTTATTAGCTACTTAAAAGAATGAGTTGATAATTAATTTTCATTGCTTTTATTTAGAAAACTTGAAATTCAACGACTATATTGTACTTGGATCGTATACGAGGGGGGAACTTTTTCATAAAAAAATCTTGTTTAACCTAATTTTGCACATGTTGAATCTTTGTTTTTAAAATTTTGGAAAGAATGTATCCAGACGTCGCCACTTCGTTGGTACTAGCTTGAGTAACATCCAGCTTACATGCTCATCAGGAACTCACATGATGTAACGCTGGAGACAGGAAAAGATTTTCGTACTAGGCCACCACTTTTTTCAAGTGCCAAAAAGTTGCATCCTTTATTATTTCCTCCACTTTCCCTTCTCTACTTTCACCCTCTCCTTTCCTTTATTCCTATTTATTGTTGGTCAGGAAGTTTACTGTGGGGCCAAGTCAGTAATTGTTTTGCGTACGCGCGGTACCAGTTACTGGCATGCGTGGAGCATGCAAAATATCGCTGCAATGTGTGTAGTCTGGTTTCCAGACCAAATGATGCTGACCATTGATGTTCAATTACCGACTTGGTGAATACGTTTTCAATTTTGTACACAACATATGGGAGTATTTTGAATCGCTAGCGAATTCTATGCGAGCACTCTGATGCCAAAGAAGTTTCTGGTGTCCCAACCCACCTTACAATGCCAAACACTTCAAAGCATACTGCATAGACTGTAACCTCCTATTTGAAAGGAATCATAGTATATATTTAATTGTTTTTGTCCTAGATGAAGTGATTCGTAGACGGCTCCTTATTGAAGGAGAAAGCGGTGGAGATGATCGCCGCATCAACACACTCCTCAGGATGTTCATCAAGTGGTGCAATAGTGACACATCCGATGAAGAAAGGTACCATAACCATAAGCATGTAGAAATTGTCGAAGTTAAGGTCAAACCAAAATGAAACTCGCACTAATGACTTTGTGCAGATATGCATACGACAGGATCTGAGCAATATCTCTCTAAAACCAAATTTATTTGAAGTACATGTATTTGGATTATGCAATATAAATAAATGCGCAGACATGCCACTTTTCTGTTACTTTTCATTGTATCAATAGGCTACCCCTTGAAAGTGAGATTCAAAGAGTTGTAACGTTAGATTCCTGCACTTTCTCTTAGCTTGGCCACATATCAGAAGATGCAGTCCATCCTGGCACAGGTTGAATTTGCCATGGAGAAGACCCAACTGATTCACGACATGAACACCAAAGAAATGACCAACTATGAAGAACTTTACAGTGAAATTGGTAAGGCCAATGTGTGTGTTACAGGCCACACAGTGACACACCCATCAATAAGAGACGGGGAGGGGAGGCTGGACCTCCTAAGACAGTAATGCTGTAATTTTGCTGTCATATTTTTCTACTGTGCAATAAATGCACAATTTTAAGTTATAATATCGGCCAAGGGATTCTTCTTTTCTCTCTCTTTTCCCCCTTTTAATTTTTTTTGGAGGTGGGTTGGGGGGGGGGGGGAGATGGGCGAGGCCTCAAGTCCCTCAACCTCCTTGGGTGTACCACAGAAAATATATACAGGCTGCATAGTTTGTCAATCGCTGTGATAAAAGGTGACCAAAGTTGCACTTTCCATATTTTATGGGCTAATCAATGTTGAGAAAGCAATATAATCCTCAATTTCATTTTTGAAGTTTTTTTTTTGCATCTTCAGCATCTCTCTTTATGTCATGCTTTTGATTATTAGATGATTCTTTAGGTGATTCTACTTCATTTTCTCCATGCTCCTTTTTCAAGTATGTATATTTAATTGATGAATATGCAAATTATGGGCCATTATGTTAGTCTGAGTATCACCCGTTATCCACGGAGCCAAGTCTCCTGTATAACGTCTGATATGTCCAAACATGCAGACATATATGCAAGCCGCGCGCCGGCCAATCGGAGTTGACTTTACTAAATCATATGTACATAGACTACCATTATGCCATCTGCATCTACAAACTGAAAAGTTGCAAAATCAAGTTTTTTACTACAGTCGAATCTCGTTTGTACAAACTCTGTTAATACAAAATTCTGGTTATAACAAACATAAAGCCTTAGTCCAGACTGTGCATTTATGTGCACAACGAATGGGACTGATGTTCCTCTTAATACACAATTCTGATATAACAAACAATTGGGCTAGGTCCGAACGAGTTTGTATTAACAAGACTCGACTGTCTTCTTTATTCATTTGTCCAACAGAGCAGAGCATAAAGGAGGCTTATGCCAAGATCTCTGCTTGCAAACTCCAAGTACAGGACGCCAAGAGAGTGCGCAAGAACAGGCAGGAATATGACGCCTTAGCCAAGGTCATCAAGAACCAACCAGATCGCAAGGAATCCATGAAGTAAGTGTCTTGTCTGGTCGACTCTTAGAACTCCAATTATCAAGATTAGTTTTAGTCCAAGGCTAGATTTAGATTTGGTTCCCTAAAGTGGCGCTCGGGTCAACCTGCGATTGCTTGCGCCGTAACAGACCCATCGGCATCAAGCAGAGAAATAATGATGCTCAGGTCAAGAAACTGAGAAATCTTGTGATTCTCATAGAACAAGCAGCATCTCGACACAGAATAATCGCAACCATGCTCATGTTATCCACAATGCAGTGATGCTTCACAATAAACTTAGATGGTCCGGATGCACGCACAACGTTGGAACTTCACACAGATCAACTGTGATTGATTCCCGCCTGTCGGGAACATGCATGTGAGTCTGGATGAGTGATAATTACCCTCGGCTTCGCCTCAGGTAATTATCGCCCATCCAGACTTACACCGGTTTTAAACTGAGTGTTTAATACCGACGTAACACACATTTATTCCCTTAATAATCAACACTCGCTTTTCCCTTTTATTTCAGAAAACTAGAGGACCTTGATCGAGAGCTGTCAAATCTCAAACACAGCAAACAGACCCTGGAACAAAAGGTAGAATCCCTGTCTGTGTATAGTCCACTTTATTGTACTATTTTTGGTTTATTACTGTTGATTTATTGTTTTTTGCAGTCATTGATGCAAAAGATACGTTTTTTTTAATATAAAGGATGACATTAATGTTTTATAACATAATGCCTTTTTTTCACCTTTGCTAAGAATGTTTGCCTGAACATGAATGATGTAATACATTAAGGCCCAAAAAAAGAGTTCTGCTTCCGGTTTCCCTACCCATTCTTTTCTGAGAGCCCCTACCCTAATTTTTTTTATGGGAAAAATAAGAAAAAAACACCCTAATTATTTTACCTTTTACCCTTGACTAAACGCAGACGCCTTCATATGATCGTACACAAAATATAATTGGCCAAAAAAATAATAATTCCCTACCTACCTACCCTATTTTCAAATGCCATGTAATTGGAAGCAGAAGTACTTTTTGTCGCCTATTTAATCCTGATTTGCCACCATTGTGGCTAGAAACAAAAGTGAAATTCCCAAAACGGCTGCACAATGGACAGCATCTTCAGCCGTTGTTTCTTAGCGACGCATGGAAACATTAAAAAAAATGTGATACTGGCCCAAAAAATGTTTCATTTGGAAAACTCGTTACTTAGAAAAGTGTGGTCTTGACAGGGTTATAGACTGAGCAGTTCCCATCCTAACATATTTTAAAATCTGTATTTACAATGCCTATAGCTGGAAGATCGCAGGAAGCAGTTTCACGTCCTCATCAGCTCCATCCAGGAACTACAGAGAATACTGGAAGGTGAGATCTGAAACTTCTTTCAGGGTTTGGATGATGTGAATAATGCAGTTATTTCCGTCATGATGACTTACACTGAGTTGTGGCAAGGGTTTAAGCCAATTTTGACACCTGGACCCAAGAAATTCTGAGTATAAATCAAGCCTGAATATTAGCATAAATAAAGCGCTTTAAAAATATGTTAAATTACAGCAAATCCAAAATCATGCAGCCCGCTTAATATCTGGAACCGGCAAATTTCAACACATCACCCCTATCCTTCATGAACTTCATTGGCTTCCAGTTTCCGAGAGAATCAAGTTCAAAATCATGCTCTTCGTCTGGAAATGCATTCACTCCTCAGCACCCGTCTACCTGAACAATCTCCTCACCTTCTATCACCGCGACAGCCGACTCCGTAAACTACAAGACTCAACAACACTTTCCCATCTGCAACAAATCGATTGGCCAGGGTGCCTTTGGTTATTCTGGCCCCCATCTGTGGAACAAGCTCCCTCAAGCAATCCGCCAGTCTGGCTCGGTGACAACATTTAGGAAATGTTTGAAGACAGAACTATTCAGAGCTCATTAATTCATTAATTTTTTTGTATTTTTTTTTGTCAAGCGCCTTGATCTAGCTTTGTTTAGGATATGTGCGCTTTATAAGAACCTGCTATTATTATTATTATTATCATTATTACTTGGAGAATGCTTGAATTTCTTAGGTCTGAGTGTCAAAGTTCCCAAGCCTAGATTTGCATGAGGGGAACAAAATGAAAAAATCTAATCTAGGACGAAGACATGCATGATGCATTGACTGTGAAATTGACAATAGCCTTTTTGAGGCAAACACTTTGTTGCACAATGTATTATGAATCACAGTCATTACCCACATGTCCCAGTGGAATTATAACCAAGTATAATTTTCTTGCTATTTGTCGAACCACAGAGGATGACAAGGGAAAGGAAGTGCCAATGGAAACCACGCTAGACAGTTCCATGGACACCAGTTTGAACGAGAAATGACACCCAGTTGCATCCTGGATTTGAAGCTGAAGGGAAGCTACGAAACCCCAGACATTGAACCCCCACCCTGCAAAACTGAAATGCAGCAGACTTAGAGTTTGGAAGAAGAGATGTTGATCAAGGTTTTATTGACAATAATAGGAACATAACTTTGTTTAGGGCGTTTTGGGGTTCAGTTACTGTGGAGGGCAAGATAATATACCAACATCTGAGACACTGCCGATTCATCATGTACGTGTATACACTCAGGGTGCTGATCATAGACTAACCAGAGTGGGATGCAAGCGTATACATGTAGCTACCTGTGTATAAAACTATGAGAGAGCTGCACAATGTAGTCTTCCAGGCACAACCATGCTTGTGTACAAACCTACGGATAGCTCAAAATATTTTACAGCGTTTGTACAGTTATTTGCATATCTGAATGCATATATGTAGCCGATATGCGCACAATTCAGGATCATCCTGTAGTCGATATTTCATAGAAATAATGTCTTTCAGTGACTCTTGCAGCCTACTTTGTTAGCTTTCCTTCCGTTCTTGTCAGACATTGTCAGATGTTTATTTAAGAATCCCTACAAAGCATATTCCCGTGTTTCTGATGATTTGTGTCAAATATATCGAACCTGCTGAGCAAACAAAGTGTTGTGCAACATATTTAGTCAGATGAAAGACATTTTATTTCCAAAATCCATTGTTTGGGGATTGTGACCTCGTGGTTACAGTTTGAGACTCATAATCAGAGGATATGGGGCATTCTCCCCCCCCCCTGTTTTTTTTTGGGGGGGGGGGTAACATATGAATCCGTGGAGTGGAAAGGGATGAGTGAAATATACTGCATCGATTTAAAAACAGTCGACTTCATTCCTTCTCTTGTTTGGTTATTAAAATAAAAAAATTAAAAAAAGATTCAACTTGTACGTGAATATTGAAAGCCACAATCAATCTGGCACAAAATCTGCCTCCCTTGGTATCTGTACATTTTATTTTGTTACAAATTTTCAGCTCCAGAGTCTGAAAATTTAAACTTCATTTTGTCTGTATTAAGAAGTCCATGCCCAGGAGTCCGTCCAATTGGCCAATGTTGCTAAATACATGTACTGCATTAACTATGTAGGTGATTCTGCCTTCCCTATATTTCGATGTAGGTGTTGCCTTATTAGTCTCCAATAGCCCACCACTCGCTGTCCCTACACCTGTTCCTTCCCTCACAAGCCTGAGTCTTTTACTTGGGGGGATCTCGTAGAACAACTTCGGAGAAAGTACCGTATTGGTTTCACCAGTATCCACTAGTAGCTGCGTAGCAGCACAGACCGTTGCCCACCGATCCCAACACTATCATCACGATCAAACTTAAATTGAACCATAATGATTTGTTCAGTGCAAAAGCTCCGTGGGTCTTGCTGCCTGAACCACTGAGTGAAAAGATAGATAAATCCATGTTTGTACTTCAACGGCTAAATGGGACTTCTCTTTCATGCGGCAGATGTTCTTATATACTTTCAAACGATGACGTCAGAGCTTATATAGATTATGAAGAATGGCATAATATTGGACGTCAAATGTGCACGTCAGTATATTATTTGAGGCATTTAACAATGTAACTTTCCCCACTTTAAACAAACCTCTCTTCAAATGTTCTTAACGTGAAAAAACCTCTGGGAGCTATTAAAGTAAACGCAATACATTTCGGGCCTTATTCCATTTCCCCGTTGTCATGGTTTCCAGACAGCCGATGACGTTTGTCGTCTTCAGAGATTCTGACTTGTTTTCTGCATCGAAAGTTTAAAGTAATTTTATCAATTCAGTATTTTTTCCATTCTTTTTAATAGCCTCTATATCCAAACAGTGACACAGTTCTAGCTGCCGTCTTTTTGAAGACCATTTTTGATGGCCTTATCAGTCCTCCTGTTTCCACGTTGGCCTTACTAAAGTTCGCGCTAACATTCACCAATACTATATTAAAAGATCCTACTGTATCTGATGTTAGTCTGTCTGTATGTCATTTTTTTTGTAAAAGGAATAGAGGGAGCATAAATTGCAACGGTTAATAAAAACACGTCACTCTATGCAGGTCCTGTGCTGTGATTTCACTGTCCTCAGGGGCGGCGGAACCGGGGGGCTGGGGGGCATTTGCCCCCAGATTTTCCAAAGTGCCCCTTTTTCGACCATAAATGTGCCCCTTCGGACAGTAAAGTGCCCCCTCAAGATACCACAAAAATGCCCTTAAAGTATGTTAATATTTCTAATAAGTAACCATATCCCAATAATGGTATAGATATTTTTGATATAAACGAGGAATATGAAAACAAAGTCCCAAGTGGAACCGGGAAGGAGGGGGGGAGGGGACCTTCCCCCCAGTTTTACACAAGTGCCCCTTTTGCGGACATAAGTGTGCCCCCTCGAGATGAAAACAAAACTGGCCCTAACATTTCGGATAATTTGTTTTCAGTAACCATTTCCCAAATTGGTATAGAGAATTCTGATATGAACGAGGAATATGAAAACCAAGCCCCAAAACCCTTACAAATGCGCCCTGAAAATGGGCACATAATGCGCATAATGACCGAACATTTCATGGGGGGGGGGCGTCATGTAGATCAATGATAATTTTTTTGGAAACTCAAAATCTCAGTGGGGGGGGGGGGGGGGGACTTGGGGGCGACAAGGTTTCATGGGGGGGGGGGAGCTGTCCCCCCCCCCCCCCGTGGCTACGCCACTGAGTACATGGCTTAACGCCATGTGCAAACTTTTCTCTCTAATGTTTTCAATGAGCAGATTTTTGGGTTCTCATTTGAACAGAAAACCCCATAACTGAACAGTGTCTTCCTGAAATGACATTACAGCATTAGCGGCCTGCATTGGAAATTTTTAAAGTGTTTAAAGATGTGCACATTTGAATACAATTAACCTTATAAAAGGGGATGTCAAACATTTTTCATACATTTTGAGAGGAGTAGAAAGTTGTACAAAATGTGTTCCTCAGAAAAATTCATTTCTTGGACACTTTAAGGTCAAAACTTGACAACATACTTTCAACTCTCATCTCTTGAACTGAATTGATTCTTGGGTTCAGTTTTGTTTTGAGCTGGTAGACATTAGCTTGGGCAACAATTTTGATTCCCGGGCACAAAACCGCTAGACCATACTTCCGGAGTTACCAGAGGTGCAATGATAAAGAATATAACTTGAAAATGGAAGTATTTTACTACAGCAATAATAATACAGGAAATGGTCAGTGAGTAATAGTAATCTGGAAATATGTCATGATGTCATCAACGAAGAGGGCGCAATTTAGTAGCACGTCCGATAAAGTAGTTTATATTTAATTTTAAAACCAGTTGTTGAAATTTTACCGACTTGCCCAAAAAATTTTTTGAACAAGAACATTTCTTTGCAACGTTTTATAATGACGTCATCAGACAGGAAATTATTGTTAGGGCGACTGTGGAAATAACCAATTGGTGTTTTTTGTTGTTGCATTTTTGAATTAGAATTCATCATTTGGTACCTATTTTGATCATTTTTGTCAAAATAATAGTGTCGGTTTCATTATTGACATTATTTGCTGTGATCCACAGCCACCTATGACTAGTGTGACATTACGATATTACGCGTAAATGTTGTTTCTCACACGCACAAAAATAATTAAAGGTACATCATTTGTAATTTGTGCATTATGTTCGTTTGAGCAACAAAATTGCTCAACACCTAGAGAAGGGCGCTTAACTAACCCTATAAAGCTTTATTCTAGGATCTCGATTTCAATTCAAAGGTTGCCGAATTGTGCCGGCGCCCAAATTCAGCGTCCGAGACACGTTCTCAATCAGCCGATTGCAGCTACGCGATGTCGCGCACTGAACCGGCGAATTATAGCAACTGCGCGCGTGTGTGCGTCATGTCAACGCTTGCGCACACCCATTCAGGGCTTCGCCGAATTCAAAACATTGAATACATTGAATGAAAACGACAGGAAACACGTATGCGTACATTGCATCCGATGTAAACGACCGGGTCTTTTATCGGGAACGGTTAGACATTAGGTGAGCTTTCTTTCAACCAATAGCATAAGTAAACAACCCAAAACATGACATTTTCGGGGATTTCAGGCCGTAATGCCCCTTTAACTAATGGACAACATCAGACATATTTTTTTGGTTTTAATCCGCACTATCAAACACATATGCCGCGCCCAAGACTCAGTGGAACTCTAACATCCCACTGCCCCTACGGCCAATAATGGCTATGGGTACCTTTGCCTTTACCTTTTATCAAACACACAACTATGGAGTCTTTGGTTGAGTAACGGACGATACTTTGAGACACACACCGCACTTGTTTATTTGTATCAATCATCAATCATCGATTTTTTTATTTTGCAACTACTAAATTAAAACCCACTCATCGCAGTTGTTTGTAAAGTCCTTCTTGGCCATCAACCACCCCATCAAAGCTCACTACGCCGTGCACGGCCTTTCAATTGAGGCCAATGTATGCATCAGGAACCGGACTATTCATTATTCACTTTTGTCCGCAGGAAAACAAGTCCAATAGCGTCCACCTAAAACAAACATAGGCAGGCTGGCTGCCTTGCCACGTCCATACATCACAGTAAGTACAACATGATTGAAGGTGTATAGATCTCTCACAGTGTGCCAACGTAATTTTGCTTAGTAACTCAGGAATTCGATTACACTGCTGATGAATCAACCCTGGAGTGGGAATTCATCAAGGGACATTTTGCAATCTGAAAACGTTACCAAGTGCGGTTTTGATCGTCAAAACGAGCGGCACACGATGTAAGTTCCATACATTGTTTGATGCATTTAAAAACCAGATTGTCGAGTGAAAGAAACTTGATTGGTGACGTTCAAGCCCCCTGTAGCTCTAGCTTAGCGAATTATTCAAGCAGCTGTTTCCCCCAGTGTTGACTGGGGAACCAGCAGTTGTTGTGATTTTATATTTAGGGGCGGGAATCAGACATATGCTAGTCCTGCAAACAATTTGCATACATAATGTATTCCTAATTGATTACCCGTTAACTGGTCCCGCTACATTTGAAGTACGAAGGTTGAATGGAGGGACCGGGAACCAGTATGCCCCCTATGTTGACAAGAAAAAGCCATTGCTGCATTATTGTCGTGTCGAAACATAACTTCTTTTCAAATTTTGAAAAAAAGTTTGAATTTCGAATTTTGAAAAAGGCCCCGATATCACATTATGATAACATTTTAGCTAACATATTTGAAAAAAGTAACTATAAAATGAAAAAAAAAGAAATACTCACAACAACTAACAACCGCAACCTTCATACGCATTGATTACTATGTTAGTTAGAGATACATGCATTGGAACTTTTCTTTTCTACATTTTTCTTCCGTTTGAAGCCACATGTGCTCAAAATCTTAAGAAGGGTGCACAACAAACTTGTTGGAGTTTCAGCTCAGTAGATATTGTTTGAGAACACATCGAAAATGTATGCACAATCTTTGTGGTCTCGTGACTAGATTCCATTGTAAATGAAGGCACGTATAAAACTTCGCAGCATATTTTCTAAACCACCTTCAATAATTGTTTTATTCCGATACCGTTTCAGGCGGAATAACGCCGTAGGGTATTTGTTACTAGTCCTATCTTCGTTTTGAGCAAGGATTAACTCGTCAAATAGGTAGGTAACTGGGTAACTGCAAATGCTTCTACGTGGCTTTAGGTATGTGAGCGGAGGGCTCAGTTTGCAAGTTTGCAGTCTCATCACACTCATACTAGCGATCCTTGTATAAGTTGTATAACTATTTATGAAATTTTTTTCCCACGCGTGGCATCTTTGTGGAACTCATTGTTTGAGGCTTGGTATCCTTCATTGCTGTGACTTCATCAGTCTTTTAAGAGAATTTCTTTTCCATCTGAAAAGGTAAATCTGTTCTTCGCTTTCGTTAAATGTTCTTTCTGTCCTCCTTCTAGCCCTTCACCTTTAGTAGCTTTCTACACGGTAATGGACTACTTCCATTTAGGAATTGGTCATCAACATTGTAGAGTTGACCCCAGATCTGAGTCAAACGTTTTGGCAAAGGTGAGGTTATTTATAAGCAAGTCTAATTCACAAGTGACAGTCAGGCAGATAGGTACAAAGAGTAGACTGGGCTGACCTTCTGGGACCAACAACATGTTTTGTGAGAGCATGGAGGTAGGAATAAAAGGCGTTAGCATGAAAATCCCCCTGGTTCTAATCCCGATTCCCACCTCCATGGTGAGAGGCATGTAATATTTTGTTCCGTAGTTTGGGAGGTCGATAATCTCACAGAACTTGTGAATTTTGAATCTCGACGTCGTCCAACTTGCTTAGCGTGGATTGCTTTGGTGGTTGGATTCAAAAGCTGTACGTGAGGTAACTTGACGTCGACGTGTCTCTGGTTGATTTGCGGGTTCGACTTTCCTTCGAGAGCAAGGGCAAAGAGCCAGACGGAAAGCTTTCCGGTAGCGCGAATTGGCCGCGTTGTAAACCAGCGGATTGATACAAGAGTTGAGGTACACGAATGAACGCATCACTTGGGCCAGAATAAGATGCTGTTCCCTGTTCAGGATCGGTGATTCGGGCCTAATGAGTCCCGATAGCATCGTTGAGAAAGATGTGATCTCCCAGGGCGCAAGACAGAGGAAAGACACCACACCATTCAGGAGCAGCATTCGAGATACTTGGTGCCGGACATGGGCTTGACGGCGCGATACAGCCCGGGAAAATGTTGGTTCCTCGTTCCCTGGTTTCGTGCGGTTTAGCTGCTTGTTGATCTTTGCAAAAAGCACGGCGTTGATGACCAGAGTTATAAAGAAGGGCAATGTTTGTGCCCCGTTGACGGCGTTGACGGCAGCTTCGTTCAGCCCCGCACAGAATCCCACCGTGCGAGGATAGGTCGAGTAGCGAGGAGCGTCGGGCCAAATAACGCAGGACGTGTCAAAGACGCTTGTTCCCGGAACGAGGCAGCCGGCGTATAGCAGTGATACGCACCATCCTGTGGCAAGGTGTACAGCTGCGCGCCGCCAGCTACGGGCCAAACGGTGCCGTACGGGTCGGCAGATGGCCTGATACCTCTCGATAGAAATCAGGGTCACTACGGTGAGGGATGCCAAGCTGGCTGTATCAGAGGTGAAGTACACGAGAATACAGCCAGCTTTACCCAGGGTGAATTGGTCGTCCAACACGCGAGACGCCATGTATCGACCGAGTTTATCTAGTGAACTGACTGACAGGTAGAGTAAGTCGGCCACGGCCAAGTTGACCAAGTACAGATTGACGATAGTACGCATCCACCGAACGCGGAAAACTACGAATAAGAATGTTCCGTTAGAGAACAGGCCAAGCAGAAGTAGGAAAGGCAAGACGACAGTCAAAAGGGGAATATGGGCAACCGGGTACTCCCATTTTAATGCATCTGCTTCATCGGTTAGGTTAAGCACGTCTTTCACAGTGTTAGGGTCGCATGTCATCGCGTCGGCCATGGCGAATCAAAAGTACTGAAATGATGTAAAACCAGTGCTTGCTCGTACCTTTGATGAGGAGCCTTATATCTTGAGGAGTCGCCAATAAATCACCGGATGATCATTTATTGACCCGATTACTTGATCTGTCAGAAACATTAACAGACAATGACAAGTTTAACTTTTCGAGTACTCATTCAGGCGCTAGGCGCCATCAACTGTGTTTGAGTTACATGTCCCGACATTAATCAATCATTCGAGAGTATTTGATAAATTCTCTTTCCAAATCACAACCAATACGCTTTTTCAATAAGTTTTTGTTGCCGAAGGCTCGACGCAGACTCTTATACTGAGTGCAAAGTGTTTTCTAGTACAGTGAGCCATGGAAAATTAATTTTTATTTCCTGAACATCTTCAGTTTAATTGGCATAACATCTCATAATTTAATTCTTCACGTTATAGGATGGCCCAAGTTAATCAATCCTCGCACAATATCCAAATGAAGCAAAATCAGTCCTCATACAGACATGCTTTTATGTTTGAAAACTATGCAGAAGGACGAACTTTTCGTGAATTCTTTGTGTTTTGTATAGACTGTGAAGTGGAACTGAATTGTTGGGAAATTCGGGTTTGAAACGGTCTGTAGAAAATTCCATCTTCTGAATGTCTTTATGTCGCTATCACCGACGATACAATCGCTTTTCTTATTAAAAATTAAGTCAGAAGGACTGTTTTTCTTAATACGCTGCCATACGTTTTTCCATTCTCTGCAACTCAAGTCCAATTCGCCATACTGAAAGTTTATGCAATTACTGTCATTCAAACAATAAGTTACGAATGGTAATAACCACAGATACATGCATGACGTTTTGACACCTTCGGTGTCACCATGGAGCTAGCTCACACAGTTGTTTCGTTTTTGTGATGCAGGAATTTCATGACATTGAGTAACAAAAGCGACCATATAAACTTCAGTGAGCCATGACGTTCGTACCCATAATGAACAACAAATCAGCCCCGCCTAATTTCCTGTTTCCAGTCGTCTTCAAAACTTCGCAGCTCGCACACGATCCAACCGTATTATGTTGATCCATTTTAGCTTATTCAACAGACAGACCCATACTTGCAAAAAACTCCAATTTACAAGATATACTCACCAACATGAAACTTCGACGTTCACCTTGCCAGTTGAAGATGTTGTTATGAAAAAAACCCCACTTATTCTTGCTTCTCTTTCCTATGATTATTGGGAAATGCAACCTTTCCCTTACCGTCCGCAATCATCATTATTCTCGCCTTGCGGAGCCGTTCAATAACAACATAGCACTTTCTATTCTGGGGCATATCTCAATCCAACGTTTCTAAGGAAATATTACACGTGCCAAATTGCCATTATCGGGTTTCCGTCAGCCACGTTTGAAGTCGAAAGACGAAAACCGTGCAAGATAAGTTTGCCATTAACAGTACAGTGACATTAGGCCTGTATCAATGGTTTTCGTGTCACATGGTGCACCCAACCATCCAAAATGTCAATGCCACTTTGGAGATGGCGGTTTAAAAGCCTGTTAGATTTTAAAAGCATTCAATTTTTAGCAAACAAAGCAACGATACCAGTCACGTCTGCAAGTAACCTAATAACTTTATTGACCATTCAACAATCTTGTTTCATAGTGCATTTCTCGTGTCTTTATTTATTAGTATACCTAAAAGGTTTTTAATGAAATATATAGGAAGATGAAAATGAAAGGGCAAGCGTCATACATGTATAGCCGAACATTATTGACTAAATTTATGCCTTGTATATTTTGTATAGGATACCTAAAAGTTTTTTTTATGAAATAAAGAAAGACAAAAATAAAAGGGGAAAACTTAACATTCATAAATGAACATTAATACATTAATTCAAAAAGAGGTATATAACATTGGACTAATCAGAAAAAATATATTGGAATAATCGGAAGGAAAAATATGTATGAAGGAAGCTGACAACGGCAGCAACAAAACTGATAAGATTAAAATATAAGACAAAGGCAATATTTGACATCTCAGGATAGCACTGCCTAAAGTAAAAAGTCTAAACACACGTTCATGCATGAGTTGACTTGATGACAAGTCGTTAGATAATCGTATTTTCAACTCAATTACAAACAGAATAAAGCGATTTTAGGGTGTAATTTCGTCCCAAATAATTCTCTCTGAAATGCGAGTTTAGAGACCGGTTCAGAGCTGGGACCCTTCATAACTACAAACACTCAAGGTGCAGGGGCATAAAAACTTTATAACATGAGACAACAATGACATTATGCAAACTGTCATCTGGCCTGCCTAGGTAATTTTGTGCTATTAACTGGTCTGCACCAAACAGGCCACGTAAGAACTGACTGATAGGGCGCCTTCTCAATAGCGCTGTAACCATAGTGTAGTCGCCCCTTGAGACACTCATTATGATATATTACCGGCGACAGTTGTAGTGTCCAACAAAAATGGTTGTACAGCATCCAGTGACAGTGGGTTCAGTTCACTGCCCCACAGTAAAAATGACAACAATGACAGCTTACAAAAAATCGTTGTCACAGCGAAGTAAAAAAAGCAGATCAGCCGGGACAAACTGCTTCTCACGCAAAGTGTTCGTTCTCCACACTGGTGCTCAAATCAAACTTTCAAAAAGCACCCAAAAATACTTATTCACAGGATTAAACACAGGTATGTCTTCACAAATGTGTAGTTCTAAGGCCAAAAAAAAATAAGTACGTTTCTGGTATGGAGCTTGCCCAAAAAGTAGTGCGGCGACGCGGCTTTTGTTTTTTTGTACCTGATTTTTTTGCCTCAAATGTCGGCTGATGACTGCAAATGGTGCCCGACTATACTTAGTGCAAATACATGGGAGTCCAGAGAAGCCACATAAAGCTTATTCTCGATCATAACCCCATCTAAAAATACGTTAAAATTGTGCAGCAGCAGGATTCCAGTCAAACCAGTGAATTTGGCGATTTTGAGACATCATCTTTCATTAAAAAAAAAACTTTTTCATTTTGCCGACGCGCATGGCTACGGCGACGCGCGCGCATACCAGGAACCGGAGCCTTTTTTTTGGCCTAAAGATTGTAGAGAAAGAGCTAGTAGTGCACTTAATCTAAACGCAATCTCTTTGCACAGGCCAAACGGTCTAAAGAACTTAATGGATATAACCACAATACACGGTTACACTGTAATGCCACTGAAGAACTTTCTAAGAAAGATATACTGGTAATAATTTCTGGACAATTACTACAACATACTGACTGTATAAAACAAATACATTGTAATAAACCTAATCCTATCCAGTCAACATACACATTATACCAAGTTTACAACACACAAAAACATGCCGTTCAACTATTTCTATTTTAAAACGTTAAGAGACAATTTGATTATTAGTGAATTTCGAATCGTAAAATAGCCGGGAAAGCGTAGATGCTTTAAATTGCAAAAGCTCAATTAGGCATACATTATAATTAAAACAGATGCATTGCTATAAACCTAATCGTATCGAGACAACATACACATTATACCTAGTTCACAATACACGAATGCATGCCGTTCCACTATTTCTGTTTTAAAACGTTAAGAGACATTTGACTATTATTGAATTTTGAATAGTAGAATAGCCGGGAAAACGTAGATGTTTTAAAATGCAAAAGCCCGAGAAGGCATAGATTATCTGACATCTTTGTACCGAGGATAAATCCAGCATTTTACATAAACAATAGCCCAGTTTCAAATCTCTGTTCGACTGATATTTCATATCGATTTTTTGAATACGATACACAACTGGCTTTAAGATGAGAACATGCGGTTTCGGGATTAAGTGCAAATACAGCAATGTCATGAACACGCACGTGTTTTCTTTTTCAAATTCGAGTTGTTTTATTAAGTAATTCCATGACTTCAGAGTTTAGTGTCGATCCTGGAAAGGTCCACGTGCCCAACACAAGGCAAATCCCCATCCCCAATGCCTCCTGCAGATCCAGAATTAGTGCTTCGCCCTGATACAGCTGCCAAAGCACAACTGTTTGTGGCGGACTGCTGTTGGACATCCGTCGTGTGTCGGATGAAACGGCAACGGCAAGAACAGGTAATCTTCATCCACTGCTGCCACCACAGCACCCTCACGTTGTCCTTCAGGAGGAACGTCAAACCGACGAGGGCGCCTTGAAGGGAGTTGACAAAGACGGCTAGGTACCAGACGATGACGACGTCGATCAAGTTGGCAGCAAGGAAGAGAGACCAAGTCGCTCCAGTAACCACTATCAGCTGTATGAAGAGGTTCAGAAGATCGATAATATTTGGACCTGTACAGTCGCTATGTGGCAACAAACACAATTGACCGATTTAATGTTGCCGTTTCCGGATGTTAGCCGGTGTGCACTGTCGCCACAAAAATATCGTTTTTTCAAAGGGGAAATGTTAATACTTTCAACTCGATTCAACTAATTTCACAGGGAAGTGCCTCTTCCAATGAAAATGTTGGCAAATGAGCGACCTTAACAACTCGTTTAATAATTCATTTTTTTTCACAAGCGAATCTGTTATGAAAAAGAATGTGTCACCTCGCGTGCGATCTTACTTTTTGGGGGAGGGGGGTGTGATTTGGTTCAAAGCAACATATTCGTTCCCGATTTAATTTCATAATTAGTCGGTGACCTTGTTGAAATGTCTTACCTTAATGCAGAGTTGAACGTAGGTCTTGCCATCAGTTGCCATTCTTGAAGCAGCTAGCCTTCGGTGGTTTGCAGTCACTGTGTAGATCATGATGACAAGAAACAAACAGTTGACAAGAAGAAGAACAGACAATGGGATGCCAAACACCAACAAAGCATGTGTAGAGTCAACAATCCAGCACTGACTGCCACCATACTCAAGACCAAAAGACGAGTACTCACTGCTCAACTTCGACACCAGGAAACAGACAGCCACAAAGATGGCGGGCAAGCCCCAAGCCACGACGCAGAGCTTTATGACTTTGTTTCCATCACTGCCTTCTTGGAGGAAAGGAGGCCTCATCGATCGCATGCTGTACGCTAAATTACTTGCAAAAACACTCATCCACATAAATGCAGCAAGCCAGGAAAAATGCAACACCACTGCCCGTGCCGTGCACAACCAGGAAACTGATGTTGAACCAGCCACTAATACTACCTGGGAAAGGATAAAGGCAACAATGAGATTCATCAGGATTTTACCGGGTATATTTCGCAAAACTGGGAATCTCAAGTAGGTTATAAGCGTGATGACCAACACAGCAATCGAGCACACGCTGCCTGCAAAACTGAACTCCGAGAGGGTTGTGAGCCACGCTGGGTAAGTAACCGTTTCAGCCCCTGACAGAAAGTTACATATACGAACGGTACCGTCCGGTAACTGCCACACATCACTTGCATTGAAGGAGCTCCCAGAGGCCTTGTGAACAAAGATGAAGTCTGTGCCAGCACCCGAGATTAGAAAATCACTTTGGTCAAATGTGAGAACAGAGCAGCCACTCTCAATGAATGGGTCGCATAAAGTCAAGTACACGTTCCTCGACCGAGTTTCATTTGTTAACTCATACTTCGTAATATGAACGAACCCACTGTCCTCATATATAAAGCCGCTGATGTTGACATAGAAAGCACCATCAGCGTACTCAATCTCGCTTACTTCCACATTTTGCTGGTTGAGCCCCTCACAGACTAATCCTTTGGACGCATTGATGCCAGCACTCAATGCCACCAGAAGCAGTGATGCTGTTGGACTACATGCCAACACCGATTGCGTGGCGAAGAACTGGTCCAAGGTGTCTTGGATGTGTGCTACTACGGATAAATCAACATAGATGGTGGCCTGGTCAGACAAATTACCCAGTAGGTTGTGGCTCGAAGCATTCTCAATGCCTGGTAAGGTGACAAGTTGTTGCCAACAGTCAGTTGATGTTTTTTGGGTGGTGACCTGGTCCTTTGATTCCACACACTGACCCATCTGCAACACTCTACCAACAGGGCAGGTCAGGTTTCTGCACACGCCAATGAAGGGATCGTATTGTTGCCAAAGACTGCATTCACCAATTTTCTCCAAGACCGCGGGTAAATTACCCGAATAGCGACTATCCTCGTTATAAACCGATTGCGTAGTGAAATCAAATAGGAGCTTAAATGAAACGGTAGGAAAATTCAATCCTCGTTCCAGGTAGTCACAATTTAAACGATTGAGTCCTATTCGCTGTAAAGATTCGCAGTATGCGCAGTAGACATTTTTGTAGGCCATGATATCATCCTTAAGAGACCTGGCAAGGAACAGAAGGGACGTATGGTTGCCACAAAGTGCAATTTGGGTTTCTGTGGCATTGGTGGTTTCCGGGCAACTGTCGACGAAATTGTTAAAGCAGTGGTGTGGATGAGTAAGCATGGATGTAGGGGGAACTGCCTCAATGCCTGTGCAGGTATCCAACTTGGGCTTGCCACCGTGGTAGACGGAGATGGTCTCTCCCTCCGCAGGCTCGCAGTCCCACAGTCTGATGTTCCAGGCTACCGGATCAGTGACGTGGTGACAGATAGCGCAATAGACGTTCTTGAAGACAATATCATCTGGTCCATTAACCAAAAGCGTCAGGAATCTCTGAAATCGGGCCAATGTCTCATTTTCGCAGTTTTGTCTTATGTCGTCCATGGGCCAATCTAATGGACACTGTCCAACTGCCAGATAGCTGACCTTATTGTCTGGATCGTAAGGGGGAACACAGGCCATATGAGGCGAGAAATCATAGCGGCTTGCCCAGGGATCAGTGCCGTTGGCGCAGTGGTCCAAGTAGTCAATGCAACAGTCACCATACACGACACAGTTGGTGTCACATTGACAGTTAAACCTTTTCACAGGTACACCGTTGAGGAAATAATCATCGCCACAGTCCGGTGCGCAGTGAGTCTTTTCACGTGCACAGAAATCTTCGATAGCCGTCGAGGCCACTGGAGAATAATATAAGGTGATGAAGGTTTAATGGAATTGGAATAAATTTGCACTGTGACCTGAATGCACCCCACACACCCCTGCCGACGCCCATGTTTTTAAATGTGCATTCAATTGACAGCAATATGAATTCGCACCTAATTTTTTTTTTTGGGGGGGATGCTTTTCCGCTATGGGTACATGACCCGACTCGTCTCGAGTCACTGCGAGCAAATGACTCGACTCGACTCGAGTCCTTAATCAGAAGACTCGACTCAAGCAAAGGCTAATAAGACTCGAGTCCCCAAAACATAAACGAAACTTTCCAAAACAAATATTTGCAATGACTTACGGTTCAAAACGTAGGCCTATGTTCAAGTCACTTTCGAATACAGTACGCTACAGCGGCTGCTTGTCGTGTACCAACATACATGTCAAAGACTCCCACCTTGTAGTTCTGGAACGCATAAAATACTATCCAGGAACCGGACTTAAAACACATTTTCCAATTCGCGGTTTCATCAGTGGCTTTGGGCGACTTCTTATTAATCTCTTGGATTCAAACGCAGGCAAAATTAAGCCCTCCTTTTAAAAACATAATATATACATGCCCACTTTTAAATAATATAACCAGAAACAGTTTTGTATAACGCAGTTTGGTTTTGATGCTGTCAGCGATCGGCGAAACAATTCTTGACCCGAAGTTAAACCAGATAGCCTGACTGATAGTGATACAAATGACTTTCGCTTGTCTTGTGACTCGAATCGTCTCGAGCTCAATATGTGACTCGACTTGACTCAAATCGACTCGACCACACACTGTGACTCGACTCGACCTTCTTGACCTAATGACTCAATCGACTCGAGTCTCTTCTTTAAAAGGACTCGACCCGACTCCAGTCACAAAAAATAATCAGTAACTCATTACAACTTTGTCCCAGGTGTAGACCAGTGTAAGTCAAGAATGATAGTCGGCGAGGGACTAATTAAGTTAGTGAGTCATTAAAGTCAGATACACAGAGGACACAAGGCGTGCTCTCTCTGGCACCAGTAAACATCTGTTTTCAAATTTGAGCGTCTGCAGCCCTAACAAACAAATAGGTCTCATATTTTGGTTTGCTTTTGCACCTGTAATGCACAAAAAGAGCCGCCCGTATTATTGTTTGCGTTTGTCGTCTCTGGCAAAAGTGCAAAACTACTTATTTCCAAAGAGAGTATTCACCTTACTCAAGTAAATACTTACTCCATTCAAATGAGAACAAGACGAACTAGAGTAAAATTCGTTCACTGAAATTGCTAAATCGAGTTTTCACTTCTGTTTTCACTCGAATTTTCACTAAATTGTCTAGTCCCCAATTGTGCTCCCTGCAGGAAATTATTAGTAGGATAACGTTTTGCATTACTAGAAATTCGTGGGCATGTAAAATTCGTCAGCATGGGGACAGCGGCGTTTTGAGAAACGATAAAGTCTTACCAGGTTGAACGAAGCAGCCAAGGTGGTAAAACGCAGCAGATAAGCCTATTAAGAACAAAAATTGCAACACTGCACTTTTGGAACCTGGTTGAGCCATGGTCTGCACCACAGCACTCTTGGAACCTGGTCGAGCCATGGTCTGCACCACAGCACTCTTGCAACTTGGTCGAGCCATGATTTGCACCACATCACTCTTGGAACATGATCGAGCCATGGTCTGCACCACAGCGCTCTTGAAACCTGGTCGAGCCATGGTCTGCACCACAACACACTTGGAACCTGATCGAGCCATGGTCTGCACCACAGCACTCTTGGAACCTGCACGAGCCATGGTCTGCACCACAGCACTCTTGGAACTTGGTCGAGCCATGGTCTGCACCACAGCACTCTTGGAACCTGCACGAGCCATGGTCTGCACCACAGCACTCTTGGAACCTGGTCGAGCCATGGTCTGCACCACAGCACTCTTGGAACTTGGTCGAGCCATTGTCAGCAACATCAGTGTATTACCTGATGTAAGCAGTGTACTACGTATTACCTAACTACTTATAGGAACAAACAGTGCTGTCACTGTATGAAACAAAAGCGTTGTGGCTGTACGTCAGTTCTCCGTAGCGTATTTTAAGAAGCTCTAGTTTTTATATTTCCTTTGAACGTGACTCGTCTGCATCTTCAGTCTTGAAAGTCCTGTTCGTGAGAATAGGTCCTTGGTCAGCAGAAACGATTGGGAACCTGTCGCCCGCAGTTATTAGTTGATATATTCGCCTGCTTCGATACCCCGCTCGTCGCTTCAACTGAACCACCCGGGGATTTTCTATCAAATAACTGGTGATTAAAAGAATGGACAATAATCTTAGCCCCATGATGTCCAGTATGCAAGATCATCATTACCTGACGAATTTGAAAAAAAAATGTCATTATTTTGACAAATATAGAACGTTTGAGCCTGAAGTGACACATCTCAACACCGAACGGTAAGATTGCCATGGAGCGGACTGCAAGTTTGGCGGTTTAGTTGCCAATGTTATTACTCCTGCCGACACTATGTTTTCATTGTGTAACCGGGGCGAGTGCGAATGAAATGAATAGCTACAATTGTCCACTCTCCGTAAAAACGAGCGGTTACCACTACTGAAACTTTTGAATAGGATAGAATGCGGGTGTGGAAGCAAGATTTCTGGTTGTCTCTGTATACAAATGGTTTCATTACAACAGATTCGATATTATTGCAAAAATATGGAGACAATGAAATATATACAGCGTGTCCCCCAAAAAATGTCCCTCTCATAGACCACAGAATAATTACCAAAATCAAGTTTTATACTCAATTTAAGTTTACATATTTAGAAAGCCCACTTAATTGTGTAGTTCCTGTGAAAATTTCAAAGGTCTCGCTTCATTGGTTTTTAAATACACAGGCTTTTATGTAACAGCAGTGCTTTCGGGCCCATTCCAAGTTTGATAAAAAGAAATGCGCACTACAGACATACCATACCTTATTCCATGCTTCACTATTATTTCAACAACTGTGTTCTTGTTTTTGTTATTAAGTAACTAAAGTCAAGTTCATTTACTTTTTTTAAATGAAATCTAATCAAAGTTCAGTTCCACTGGTCGTGTTTGCTTTCACAGGGTGTGTTCCACTTATGGTTTGTTCTTCAATGTCCAGCTTGTAAACCTTTATTGTCTTCCTGCACATCCTTCCACCTGCAAACTTGGAATGGGCTGAAAAGCACTGCTGTTACATAATAGACTGTGTATTCAAAACCAATGAAGCGAGACCAATGAAATTTTCACAGAAGTTACAAAATTAAATGGGCTTTCTTAATCTGAACACTAAATTGAGAATAATACTTGATTTTGGAATTAATTTAGCAGTCTATCAGAGGGACATTTTTTTGGGACACGCTGTATATGTACATTATGTAGGGGTGGTCCTTGGAACAAGTAAAAATCGATTAGATTTTGGGAGTGATCCGGATCTGGGTCTGGATGTAGGTTTTGTTTTAAGTATGCTTTATCATAGCGAGTATTTCTTTTGGGTGTACAGTGTAATGACAAGCATGTCCATAGATAATGATGGCGCCCTTCAACACTCGCGGTCATCGCGTCTTGGTCGTTTCCCATTCGGGTATTTCTCACGCCCCGCCGAAGGGTCCCACATTGGCTCAATATGGCGGCGGAGGTTTGTGATCCCTGAGTGCTTTCTAGTTTAAACTATTTCATAACCAAATGTAGAATCGCATAAAAACGTATTTCAAGACACCCCCACCAACCCCCCCAACCCCCCCCCCCCTCCCGAAAGTACAGTGATCAGTGGGTATAACAAAAAGGCATTTTTTTTAAATAATAAATAATAAAACACATGTTGATAAGGGTATGCATAACTAACAACATGCATTAAGACGTCATCACTTGAAACAAAAAACCGCCCTGTATTGTGGTGTGAGTTAAGAGACAATTAGGCGATATGATTTCGGTGTGGCGGCCGTGGGGTCGGCTTAAGAGAACACTGGGTGCATGTGAGTTTGTTTCTGCATTCAATAGGAGGCTTAGAGGACAATAGGGTTCCCAGTTTCCGAGAGGTCCCCAAGTTAGATTCGTGTACAAAACATATTGGAGGTCTTCCTAAAAAGTTAGTGTACAAACAAAAGAGGGACAATGGGGGGTCCCCGATTGCAGGCAAATATACATGCTCTTGTATTGTATTACGCTCGAGGAGAGACAACAACAGGAGCACAAAGGGGCCTTTCATCCTCGGACGACGGTGCCTATTGTCCTCAAATGCCGGTTTGTGCGCTTAGTCTATGGGAAAGGTTTAGATAAGGGAACAAAGGAAAACACAAAGCCAATCCTCGGAAGCATATATAGCAAAACACGACTGTGTGTGTGCATGTGTGTGGGTGCGTTTGTTTATGGTGTGAATCGAGGGCACACACGTGCAACATCATCTTTGAATCGAGGACAGGGTCCAAATCGAGGACGACCTCGATTCAGAATGAATTGCAGTTGATATTTTATTCATTTGATTTCCACATAACTCCTATTTTGACAACGTCATAACATTTTGTATATTGATACCATTTGTGCAAAATGTTGTGTATTTAATGATGGAGTAACTCCAAGTTCAAGTTCGTGTGTAATGTTTGCAGGAAAAGTCTCGGAGAATTACTTTCCAGGACAAAGACACTTGACATAAACAAACGGTTATCGAAGACCAGCCCCATCACGCAGCAAGGTCACAAAACATTAACTTTCTCGAAATGCTCCGAAATTCTATAGCGAATTCATACGTTTTACATTATGGGTCGAAAATTATTACATCATCGGTCGCTTCAGTAATTATATTACGGGACAAATTATTATATTTCACGTTGTAACAAATTGGCTGTTTAGTTTTGTTTTAACAGTTCGTCAACTGCGCCATGAGATAACAACCGAATGAACTTCAGTGCGCGCTACGCATGCATATTTTACAGAACCGAGTGATTTTCGTTTTCACGAAGTAACACCCATCTTTATTTCACCAGTTTAAAAAGCTTTTTAAAAATTTTTTTCTGTAATCCACCAAAAATGCGGATTAATAACATTCCTGTCTAACGTTTTAAAACGTTTCTATCCAATTTGTATTTCCGTAACAGCGTTGTAAATCGTTCGCGCAAGTGTCCGATATTCGCGCACACTTGGGTGTTACTTCGTGAAACCAAATTTTGTCATGTAGATATTTTCACGAAGTAACACTGCAGTGGACTTGGGTGTTACAATGGTTGTCTATCACTGTACTTAAAATACAATATTTTGAGGTCTTTCGTAAAATGAAGTGAATGGCAGCTAGGCCACATTTCACATTTTAGAAAGATATCAGGGACAGGCCGTACGTCAATACGAAGTGAGGGGTGTAATGAGAGAAAATGAGACTTTCTGTTCGATCAATACTAATCACACTTGACGGCAGAATCCAATCACAATTATGACCTCGTTCGAAAAAAAATGTGAGCTGTTAGTAAAAAAAGAAGCTGTTTGTGAAAAGAACCTTTGGTACATCGCAGCAGGATAACTGAATCAATGAGATTTTGATATTGAACGTTCGATTCACGGCCACAATTTCCGAAATGAAAGGTGTCATCACGAAATAATAATATAGCTACAGGGAGCTAATGGAGAAGACTGGGTAACGTCAACAAGGAGTTTCACGGGTTTCTTTACGGCTTTTTGTTGGCCCCAAAGACAGCGGCGTAGCCAGGGTTGTTATGCTAGTGGGAGGGTGTGTGGGAGGGGGAGGGCGGATGTTACAGCGTTTGGGGGCAATTTCATTCGTGCTGAATGGTATATAGACAGGTTTTTTTTCCGCCGCACACCAGGCCTCAGTAAAATCAAAATGTGCCGGGAGGAGGGGGGGGGGGGGGGGGAGGTGGTTTGTAGGACACCATCTTCCCAACGAGAGCGTTGTTCAAAACCGACAACATGATCAATGTATTATCAGTGACAGCTAATGCGTCGGTTAACAAACATTGGATGCCCATCACGTCTAATGAATATACATGTCAAGTTAAAAAAAGTAGAGCAGCCTAGTATTTCGTCCTTGGCAAGGACTTCTTCCGAGGCAAATGACAGAGGAACAGGAGACAAAGAAGTAGGGGGACACACAAGTATGCAGAAGGTGAGGGAACAGAAGTTGTTAGAAGGAAGGAATGATGTTGGGGAACAAAGGAGAGTAATACGTGTAAATGGGAAAGCGGGGCGATAAAACAAGTTGATAAGGAGAGGAGTAAAATTGAGGGGCGGGAGTTTATCTGAAATAAATGACACTTGGAGAAAATAATGGAAACATTAATCGTTGCCTTGTTGGATGTTGAGTCATGTCATCAGATTGACTATTGCGCGTGATTTAAAAGGAACAATTAAAATTTTTCTCCAGTATGTTTTGTCTAGCGAAACTTACCCTTTTACAGACCCAATTCAACACCGATGTTGCTCCGTATCAGTTTTTCCCACAACAGCGAATAGAATTTGCGAGAAAAAAATACGTTCGGCTACCATGCTGTACGTGCCCCTTCTATACATTTTATATAATTATACAAAAAAATCAGTCTTTAGTTGACACCCCGTTTTTGTAATTATACAATCGGTTTCAATGGGAGACTTTTGAGACGTTGGTGGCAGCAAATCCACCGGTCCTTTTCAATTGTTTACGTCATGTTTAAGCTAAAGCGCTCCTGTTCAATACGACGCAAACAATGGAAAAATAGGACCGGTACGTTTGCCGCCACCAACGTCTGAAAAGTCTCCCATTGATTGCTCTTCAGTCCAGCGCAAGGATGTATGAGTGACTCTATTGTGTAGCTCTATAGCCGGTCGAAGTCGATGTAAATCGGCCCTGAGAAAAAAAAAACCATCAAACAGAAATGAAAGATGATGCTCGCAAAAATAGATGCAGTCGGCAACGTGAGTTTTTACTTTTCACATTGCATCAACCCTAACCCCTAGGGTGATTTACTAGGAACCTTTATCACCCTTATAATCCCACAGCATACCCTATCCAACGTAATACAAGTGCGGTACTGATCCTAATAACATATTCCAACCAACCCTGTGTTGGAGTTCGGCTGGCTGGGGACCGTTAATTCTGTCCCTCAAATTTTCCGCTTTTATGCCGGTACTCCGTCTAGACAGTTCGGGTTAATGACATAATTCAGTTATCTGCAATAGTCTTTCAGCTTCACATTTGTGGAATTTGAATTCAGTGGTGCCTTGAAAAAAATCAATTTGTCAGCATAAAACATTGCATACTACGGCCTAAGCGTTATGTTTTGCATAATTTCATACTTTATTTACCATGAAAGCCTTACAATTATGACACTTTTGACGTCAAGATACTTCATGTTGGTTAATGATATAATTTTGTCATCTTCAAAGAGTTCCTCAAGCCCTGTATTTTGGAAAAATAACGCCTTGAAAAATCATTTTGTCGTATTACATGTATGACATTTCCCATAATTACAAAATCTTTGGAATTCCATCAGTTATAGACAGCTTGTTTAATTTGAATAAACGACATAGTTCAGTAATTTTTCAGCATCACATGGACAATTTCAGTGGTACTTTGGAAAAATACTTACAACAATGAATGTGACTAAAGCGTCATTTGCTGCATAATTTCCTACTTAATTACCAAAACAATAAAAAAAAAAAAATTATGGCATTTTTGGCATCAAAGACTATTTAGTGATATGTAAATCAGTTATTTACATTGATGGAAAAAGTCAGGTCTGCCTTATGGATTTGAATCAGTAATGCTTCAAAAAACTAGGTTGTAAGAAAACATTGCACATAAGTATACAGTCAAAACATTGTTTTTGCATATTTACCATTATTATTAATTACAGTTATTATGAAATCCCTTTGGCTATGAGCCTTACCATCTTTTACAGTTATTTATCATTAATTATTTTGTGGGTGACAATCTGCATTGAACCGAAGAGGCCATTCCAGAGATCTCTGGATGGTGTAGGGGTGTTCCGTTTTCATTTGAGGGGGAGGGGGTAGGGCCGGGTTAGCATTGTTTAACAACGGTGACGCTTAGGCCTTAGCAACCACACGGCTGAATCAACATGTAGTAAATCACTATCACATCAGTACTAAATAACAAAATAGAGATGGGCTAATATGATGTATCATTCATCCAAACACAAACCCGCAGAATTTGTAAAAAAAATAATCGTTGAATGGCGAAACCCACGAAACTATCATGTTGAATTGCCAGTTTGAACATTCCGTCCAACTCGAAATGAGGTACCTATTAACACAGAATAAGAATGCTAACAGTTATTATATAATGCGTCGGTTAAAAAAATATACATTGCATGCCAACGTCTAATGAACATGTCATCAGAATGATCAGATTGACTATTGCACGTGATTTGCTGGTATGCAAAGAAAAGAAAGATATTAACTCCTATGTGTTTTGTCTGCCGGCGTAACACACCCTATACTAGCCTTTCGCCAAGGCCATCGTGCTTAACTTGCTGGCATCAGACAAGCAGCGAAACTGCGTGCTGACTTAATCTTTGCTGCAGTCGCTTCGTGCTTTCGCAGCTCCGCCGCTCTAAGCCAATTGCGAAAGGCTAACCCTATACAGACCCGCCGATGAATTATATGATTTCTGCCTATTACAACAGCCAAAAAAATTTGCAAGAAAAAAATACGTTCGCGCTTCCATGTTATAACGTGTCCCGCTTATACGCATGCGCGCATAATTTTATATAAATATAACCAACCACCGTCTGGTCTATAATTGACGCCCCTGTTTCTGTTATTATACGATCGGTTGAATTGATTGATGTTGAGTCGTTCTTGTCAAAGCGAAAGGATACGCTGTTCAGAGTGACTCTATTTGGCTAGCTCTGGCCGGGCGAAGTCAATGTAAATCGGCCCTGGCATATCACCATGGAATCGGCACATCTCGTGTATGGTTTGGCGGTGTCGATGCTTGGATGTGTCTGTTTCCGGGCGGTTTCTGCAGGTATGTTTGTGTATTCCAAATATAAAACAATCCGGGTTGCTTAAATTGTTGAGCTTGTGAATAAGTTTGTCTTCCTGCTGGAAATTGAAAGTTGACATGAGGCACAACGGGACTGAACAGACTACCATGACAAGATTGGCCTTTTTTTGGAAAGATTTTAGACTGTCTGTGAAAGAAAGAAACGTTTGATCCAACTCGACCCAAAATTCCATCAGTGGCATCATTAAAGTCTGCCGCCCCGTTTTACCATCTGCTTAACATTCGGGGGAAGAAAACAGAGATTGGCTTATTTTGAATGGAAAAATATTTATTAAATCCTTTGAGTGCCCCCGGAAAATGAGTGCCCATGTTGCTAATTGGATCCAATCTATGCAACTGAACGGAAGGTCAATATAACGTCATTAATATGGAATTTTAGCTGCGCTATTTTTTTCATTCAGATCTTAACCGAACATGGACTCGTAGAAGCACACAAACTTCAACACTAACTTCGATGCTGAAGTGATCAACTCTAAATAAATACAGGCCCGGATTAAGTGTTTCGTAGGCCCTAGGCACTAGTGTTCCGTAGGCCTTTCTCCGCCCTAGGTACCGGCACCAAATTCAGCGTACAAACCACTGTACGAATTAGGCAAGATCAAACTGGTACTAGCTCTAAAAGCCTGTTGGCACCAAGGGCGTCAATCATCGCCTCTCAATAGTGGGGCTGTGGGGGGGATGGGGGTGGGGGCGGTACAAACTTGTGTATCCTGATGCGAACTAATTCGAGTGCGAAGCCTAAACGGCGTGGGGTTCTGGACCCGCCAGGATATTTTTCTAGAGGGGGCAAAGCACATTTCCCTCGAAATCCCTGTACTTTTCCAGCAAATTCTCAATTTGTATTTTTCGGAGGGGCAGGGACATTTCCCCCAACCCTTTATATTAACAGCACTATGACTTCGCACCTTTTTTTCTTTCTCCCCCTTTTTTCTACATTTTTTGGTGCTTTGCGGGGGGGGGGGAACGCCAACCTTGCCTACGCCCCCCCCCCTCCGGCAATTTCTGACTACTGGCAAGGTTTTAGCAAAACATCCTCCTTTAAACATCATTTTAAAATTTGGAGTCATTGAATATTCTGAGAACAACGAATTCCCTAAATCGATACTTTAATTTCGTCCCCGAACATCGCCAAGCTCAATTCTCAATTTGAATTTCGAAAAGCCACCTCTAGATTTCATTTAAGGTTCAGTATAATTTAACTTTTTAGCATACCAATTGGTCATAAATTTGTGACACTCGTCTCGCGTGCATCGGCGTTGAATTGAAAAAGCAAGTTCGTTTTTTTTGTCATTCGTTTTAGTGTTGTTGTCATTACATTTCGTTTCTTGTGACGTAAACGTTACGATTAGAAAATGTACCCAATCTTTGGACTTATTTGAAGAATTGTGCGTATTAATAAAATTATAATTTCAAAATATATTCTATTCATTTCATTCGGTAACATGTGTTTCCTCTTCATGATAAATCAAAACAGAAATAAAAAAAAATACAGATATGAACATCTAGTCCGGAAGAGGAGGCAAAACCTAAAAAGCAAAAGCTTGTGTAAGGCATGCCATGCATGCATTTCCTTATAATGTATAAATAGTTAGCTGTACGTTTTAAATCTTCTTTTCTGTGTTCACAATTAACATTACAATCAGGAATAGACCTTTCACATTATGCTCTTTACGTATAACATGAAAATGAAGCATTAAAATCAAACACCTTCGTAATTTTGCTCTTTGATGTGTATATATATAAATGAATAAAACCACAGAAGTAAGGTTTGTCTATCAAAGAGCAATATTACGAAGCTGATTGATC
The DNA here is from genome assembly GCF_015706575.1 of Patiria miniata. Lineage (NCBI taxonomy): Eukaryota > Metazoa > Echinodermata > Asteroidea > Valvatida > Asterinidae > Patiria > Patiria miniata. The sequence continues at coordinate 14,483,712 of NW_024037058.1, read as the reverse complement.
TTAATGCTTAATTTGCATTTCATAAGTAAAGAACATATTGTGAAAGGTCTATTCCTGATTCTAATGTTACATGTAATTTTGAAACACAGAAAATGAGATTCAAAACTTACAGCTAACTTCTGTTGTTTATAAGGAAACATTATGTTGAAATTGTAATTTGATTAATGCGCACATAAGTCCAAAGATTGGGAACATTTTCTAATCGTAACGTTTTAAGTCACCAGAAACGAAATGTAATGACAACAACATTAAAACGAATGCAAAAAACGAATTTGCTATTTCAATTCAACGCCGATTGCTACATTGAACCTTAAATGAAATCTAGTGGTGGCTTTTTGAAATTCAAATTGAGAATTGAGCTTGGCCATGTTCGGGGACGATAATAAAGTATCAAAATAGGAAATTCGTGTGGTACAAGTGTTAAAATAACGGGGAAGACCTAGATAAGAAAATGCGCCCAATCTTTAGACTTATTTGAAGAATTGTGCGCATTAAAACAATGATGATTTCAACATTTATTTTCTTGTGTGTATAAATAAAAGTAGTTAGCTGAAAGGTTTGAATTTGTATTTCTGTATTTCACAATTACATGTAACATTAGAGTCAGGAATAGACATTGCACAATACGCACTTAACACCTTCTTAATGGACTACGACACCTGTCATTCTGTTGTTCGTGCACTGGTATACATATACTCCCACGCCTTGACTACTTCAACTCTCTTCTCACCGGACTTAAGCAACACGATCTCAACCGCCTTCAAAAACTCCAAAACAAGGCTGCTCGACTGATCCATATGAAGCCGAAGTATTTCCATGTCACACATCTGCTCCTGGATCTCCACTGGCTTCCAGTCAACCAGCGGATCACTTTTAAGACGGCACTGAACATGTACAAAACTGTATCCAACACTTTCCCGCCATACATTTCGGACACATTTGATTTCAGCAAACCCAAACGTGAAGGTCTTCGATCACAATCCAATCTGGTGGTACCTCGATCCTCCAGGAAGTTTGGAGACCGTGCATTTTCCATCGCTGGTCCCCGTAGCTGGAACTCACTCACCATTACTATCCGGAACGCTTCATCTGTAGAGCAGTTTAAGGGACTCTTAAAAACACATCTGTTCAATCGTACCTTCTTATGTGCATTTGATTCTGCTGTGATACATGTATTCATATAGTCTTATTGGATATTCACATTTAGGTTTTTGGTTGCATTCTCCCCTAGCGCTTTGTATCCTTTGGAAAAGGCGCTTTATAAATACGATTATTATTATTATTATTATTATTATTATTAATGTTGCTCTTTGATAGACGTACCTTATTTCTGTGTTTTATTCATATACATATATCAAAGACCAACATTACGATTTACGAAGGTGTTTGATCTTAATAATTAATTTCCATGTGCTAAGCAAAGAGCAAATTGTGAACGTTGTTTTTCTGATTCTAATGTTAATTGTAAAAAAAAATCAAAACTTACACCTAACTACTTTCATTTATAAGGAAATTTTTGTTAAAAAAATAAAATTTAATTAATGCGCGCAATTCTTCAAATAAGTCGAAAGATTGGAAACATTTTTAATCGTAACGTTTAAGTCACCAGAGACGAAATGTAATGACAACAACATTAAAACGAATGACAAAAAAACCGAATTTGCTTTGTCAATTCAATGCCGATTGCTACACGAGACGAATTTCACAAATTTAGGACGAATTGGTATGCTAAAAATTTGAATTATACTGAAAGTATCGATATAGGGAATTCGTGTTATAAAAATGTTAAAATGACCGGAAAAAACCTACACTAATATTTACGCTTCAAATCTTGCTTACTGTTTTTTTTGTCTATGGTGCTTCTGCTTCTGTAATAACGAAGAGCAGTTAGTTTTGGACAGCCTGGGTTTTGCTAAACAAGATAACGAATGGATTAAGTAATGTGACTTACGTATTTTGTGCACCGTGTTGTGTACCGGATCCACGACTTAGCACCGTACCCATGCACTTCTAAAAATACTACACCAGCAAGAGTCCTGCAACTCGTTCTTCTCAGAACCGCACAACCCACAAAGAGTTATCATTCACATGGTGTTTCCGCAAACTTTCCATCCATTGATCATGCAAAATAATGATCACCATGCAAACCTATAAGCTCCATTAAATAAGCCTTGTTTGTTATTTTTTATTTTTTACTTTAGCTGATATGATGGGGCTCCGTCTTGCAGACGGGCGTTACCCAAACGAAGGTCGTGTAGAGGTCCTCCCACCAGGAGAAGACTCGTGGGGAACCTACTGCTCCAACGAGAACCCATTCCTTATTGGCCGCGTGGCGTGCCGCCAACTCGGCTTCCCCGCCCTCCTGTCGGCAACCGCAAGCGGGGAGTTTGGCAAGGCCACCGGTCCCATCTGGTTCCAGCTGATGATATGTGGCCAATTGCAGGAGATGATGACTCTAGATGATTGTTTGAAGTTAGGATGGTTCCCGTATTACGAGGTGTGCGATCACAGGTTCGATGTAAGCCTTACCTGCTTCACAGGTAAATTAAACACTAATTCAAATTAAGTTTTGCCCTTCACCGACGTATAAACACTGTATACTCAACTCTACTGTTCCACTTTAGTGGGCACACCAAGCTTGCTCTAGACTCCAAGCTACTTGGCATCCCCACAGTTACTTTCTTAGAGTTTAGGCACTCTCCTGAAGATGGTCAGAGCATACTGACCGGAACGTCGAGTTTATACCTCTGGTTCTTTTCAGAACCATTCTCTTAGTTGAGAAATTATTCGCATATGGTGTTTCCGCAAACCTTCCATCCATTAGTATCTCCACCATGCAAAGCCTCAAATCTTTGGCGAGCCATCAGATTAAAGACCGTTCGGGTACCGGGTCCGGTATGCTAATTTCTTTCACCCCAATCGGTACGAAACCAGAAGCCACCCGGTCACTGAAGCGTGACGCCCCAATCGGTCCAAACTGGTGACTCAGGGTTTCACAATAGGCAACATAAATTGAAGTCTGGCCATTGTTGGAGGATTATTCCGCCCACTTGGATTACCAGCGGCAACTTCTATGAAGCTAATCACAGTCATTGTTGCCTACTGGAGGATTAGCGCGTCGCAAATTGGTTCCTTTGTGATGAGCCAGAGCCATGGTGCAGAAGCCTGGTGGAGTTAATCCAGGCCGATCGGTTCCATGCAAGGTCCCAATCCCTTCAACATACTGGGCGGGCTCAACCCCGAACGGTTCGAGGAGGGATTCTAATTTGAGGGCTCGCCTAATACTTATACTCTTACTTATAGTGTGTTACCTCCCGTGTGATTGTTTGTTTTTCCAGCTTTCACTCGGGAGGTAACACAGTGAGTATACAGTGTTTATACGTCGGTGAAGGGCAAAACCTAATTTGATTTACCTCACCCCGACGCGAAGTTCCATCTTAAGAAAACACTTCTCACCAAACTATTGAAAAAAACCCTTTTGCGGCTGCACTGTGTAGTATGAATCTCTTTGAGTTTGTGTGTTCCGGCATACAACTATTGAGTGGCTCAGCGTGGAATGGGAGGAATATTATCGCAAGGTAAAATCTGGACGTTTCTATTGGAAATGCCCAGATTTTACCGAGCGATATATTCCTCCCATTTCACAATTTAAAGCCACTCAATATTTGTTTTATATAACTGACATATAGATCCTTGTCATTTGATATATTTGAACTTTTATTTCAATACAAAACTGGAGGGAAATGTATTTCTCTCTTCCAAACCATCCCTTCACGAAAATGTTTGAACCCAACGCTGTAGCGCTGGCTCTTTGGAACAATACGCGCTACGCGCAACGCTGAACGCGCACACCAGCATGCATTTGCACACAAATACCGCGTCATGGAACAAGACTGATCCTAACTGTTGAATAGTATTTCCATAGATATAGAATAAAAAGACTAGATCGGCAGTGCGTACAGACGCGCTTTCTGCCATGGGCGGCGCCATTTTTTAGCGCGTTGGGCAAAAGTTGCGTTACGCGCACCTTTTTTCCCCGTAGGTTTGTATGGAAAGACACATTTTTATGTCCGCAAACGTAATATTTTTGACCTGTAGTAGTAATTTCCTTAACAAAATTCAAAATGGGTTATCAAGCTGCATGCTCATTTCGAAGTTTGATCCATTTTAATTCTCGTATTTATTTCCCGTTTTAAAATGCTGGTGCGCGTTGCTTAAAAAAACCCTTGCATCCAGCTGTTTGAGTGTTATTTTCTTCATCAACAAACAGAACAATGATTATTTTGAAAGTCTTATTTCCGTAGTTGTTGCGCTGTCCTTTAATTTAAATTCACGGCAGCTTCAAGGGACAACACCCAGACTTGTTTTGTCTTCATTGTCCCTCCTCAGGGTATGACATTCGCCGTAATCAGATGCAGTTTTGTTCGGATACTGGGGGCCGGGGATGCACGCCCCTCCCCAGCCCTTCACTAACATATTCTCAAAAAAATAATAGAACAAACAAATTTGTGTTATTTTGCTCTGGACCTCTAGTGGCGTATCCAGCATCTGAAACTCTTCAAGAAGGCGCAAGAATCTCACAATGTTATACAAAATGGGTACTAAAAGTAGAGCACAATGTAAATAAACTTAAGGGGTTAATTAGGTTATTCAGAAGTCCGCAACATTACGGGAGTGTAATTTAATTTCATTCTTAAAACGGTTTTCAGGGGCAATATTATTGTCATTAAAAATCCGACATAATTATAATGCAATCCAAGTAAATTGTTCTCATCCCAAAAAGATAATAACTGTAACACAAATCTCTAAAATCATCCATTGAAACATTTCACAATTTTCTTAAATAATTCAACGGTAATTTAATGCAGGTTTTACATTCAGCGTTTTCCTTTTCATTGTTGTTTATAAACAATGTCTTTATACACATTTTATCAGATAAGCTGACATTTATTTGGAGATTTTTAGCAACGCGCACTATCATTTTGAAACGAAAAATAAATACGAGGGGAAAATGGAGCAAACTTCGAGGTGACTATCCAGCTTGAAAATGCATATTGAATTTTGTTGGATACATAATAATTACTGGTAAAATTTGTTACTTTTACAGACATAAAATGCAAGTTTGTGCACAAACCTACGGGAATGTAGGTGCGCGTAATGCACGTTTTGCCCCACGCACTACTGTGCGTAGAGCGTCTACGACGGAACGGGAAAATGTGTGCACAGTCTATGGCGCGTATGCACGCGCTGCCGATCTAGTCTTTTTATTCTATATCTATGAGTATTTCCCATACCCCATGGGCGGATAGTACTTTTTGCGCCGCGGCGTGAATGGGAGCAATAACGCATGTCACGTGATGTGAGTTCCACCAATCACATGACAAGGATCTGTATGGCGGTTATACAGAAGACTAACCGGTGGATTTCAACGTTTCGGACGGTATGCTCTGGCCAACGTCAAGAAAATTCATGTCACACGGTGCAACAGCGAAGTTTCTATAATTACTGACTTTACCATGTAAACCTTCAAATTGTATTCCGTATGGCCTGTTCATGAAAAACGAATGAATCATGCAAACGCAATCTTCCGAGCAAGAAACTTCTAAATAGAAACAGTGCATGCTATATTCCATGAACAATCCTCTCGATAAAAAGAATGAACTCTGACTGAGTTACTTCCCTTGTAAATACATTCTATAGAAGTTACAGGGTCACATGGTCCAGAAACCACCTAAAAAGGTTGTTTTAGATTGTTTACTTATCCTAATTTAAAGGTCTGGTTGAAAGGAACCCAATGTCTGACTGTTCTTGAGAACTGTTAAAACCCCGGTTGTATACTTCTTACGCGTACACGCTATACGTACGTATTTTCGGCAATTACGAAGTCTCCTCGGATGAGGACTAATTTTCCCCAAAATTCTCTTTACATAAATGTTGAAAGATTCCATGTACGATGTGCATGTGTACTATAATACCCGCATCAATACAGAGTGAGTAAAAAAGCCCGAAGCCCAAATGTCGGGACTATTGTTTTAGTGAAGTTCTGCATTTAGCACTTTCAAAATTTAGGGTATGAAAGCCCAATTCATAAGTTTTCTTTTAGTACAAGAATCATTCAAATCACTTATGTGCTTTTCAAGTTACTGAGTTTTAAAAACAACCACCGTTTTAATGTTCTGTCCACGGATCACAGAAAAATGTGTACGTTCTTTCAGCAAAGCGAAAACAATTCATACACATTGTTTTTGTTTTGCTGAAAGAACGCTCACCTTTAAAATTCCCGCACTTCCCTACACTGCAATCGAAGCACCGATTCCCTACATCAGGGGCGGGTGATCCAGTAGTGTATCAAGCTACGTACCCATCTTCCAAATTCCAAAAAATAACTTTAACGAAAACAAAGGCTGTTTCGGCCGGTTGCCGAAACAGCCAAATATTTGTCAATAAAAATCCGCCGGGGGGGGGGGGGGGGGAGGCAAACCCCCCACTGGATACGCCACTGGGCGGATCTAGCTTTTACTTTCAGGAAACGGGTGAGGGGCGTATTTGAGTGAAGGCGTGCCGAAGGGGTCCGGGTACATGCCCCTGGGAATTTTTGAAATCTACTATGGTTTCTCCTGCATTCTATGGCTGGAGAAATATGTACTTGTACTTGGATCAGGCAGCGGATGCCCGAGAGGTGGAACCATACGCTATAAATTTGCTCGCAAGTAAACTCCCAGAAAACTGAGAAAGCAGTGGTAATTTGATTAATCTAAAACAATAGCAGGTGGTTTTTCATTAAAACTAGCAGATAAATTTACCAATCAGAAGAAACGTGTTTTCTTTATAAAAAAAAAGAAGAACTCTTTTTGAAGGAACGTGTGCGACTGGAATCGTGACTGGCACACCCAAACAGCTCGTTTTTTTTAGTCAAAATTGTGACCCCCGAAATTGTTCTCCCAAGTATTCCACAAAAACGGCCAATTTTTAAAGTGTGGTTGTGTGGACGTTTATAATATTTTAAATGCTCTGTCCAACCAATATAATTTCGTGAAAAAAACGAGAACGCAGTTCCCTTCAACATAAACAACTACGGTTTGCATTTCATGCAAATCTCTCGACCTAAAACGATATCAATTGGATTTCTGACATGACTTGAAGTTATTATCCAGTGCGAATGACTTGCTTTTTCCAGTGAATTCGTTCACTAACTGCAACATGTTAAGTGCAACCGTGAACTTTCCCTGCGCTAATTCCTGCAGGGCCTTCGACTTAGAATAGTACCAGGGGCGGCGGAACCGGGGGGCACATGCCCCCCCCCCACAAAAATTACCCGAGTGCCCCTCTTGCGGACGTAAATGTGCCCCCTCGAGCATAAATTTGCTCTCTCGAGACGAAACAAAACTGCAGGGCTTAGTACCAACAATTCCCCCACTCAATAAATTCGAGCGATTCACAATGCAGTGCGCCACCAAGAGTTTGCCATGGAGAGTCATTTTTTTTAGGTTTACGGTCGACAAAACATGGTCCATTTGAATGAGTGTCAGAAGACAACTTGAGCTAATATGTTAAACATTGGAGCATAGCGTTCTGCCGCCTGACATAAAACACCATATTGATAAGAAAAAAAGAAAAGGGCAAACAGATCCTGGAATCAAACGCTTACGAAACTACTGACCGAAAAAAACCCAACAATTTCAAATGTCCCGCGCTGCGAATTTGTCGACCATCTCCCACAATGCATTGGGAAAAATAAACTCTCCGTGGCATACTCTTGGTGGCGCACTGCATTGTGAATCGCCCGAATTGTGTTTGTATTCGGACCATAGGGAACATCCGCTTGGTCGGAGGTCGACGGGAGAGTGAGGGAAGAGTGGAGCTTCACGTTGGGGGATATGAGTGGATGCTGTTATCATCCCGAGGGGGGACGAACTTTATGTACTCCGACAGTGTCTGCCAGTACCTTGGGTACCAATTCTCAGTTGGGGTGACACAAGAGCCAGCGGTTAACAACAACCAGAAGATACTGTGTTCCTTCTCTGCTTGCCCGATTTATGACGGATCAAGAGGCTTCTTTCAATGCCTGGATGAGCAAAGTATGCATCTCTGCCCAGATAAGAACATCACCTTACTCGGAGCAGTCTGCGCGACAGGTGCGACATAATTAGTAAAAAATGGTGCATTAATTGTTCATCTGTGTTTGTATATGGGAGAATCTTTGTATAACTATCCCTAGGATATGTCAGTAAAACTGCCCAAGACAAAGAAAAACAGCCTTACATGCCCTGCCCAAAGTAACACTCATATGTTTTAGACTCGGGGTATTTTGTTCATCTGTATTAATAATGTCCAATAACGATTTGGGTACATAATTAACGCACGCACCAAATTTAGTCAAACTGTTGTAGGACACAGGTACGGTCTCCACATAATTTTGTGTAAAATTGCAATTCTCTTTCAGACGCACTGAGGGTAGAGGGGGCAAAATTTCTGTCGTTGAAATAATACATGGGCTCAATGAGGTTTATTATTTCAATATAATTGACGTGAAAGGTGGTGACAGTATATGGCTATTTCTCTTTTCATTTTTCCCTCCGAAGAAAATGATATACTTCCTTCTGACGCTAGCGTTGAGTATCGTCTAGGCCATACCAGCAACGGATCCCAATACATGGGCATAGTGGAAGCCAGATACAATGGGTCCACTTGGGCAACACTTTGTCTGCAAGTTGTCAACGAATACCGGGCGGGAGTTGTTGCTGACCAAGCATGCCGTAGTATTGGGTATCCCTGGGCTTTCGTCTCAAAGCTGATCCCATACTCAGAGTCCCCTGGCTACGTCAACACCGGAGAGGAGCTGATTATGAGGGAAATTTTCTTGGGTTCATCTCTTGGTGAAGTACGATGGGTACGAGGCCAGAACGCTTGCCAGCGTCATCAATATGAACTCCTTCACGTCGAATGTGAAACAGGTATGGACTAGGCATACAATGTTAACTTGCTGAAACGTCCGAAGCGATGGTAGTAAGGATATAGGGGAAAATGTTTAGCGTGAGTGGAATATTATCTCGATTCATAAGATGGAATTTCCGTCTGGATGGTGTAATTTCAAAATAAGGTTTTGCCCTTCACCGACGTATTTGAATATCCATCATCCCGACGCATATTCCATCTTATGAATTGTTTCATAGCGGCATGCGCTGCTATATCTGATTCGAACCAGTCAGCCGATCCCGGCAAGCTCGGCGGTCGAGTGGTAAGACGTCTGCGCTAGAAGTAAGCAGGAGGTTGTGGGTTGGAGGTCAACCCAAGTGATTTTTCTTTCACAATCACTCAGGGCCAACACTGAGTATGCAGTGTTTATAAAAATACATCTGTGAAGGGCGAAACTAAATTGTGAACTATTATCCAGACAAAGCCTTATAAACAGGGAAGGCTGCTTATAAACCCAATACACGTCTCAACCTGAATCCTATTGACACAGGTGGGTGGTAAATGCTTCCTAATTGCTTCCTATGGCTCTGAATCATTCATATGGTTTTACCTTTTAGTGCCCTTACATACTGATGAAACAAACAAGAAAATATACGCTTGAGGTTTAAACTAATGGAAGAGTCTGTTGATGGGAATATACTAAAACATGTGGTTTTATTCTAGTATTCCAAAAATATGTGTTTGTAATTTTTTAACCAAGAAGATTTGTTTTTTTCTTTACTTGACTCAGGTGTAACGATGTACGGCCTGACAGTCTTCCCCTGTTCCAAACAAACGTGTCTTGGACGTTGTGGAAGTCCCGCTGACGACGAACTGTGTGGATGTGATGCGGTTTGTATCCTGTGTGGCGACTGCTGTTACGATTACAAGGAACGGTGCTCTCTCCACGAAGACCCGGACAACAACACATCACTGTCCTTAGGCTCATTCACTTGTACAATGGTCAATTGGGATCGGACAGTCATAGTAGACGGATGTAGCCCAGGTTGGAATGACACTGCAGTGGCTCTGCAGTGTGCCAATAATTCCTACCCAGGTCCGATGAAATACCAAGAAGGGATGTTCTTCAAGAATCTACACTGTGCCGAATGTAACGGCTTGGCGAGCTCATATCTGCTAACTGACTCTAGTTTTTACTGGATTGATGAGTATGATGTAGGGATCGGTGTATGTCCTTTGGATGATGTGAACCCAGAGATAGCTCTTGGATGTCAGTCATACTCTGCAATTATTATCGAAACATCTGGTTGGTTGAAGTACAAGAATCCACACTGTGCATACTGCAACGGAGTGAATATCTCTACCTTGGATTACTGTCCGTTTGTGTTTTCGCACGTTTTGCCAGGCCATATTGAAGTGCTTTTAGGTAGGGTACCTGAACCGTGGGCACCCGAAGCATCCACGAGTCTCCAGTTGCAGGATGAAATCAAGTGCTATAACAAGCACTACCAACTACACGTACTGCCAACGTACAGAGTAAACTCTTCAGTGATGGAGGTTACCCAATGTTACCTGAACACACTCGGCTGGCAGAACATTCAGCTGACATGGCCTTTCTATTCTTCGTTTATCGATCACCAACAGCAAGCACTTGATGGAGAAATGACAGAGCTGATCACTGAATATGTCACTAATATCACAGATTTCGAGGAAATCTTGGACCTGACGGTCGTGCCTCCATATGAGGAAGGTAGCTCAAGGGAATGGGTCGTCAGATGTGGAGTTGATCAGGTTGATTTTGTGGAGGTATGTGGTACATCAGAGAACGTGACTATCAATGGAACCGTCAGTGAGTTGCAGTGTGAGCATCTCGTGTTTACCGCTCGGGCAGCAGATACTAGGGTGTTCAGCATGGGTGGCGTCCAGGTCATTTATGTCGGTGGTGGAGTGCTCGTTGAAGCGAAGTCAGTTTCTTTCTTTCGTAGCTACAACTATCAGATGGCAGTCTTCAATGGCTCAGCTAAAGACACCAGGGTATCTGTATGCGGACAAACGTTTGAGAACGACGAGTGCCGCCTACCCCATGCTGGAGAAACAAAGACTGTGAGCACGGAAGACGGTGAACTAGGGCTGGAGTACAAAGGGAGGAAGTTTTTGCAAGACCAGGTAACTCGCCTGCCCGATGGTTGGATCCTCATCTGCTCCAGTATCTTCTCGGCTCCAAAAGAACCTTACATTTCATTCTCAGACCCACTTACTTTAGTGAACTTTATCGGTTACTGTTTATCCGTCGTAGCTCTCTTGGTAACTTTCACCAACTACTGTGTGTTCCCAGTTCTGAGGAACGTCCCTGGTGGGGCCATCATGAGTCTAACTGGTGCCCTGTTCTTGGCTCAGCTTCTGACCCTTACAGTATTGGACAAGGCGGAGAACCAAACATTCTGCATCAGTATGGCCGTCTTGATGCACTTTCTATGGTTAGCTACCTTCACTTGGATGAATGTTTTAGCCTTTGACCTCATGAGGACCTTCACTTCCAGACAAGCTGCTCGTCCTAACAAGCGAGTCTTCTTCACTTACTGCCTGTACGGATGGGGCTTACCGCTTCTGGCCGTCACCACGTGCCTCGTTATCCACTTTGTCGACGGTCAGCATGTTGGGTTTCAGTATGGTGGAGAGCAATCCTGCTGGGTGATCGGCAAATATGCGGTGCTTGGTGCGTTTATAGTTCCGATGATATGCAGCCTAATTGCTAACGCAGTCCTTTTTGGTTTGACAGTGCGTAGCGTGCACGCATCGCTTGCAGCAGCGGCGATGGTTCGGCAGGACAAATCCAAATCACAGGAGACGCTCGGAGAGCTGTGGATTTATTTCAAGGTGGGTTATGTTTACCATTTGAAATGCACCTATCAAGTATTCTGCGACGATTTTAAGGAATGCACGATACATGAGGTCATGTATTGTAATTTGTTGATATATTTTCATTCATTTTCATCTAAATTTTATGCTTTCATTTTCAACTCGGCATCCACGATTCGTGCACAGATCTAAGAAGTTCTTTCGGTCTCACAGGTTAATGTATTTTGTGTCAGCCTATGAGGCCCTGAGGCGTCTCAAGGCCTTGTAGTCCATGTGCATCGACCTCTGAGGTCCATGATTTCCCCCTGCATCTCATGGTCATGCACCATGTCGGACTCTATAAAAGCCCATGCATGTATTCATTGTCGGCCTCTGAAACCAGTGTTTCTTGCCTCCGCTGCCCATGTGATGCGATCTACGAGATTCATGTGCATGTATTTTGTATTGGCCTCTGATGTTTACTGAACATTTTGCACCTCGATGATGTTTGATTTCATTCATTTCATTCATTTCATTCATTTCATTCATTTCATTCATTTCATTCATTTCATTCATTTCATTCATTTCATTCATTTCATTCATTTCATTCATTTCATTCATTTCATTCATTTCATTCATTTCATTCATTTCATTCATTTCATTCATTTCATTCATTTCATTCATTTCATTCATTTCATTCATTTCATTCATTTCATTCATTTCATTCATTTCATTCATTTCATTCATTTCATTCATTTCATTCATTTCATTCATTTCATTCATTTCATGCATTTCATGCATTTCATGCATTCCATTCATTCCATGCATTCCATTCATTCCATTCATTCCATTCATTCCATTCATTCCATTCATTCCATTCATTCCATTCATTCCATTCATTCCATTCATTTCATTCATTTCATTCATTTCATTCATTTCATTCATTTCATTCATTTCATTCATTTCATTCATTTCATTCATTTCATTCATTTCATTCATTTCATTCATTTCATTCATTTCATTCATTTCATTCATTTCATTCATTTCATTCATTTCATTCATTTCATTCATTTCATTCATTTCATTCATTTCTTTCATTTCATTCATTTCATTCATTTCATTCATTTCATTCATTTCTTTCATTTCAATCGTTTCATTCGTTTCATTCTTTTCATTCGTTTCGTTCGTTTCGTTCGTTTCGTTCGTTTCGTTCGTTTCGTTCGTTTCATTCGTTTCATTCGTTTCATTCGTTTCATTCATTCATCATGAGAACATGACAATTTTCACAAATTAAAACTTTGAATTATACAATCGTGGAAATGTTCGTGAGCATGAAAGATTAAAAGTCACCAAAACGTCCTTGAAATGGCAAAATGTTCATTAAAAATATGGTTAAATGGGGCACAAAAAGTGCATTTTCAAAATTTAAAACATTAAAAACATTACACGGACCCTTAAAGGACAATGTTTCATGATCTTGGCGTATCCCTATCCTAACTTGAATATTCCTTTGTTTCAGTTTACATTTACAGTTGAACACTGTTGTATCGTTATATCTTTTCAACCAGATATCTGGTGTTATGGGGTTCACCTGGATCTTCGGGTGCCTTGGCAACTTCATTGACCATCAGGCCATTTGGTACCTCTTCATCATCTTGAACTCGCTGCAGGGGGTCTTCATCTTCATATCTTTCGGATGCAACATCCGCATCCGGAATCTGTGGAGGGGCAAACTGGGCATGAAGTCGCGAAGGAAGAACAAGAAAGCTCAGAATATCTCCACCATCTCAAGCAGTGTGACGCGTACCTCTGTGTGTAGTACCTCTGCCGAAAGTCGGGCTCAAACCATGACGTCTGATGAAGCCTCCATAAGATTGCAGGACCCACCGGTATTGACTCAAAACTAATATTCGAATTTTTATAAACTAAAAAAAGTAGAGCTCAATGTTACATAAAATATTAGTAAGCCTTGCTCCTTTTTAAAAAATGTAATAATGTAGACGTTTTATTGTTGTTAATCACTTTGGTGATTATCATTTTTTCACATTGTGATGATAGTTCCCTATTTCGGGTCTAATATTACGTACATAGCATAAGCAGTAATTCAGCACAGCTCGAAATATTCAATGGTAAAAATGGTTGATAGTGTGTTTTGGTTAAATGTCATTTGTGCACATAAGATTTTACAAAATAACGTTGTACGAAGTCTACACGTGTCTCTGGAAAAGTATCACGTGTCTTTCTTTTTAAAATGTGATGTGAAAGTGATTTGTTATAACGGATCAAGCCTAAGATAATGCGCCTATCAATTGTTTCCCCCACCCCTTCCCCCCCCCCGGGCTGCCCCACCCAAGACGTGGGGATTGTCACTTTTGAAGTGACAAAATCCCCAACCCTCGGGCAAAAGTGAAAATCCCCGACCATGCCCCGACATACATACGTGGGGCGCACTAGTGATTTCCTTTCCATGTAGGACGCCAATGGTAACAATGTAATTTGAGTGACCAAAATCCCCACCCTGGGGCATGAAAAACGTGACCAAATCCCAACATCGGACCTGGGGCAGAGGGGGGGGGGAGGGGGGGGAACATTTGATAGGCGCATAATCATAACACAATGAACTATTTAAAGGAATGTCACGTCCTGGAATGCGCCCCAATTGGGCTACAAATCGCGTTTTAAACGTAATGAGATTAAATAGAAATACCATGTTAAGGCAGGATATAAACGTCCTCACAACCATCCTTTAAAAACTGTTTTTTTTGTGTGTTATTCTTGCAAGAACCAGACAAAAACGAATTTCGGGGGTCACAATTTTGTCCCTGAAAAATCGAGCTGTTCAGTGCTAGTTGTGATTCCAGCCGCACAGTTTTTCAACTCTGCGGACGTGTAAGAAGCAACATGTGTGCATTTGTAATGTAATGTTATGTACCACACCCACAACGTGCCTTTAGTATACAGCTTTGAACAGACACAACTTGAAATACGTATGTGTATACATCGAAATGTCCGTCGTGTCCGATGTAAACAACCGGGTTTTTTTTCGTCTTTTCTCGAGAACTGTATTAAATCTAGGTATGTTTCCTTTTAACGAGAATTTTGAAATAAATAGTATAGGTAAAACATCCAAAAGCATAAAATTTTCGGGGATGTTAGGCCATAATGCCCCTTTAAAATAATCAGAAATCAAGGATCAACAATAAGTACTGCACTCTGGTAAAGTGGTTTCATTTTCGTTGTCATTTTCTCTGGGTATATTTACATTAAACTAGTGATTCAGCATCATGTATATTCCATTTATAAATCTTTGTATTAGCAATACATTAACATAATTTATAAGATAATTATATAATGACCAATGCATTGAAATTTTGATTTGGTTGATTAACCCCTGTGGTCTGTTCGCCATTATATTCAATGAGTTTTAATGTAGATGTTACCGTAGGCCTCTAATGCTGTCAATCATACACGACTTGTAACGGCAGTGGCGTAGCCAAGGGGTGGGGACTGTGGGGCACGCCCCCCACACATTCCCAGTGCCCTATCACCCGTTATCCACGGAGCCAAGTCTCCTGTATAACGTCTGATATGTCAAAGCATGCAGATTTATGCGATCTCGCGCCTCGGCCAATGGGCCTTATTCCCGAGTTGGCCATTTTCGTCGAGTTCCAAATTGTTAACTGTTGCATGGGGTGGCGCCAGACTATTTATGCAGGCATAATGCAGCCTTATTTTACTGTCATTCTGTTTTAAAATATGTCTTTAAACATTAGGGAATGTTTTATTACAAATTTTAATTTAGTCCTTAAAGTAGACTGGCCTTTATTATAAATTAACTTACTTTCATTTCTCTTCACAAGTTCTAAAAATTAAGATTTTACTAACTTTCAATTCAATATGGACGACTGTCGGGTGCATCCTTGGTGCCCCCTTATAAATGCCGTCCCCCTCCCCGCCTCACTGAAATGAAAAAAAATCATGGCTACGTCACTGTGTAACGATGGCATCCAAGGCTGTGTACACTCTATCGTCATGCACGGTTCTTCGTCGACGAAGAGGGTCATGCAGTGATTTCATGAAATACTTTCACTTTGAATTTTTGTATTCATAGCACACAATTGATGCCATCCGCATATGAATTTGTTGTGTTCACTTCAGCTAAAACCTCTTTGCGGGCCCATTTCCGGGCGAAACTTCTCGTAAAATTGCCCTTTTATTTCGACGTTTCGAGTCAAAGTTTGAACACTAATATGGTCAAATCCAGTTGATCGCTATATTCGATGAATTTTAATCTGGCCGAATGATGTCAGTTGTGCATTTTTTTTATAAAACAGGAACAACAGCACGCTTATAAAGTGTAGACTTGACCGTGCTCGTTGTTTATTTAAGCTAACACTCCTTCATTTTAAAATGCCTTTGCGTCGTACCTATGAGGTAGAATTTATGCCTCATAAGTCCGACGCCTCATAAGTCCGAATTTCGGACTTAGTAGGCGTGGGAGCTATACGAGGCGTCGGACGTATGAGCGGACCTAAACATAATTATGCTACATCGATAATAGTTTAGTTTACTAGCTAAGTTTCAAAACCCATCATGCACCTCATTTTGAATAAAAAATGTTAGCGGTGATAAAATGGACACAATTAAAGGTGTATTTCAAGGATTCCATAAATATTCTGTTGTGTGGCATTTGATTTTATAGATCTGGCTGTTTTGAAGAGTGTTTGTTTAGAGGACGTTCAATGTAATGGTACCTGCAATATTCCAAATGTTGAATGCGGTGATGTCATCAAGGCCGTCAACAGATCTTTTCGTAATTTACTTATAGAGGTTAAGTCAAATATTTGCTTTCCTTTTATCCCATTGAATTTTGAGACACTCTTGCTAGATACAAAAAAATATCTATACCCGTATCTATCATATTTGTACGTCAGTGACAAAAGGTTGCAAGTAAGTTCATTGATACTAAATGGGAAACAAAATTGAGTAGCAATTTCCCTGCAACTATATGGTTGTTTTCTACACTGTCCTTTACGATTACTTATGATACAAAATTGCGGTGCATGGTTTCAATACAGGGCGAGTCAAAAAAGCGAAACCCAAATGTCAGGACTATTGTTTTAGTGTATGTTGCACTTTAAAAATCTAGGACATGAAAGCACAATTCCTAAGCTTTCTTTTAGTACAAGAATCATTCAAATCACTTATGTACTTTTCAAGTTACGGAATTTTAAACACAACCCCCTTTTTCAAGTTCTGTCCACGGATCACAAAAAAGGTTAGCGTTCTTTCAGCAAAACGAAAACAATTCACACACATCCTTATGTGATTTGTTTTCGTTTTGCTGAAAGAACACTAACTTGTACACCATTGTGAGGTGCTACATAATGGGTCTCATAATATTTCTCATAAACTTTATGGACCTTTCAATAATAGACATAATCTCCAGCGTCTCGAGTACCTAATTGTTGGTAGATACGTGCGCTATTTAAGACTCCGATATATTATGTAGCACTTTCAAAATGTAGGATATAAAATCCCAATTCATAAGCTTTCTTTTAGTAAAAGAATCATTCAAATCACATGTGCTTTTCAAGTTACGGAATTTTAAACAAAACCACTGTTTTAAAGTTCTGTCCACGAATCACAAACAAGGTGAGCGTTCTATCAGCAAAACGAAAACAATTCACACACATCCCTATGTGATTTGTTTTCGTTTTGCTGAAAGAACACTAACCTTCTTATGATCTGTGGACAGAACTTTAAAACAGTGGTTGCGTTTAAACTTCCGTATTACTTGAAAAGTACATTTATTAGTGATTTGAATGATTCTTATACTAAAAAAAGCTTTATATATGAATTTGGCTTTTGTATCCTAGATTTTGAAAGGGCTACATGCAGAACTTCACTAAAACAAAAGTCCCGACATTTAGGTGTCGGGTTTTTTTTTAAACTCACCCTGTACGATGAAAAGGCTACGTTGAATAAGAACACAATAA
Organism: Patiria miniata; assembly: GCF_015706575.1. Classification (NCBI taxonomy): domain Eukaryota; kingdom Metazoa; phylum Echinodermata; class Asteroidea; order Valvatida; family Asterinidae; genus Patiria; species Patiria miniata. The sequence goes on along the minus strand of NW_024037058.1, from coordinate 14,465,959 downwards.
ACGCTAGACTTTCATTCCACATCATGACATATTGAAGGAAAAGATACAATTTATGGGGTAGTAAAACTGGTCCCGGTAGTAAAATCGATATCAAATAAACATTCGTTATAATCCACACTATTTTTGCTGGTAGCTGGCAAGGCCGGCCTACAGTTATGGGTACGTCTATCATGATTTCTGGGGAACGTTTTTTTTGTAACCTGGATAGTTTGTAACCTGGATAATTTTATTTTATGGTAGCAATAAAGTAACCAAGTACGTACTCGGTAGTGACAAAAAAACCTTAATGTAACATATTCGAATAAAAAATATGATGTAATATGAAGACTATGACCAGATTTATTGGTTGTGGCATAGGGCAAGGAAAACTGGCAGGCGCCGCTAAGTGTTCTCAGGGATCGATTCAGTGCTTGTGACAGAGATAGTTTGAACGAAAAACTAAAAATGTCTCACTACTTTCAAAACTCTGCACGGTCGTTCATTGTTCTGTACAAGCAAGTTGTTGGGCCAATCAGGGCCATACACCTTTCCAGAAGGAAAAAAATTAGTAGGCCTAAAGAAACATTGAAAAGACAAGGATAACTTTTTGAGTTTTATTTTGTTTCTTTAAACGTTACGACAACACATCAAAAACCAACGTTGACCCTTCATTTGCATTGTTGGATGCATTTAAATTTCGGTCTCATCTGGCAAAAACTTCGCAAAGCGTTATTTTGGACAAGTGCCATGGGCATGCGGAATCAGCACGGCCGGGTTACTGATTAAAATTGAGATCGGTGAGAGCTCGAGGAAATTAGAGGTCACCACTGCCCTTTAAAAGGGATGTGGACGAGCTAATGGCAAAGTATTTAATGACGTATTACTAGTGAAGAATTGATGCATTCAGGCAAAGGTTTTTTTACCTGTCACTTTATAACAGGATTTAGTTGTTTTAAAGTCATGCAAAAATTGTATTCTGGAGAATGATCCTAATATCTTTAATGGGTTGTTAAACTTGCTGTGGTTTTACCACAAAAACTAAAGAACATTGTTTGCCCTCAAATGTTTTGCTATTTAAGCATTTTATGGGCCATGAACTAGAGGGTTTGAGACATTCAGGGGCTGAGGAACGCTGGGGGGGGGGGGGGGGAGGGCTACACCAAAAAAGGGACACTTCTCCAGAAAAAAAGGGGCACCTTTCCGACGCGGTGTGAAATTGAGAGTCCTTCGGCCTCCGCAATGGCGGATCCAAAACACAATTTTGTTGGTGTTTTTTTTTGGGGGGGGGGGGCAACGACGTGGGGTTCGGGGCCCGCTTAAGGGCCCTGAAAAAAAATTGGATTAGATTGTGGTGTGCGTGGTTGCTGCCTCTTTTGTAATGTCACTAAAAAAATGATGGCCAGCTCAGTTACCATTTTATTCGCGTGAGGAGAGGCACTATTATTTTTAACAGCCAGCTTTCCATGAGAGGGGTCCAATTTTAATATTGAGATCGGGGTACTCATAAATTGTGTATTCGAGGGGCAGTTTTATATACATCTCGATAAGTTATTGCAAGAGGAGCACTACTGTTTTTGATGCCCAATTTTCCATCTCGAGAGGGGCACAATTTTGTTATTGCAAAAGGGGTATTTGTGCTTTCGAGGGGTAGTTTTCCATCTCGAGAAGGTGCACGATCTTGTTAATGCAAGAGGGGAACTTGTGTTTTTGAGGGGCAGTTTTCCATTACAAGAGAGGAGACAGATTTATTTATAGCGCGATGCTTTTATGTGTGCGTTTGAGGTGCAGTTTTATTTTCATCTCGAGGGGGCACGTTTATATCCGCGAGAGGGGCAATTTTGTTGGCCTTAGAAATATCTGGGAGCCCCTGCCACTCCCCCGATTCCGCCACCCCTGGAAACATTGTGTTTCTGTAAAATTGAGATATTAGGCCCTAAATTTGCTCTATACTTTGCAATGGAGCATACGCATAATTGTTCAAAATGGCAATGGGCTTCATGACTACTTAAGGGGTAATACATCACCCCGACTCAAATTCATCTTCTGAATACTTTAGGGGTGATAATCTTTGGATGGACTTTTCTTCCCCCCCCCCCCCCCAATTGAACAGAAAATGAAAGATGAAATAGGCTTTAATTTGACGGGTGTTTCAAATACCTTGGAGAGTTGTGAGTATTTTTCCTGATCTTAAGAAGCGGGGTATTCGTCACTGAAGTCTATGGCAGTCTATTTGCTAATCTGCAACCATATCCGCTCCGTTCACAAGTACCCCCTCACCGGCAAAGAAAGTACAGTTGGGGGTGGCCGACCACCTCCAGCTTGACTGCAATTTTGCCGAGAATTTTGCGCGGCCACTGCGTGTACATGGTACAAATCCCCTGGTGCACGTGCGTCACACACAAGGAACGATGCGCGTCAACCAGCGAAATGTCCCTCCCATGGGACGTCGTTGCTAGGTAAAAGGGCGCCCTCTTTGTTGGCGCACGGAGCCCATAGACCTTACTTTTGTTTTTAAACATCGAACGCCATTTCGTATGGGATGCTACAAGGACATTGATATAAGCTGTGTCGATGTCGTGCATGAGCGATGTGGATGTGATAAACATTTCATTTACTACGGCTGGCCTTTATTTGGGGTAACACAGATAGAACAATCCACAAACTATAAATAAAATGCTGTGTAACCAATCAAAACACTGAATAATCAACAGACACTTCCAAAAAGGCAATAAGGATATTTTCCTCTTACCGAACTTGTCAATGAGAATTTTGGGGGCAAAAGCTGATGCCAACTACGTTGAATTTATGAAGCATGTATATGGTCGCCCATACAAAATGTCGCTCAGTATTATTGTCGATGTCATACAGCTAACAAAAGCCTCTAATTGCGCGGAGTGATTTGCAAAAAATTTCGCTGGCACTAAGCTGCATCGGGATTCCTGTTTGTGAGTCATGCTTTTCCTATAATTTGTTTGCTGCCCCAAACGAATACTTTTACATAAATTGCACTTGCCTTGATAAGGCATGAAAAACAGCTCTCAAATGTACATTTTGTATTCATTTCATGATAGAATTATTATTTAATCATTATCTTAAGCTACAAATACCCACAAAACGACGGAGGTGTCTTCAAGCAAACAACAAACTCTAAAAGCATTTTAGAACACAGCCACCGATATCAACATTAATTTGGAGAAATTGATTCCTGACCTAAAGATAAACCTAAAGGCCATTTGGGTTTTTTTTATTGGCCGAGGTTGATATACAGTAATCGATTCGGAGAGCCATCACCAGCGTCTGTGATCTTGTCCTTGGAAGACATGTCCACGATCTTGGATTTAACCTCTGCGTGTGTCAGAGAGGGTTCCTTGCCAAGAATTAAGGTAGCGGCACCTTCGAGAAAAGAAGAACCAAAAAGAATCGAGTTAATTGGTCGAATGATAATAAGAACATCATGATGAAGATATCAGTTTAATACGGAAGCCCAAACTCCGTTTAATGTCTTTGATTTATTCGTGAATTTAAGTTATTCGTATAATTTAGATTTGGATGTTTGAATCTAATTTAATGATGTACTGAGTTAAATAAAAACCAAGTTAATTTCAGAGATTGAAGACACTCCAAGATGTCTTTCTGAACAGCCACATTTTGTTTCATTATGTCCAACTTGGACTTCCCAATTTGCAACAGCTCCTCGACTTAATGTTTTGTATGTTTGTAGCCTCGACAAAATAAATTTCTTGTACCTTAAAGTAAAGCATAATTTGTCCAATAAGTCAATAGACCTACATGCAACTTCTTTGTCACCAACCAACTGCCAAAGAGACCCGTCGCGAGAGGGCGCTATCACGACCATCCAATATCGCCCACGGACTTGTCAAAACAACGTCTAGGGTTGCAGACCAGTAAATAAACTGCCAGTAAAAAAAACCCCAATGATAAATGCCCCCACTTCAAAAATTCAGGAAAAAATACTCACAACTCTCCAAGGTATTCCAGACACACATCAAATTGAAGCTAATTTCGTCATCTTTCACTTTCTTTTCAATTTTTTTTTGGGGGTTAACGATGACTTTTAGGAGAAATTTCCATCCGAAGATGATCACCCCTTAAAATGGTCCTAAAGCCCATCAGGTTGGCGTAGGTTGTGACCCACATTCGAATCCCGGCTGGGCCATTATGTGGATCGGGGTTTTCAGTCCCTGTTTGTTTCCATACGTTTTCCCCAGAATATCATTCTGGGGTTTTCCTCCCACCACTAAAACTGTAAATTTCCTTCCATATCTTCTACCAAGTTGAGTTACTGCCATAGGTTATCCCATCCAATTGTCGAATAATTAATACATACATACGTGCATTTATGTTACAAATCGCGGAAGTGGCTCCAGGCAGTTTGGTTGAAACTAAACAGGGGCCCTGTACGAAAGTGCCTGAGAATTACACTGGTGTAGCGCCCTCTCGTGATTATAAATCTAGAAAATTCCAACGTGATTCCAATTTTACTCACATTCTTCCTGAAATCATTCCGATAAATTGGTTATTCGATCAAACGCATCATTCGTTGTTATATGAGAACATGTACGTACATTGTATTGATCTTTGACTAAGGATTATGCCCTTGCATTAAATCATTATTGCTGGTTAATTTAGTGTAATTTGGGGCTTATATTCTTATCTAATTTCTCAGTTTGTTAGATCAATTAGTAGATACTGGGGAAAATTATTATCTCAGACTATTACAATCATGTGTTTTTCATGTCACCTCATTATTGTTGTATTAATTTGGTTTTCTTGTAGAACGGCCTTCACGGCCAACACAGCTTCCAAGGCCTCCAGTACTGGAGTCCAGTGCCTCCATCACACAGCCTACAATACAGTTACTCCATCTTCATCAGTCAATCCACCTATCGAGCTCAGCTAATATCTTCGTCATTGTAATTTTGTGAACAATCAGTAATTAAAGGAGACTAAATCACCTGATCATAGACCCGTCACTAGTCTCCTGTCCTTCCCTTTCTTTCAAGGTTCTTCGAACCAGATCCTTTGAACCAGCGACCTGTGGATTTTTACCACAATGTCTGAACACCATGCCGATGATGTTCTGGCCGAGGAGAACCATGATGAGTCTGTTGCCTCAAATAAGCGCTCCTGCATCCAACATAGCTCATCGAATTCCCACTACTCAAACCTATCCAGTCTTAGTGATAAGGATGCAGCTAAGAAGCGAACACTCGAAGAAGAATTCGTTTTAACGAGCTGGAGTGTCAACTCCAAGAAGATGAGACCGCCGATGAATAGCTTCGTAAACTTGATGAGCAGGCCCACTCAGCTCGAGTTGAAGCCGATGAGCAAGCCCACGCTGCCCGACTTAAAGCCGAAGAAGTAGAGCGACAGGCCTTGCGAGAGCGTGAGGCCCTCACCTCAAAATTATTTCGCCAACGCAGACTACGGCTTGCTCGACAAGAAGTCTTCGAGGCTGAAGCCATCAGCTCCATGATGAATGATATATCATCACCATCAATTCCTGTTGCCACCACCAAGGTGGCGAACCACGTCGAAGTAACCCAGACTCCATCGCATTCTTTAATGTGTAACAGACAATCAGTCACCACCACATAGTGTCTCCTCAACTCCACAACCAGACATTCAGCACACACCCACAAGTGTTTCATCCTCTGTTTGTCGTGGTAATCCAAGTGCTCCACCTGTGACATCTCTCCCAGACATTCAGCAAACACCCCCATGTGTTTCCTCCTCTGTATGTCATCTGACTCCATCTGGTGCCCCATCCTCGACCTCACCACCGGACATTCAGCAGACACTACCCTGTGTTTCGACCTCTGTTTGTCATGGTGCCCCAGCGAGTGCGACCATACCTGCATCAGTGGTAACCAGTGATGTCACTTCCAGACAAGGTGTTCCTAATCCAAGGACTTGTCCTCCGCACTTGCCATACCCAATGGTTTCCGTACCCTCCTTGACAGCGTCACCAGCACCAACTGTTATGGATCTCCTTGTCGCATCGTCATACGGATCCCCAAACCTACCTTACCAAAGTTTTCTGATGGAAAGGAGAAAGAAGTCGCCCTGCTCAAGCTAGCTTTGGTGAACCTTATTGACGTGCATCCCCATCTTTCCGAACAGTATAAGTTCCGAATACTGATCGACAGACTTGGTGGCCGAGCATTGAGGCTTGCCAAGTCATTCCTGTACGCCAGTCAACCGTACACCCAGGCCCACCAAGCCCTCACCGGCAAGTATGGACAACCCAGATAACTTATGCAGAGTGAAATGGGAGCCATCATGTCCATTGCGCACTCCTTCAATCAAGTATGGAGACACCGATGCGTTTGTGATGACTTTTCTCTTGATGTTCTGTCCCTCGTTGGAATACTTCAAGCCTTGGAGGGCGCAGAGGGAGTTGAACTGCCATGTGGATCTCGTGCCGATCGTCTGCGTGGTAAACTGGCCCCCTCTCACCGGTCAAACATCTGGTTCAAAGGAAACCAACCTAATGTCTTATACTGTTCCCGAGAAAAAAAAAACCAGAAAACCCTCGGTTGTTTACATCGGACACGATGGAGTACCCGTCGTTTTCACTTTCAGTCAATGTACGTACGATATGTATATATATACACAGTACCGTGCTCGCCAACAGCGCGCGGTGACTAATCACCAACGCACAAAATATGGTTTCTTACACGTCCGCAAAAGGCGAATCACTTGACGGATGAAATAACAACTAGCATCAAAACAGCAAAACAGCTCGAATGTTGGGGTCGCAAAATTCGTTCACGCACGCATAATACAGGAATAACACAAAATAGCCCAGTTTTGAAAGGATAGTTGTGTGGATGTTTATATCCTTCTTTTAAATGTTCTTTCAGATTAACATCATTTTGTTCAAAGCGCGTTTTGTAGCTAAATTGGGCTGTTCTAGGACCTAGTATCCCTTTAACTCTTGTATCTTTTGTCTGGCGTAACACACCCTTATATACAGACCCATATCGATGCTCCCTATGACTTTTGCCCATTACAACAGCGAATAGAATTTGCAAGAAAAAAATACGTTCGCGCTTCCATGCTGCGTGGCCCGCTTATACGCATGCGCGCATACAATTTTATATTATTATAAAAACCAGCGGGTTGGTCTATAATAAATCGACGCCCCGTTTTTGCAATTTTACGATCGGTTGAATGGATTGATGTTGAGTCATTCTTGTCACAGCGATAGGATGCTCTGTAAAAAGTGACTTTATAGCTCTGGCCGGGAGAAGTCAATGTCACTCGGCCCTGATAAATCGACCATGGAGTCGGCACATCTCGCGTATGGTTTGGCGGTGTCGATGCTTGGATGTGTCTGTTTTGGGGCGGTTTCTGCAGGTAGGCTGTTATGTTTGTTTATTCCAAATTTGACAGTCCGGGTTTAGTCGAGTGTACATGTACACCTTAAGATCTCTTAATTACAAGACATAAATTGTTAAGCTTGTGAATAACATTGTCTTCTTGCTGGTAATTAAAAGTTGATAAGAGGCACAACAAGCCCAACAGATTAAATCCTGACAAGATTAGCCGCTATGAACCATTTTAATGCAAACTATAATCTGAAAGATTTTGGACTGTCTGTGACAGAAAGAAATATGTGATCCAACTCGACTCAAAATTCCATCAGTGGCATTATATTGAGGCCTGCCGCCCCGTTTTTGCCATCTGCTTAACTTTTGGGGAAGAAAACAGAGATTTGTTTATTTTGAAGGGAAAAAAAAGTAAACCATTGAGTGCCCTCGGAAAACGAGCGCCCATGTTGCAAATTGGACCCAATCTATGCAACTGAACGTTAAGTCAACATAACTTCATCAATATGGAAATGTAGCTGCTTTTTTTCTCATCCAGATCTAAACCGAACTCGGAGAAGCACAATATCTTCAACTAACTTCGATGCTGAAGTGATCAACTATAAATAAATAAACACAAATGAGGAACAATTACAAATGGCTTTTTGAAACGAAAAACAACACTCTGATAAATCTAAACCAAGAGCTTTATAATATTCAAATCTTTATAATATTCAAAAGAGTTTTTGATGGAAAGACGTAATACGTATGTTAGGTTACACATACCCAAACATGAAAAATAAAAAATATAATCTGTTTTCTAGTTTCCGTACTTGCCTTATTCACTCAATAAAAAATACTGTTAAAAGTAGGGTCACTAGAGTATCACAAAAATAGTATGCAATCGAACAATGGTACAATTAAATAATCACTCCCTGATAACGAAATACGCACAATATAATGCAGTGAAATCCAACTTATTATGAGATTAGGTAGGAAACCAACAGCATAATGCCAATAGTTTTTTTTGCTTCAAAGCTTGCCTATTGTTTTGTTGTCTCTTGTGCTTCTGCTTCTGATTTTAATAACAAAGAGCAGTTAGTCTGGACAGCCTGATAGCATGAGGTTTTGCTAGACAAGACAAAGAGTGGATTAAAAATGGTATAAGAATGTAATGTGGCATACGTATTTGTGTATAGTGTTGTGTACCGGATCCACGACTTAGCATATATTAGCATAAAATATTACACCGGCAAGAGTCCGGCAGTCTCCTGGTGACGAGCAGAGCATACTGTTCGAAACGTCGAGTTAAACTAACTGGTTTGTTATTTCTTTTTTCTTTTCTTTTTAATTAGCTGATGTGATGGGGCTACGTCTTGCGGACGGGCGTTACCCAAACGAAGGTCGTGTAGAGGTCCTTCCACCAGGAGAAGACTCGTGGGGAACCTACTGCTCCAACGAGAACCCATTCCTTATTGGCCGCGTGGCGTGCCGTCAACTCGGCTTCCCCGCCCTCCTGTCGGCAACTGCAAGCGGGGAGTTTGGCAAGGCCACCGGTCCCATCTGGTTCCAGCTGATGATATGTGGCGAATTGCAGGAGATGATGACTCTAGATGATTGCTTGATGTTAGGATGGGTTCCGTATTACGAGGTGTGCGATCACAGGTTCGATGTAGGCCTCACCTGCTTCACAGGTAAATAAAACACTAATTACCAAACTATTGAGAAAACCCCCTTTGCGGTTGCACTGCGTGACATGAATCTCTTAGGCCCCCCCCCCCAAAAAAGTACGGAGCTTGCCCCAAAAGTGGTGCAGCAACTCGGCTTTTTTTTAAATGTCGGCTGATGACTGCAAATGGCGACAGACTAAATTTAGTGCAACATATGGGAGTCCAGAGAGGCCACATAAAGCTTATACTCGATCGTAACCCCATCTAAAAACACGTTAAATTTTGCAGCAGCAGGATTCCAGTCAAAACCAGTGAGTTTTGCGGTTTTGAGACATCATCTTACACTGAAAAAAAAAGCTTTGTCATTTTGCCGACGCACATGGCTACGGCGACTCACGCGCATTATAGTCGAGACCGGATAGTCCGAGACCGAGACCAAGACCGAGACCTGAAGTTGCGAGACCGAGACCGAGACCGAGACCAGCCCCTTCAAGGCGGACCGAAACCGAGACCGAAATGGTCCGAGACCGAGACCGAGACCGCGGATAATAAATAATAATAATCTAAATAAACAACAAGACACTAATTACAGCTGAACAGTCTGTCCTTGAGATGTTGATGTTCATGGGGATGTGAAGGAAGATTAGTGTTTGAAAGTTAGGAATCACTTGTACCTACTTAATTGTGTCATGCGAGTGCTCTTCGTGTTTGCTTCATGCCATACATTACCACATGACAACATAATTTGTTATTGTCACAATCAATTAAAAAAAATTGGAAACAACTTAATTTAAAGAAAGGGAAAACCTTACTTGATGAACTCCATATATTTTTGCCACTTTTTTAAATTTGGTTTTTTTTTTAAATATTGTTTAACTACTATAACGTGTAAGTCTGATAAAGAAACTCTAACTCAGGAGTACGACAATTTGTACTAGTTTTTGCAAAACTTGAACATGTTGAAACTTGACAAAAGTAAAAGGTTAAAGGTGGATGTTTCATCTGTTATAGGAACTCGGACCCTCAACTCCACAGCCACCCCTTGGTTTCAGCAATGACCACAAATGGATATTTAAATGCAACTTTAATTTTACATTGGACCTCCTTGTAAACCTGATTCGAAAAAAATTTGGAGCAAGAAAAAATTGATTTATTTTTTAAAATTTCAGTCATGGAATATAGATTTGTACATGTAGACCAAAAAATTGAGAGATGGTAGCCAGATATAGATTGGTCTGCCCCCCCCCCCCATTCCTCTTTGTGATTCTCCTTCCAACCCTGCATGTATGTGGGTACCCTACATGTTTGTTTCTTGTTCCTCTGTCATTTACGTCTGAAGAAGGCCTGGCTAAGGCTGAAATGTAATGCCACTTTATTTTTGTTTAATGTCAATAACGTTACATATACAATAGAAGACTGATCAACCATATTTGCCTGATCTATCTTCTGTTAATCTGCCCGCCGTCACCATCGCCATTAGCATATTTGAGAATATGGCCGACACAATAGAAGGGCGCTGTCACAAACTGAATGTGGTGGGCGAGATGCACTTTCAGGATTCATGGCTCAGTGCCCACGCCTCTCTGTGTTTTGTACCGTGCCATCGTATCGCCCGCATCAGCTACTTTGCCGGGCAATTTACTTGAATATTTTAGTGAGTAAATAGTACGACATTCTCGACTCATGCAAATGCAATTGGCAATTAGGAAATGCAACTATAATAATTTTAAGGAGACGAGGCAGGCAATTAGAGTCTATTTTTGTGTGACCTTGGCAGTATAGTGTTTATCACAGATGAAAAGATGAATACATGGCGAGTCAAAAAGAAAGTGACCGTATGATAAAAAAATATGGCACGCTCCATATTGTAAAAAAATATAATTGGGATAAAGAACATGTTATTAAGTAGTAACTGTGAACATTTCACGTAATTTGCATACTCTATTCCCAAGTCGTGTCTATTTTAATAAAGAGATCACACAATTCAGCTGTCCTCCACTAATACCAATTTAACGGTCTACGAATTGATGAATATTCATAAATAAATATAATGGGGAAAAAAACGTTTTCCCGCCTCCACGAATAAAGGAAAAATTGAAAAGGAAAATAGAAAAAAAATCACCAATATTTCTAGGGAAAAAGAGTTGAATTGTTCCCCATATTCAAAATACAAAATGTGACGGTAAAAATAATGTTTAAGTCTTGATTCATAAGATTTAAATCTCAGTTGTATTTGGAATCAATAAGGATGGCTATAAAGTGCTTGTTTCAACAGATCATCCCACAATAAAAACGAGAAATAAGAAGAGGAGCAATGGTTATTGGAATATGCCTCCCTCACTAGAAAGTGAAGAGAGACATGTCCATTAGCATCACACTGCAGTCACATGTGCCCTAAACTGATTCTTTACTTAACCCTAAAAGGGCCGGGGCGGAATCCGCCCCCCCCTCACTTTTTGGCTGGTCTCGACTCGAGACCAGCAAAAATATCGAGACCAAAAGGGACCGAGACCGAGACCAAGAGCGAGACCACAGCTCCCGAGACCGAGACCGAGACCGGCGAAAAGGGGTCTCGAGACCGAGACCGAGACCGGTCTCGAGACCTACAACACTGGCGCATACCAGAAACCAGAGACTTTTTTTGGCCTTATGCGAGTTTGTCTGTTCCAAAGACGAACTGGTGGAAACCCAACGTTTCGGACGGTATTCTCTGCCCATCGTCAAGAGAATTGATGTCACACGGTGCAACGTCTCTGTCACGCGGTGTAATATTTCTATTATTACTGACTTCACCATGCAAACCTTCAGTTGTATTGTACTGGTACCGTGTGGAATCATTCCGTATGACCTGTTCATGAAAAGCGAAAGAAACTTACCAATAGAAACAGTGCACGCTATCCATGAACAATCCTCTCGATAAAAAGAATGACCTCTGAGTTACTTTCCTCACGAATGCATTCTAGAAGCTCAAGGGTCACATCGTCCAGAAACCACCTAAAACGTTGTGTTAGATTGTTTAATTATAAATCATAAAGTTTGCGGGTAACACCATGGAGATAGATATCTCTCTTGAAAGAAGCCAGTCAGTCACGCACACAGCCCTGTTTGACCTCAGTTTCTTGTCCCGAGGTCCGATCTCAAGCACGCATGGCCCAAAAGCGTACGCGAGATTTTACGAGATTTATTCGAGACTACAGAAAAACACAAAAAGTGCCTGGAAACATGCACTGTTTGGCCAGTATGGTTAAATAAGTAAACAGTTGAAATCGTGTGCTTTATTTTGATACAAAAAATAACTGCTTTTGACAAATAAAAAGTGTTGTTACGGCCTGTCAAACAAAATCATATTTTTTTATCCACAAAAGCGAGGGCCGATAGTTTTTAGGTATACATTCAATTCTTTAAAAAGGCCGAAAGAAACGGCAAGGCTTAGTAGATAGAGGAAAGTTTACACTTCATTTTTATGTGAAACACGTGCAGGAGACTTCTAATGTTTGGTCCAAATTGCCGGTTGAAAAATGAAGACTTTTGGGAGATTTCATGATTTTCAATCACATGTTCGCGTGTAAACGAACAGAAGTACGCTGACGTACGTAGGCCTGAAAACATTGTGAATAGCACGTGCGAACGTGCAATGAATGACATGAATATTAAGCAGGCCCATACTCGAGCTCGACCAATCAGTGGGCGTATGGGTCACAAGGTCACACCCTTTTGGGGTTCCTCGCTCTATGCTTTATAATGGCGACGATCTTTTTGGTTTGTGAAAAATGGAAGTTGTTGGAAATATTAGGGGTACATCGAATCTTAAAATATTATCGAAATCACGTTAACGAGTTTTTATAGATGAAGATTCACTCTTTCCTTTAATTACCTCAACATTCGGGACACTTCTCGAAAAAAACCCGGAAATTTCATGACCTAATTTTTAGTCGATTTGTCCTTGAAAAAATATCGTCAAGATGCATCGAAATCGGTTTTTTGAGAACAAAATACCTTGATGGATGTATTAAGTTGGTGTTAATCTACCTAAAACAACTTTGTTTGTTTGGATCGGTTGTGTTTACCATGAAAATTGCAAATTTTTTCGGAAGCCCTTTCTACGGGCCATCGTTCGCTGGCCTTGCGTTGCGGTCAGTTGTATGGACGAGAAAATAGAGCAGCTACGCGTGACACGGCAACTGACTGAAGTGTGGTTCTGAAAAGAACCGGTTGGTTGAGTGTAGAACTCGACGTTCCGGACAGTGTGCTCTGTCCGTCCTCAGGAGGTTGAGCTTGTGTACTTATCATATTTTAAAGGTCTGGTTGAAAGGAAACCAGTCCAATGTCTGACTGTTCTTAAACAACTGTTTTAAAAAAAGTTGTTTACTTCTAACGCGTACGCGCTATACGTACGTATTTTCGGCCGTTATACAAATATTGAATGCTTCGAGTGGTGTAGTAAAACTAGCCTCCCGAGGTGATCCATGGACCATTCTATTTTCCCGAGGCGAAGCCGAGGGAAAATAGAATGGTCCATAGATCACCGAGGGAGGCTAGTTTTACTTCACCACGAGATAAAGCATTCAATATTTGTTTTATTACACTTCACCCACAGATTCTGCTTGATTTTAATATTTTAAATTATTTAAATCTGAACACAGTTGAAATATACTTCAATTTCAATACAAAATTGGTGGAAAATGTATTTCTCTCTTAAAAAACTACCCCATCACGAAATGTTTGAACCCAAGTCTGCGGCGCGCTCTCTTTGGAATAATACGCGCTACGCACAACGCGCAACGCGCACACCAACATGCATTTGCACACAAATACCGAGCAGTGGAAATAGAACTTTGGTTGCTAATGGTATAGTACTTTGGTTACTATGCGCATAGTACTTTTGGCCGTGCACAGAAAGATAGCAAAATTAGAAAGTAACATGTGACTCGCTCTCGGCCAATCAAGACACAGAATCTGTGGGTGAGGTGTTATAAAACGCAATATCCTTCTCTGATGAGGACTAATTTCCCCCGAAATTATCTGTCCATAATGTCGTATTTGAGTGCAGGCATGCCCCCGGAAATTTTGAAATCTACGATGCTTTGTCCTGCATTCTAGGCTGGAGAAATATTCGCCTAGTACTGTACATGTACGTATGTATGTACATGTAGTTGGATCTGGTAGCGCGGCCCGAGCGGTAGAAGCATACGCTACAGTAAAGTTTGCACGCAAGTAAACTCTCAGGAAAACTGACAAAGCAGCGTAAATTTGATTAATCTAAACAATAACAGTGGTTTTTCATAAAAAAAACTATAGCCAATAAATTTACCTAACAGATGAACATACACACGTGTTTTCATAAAGAAAATTCTTTCAAAGGAACATGTGCGACCGGAATCATGAATAGCACCCAAACAGCTCGGTTCATGAGAGTAAAAATTGTGACACCCGAAATTGTTCTCCAAAGAATAGCACAAAAACTTCTTTTTTTATAAAATGCTTTGTCCAACTTCTCGACCTAAAACGATATCATTTGGATTTCTGACATGACTTGTAGTTAGTATCCAGAGCGAAATATAGTGCGACGTTTTACTGGCCTTTTCCTGTGAATACGTTCACTAACTGCACCATCCATGTTCTCTTCAACCTTGAACTTTCCCTGCGCAAAACCTGCAGGGCTAGAGTAGTACCAACAATTCCCCCACTCAATAATTTGTTTGTGTTCGGACCATAGGGAACCTCCGTTTAGTCGGAGGTCGACGGGAGAGTGAGGGAAGAGTGGAGCTTCACGTTGGGGGAGATGAGTGGATGCTGTTATCATCCCGAGGGGGGGCAAACTTTATGTACTCCGACAGTGTCTGCCAGTACCTTGGGTACCAATTCTCAGTTGGGGTGACACAAGAACCAGCGGTTAACAACAACCAGAAGATACTGTGTTCCTTCTCTGCTTGCCCGATTGATGACGGATCAAGGGGCTTCTTTCAATGCCTGGATGAGTTAAGTCTGCATTTCTGCCCAGATAAGAACATCACCTTACTCGGAGCAGTCTGCGCGACAGGTGCGACATAATTAGTGAAAAAATGGGTGCATTAATTGTTCATCTGTGTTTGTATATGGGAGAATCTTTGTATAACTATCCCTAGGATATGTCAGTAAAACTGCCCAAGACAAAGAAAAACAGCCTTACATGCCCTGCCCAAAGAAACACTCATATGTTTTAGACTCGGTGTATTTTGTTCATCTTTATTAATAATGTCAAATAACGATTTGGGTACATTAACGCACGCACCAAATTTAGTCATACTGTTGCAGGACACAGGTACGGCTCCACATAATTTTGTGTAAAATTGCAATTCTCTTTCAGGAGCACTGAGGGTAGAGGGGACAAAATTTCCGTCGTTGAAATAATACATGGGCTCAATGGGGTTTATTATTTCAATATAATTGACGTGAAAGGTGGTGACAGTATATGGCTATTTTTCTTTTCATTTTTCCCTCCGAAGAAAATGATATACTTCCTTCTGACGCTAGCGTTGAGTATCGTCTAGGCCATACCAGTAACGGATCCCAATACATGGGCATAGTGGAAGCCAGATACAATGGGTCCACTTGGGCAACACTTTGTCTGCAAGTTGTCAACGAATACCGGGCGGGAGTTGTTGCTGACCAAGCATGCCGTAGTATTGGGTATCCCTGGGCTTACGTCTCAAAGCTGATCCCATACTCAGAGTCCCCTGGCTACGTCAGCACCGGAGAGGAGCTGATTATGAGGGAAATTTTCTTGGGTTCATCTCTTGGTAAAGTACGATGGGTACGAGGCCAGAACGCTTGCCAGCGTCATCAATATGAACTTCTTCACGTCGAATGTGAAACAGGTATGGACTAGGCATACAATGTTAACTTGCTGAAACGTCCAAAGCGATGGTAGAAAAGATATGACAAAAAATGTTTAGCGTGAGTGGAATATTATCTCGATTCATAAGATGGAATTGCGTCTGGATGGTGTAAATTCAAAATTAGGTTTTGCCATTCACCGACGTTTTTGAATATCCATCATCCCGACGCATTTTCCATCTTATGAATTGTTTCATAGCGGCATGCGCTGCTATATCTGATTCGGACCAGTCAGCCGATCCCGGCAAGCTCGGCGGTCGAGTGGTAAGACGTCTGCGCTAGAAGGAAGCAGGAGGTTGTGGGTTGGAGGTCAACCCAAGTGATTTTTCTTTCACAATCACTCAGGGCCAACACTGAGTATGCAGTGTTTATAAAAATACATCTGTGAAGGGCGAAACTAAATTGTGAACTATTATCCCGACAAAGCCTTACAAACAGGGAAGGCTGCTTATAAACCCAATACACGTCTCAACGTGAATCCTATTGACACAGGTGGGTGTAAATGCTTCCTAATTGCTTCCTATGGCTCTGAATCATTCATATGGTTTTACCTTTTAGTGCCCTTACATACTGATGAAACAAACATGAAAATATACGCTTGAGGTATAAACTAATGGAAGAGTCTGTTGATGGGAATATACTAAAACATGTAGTTTTATTCTCGTATTCCAAAAATATGTGTTTGTAATTTTTTAACCAAGAAGATTTGTGTTTTTCTTTACTTGACTCAGGTGTAACAATGTACGGTCTGACAGTGTTCCCCTGTTCCAAACAAACGTGTCTTGGACGTTGTGGAAGTCCCGCTGACGGCGAACTGTGTGGATGTGATGCGGTCTGTATCCTGTGTAGCGACTGCTGCTACGATTACAAGGAAAGGTGCTCTCTCCAAGAAGACCCGGACAACAACACATCACTGTCATTCGGCTCATTCACTTGTACAATGGTCAATTGGGATCGGGCAGTCATAGTAGACGGATGTAGCCCAGGTTGGAATGACACTGCAGTGGCTCTGCAGTGTGCCAATAATTCCTACCCAGGTCCGATGAAATACCAAGAAGGGATGTTCTTCAAGAATCTACACTGTGCCGAATGTAACGGCTTGGCGAGCTCATATCTGCTAACTGACTCTAGTTTTTACTGGATTGATGAGTATGATGTAGGGATCGGTTTATGTCCTTTGGATGATGTGAACCCAGAGATAGCTCTTGGATGTCAGTCATACTCTGCAATTATTATCGAAACATCTGGTTGGTTGAAGTACAAGAATCCACACTGTGCATACTGCAACGGAGTGAATATCTCTACCTTGGATTACTGTCCGATCGAGGTTTCGCACGTTTTGCCAGGCCATTTTGAAGTGCTTTTAGGTAGGGTACCTGAACCGTGGGCTCCCGAAGCATCCACGAGTCTCCAGTTGCAGGATGAAATCAAGTGCAACAACAAGCACTACCAACTACACGTACTGCCAACGTACAGAGTAAACTCTTCAGTGATGGAGGTTACCCAATGTTACCTGAACACACTCGGCTGGCAGAACATTCAGCTGACATGGCCTTTCTATTCTTCATTTATCGATCACCAACAGCAAGCACTTGATGGAGAAATGACAGAGCTGATCACTGAATATGTCACTAATATCACAGATTTCGAGGAAATCTTGGACCTGACGGTCGTGCCTCCATATGAGGAAGGTAGCTCAAGGGAATGGGTCGTCAGATGTGGAGTTGAGCAGGTTGATTTTGTGGAGGTATGTGGTACATCAGAGAACAGGACTATCAATGGAACCGCCAATGAGTTGCAACGAATTCAGTTTCTTTCTTTCGTAGCTTAAACTATCAGATGGCAGTCTTCAATGGCTCAGCTAAAGACACCAGGGTATCTATATGCGGACAAACGTTTGAGAACGATGAGTGCCGCCTACCCCATGCTGGAGAAACAAAGACTGTGAGCACGGAAGACGGTGAACCAGGGCTGGAGTACAAAGGGAGGAAGTTTTTGCAAGACCAGGTAACTCGCCTGCCCGATGGTTGGATCCTCATCTGCTCCAGTATCTTCTCGGCTCCAAAAGAACCTTACATTTCATTCTCAGACCCACTTACTTTAGTGAACTTTATCGGTTACTGTTTATCCGTCGTAGCTCTCTTGGTAACCCTCACCAACTACTGTGTGTTCCCAGTTCTGAGGAACGTCCCTGGTGGGGCCATCATGAGTCTAACTGGTGCCCTGTTCTTGGCTCAGCTTCTGACCCTTACCGTATTGGACAAGGCGGAGAACCAAACATTCTGCATCAGTATGGCCGTCTTGCTGCACTTTCTATGGTTAGCTACCTTCACTTGGATGAATGTTTTAGCCTTTGACCTCATGAGGACCTTCACTTCCAGACAAGCTGCTCGTCCTAACAAGCAAGTCTTCTTCACTTACTGCCTGTACGGATGGGGCTTACCGCTTCTGGCTGTCACCACGTGCCTCGTTATCCACTTCGTCGACGGTTAGCATGTTGGGTTTCAGTATGGTGGAGAGCAATCCTGCTGGGTGATCGGCAAATATGCGGTGCTTGGTGCCTTTATAGTACCGATGATATGCAGCCTAATTGCTAACGCAGTCTTGTTTGGTTTGACAGTGCGTAGCGTGCACGCATCGCTTGCAGCATCGGCGATGGTTCGGCAGGACAAATCCAAATCACAGGAGACGCTCGGAGAGCTGTGGATTTATTTCAAGGTGGGTTGAACAGTTTTCCCTTTTGAAATGCACCTATCAAGTATTTTGTGAAGATTTTAAGGAAAGGCAAGATATATGAGGTCATGTATTGTAATTTGTAGATATTTTTGTATTTATGTTCATCTCAATTTAAGCTTTCATTTTTAACTCAATTCAATTTTAATGTGTCCATTGGTTTTGTACACCTTTTCTAATCGAGGACGTCCTCGATCTGACTCCTGTCCTCAATTACTCAATGGTATGTGTGTCCACACACAGACGGATGGGGTTGATGGGGTACTTGCATTGTTCTCCCTTTAACCCTCTTCTTTGGAACATTTTGGGAACCGTTTTACAAAGGCCGACTTGTGGGATACCATTGTTCTCTTCGTGTGAGTACCCCGAAAGGTAGCTCTCATTAGAGCATACGTTTACGTATTCCTACTGTGGAATAAACGGGAGCTAGTTTTGGCCTGTTGCCTTTAATGCAAACTAGTGGGGCTCATAACCTTGTATGGATAATCATCAACCCGCATACAATTTAGCAGCGCAAATTTAATTCTATGCACTGTATAGGAAATTTTCTCCACGTGCAGGGGCGGATCCCGGATTTTTTTTTTTTTTTGGGGGGGGGGGGTCATCAGCCAAAAAATCGGAAATGTAGACGTTTTTTTTTTCCTTTAGACACTTGGCCTCCGAAAATCAATAGGTGTGTGTTGGGGGGGGGGGGGGGGGGGGGGGGGGGGCTCGTACCATAGTTTCAATGAGAGCGCTGTCAAAACTACGACGATTTACACTTTATTACAAAATAGTATGCCCGTATTTTGTGCACAGGCGGACATTATTACCAGTATCATTTTTGGGGGTGTCAGAGCAAGGGGGGGGGGGGGGAGTAGCATTATTTTTAATGAATTTCTATGAAAAAAATAATAATTATGTAATAATTATATATATACTTGATACATAATATATATTCAATAATATGCCATATTTAAAAGTACTAAATAAAACAAATCTTGTATAATCCACCCAGATCTGGATTTACCTTGTGAACCTATGGACAGATACCTGTCTTAAGACTAGACTTTTTTCCAATAAGTGCAAATAGTTTAATATAAACTGTAAGTTACGGCCATTTTGAAGCTTAAAATGGCCGTTACGGGAGGTCAGAGTTGTATTCAGGATAAAATATAAAAGATCAAAACATAAATGTCACAATGATTTGACAGGTAAACATTCTGTCCACCCGGTTAACTGTACTGAACTGGAAACAAACAACAACAACAAAAAAAATCCTTTACAGCTCGATTTTCTGTTAATGACATTTGCCCCCCGCTTTTATTAAATGTGGCCCCAGCCCCGAAGAGGCAACATTCTGGAATATTTTTTTGGGTGAGCTATCCAAATGCTAGAAAAAAAAGTGAAATTATCTGAATCATTTTTTTTTTGCGCACGAAGCCCCCTACTTTTTAAAGGCATGGCCACGCCCATAAAAGGGGCAGAAAAAATGGCATCAAGCGGTTTTGAATAAGTGATCCGGAGAGTTTCAGAGATTGTACCCGATAATGCATGTGGGCTACCACAAGCCCACTGACTAATGTAGTGTGTCTTATTATTCACATCTCCAATCTTAATCATACAGTGCAGTCGACGGCAGGCTGCATGTCGCCTGTTAATGGTTGTGTAATGGAAGAGTCGCGGTCGTGCCGCCTCGGTGAATGTCATCATTCAAACTTGACAGCTTATATTAATTTGGAGCTGTCAATTTACGGACGAACTCTTCTTCAATTACTATGTAAATTAAGACGGCAGTATTAAACAAACAAAACTCGTGATGCGAAAAGTGCCATCAAGTCGCTAGCATCTGTACCCCGTGTCCGGCTTTGTTCACTTAGGAACGGCCTTTGTTACGATAAATTATCACGGTGAGTTGATCTGCCACTAGACTTGACTACAAGTCGTTAGATTTCTTCGTATTTTGTCCGTGAACTTCAGTCGAACTACGTCGCTGCGTCTGGTATAAGACTAGTACGTAATGGGCCGGGTTGCGACATATAACGACCTGACGGTTATGTTCTCGCACCGTTATGCAAGCAGCGCAATACATATGAAATGCAATGCATTTTTGCGGTAAGATCCAATCGCGCACCGCTATGCTAAAGAACTCATGCATTCCGTTACATTGGGAGCTCTTCTCAATACGTCAGTCGTCAGGGACATGTTTGCAGATCTGGTGACGTTTTAACGACCAATTCACTCAGCTTGGTCAATAATAGAAACAAAATGTATCATTGTGTATGCCCTATAATGAATTTTGAAATGTTACACAACACAAAGTACAAACCCTCGAAGTAATAAGAATGATCTTCCGTGGCCTCTTGGAATACACGCTGGAATCTGAACCAATCAGAGTGCTCGCATAGAATTCACTAGCGATTCAAAATGCTCCCATATATTGTATACAAAATTGAAACCGTATTCGCCAAGTCGGTAATTGAACATCAATAGTCAGCATTATTTGGTCTCGGAACCAGACCACGCGCATTGCAGCGATATTTTGCGTGCGTGGAGCCAGTAACCGGTACCGTACGCAAATCAATTACCGACTTGGCACCAAGTCTAGGCTAGCTGCATGTCGCCTTTTAACGGTTGTGTAATGGAAGAGTCGAGGTCGAGCCGCCTCGGTGAATGCCATCGTTGAAACTTGACAGCTTTTTAGAGATATTAATTTGAAGCTGTCAATTTACGGACGGTCTGTTCTTCAATTAGGCTACTATTTTCATTAGGACGGAATATAAACAAAAAACTCGTGATGCGAAAAGTGCCATCATGTCGCTCACATATTAAGTAGGCCTATATCGTTTATGACACCGGCATGCACATCACGGGTGCCAAGTTATACATCCAGTAGCCCACAGTGCAGTGTGCTTTAAGTATAAAGTGTAAAAGATGAGGAAAATGGTTCGTTCAATTTTCCTCAGCGCCCTTTGAGTATATATCGCCAATTCCATATGTTACCAATTCAGGGTTCGAACTTAACTTTTTTGTTCACTAGCCAGCCGGGCCACTGAAACGACTCTTAACTAGCCCGTGGGCATTTTCACTAGCCCGCATATTTTTTACTTTGATAGAGCGTCTCACAAACAACAATGTACATACAAAACGTGTATAGAGCCTGGAAGTTGACCCCCTGTGGCGCTTCGAGCCCCTCGAAAAGGAAAAGGAATTAACGTGTAAAGGTCCGAATTTTTGCAATCAGTTTTGGTATACTGATTTCCTAAAAAAAAAAAAAAATACCCTCGGAATTTTATGGAAACTGAAAAATACCATTAACGTGAAATTAAAATATCGTGCCAAGAATTGACATCTCACTTCCGAAACTTCCGTGTGGACTCGTGGAACAAATAAATCTAAAATGATCGTTGATAGGAGTTGTATTAAAACGTGATCCAAACGAGCCTGAATAAATCTAGAATCCATCAGAGTTAGGCTAGTATATTTGCGTCGTTATCATTTTCGTACTCACACAAGTAAAAGTACGCGATTGTGAAAACAGACATGATCGAACAAGGAGACCTAGTTACGAAAATAATAAGTAAAATACGTTTGATCTATTTCCAACTAATTTCTCATCTATTCCGGTCTGGACCCAAATTAAAGAAAATGTTTTTACATATGAAGCAAATTAAAGAAAATATTTTTACATATGTAGCAAGTATCAAAACAAGTGCAAATGAGATATGTTATAGGTTAGTATTTTGGACATATTTGGTGAAAGTTTCATGTATATCCATTGTATGATTTTGAAGAAAAGCGCTAGCAAAGAACACACGCTAAAAACACTCTGACCACGGTTCCATGGTTCAACAAATTTATTAAAATCGCGCAATGATGTGACTATGTTTGTTTTTTTTTCAAATTGTGAACCAAAATTTTGCTCATTGAAAATATTTCTGAGAATACTGTCATGTACTGAAACAACAACGAATCACCAAAGAACATTTAAGACAGCAAAAAAATATCAAAAACTCTGGAAAATTGTAATGCTGGAACTGTAACAGCGAGCTTTCTGCCCCAAAATGACATCACACTTTTGCTCATGAATATTCATTAATCCCATTCATTTCATTCATTTTATTTATTCATCATGAGAACAAGACAATTTTCACAAATTAAAACTATAAAAATACGATTATGGAAATTTGCATGAGCATAAAAGGCAAAAAGACACCAAAACGGCCTTGAAATGGCAAAATGTTCATTAAAAATATGGTTAAATGGGACACAAAAGTGCATTTTCAAAGACAATTAAAAAATTAAAAAACATTAAATAAAAAGTACATTACATGGGCCCTTTAAAGGATAATGTTTCATGATCTTGGCATATCCCTATCCTAACTTGAATATTCCTTTGTTTCAGTTTACATTTACAGTTGAACACTGTTGTATCGTTATATCTTTTCAACCAGATATCTGGTGTTATGGGGTTCACCTGGATCTTCGGGTGCCTTGGCAACTTCATTGACCATCAGGCCATTTGGTACCTCTTCATCATCCTGAACTCGCTGCAGGGGGTCTTCATCTTCATATCTTTCGGATGCAACATCCGCATCCGGAACCTATGGAGGGGCAAACTGGGCATGAAGTCGCGAAGGAAGAACAAGAAAGCTCGGAATAGCTCCAACATCTCAAGCAGTGTGACGCGTAGTACCTCTGCCGAAAGTCGCGCTCAAACCATGACGTCTGAGGCCTCCATAAGATTACAGGACGTGCAAGTCTCAACTCAAGACTAATATTAAAACATTCATGAATTAAAACAATGTGGTGTACGAGGAATAGCCTTAGACTGGTTTAAAAGTTATCTGTCTAACAGAAAACAATTTGTATCATTTAATTCAATAATGTCTAAAGAGCAATCAGTTTCTTGCGGAGTACCACAAGGTTCTGTCTTAGGTCCTCTTTTATTTCTTATTTATATAAACGACATATGTAATACATCTGACATTATGTCATTTTCTTTATTTGCAGACGACACAAGTCTAATGTACAGTCATAATAGTGTGGATACAGCTGTTAATATTCTTAATGGTGAACTTGTAAAGATAAGCACTTGGCTGCTAGCAAACAAACTGTGTATTAATGTTCTTAAATCACATTATATTGTATTTTGCCCGAGACAGAAGAAATACACTCAAACGATTCCTTTAGTCATAAATGGAATTAGCCTTAAAAAAGTAAACAAGACTAAATTCCTAGGTGTTATTATTGATGGAAATCTAACATGGAATAACCACGTTGATGGCGTGGTCAGCAAAATATCTAAAACTATTGGCATAATGAATCGTCTGAGATTTTTCTTACCCCAAAATATCTTTAAAACTCTGTATAATTCACTTGTTCTGCCATACTTAAACTATTCCAATATCATCTGGGGTGGGTAGTCATCGTGTGATAAACTTCTTATCTTACAAAAACGAGCTGTTCGAATAATTTCCAATGCTGGTTATCGAGATCATACCACACCATTATTTGCCAATCTTAAATTATTGCAATTTAATGATCTTTATTGTCTCAATCTCGGTAAATTCATGTACAAATATATGAATAATTTGCTCCCTTTGTGTTTTAGCTCATGTTTTACTTTAACTTCAAATGTTCATTGTTATAAAACCAGGAGTATCGCGAAGAAAAATCTTCATGTTGGCTTCAATAGAACGACAGTGTTCAAAAATGGAATAGTTCAACGTGGCACGAGTTTCTGGAATAGTCTAAGTATCCCTCTTAAAACGTCTTTAACTCTATCTTCATTTACCAAAAAATTTAAAACACAACTTCTTACATTTTATTCGTAGTCTGTTGATACTTTGTAAACATACAACAATAGCTTATGATACTCCTGTTTGTCTGTTTGTCTGTCATTGTCCTTAGTTCGTACTTAATTGTCCGTCAGTCTTTAAGTGTCCAACGGGTCAGGGAACAAAAGCGATCGCTTCACCCTATCCCCGTGTTGTTATGTGGATTATGTATATATTTTCATTATGTTAATAACGGTGTTGTGTAAAATTACTTCGTATTATATTTTGTATGCTTAAATGTTAACATAACGATTTAATATTTCTAGTGTCATAACAACGTTGAAATAAATGTTCAGCAATAGAATACAATGTAGAGCTCAATGTCACATAACATAAGTAAACCTTACTCCTTTTTTAATGTAATAATGTAGACGTTTTACTGTTGTTAATCACATTGGTGAATATCATTTTTCACATTGTGATGATAATTCCCAATTTCACGTTTGGTTATTACGTAGTACAAACAGTAATTCAGCGCAGCTAGAAATAATTATAAGGGACTGGGTTAAAATGGATGATAATGTTTTATGCTAGTAATTGTGCACATAAGATCTTAGGACAGAACTGTGAAATAATATGGTACGAAAATCAACATGTGCCACTGGAAGTGTACCATGTGTCGTTGTTATTAGAGTGTGATGTGAAAGTGTTATCAAGGATCAAACAAAACAGTCTGTTATCATCTAGATTTTGTTATCCGTAATAATATCTGCATAATTAGGCCTACCTAATTTTAAATAGTCCGAAATAAACGATTAATAAGAAGTATTGAACTTCGTTAAGGTGGTTTCATATTCATTTTCTCCCGGTATTTGAATTGAACTAAAAATTCAACACGGTGTGAATGTTTCGTGTAAACAGGGTGAGTCAAAAAGAGAGTGACCGGATTAGATTTTTTTTAGTATGTGGCTCGCTCTATTGCATAAAAATAACGCAGGGATAAATCACATGTTATTTACTAGTAACTGTAAACATACAAAACAGACAAAACTCACCACCAATATTTCAGGGGGGGGGGGGAAGTTGACTAATCTCATTTTTAAAACACAAAATCTGATGATTAAAATCTCATTTGTATTTGAATGCTTGTGTGTAATCTGTAATTCTCATTGAGCTCAGTAGGTTCCAATGGTATTCCACGGACAGCTATTAAAATAGGTTCTTTTAGTAAAATAGGCCCATAACATCTGGATCAATTTCAGTAATTCTGTTATTTTCCGATGAGTGGAAGAAAATGTTATTTTAACCCTGCGCAGAGTGACCTGTTGCCCTTTGGGCCCCAGGTAACCATCTAATCATAATCCATCTAATCCTCATTCGACCCTTGCCAAATAAGCTGGTTCAATGAACTTTGCAGCCAGGGCTTCACCCAGGCCGTGTCAACAAACTTTCGACCAGGCCTCCTGCCAAGTCTCATTGAAACATCAACAAAGATCTGTAACTTGACAGAGCCATCTCCCTTCATAACTGCATACAACTGCATACCACAGCCGCCAGTCAATTATCTTTCAAGCGCACTGTCTGGCAACTGTCTGGACACTGTCTGGCACGTGGCTTTTTGTTGTATTGCTATGAATAGGGTCTTGCGTAGTGCGGGAAAGTACCTGCTGCCCAGAGGGCAGCAGTTGACGAGTTGTAAAGTTTTTTTGTAAACGCTGCGCAAGGTTAAGATATACTTCATTTGTGTATTAAATTTGATTGCTTTTTCAGGACAAAAATCATAAGTCCAGGTCACTTTCTTTTCGACCCACCCTGTATACAGTCTTTCCCAGAATATAATTAGGCCATGTAATTATACAGGGTGGTGCGAAAAGAAGGAACCCCACTTTTGTCAGCAATTTTCACCCACTTGTTGAGCATATTATAAGGATTCAATTTAATGGTAATTAAGATATTGATCTTTAAACATAAGTGACGAAAAATGACCAGTGATTTTGGTGACTTGTATTCAAATTAGCATAATAACACTATTCTTGCGATTTTTTTTAAAGATTTTTCACCACGTACGGTTGAAGAGCTAAGCTATACTTCACAAAAAAACCAAAAAAAGTTCAAAGTTAAGTAGGCATTAGTAGGTTAGAATTTTTGTCAAAAGTGGGTTTCCTTCTTTTGGCACCATCCTGTATATAACATACATAAAATATATTAAAAATTTATATTAAAAATGAACAAAATTTATATAAACATTACCAATGCATTGATTTTCATCATATATTTTGAAATGTGAATTTATTCAACCTTAACTGTATCAACCTCTGTAGTCAGTTCGCCATTATAATCGATGAGTTTTTGAATGTAGATATACCGTAGGCCTTTAATGGTGTCAATCCTAAACAACTTGTTGTAACAGTGGTACCCTGTCAAGTGTGTATAATTATGTTGTGTAAACTGTATATATAACGTCATGCGGTATCATGCAATGTAGCGTTTACTTTCACTTTGACTTTTTGTATTCATTAGTGATGCCATCTGAACGCTGTATGGTCATATCCACTCGATTCCTATATTCGATGAATTTTTATCTGGCCAAATGATGTCAGTCATGCATTTTTTTTTATCAAAGACAAAGAGACAACACACTCTATAAAAACTGCAGACTTGAGTGGAAAACGGTGAAACGTGCTCGTTGTTAATTTAAGCTGTTAACCCTTCGGTTAAAACTCCTCTATTTTAATTTACCTTAGTTTCAAAACCCACCTCATTTGAGTAGAAAATCTTAGCGGTGATAAAATGGACACAAAGGTGTTTTTCAAGAATTCCATAAATTAGTTCTGTTGCTTGGCCTTTGAATTTATTGATCTAGCTTTTTGGTGAGTGCTTGCTTAGGGACAATCAATATAATGGTACCTGCAATATTCCATGTGTAAATGAAAGATGATCATATCAACCATGGTTGAACCTGACGTCACATTGACCTCACAGTACGCGCCCTCGCCATAATCTCTCCTGTATCAATTGTTTGTCCTATAAAAACACCAAAGAAGAGAAAAACAGACACTATCTATGTCTGCCAATTTCAAAACGTGCAGCCCGCCCACAAAAAAAAACAAAAAAAAACGTGATTCTGGTAACTGTCTTTTTTCCGGTCAGCAACCGATCTTTCATCGATTTTAACCCACTAATCCAAAATACGTTCAAATTGATTTCGTATTGAATAGAGCTCATTTGTTTTATTCTTGACAAGTGGTAAGGTGTTTTTTGTCATCGACAAGGGTAAATAATTTTTGAGTCACTTTTTGCCGTATGCCGTACCATATTCTGCATTCCAAGATATACGTCTAGAGACAAGTCTGTACAAAACACCCTTGTAGGGGAACCAAAAACTCATCACAAATAGGATCGTCCTCCGGACTAAATAGGCCTATTTTAGTGCATGACTTTAAAACAACTAATCCGGTACTTAAGTGACACATGAAAGTACGTTCGCCTGAAAGCACCAATTCCTCGCTAGTAATACGCCATTTTTTTCGTGTAAATGCTATGCCATTAGTTCGTTCACATCCCCTTTAGAAGGCAGTGATGATCTTTAAATTCCTCGAGCTCTCACAGATCTCAGTTTAATCGGTAACGCGACCGTGCTTATGTTTCAGCATGCCCATGGTTCTTGTCCATCAGAATGTCCATATTGCTTTTACGAGGTCTTTGCGAGATGAGACCGAAATTATAATGCATTCACCCATGCGAATGAAGGGTTAACGTTGGTTTTTGATGTATTGTTGTAACTTTCAAGAAACAGAAAATAAAACTCGAAAAGGTTACCCTTGTCTTTTGAATGTTTATTAGGCCTACTTTTTTGCAACCAAGTATAGGTACTTGTCCTTCTGAAAAGGTGTTATGACTCTCAAAAGAATTCCAGAGATTCTGGTAACACAATGACCAACACAAAGGAGGGGGTTCACTTCTTTCCGTCTTATTTCGTGCTACATGACTCAGTTCTTTGGTCGGTGGAATTAAAGCGATGCGCTGAGAAGCGTTCTGCTGGTACGCAAAAATGGCTTTCGACAAATTAATAACACGTCGATGTTATAAAAGTGAAACTGAACATCGAATTTCCCGGCGGAATGTTGTTGCCCTTTTTCATTTGTGAAAGGGAATTCGGGGCATAAAGTGGGCGGCCCTGCCCTCAGAGTGCAGGCCAGTCAATAGGCTCAAAATTGCCTACGCTGGCCAAATCACGATTTGTATGCCCTCCATTGCTATTAGAGCATTTTGTGGGTAATGAACTTTGTAAAAAAAAAAAGTGGAAGCCGTAATCAGGATTGCGACATTGTATTTCTGTGAAATTTGGATGAAATTAGGTCCTAAATTTGTTAATTGTTTGCAATGGAGCAAAAGCTTCTTGAGGTTTTTAAAAAGGCGACATGATTCATGACTTTACTTTAGGGGTTGCATTACCCTGATGCAAATTCATCTTATGAATACTGAGGGGTAATCATATTTAGATGAAAATTTCTCAAGTCATCGGATTCCCCCCTTGAAAATTGAACAGAAAATGAAACATGGTAAAATAAGCATTTGTTGTTAAACAATGAACGCCACTTCGTATGGGAAGATACAATGACACAAATGTAGGCCTAAGCTGTATGGACGATGAAGATGTGATTTCATTTCATTTCATCACATTTTAATACTACGGTTGGACATTATTTATGGCAATAATAGATAGATCAATCCACAAACTATCAATAAAAAAATGCTGTGTAACTATGAAAACACTGAATAATCAACAGACACCAGTATCAGCAAAACGTCAATAAAGATAACTCCCTCTTACTGAACTTGTCAATGAGAATTGTGGGGGGGGGGGGGGTAAAAGCTGTTGCCAACTTAAGTTGAATTTATGAAGCATGTGTATGGCCGCCCATACAAAATGGCGCTCAGTATCATTGTCGATATCATAGAGTTATTGTAAACAAAAGCATCTATAGTTTCGCAGGGTGATTTGCAAAAAGTTTCGCCGGAACTATACGCTGCACCAGGGGTCCTGTTTATGACGTAATGCTTTTCTTATGATTTGTTTACTGCCCCCAACGACGACTTTTACTCAAATTGCACTTTCGGGCCTATCCAGTGGTTAGTGTGACGTCACTTCAGTTCACGCCACGCCCACTGGCCATTAAGTGGCATTGGAACCATTGGAACCGGAAGCTAGCACAACTTGTTTATCCAATGGGCGCTAGTAATCAGTGGTGCGCACGCGAGTATAACGTTTTTACTAACCAACCGAATCATGGATAACACATGAAAAACGGCTCTCAAAAGCACCTTTTGTATTCATTTCATGCATGATACAATAGTCTAATTATTTAATCATATCTTTAGCTACATATAACCCACAAAACGACGGAGATGTCTTCAAGCAATCAACAATTAACTCAAAGAGCATTTAAAACACAGCCACCGATATTAACATAAAATTGGAGAAATTGATTCCTGACCTAAAGATAAATCTAACGGCCATTTGGGTTTTTTATTGGCTGAGGTTGATATACAGTAATCGATTCGGAGAGTGATCACCAGCGTCTGTGATCTTGTCCTTAGAAGACATGTCCACGATCTTGGATTTGACCTCTGCGTGTGTCAGGGAGGGGTCCTTCCCAAGAAGTAAGGCAGCGGCACCTTCCGGGGAAGAAAAACCAAAAAGAATCCAGTTAATTGGTCGAATGACAACAAGAACATGATATCAGTTTAATTGGTATAATGTAATTTTGTTTGATGCGATCTTTGAAAATGCATTTTAATTTGTATTACATTTAACCTTATTTTCAATATTAAATTCGCCCTTTTTAAGGGCACTTTGCTGCCGTTTTGGTATTTATGCTAATACAAATTTGCATATTCATGAGTAAAAATTTGATGTCATTTCAGGAAAAAAAACTCTATCTCAGCCCAAACTTTGCCAGCATTTCGGATAGTTCGCTGTAATAATGTTTCTTTTCTTTGGTGATTCATAGTTGTTTCAGTACACGACAGTAGGCCAATGGGCAAACTTTTCTCACAAATGTTTTCCAAGATCACATTTTGGGTTCACAGTCTAAACAGAAACTCCCCTAAACTGCGCAGGGCCTTCCTGAAGTGACATCACAGCAACAGCGCCCTCATTTGTCAGGAAAAGCATGGAACATTTTAATTGTTAAAAGAAGTGCAGGAAGGAATAGAAAGTTGCACAAATAATGTTCCCAAATAAAATTCATGTCACAAGCCCTTTAAACAGTATTATGCGCAGATATTCTGTCAGTCAATTAATGACTCGGTCATTTAGGATACAATCGGCTGGCTCCGCGTGTTTAGCTAAAACACATGCAGCAAGAGTAAGGAAAAAAAGTGTGTTTGAGGCGATACAAATCAGTAGGGCATTACTGACTATGATATTGTAGATGCATCATAAGAAGCTCCGGGCAGACGCTAAAGGCGCATAGGCCTATATGTCAATAGTGATCATAGAAAGATCGAGATTTTGTCAGAAGCTTTCTTGTGGTTGTACTTGAACCAATTAGAGTTCTGTTTGGTATGCCTTTAAGCTTTAAAGTTGATTTTCAAATTTTGATTTCTTTTCCGAACGAAATTGAAAGGAATATAATGTCCTGTAATAAGTAAATTTGCTTGTTTGTTTTTGCAAGCCAAGTTTATACACTTTTAAAAATGGGTTTAAATGGCGCGCTTTAATTTAGAAATTGCGCACACTATTCAGAACGAATTAGGAACGTCCTGCTCTTAATTCAAAAGTTGACATTAATTCATTGATTACTTGTCATGGGATGACTTTTTTGTATGCAATGTCTCATTGGAAAGCTCATAACCTTATCAACTCCATTTGAATATCTATTTTTAAGGTGCCAAACCCAAAAAGCACGTATACACCAACTTTAAGCTTCAGGCCAAGTGATCCTCATTTAATTTCTTTCTTTCTGGTAATGGAACCAACAATTCCTTAAAAAGTGCCCTAAGCACTGTAGCTCGAAAGCCTGAAGAAACATAGAGAGAGGGCAAGGAGAAGAAATTACAGTTTTAGAGGTGGGAGGAAAACCCAGAGGAATACTATGAGGAAAACCCACGGAATCAGGTAGGGACTGAAAACCCAAGCCACATATTGGCCCGGGTGGGATTCGAACCTGGGTCACAGCGGTGGAAGGCGAGGAAAGTACCGCTACGTCAACCTGACTCCCCAATCTTATAATCTTAGACTGATGAACAAGCCCCTCTGAAGATTGACCGACATTGCCAAGTATCCCCTCGGGCTTTGGGTTCTGTGAATTTGTTTTGTGGTTGGGCCCAATCCACATTTTGGCCCGGGCGGTATTCGAACATGACTCCCCAATCTTATGATCTTAGACTGATGAACAAGGGCGATTGGTTCTTAATGCCGCATTTCGTTGGTAGAAAGAGAAATACATGGAATCCCAATCTACTTTGTAATCTTCGCCAGTCGAATAGGGTTCTTTACACAAACCAATAGAAACTAATTCTAGCACTAAACATACCGGCAACAAACGGACAGGCCATGGAAGTACCAGACTTGGTATCTGTCGCAGTCGTGGAATCATGCCCTAGGCTTGTGATGTATGAGCCTGGTGCGAAGATGTCAACGCATTTGCCGTAGTTCGAGTCCGAGTTCCGTGTATCGAAGAAATCGGTCGCACCCACAGTCATGATCTAGCAATACAAAAAATACATGACGAATCTTGAAGATATACAAACATGACAGGATTTGGAGGGTGGATAGTCAACATCTCCACGAGTTATTGGAAGTTGTCAAACTTGTTTTTCAACTTCGTATACCCGGGGAAGAGCTATTAGCGACTCTCCACCCGAAATAACGTTATATTTGTTTTTCTATACCTACCGGTAATACAATATTTACCAAACTAGCATTTAAAGTTACACCCAACGACGTTAGAACGGAAGTTCATTTCGATCGAAATTGTATGATCATTCAGTGCGGGAAAACTAGTAATACTTTCCCCTCCAAAAACAACCACTTTGGGCTGGGAAGGTATAAAAACACACCATCTTGCAAAACATAACATGGAATTAAAAAGTATAATTGTATTCAAAAAAACATACGTTTGCTCGAAAGCAACAATTCGCCACTCGGGTACATTTTGTATGCTGTCATCGTGGTATTGTTTTTCGTACATGACCTTGTTGTTGTAACCAACTCGTATAGTTTCACACGTAGACCAACGTATCCGCGTCACACCCTATAGCCCCCTCTAGCGACTTCTGTCCAATCACAACACAACTCACGCCTTTGACTCTAGCTGGGGAGTAGTAGCACGCATTGCGGTTCCTGTTACCCGCAGCAGCAGCCACAGCGAACCCACTATCCAGTAGTTTCTGTGTTCCGTCGTCCAGCGCCCGACTGCCATACGATATCAGTGACATGGACACTACTCCTGGTTGGTCGCCATTGGCCACAATGTATTCCATGCCTGATCCACACAGAACATAATGCAGGAAAAAATGAAACAAAAATTGTTCAAAGAGTTGCACCGAATTTTCGTTCTTCCATGCATTAGGTCTACCAACGCTCTAAATTTCACTTCCGCCTCGCACATGGGCTATGCGCATGCGTTCATAATATATTTGTAAAGTCTATCATCGCTGGTGTATGGTGGCAGGTCGAGCAGACTCGAATATGCCCCCCCCCCAAAGGTCATGTTTATAGGTAATCAAACGACTGAAGATTGCGATCCTTTCCCAATTCCGAGTCTAAGTCACCTTATATCAGAATAAACTTTGATTTCCCAAACATCAACAAATTGGAAACGAGCCAGCCGCACGCCCTGTGTAATGTACAGTTCGTTTCTTCTGCACCGCATTAACTGCATGGCTTGCAAAGAAAAGGATCGTCTTCAAAATATACTGTTGGCAAAATAAGTGGTTTGTGGAAATTTTGGTCGAGTCCCGAGTCACGCTGGTCGAGTCTGAGTCTGCAGGGACGATTCCGAGTCTGATTCAGAGTTAAGCCCTATTTGTCATCGTGACTCGAGTCCGGGTTCGAGTTACGAGTCACACAACTTTGGCAACTCATTCTCTCACCCTCTAAGGATGTGTGAAATATGACCAAAGTGTATAGATAGAGGAAAGTGCACCCCTAGCGTCAAATGAGCCCTCCCCCCGCCCAGTTTGCCGGCGCCCCCCCCCCCCCCGCCACCCATCTGATCCTCCCTTGCTCTTACCAGCCAATAAGGTGCTGTGTTGGCCCTTTCCCCAGCAGTCCAGCACGCGAACCATTCTGATCTGCGTGTCCTTGGCCACGCCGTACGTTTTGCTACCGAGGATGCCCGCACAGTGAGTGCCATGACCGTTGCAGTCGATGCCGTTCCTACCGTCTGCCACGGCGTCGTACCAGGGAGTTGCCCGGCCCTCGAAGTCAGTGTGATCCGGGTTGATTCCCGTGTCGAGGACGTATGCGTACACCGTGTGATCAACTTCACCTTTGCGGAACAAGAAATGGATTAAAAAGGACCAATATTCATTATTAATTTTTCTCATATCAGATGCGCCCCTGACCCTATACGGTATCGAGGGGAACTTTTCGGGCAACATTCAGTATAGGTTTCCCCGGCTATTTTAAAACAGTTTTCATTCAAGTTGACTAACTCTAACATTCAATTTCGCCCAAGAACAATTTTACACGCTTTTAACAAAACCAATGTAGTCATTTACCTTTCAATTTCAAAGTTTGGTCACCCTCTTTAGTCACTGGGTCGAGAATATTCGTCACTACTGATCACATTTGTCAAAGCTATTGCCGAATGGCAGCATTCAGAGATCGAATTCGTCATATCAATTAGACGAATTTGATTTCTGAATAACAAGGTTTGGCGTACACGAGACGAAATCGAATAATCCGGGTCGAAAATGTGTGCTCATTGTTTGAATTTGCTTGAACTGAAACATTTGGAGAGCACTAAATCGATGTTGATGGACGAATTTGAATATTAGAAACGGTGAATTCGAATGATAAAAATTTTTAAATAGCCGGAAAAACCTATATTAATATGATTATATCATAAATTTCAGAGACTAATTTTTAAAAATAAATGTTTATATGATACTGCCTTTGGGGTCGTAGATGCCATCAAATGCCGCCATTCCATCCCTTTGGTCGAGGCGATCTAGTCCCCATGAAACACCCTTCTGTGCTTCTGCAGTCGTGACTAATCCGTCCTCGTAGATTTCATCCACCTCTTCCAGTGAACGAATCTGGGGGATTTTTAATAATAATAGAAGAAACATTTTGCCAACGGTGCAATCGTTTTCAGATGTTAGACCAGGCACCATTCTCACGACTATTTATTCAAGTGAAGACCGTTCGCATGTACGTCACATTCTTAAAATTTTGTTAGTGCATTTCTTATGGAATTTTTTTGGGAAGGCTAGACAAAATTTTTGTGGGGCTACAGTCCCCCTTAGGCCCCCCCTCCCCCCCCCCCCCCTATAACCGCCACTGCAGTCACATCTGTTGCTGGTCCGAGGTTGAGTGATTGGTTCTGGCCTTAAGACAGGTTAAAGGTACTGTCGTCGCTGCAAACTTTGAATAGTTTTTTTTGGCCATTGGTCCAAGGAATTTCTGCCCCCTTCTCCCCCCCCCCCCTTTGCGACGCCCATTATTGCGGAAGGCTTGACAGCAATCCGCCGATCCCCATGATAGCAACTAGTACGCTGCAGTGGATTTGTCTTGGATGGTGCGATACAGTTTTGTTGCCATCCGAATTGTGTGAGTTTGCTATTTTGGAGAGATATTGGTTCTCCAATATTTTCTGCTTGTGAGGGGCTTGGGATATTTAAGCGATTTATTGATAAAGTCAAATACAGCCACCTTCTACTGGTAGACCAAGTCTCGGGTTTGACTTATCAAGGTATTTAGAACAATGAGACGCGAATTCATACTTTATTTCCGATAGATAAGTTGAGAGCCTAATCATGATTATTTGTATAGGACAGATTTTATCTGATAGACATCAGTTGCTAAGCACTTTGGGATCCAACTTGTGATGCAGCGCTACAGGACTAATCGGAGTCAACATTGATTCGAGTCAATCGCAACTTCGCATGTCCTCACAAATGCTCCTCACGAGTCCACCACAAGTCTTCCAGTGCTATAAGTCAAGTCACAAGATATTGAAATGAAATGCGACAAGCTTTCCGTTATAATTATTGGTCGTACTGGTGACTGGACATGTGGCCTTGCCATAAAGAACTATACAATACTGCCAAAAACCACCCGGTACGACGAAAGAGCGCATATATGGCATAGTAACGACAGTATAACAATCAGACTTGACAAATGGATTTGATGAAAATGGAAACAAAACTCTTGTTTTTATTAGCTGTTTCAGCCACTTGTATAACAAGTGCGAGTGCACAGTAAGCTCTGGCGAAAAATGCGACGCCGATGGCACAGTGGAGCACCATACTTTTGGTCAATTTTGGGGCCAGTTCTCCTTCTGGATACCACACAAAATGGAGTCGAGCTATTTCGCTCGTACGCCCCGCCCTGCAAACAGGGCGCTGGCAAGGGCTAATGAGATTCACAGAATCTTGTGAAGGAAGTACAGATTGACCTCGGCTTCGCATGCAGCTATAGCGCGCGCTTCGCATGATGGGCACCGGAAGCCAGTTTGTGTGACGCGTTCTACGTCACAGGTCACGCAAATTTATCCAATGAGAGCTCAAATGACGTCAGCCCTGACCAGCGTCCTGTTTGCAGGGCGAGGGGGGGGGGGGGGTACGAGGGAATCGAGCTATACGAAGACGAATATTACAATGTAACCTTTACTTCTTTTTACAACTTGGTATCATTGATGGCACAAATAGGCTTACACGTCTGGGACTAAACATGTGAAAAAGTGGCCATACAAAAAGTGTTTAAAATCTGAACATAGTTTTTACAATGTAACAACAAAACAAGACATTAGACTATAATCATACGGGTGGAGCGGCATTACGTCAGCCGAATCAAGCATCTTTCATTAGCATGTGCGTTTTCATCGGTTGAAATGTGTTACCATTCAGCACTCCAGACTCAAGAACCAATCGGTTTTTATGAAAATGGGCCCGTCTGGAACGAGATAATTAAGTCCTGGGTGTCATGGGCATATAGGCCTACCTCCTCGATGCGGTCGTCCGGAATCTTGGCCGCTATGCCAGGCATAACGTGATAAAACACCTTGGTCACATCCATTTTGATATTACGCCCCCACGCAAAGGACACCACTCTACGTAATACGTCCACTCTGGCAGCAGACTCCTGTGAAGTAATTGAAAACGTGCATGCAGCAAAATCACCAACTAGTACATTTCAACGCAGTTACTAATGAAACAACTTATATTAGGCCTAACTATAAACGGTCTTTAACACAAGTTTTACCTGGCGAACAGACGACAGTATGCCTGTCGTGTTTATATGTTAAAATTCCCGCCGCGCAACAACCTTTGACCTTAATCTTCCCAGAATGCCAGACAAATTATACACCGCTGCGTTCACCCATGCTTACGTTACATACCAAGTGTGGACATTCCCCTGGTTTCGTGTAGTTAAGAAAAACCAGTGAAAAAAACTCATTTTTCTCAAACTGTGAAAAAAAATTCAACCCAATATTTTTTCTATGATCCCCTTTGGTGTTTCTCTTCATTTTGCCACGGATAACCCTAACCCCAAATTGCCTCTAAACCTGTTTTCCAGGAATGGGGAAACACTGTGTGGAGTCCACACGTCGTCTCCTCTACATGGTTTATGTGGACCTATTTTGTTCGGAGGTCCACACAGTGATTGTAACGCCTACCCAATTAGCCACATTTTGTGGCTTCCACGAATGTTAACCCCGTGTATACACGGGGAAGCTACTCGAGCATACCCATAGTTTGGCGTGGCATCACTGTGGCCCGCTACTCCAGTACGTCGGTGGTCAACATACATGTACCCATAAAAAAATCCCCCCGTCCCCCACTCCATCGCTTCATCGCCGTATTAAAGCGACTATTGTAAGGAGGGTGTTTATCGTTCATTAACGGAAAGTCATTTTTCCCCAGTCAAAATATCTTACCTTAAACCTGATGATGTAGCTGTCGGGTATCCGCTGAGATGGCCGTACTCTGTGCATCGGCGCCATGCCGGAGACCACAGCCACAAACACGGCAGAAAGAATGACAATCTTCATGCTGAAATAAGACTATCCCTTTCATAAGGTGATCCCTTCACAAGACTATCCCTTCACAACACTAGAACCTGCTGCTGCGCGCACCAAAATCGGAAAGCATCACCAATTTTAACAAATGAGCGTCAGTACTGACTGAGCTCCTAATATATACACGTTTGCTTAATTACTGACGTAATGTACTTTTGACACATTGCTGCCCTATCACGTTCAATTAATTAACAGGTGTTTGGATTCACAGTAACTTTCATCAATTTCTGAAGAAAAAAGCCCCTTGCCGCCGGTCGTGAACTTCAAATTGTGCAGGAGCTGTGAGATGTGAAAAGTCCTAATCAGAGATATTGGCGGTTTATCCAGAGTGACATTTTGCTGCCAATCAGGCTGCCTGTCACAGTGTTAAGAGAATAAAGTTCAGAATAGTCTATAAACAATGGTCCGGATTGAGCCTATTTTGTTGTTGATGGGACAATCCTTTATAGACGAATAGCTGTACACTCAAGAACAAGAAGGCTCCCTTTCAACGGAGAAACCTATACTGTACACGATATTGTACAAAGCAACTGCCCCGGGACGAATTAACTGAAAAATAGCTAAAGCACAATGCTTTCGCCATTGCCGGGGGCCTCCGTGATAGGGTACCCGGATTGGTCTAGGCCTATACGACAGCACATGTCCGGCTCGCTTGACTAGCTTTCAAACCGTCTAAAGTCAAAATAACAGAAGTCAGCCAGTGTCATAAACACCGCCCCAAAAAAGTCCACACTCACTGGAGGGGTCATCATTTTGAATCTGGTCGTCGTATGATAACGTCATTTACATAGACCTTTGGGGAATGTTGTTAGCTACTTGATACCTCGTTTGCTACCAATGCCAGTTAATCGTCCAACATTGACAACGGTTTATGAAAAATGATGCAGTTAGAAAAAATGCATATTAAAAGACTACGCGAGTGGTCAATGCATGACAATATCACACTGCCCAAACGGAACGGCAGGGAATACCGATCGCACTATCTAGTGCTTGCATGGAGGGGGAAAACGAATTGAATTACCCGCGCTTTGTTTTTGGGCACTATGCGGTCGAATCCAATTACGGGCATGTGTGGTTATGCGCTAAGAAATTTCTCCTCGCTTAATCTTTACATTTGCAACTTTTCAAACTGCTTTTTTTATAAACCGTTGTCGGTCTTAGACAATTTATAGTCTTTGGAAGCAAACGGGGTATCAAAATGTAGCTAACTGAATTCCCCAAAGTTCTATATAAATGACGTCATTATAAGATGATCAGATTCAAAATCATGACCCCTACCATGAGTGTGGACTTTTGTGTGTGTGTGTGTGTTTAGACGACACAAGGCTGGTCCCCCGAGACCAGCAAAGTTCATTGCTGCATTTGAGCCTTCAAGTAACAAAAAAAATGCACGTGAATTGACAAGCAGCCGATGCAGAACATAATCGAAAGACTTCTCCATTCAGATTGTTCGTTCGACGATAACAATTATTCGATATGGCCAATAAAACCCCTTTAGAATAAGTTTGAAAATAACAGTAAACAAACACAAGATAACACAAACTCCACACAGTCACTCATTTGTTATCATCATGCTTGTTTAATAACTGGGGAAAAAATTCAAAGGACCGCGTGAAATGAATATTATTGTGTGCAAATGTTCATGAATTGTGAACATAAAAGGTGTACCCTATAGGCTTTTTTTTTGGGGGGGGGGGGTCATAAGCTTAGACAGCAGAGGACGATTTTTCTGTGATTAATTGGGCATAAATCATTGGAACTGTTCCATCTGCAAAGAATTTAAAAAAATATCACCCTTTATACTGTTAACCTCTTTCTTTTGTTTGTTGCATACAGGGTGAGTAAAAAAAACCGAAACCCAAATGTCGGGACCGTGAAGTTTTGCATGAAGAACTTTCAAAATTTAGGATATGCAAGCCCAATTCATAAGCTTTCGTTTAGTACAAGAATCATTCAAATCACTCATGTACTTTTTAAGTCACCAAATTTTAAACACAACAACCGTTTTAAAGTTCTGTCCACGGATCACAAAAAAAGGTAAGTGTTCTTTCAGCAAAACAAAAACAAATCACACACACCGTTTTTGTGATCCGTGGACAGATACTTAAAACGGTGGTTGTGTTTAAAATTCCGTAACTTGAAAAGTACACAAATGATATGAATGATTCTTGTACTAAAAGAAACTTATGAATTGGGCTTTCATATCCTGGATTTTGAAAGTGCAACATGCAGAACTGAACTAAAAGAATGGTCCCGACAGTTGGGTTTCGCGAAACCGTCACAACCGTGTAAATACCGCGAACATCACAATGAAACTTCAATCGTCGACGTCATGAACACATGAACATCGCTTCGCTTTCGCGTGAAGTACTTAACGGCATTAAAAATATCAAACGGATCAAACTCGGAACTGACAAGTTTTTCTTATAACATGCCAGTCTCATTAACGTGGAAACCATGAAATAAAGTCTGAAAGATTACTGAATTAGTATCCAACATTACCGAATACTGAAGTTTGAACTTCGTATATGCCCAGGACATGTTACTATAAATTCATGTCGGAAAAAAAAATCAAAGAAATCTTTAGATTTTAAATACATGTATACAAAATTGACAAAATACATTGTTTTGTTACCACATGAACTCAAGAATGTCCCAACAGATCTTAAATACTCGGAAATGAAGAAGAAATCAAAATGAACAAAATGATTGCAGACAAGCTAGAATAATGCAAGACACAAGAAACTCAGCTGCAAGTGTGCTGAAAGTGTGCCCTAACATGAAGGAACGATTTGTGCATTTGCGGCCCTAATAAGTGTACGTCGATTCCAATTACCGACTTGAATAATCTGCTTCCAGCTTCGTACAAAACACATGCAACCTCGTCCCCAGTGCTTACTTTATTTCCAACCTCGTTTCCAATAGTAAGCCCTGGATAGGAAGCTTTCTTCCTGTATCCTGATTCGATACCACAATTGGCTAGTAATGGAAATATATTGCTTACTTGGTGAACGCCTTCTCAAAAATATTCCTTTCCTTTCCAATTTGCTCATATTAATATGACATGTGATACTGCATATTGGAAGGATAAGATTGTAACATTTTAACTTAAAGAAGTCCCCAATCTTGTTTTCGTAACTCACGGTGCGACGAATTGATTCTGTTTTTGCCCTAGACACCGCATACAAAGACAAACTTTAAAGTAACGCACAGGCAGGTACCAGACTATTCATCATTTGCATACGTGTTCAAAAATTTTGCACATGCAAGTGATCCAATACCAGGGTGAGAGAGCAGGTAGTGGTGGGTGGGTACTGCTTGACACCCCGGGGACGAGGTTGCAACGTATGGGACTTGCCATCAGATTTGGAAGGAGCACTCTGATTGGTTAAGAATCAGGAAGATATGAATATTTATATAACACCTGACACGTACGCGTCTCGGTGCACATGCATGTGTACAAGTGACGTGTGGTGATTGCATGCAACACAGCCTGGAGCGAATTCATTGCTCCGCGAGTCCAAAGCTTATTCCTGGGTTGTAACAGTATTCCGTCATATTACATTCTTATTCATAAAACAAAACTTTGACATACATTATATTTTCTAATTTACCACTGAATGTATAATATTTCGTTCGAAAAACAGAAAAAAAAGAAAGAAGCGTGCACTGATCAAGCGAAAGATATCCCCACTCTATTAATAATGGATGCTTCCCCAGCAATACAGGTAGGCTTTCATTGGCCCTCTCCATGGAAACATATTGCATATGCATTTTGCTGGGCGCATAAATGAATAACTGTCCAATTCATATTAGTCAAGTTATTAGACAAGTCGAGGCCAGCAACGAATGATTAACACAGTACACAGCGCCGTGCTAGTAAATATTGGGGACCCAGACAGACAAAACACAACTGTCTAGCGACTTGTCCTCAATTATACTCTGGTAGTGGCCAAATAGAAAGGGCTATTCATTACTGGCCATTTGAGCCAGCAAAGCTGACCTGCTAATAATTTACGTACATATTTTTTAATTTTCCACAGGTGTTCTCCCTAAAAAACTAGGACATTTTCAAAAAAGGAGGAAACCCATTTCCATGCTCGGGACAATGAGAATGATTACAAAAAGGATGAAATTTCTTTTAGAAAACTCTAGACATTAACATGAAGGCAAAGTAATAATATGCTATCTTATGTACAAAACTATTTTGTTTCTTGATTTCTTGTCTGTGCGTTTAAGAAAATATCTCCATGAGACATGTGCGTGGGTTATATTTTGACTGTCCTATAGTTAAAAACACAGATCCATTAAGCACCGCCCCATGAAGCATTGACCAATCATAGCCGTGATTGCGTAATCAAGTGACATGCACAGCTGGAACATGCAGCTGACTACATTGGAGAGGCACAGGTGTTATTGGCCAGGTGCATTGTGGGCGGGGCCAAAAT
This sequence comes from Patiria miniata, assembly GCF_015706575.1. Taxonomy (NCBI): domain Eukaryota; kingdom Metazoa; phylum Echinodermata; class Asteroidea; order Valvatida; family Asterinidae; genus Patiria; species Patiria miniata. The sequence goes on along the minus strand of NW_024037058.1, from coordinate 14,423,904 downwards.
GGATTGGTCTCCTCAGAAAAGATTTCAAAAACTCTCTTGTGCGCATGGGCGTCGCCAGGAGTTTTTCTAGAGGGGGGCAAAACATATTTTCCCCCAAAAAATCCTGCATTTCTCAACATTTTCTCGATTTCTCAGTTTTAGAGGGGGGCAGGGACATTTTGCCCCCCCCCCCAACTCATTAAATTTATACCACTATGACGTAGTAAGTATTCTTCCAGCATAACCAAAACAAGACATGATTTCAAGCACACACCGAAGTGCAGACAGGGTCACCCCTATTGTTGCCGTTGAAGCGAGTTGTATTTTGGACAACAGTTGCCACACTGATGTGGCCATAACTGAGGTGTCTCATAAATGTACATGTGCGATGATCAATGTTTCGCGAATAGAAAACAGGTTCTACTGGATACAGATGTCTTTCTTTTTTAATGACCAAAACCATTTTAATTTGAGGTTGTGTATCATCTTCCAATGTCCAGTGTTGTAGCAGAGTCTATCACAAGTCCTTCCAGAAGTCCAGTCACAAGTAAACACGGGACGATCAATAACAAAGGAATGCCTTTGTCTCAGTTCATAGGAATAGCCAGACTGGGAACTGGAGTGCTGAAAAACGTGCAATATTACTACTGACGTTTTTTTCACTCAACATTCGGCAAATTAACGCCCACACAACACATACATCAAAATGCTACAGTTGCAAGCATGTCGCCTGCGAAATTTGAGACCTTAAATTAAATTTGAAGGCAAGTTAATGGCAGTTCGAAATCCATCCACGTCTTTCTCCATGCTTTAAGTAACATTCGTGTGATTCACAAAGTATTCTGGGTTAAATGTAGGTATCAAGAAGCTTACTTGTTTTCTAATCGATGGCCAAAAGAACATAGGGCCCTCTGTTAAAAAATAAACCATTCTACGGTGTGAAGATGTATCAACAAGAGGAGCCTGTTTTCATTTACACGGTGAAAATGTTATAGCTGAAACCTGGACTGATATCCACCATGCATTGCGGTACACATCAACATAATATCTCACGTTTCGATTTCAATAACTCTCTGCAAAACTAGAATTAAAAGCTGTAATTTTCGGTAATGCAATGCTCAAAACAGCAACTTATCAAGGCAGAAGTTTCGGGGAACGTCGAGAAAACTGTAGTGAGTACGAAGCTTGCATATGTAACTTACACTAGTTTATCTTACGCAGCAACAACTTCTGCACCATATATATACCTCCCTAGGGGTGTGCAAAATCGTATTAAAATTGGAGGATTCAGGACTGTTAGGGCTATGTTTTGGGACTCTCATACGCAGTATTGAGAGTCCCAAATTTTCGGACTAAGGAATAGCTTGTGACTTGACTTGGGACGGGATGACTTGTGAGGGTCTTGTGATGAGGACTTGTGATGGAATTGACTACAACACTGGGGACACATCGTATTTTCAAAAATAAATGCCACAATGCTGTGGCCATAATGTACAGTGACCAACTTGAATGAAAAGTAAACAACTTCTACAGGACGCAGATGTGTTCTTTAAAGTCTAGTGACAACAACCTTTTCATTTTGAGGTTGTGCATTATAGAGTACCAAACTGTGCTGCATATTCTGGTTCACACACATAGCTTAAAGGGAATATAAATCATTGGCTTTTGCTGTAATTTTCTGAAATGGGCTATTTGAGGGGTTACTATAATAGATCAAACATTATTTCACTGACATGTTTGAAGTTTTGTGTTCGAAAATGCTGGAAAAAACAAGAAACACACAAACGGTGGAGTAGTCTGGTTCCCCGACTCCACTAAAGATAAAATGGACCAATTTATGGATGCCGGAAAATTGTAAGGTAAGGGAACCAGTCTAGCTGGCCTGCACCCGTTCATGAACATGTAACCAATAGCAAATAAAATTTGGAGTGAAAAAATGGTGAATTTGGAGCAGTAGTTGAAAAATAGTTAGGTTTTTCCAACGGTGGTCGGCCGACCACCGTTGGAAATTTATACAAAAATACCATTTTCTTGAAAATGACTTCACACCAGGTGCCATAATTTTGCAGGGTGCTTTAGACTGTCATTTACCAACATCCTAGTGAGGTATTTTGTTAAAACTTTGAGTTGTATTTTTCGATGTTTGCAAATGTTGTATATTCCCTTTAAGTGTGTGAAGACATCAGCACATGAACATGATGAACCAGAACAAAGACAGCTGACGTCAGACTTTGGTACTCTATCCAAGTCCAAGATGGTTTATTAAGGGGAAGTAGTGTGAAGTTACTGGTTTTAAGGTGTTGGCTGATTTGGACTAGCTCCCGATGGGAAGAGGAGGGATGCAGTCAAAATTAGCCAACAAAAAAGAGATGAAGGATTTCGTACTACTTGCCCAAAATAGACCATGCTCTGTTTTGTTTATTAGACCTCATACATATTTAACCCTTTTTGCAAACTTTTATAAAATTCCGTAGAAAATCCCTCCAACAAAAATTTGTGTAATAATTTGTTACATATTTTGGGGTTTAGGAGCTACCTTGTTGTACAACTCCCTAACTACTGACTGGTTGGGAGATAGTACCTGCGTTGGAACATCAACCAATGAAAGAAGCCCATTTGGCTCATAAATATGTATGAGGGGTAATATCATCCTTCACTGCCTCCTGCCTTCCTTGGGACTAGTAGTCACTGCCCCGGCTCACCACCTCTTTACAAGTTGGGCGCAGCAGAATGGTGTGCTCAAACTGTGCAGTGTAGCAGCCCTTGGTGTCACACAGGGGCGGGTATGCATCTACAAGACCTGCAATGACCAAAGGCAACATTTTCCAACCAACTTCTGATATAAAGCCAAACGCCACAAATATTGATCCGCAAGAGTCATTTCAACAGTATTTGTACGATGTTTCTTGCCGAAACCTCATATGTTTCAATACTCCGGGGTGTGCACTGGAGCGTAAATTATACAACAATAGGCCGTGCACAACAGTTAATTCAAGATCAACACACGGTCCGCCTATACAGACTTCACTGACTTTGTGTGCGTGTACAAAAGGCACAAGGGATTAGCGTGTTTAGAATGTCACCCGGAGGCGAGTCAAGGCAATCTTGACGTCTTAACCCGTCAGCCGTGCCCGTGTATAAATACAGCCAGTGCGTGTTATCACATCCTCTGACGCGAACTGGTCAAAGCCACCCACGTGATGGGCTTTCGACCAATATGAATGTTTAAACTGTCGTAATTATTTAAGAATGACGGTTGAAGACAACGTGACGGGCTTTCGAGCACTAGGAATGAGTAAACTGTCTTCACGTATTCATGAACATTGTTTGAGTCTTGATATATTCAAAATGGTGTGCTAATGGACAACCCAGTGGGGCTTAGCCTTCAATGTTACCTGTGTCGCAGAGGTTCTTGAGAGCCATCAGATACTTGGTCTCCCCGATACGATCCAGCCAACGTCTACAGAACGCTAGGGTGCCAAAGTTGGCGTTGATCTTGTGAAGAAGGAGCTTAGCACGGGGCATTCTGTGTAGAAAAACCAGGCATGCAACTGGGAATTTAGAAAAAACAAGGAAACTCCAAACCACACAAGACTTCGTACAGTATTTCTAAACTTGAAATGGCATTCACGAGAAGAAAAAGAACGGAAAAGTTGCATGATCGAAAAACGATATAAAACATGTTGGAATTTAGGGTCAAGTGTCTCCCCAAACTTTGTGTAGGCGACACAAAACTATTGCCAATGTAGGGCATTATCGAAATACAGCCCAAATGTTTTCAAGACTTTGTCATGTCTGTACATGTATCTTTGTGGGAAAAGTCACAATTTTTGTGACTTGGTTTTTACATGAGCCTAGCTAAAATTACCCATTGAAAATTGAATGTGAAACCAGATGACAATATCTAAATGTACTTGATGGTCAGTGTAAGATGTAAACTCAAAACTCTTTGTTGACTAAGTTTACCTTAGGGGTACGTGACCCACGTCAAAGTTCTTCATGTAATGAGAGCACTCCATGTCATCATGCACTACGCCTTTGCCTGTACTTCCAAAGGTCTCAATTGCATAAAACTCATTCTCCTGGGTAGGGGAAAAAAGAAGAAATTCAAAGTCATGATCACTTGAAAAACTGGTAATGGGTTCAAACAGTTGAATTCCTATTAGTAACAACTGTCACATTTCTACAAATGTTGGTAAAATGCTGATGTAGGAAGGCTAGTTCCTGTAAAGCCCGCCGCACACGAGAGCTATGGTGTGGAGCAAAAAGTCATTGGAGGCCGTTTGCTCAGCATGTAGCTCACAAAATATCCCCGTGTGCGGTGAATTTTTGCTGTGTTTTCTGCCTTGCGAGGCCATGAGGCAAATATCTATCCTGTTTGATTTCTTTCGCGTCGGGAGGTGAAAAACTTACCGTGTGCGGTCAACGTGAGCTATGTGCTAAGCTAAAAAGGTTAACTAGCCAATAAAAGCACATTGTTTTTTTTTAAAATTTCGACAAACGCCAGCAGGCTTTAGAAGATTTGCACAAAATATCTCAAAATCACGTGTACAGAGTACATGATTTCATTGGCGGTGAGTTTATCACGCAGGATAGATATTTGCCTCACGGTGTCGCGAGGCAGAAAACTCAGCAACAGTTCACCACACACGGTGAGCTACGTGCTGAGCAAATGGCCTCGAATGGCTTTTTGCTCAGCACGTAGCTCTCCTGCGTGGCCGGTTTAAATGTACCCATAACTAGGAGACATTTTTTTGGTCATAAGTTATATCTTAGGGAGACAAGGTAGATTAACCCTTGCTCTCTTACAGGCCATTGACTTTGCAAGCAATTTACAAATATTGAAGTTTTTTTGAGAGTGTGGCAAAGGTAGATTAAATTAGGGTAGATTATGGAGACATTTCAATGTCTCCTTAATGTCACAACTCCTGTTTAGAGGCAAAATGTTAATGTCGCAAATAGGCTAGATCGGTTGCTCGTGGTCCTAAACATAAATGTACCAAAATTCATGGGGGTAGGATGAGGGGAAAAGGGGTCATGACAGTTTGAAAATGTTTGTGTATAACTCTATGGGAATGTCTCCCAAAGTACCATTCTCGGTAATAATACTGAAACATTTGTTCCAGCTTCGATACTCAAAAACTCAATATAAAAACATCAAAAAATGTAAATCAACAAGAACACAAACAAATGTTTACAGTGTTTAACAAAGTTGCATAAAAATGTCAAGATTGCACAGACTATGCAAAAATATGAAACACAGAATTTTTAACTTCAATTCCTTAATAAACCTTCAACGCTAAAATTAATTGAATTATGTATTTCTGCTAATACTGCATAATTTCTAACGTTTTCCAAAAAGGAGCACATGCGATTGAAATATTTTATCAGCTCAGGCTCCAAGTGGAGTGACTTTTTGGAGTGCCCATCATGAGATAGCAGAGGCTACTTATATGCTTATCGTTACACGCCAGTTGTTATCTTGGCATGTGCGAAGTGTTCTGACTGATTGGGTGGGGGAGGGGGGGGGGCAGCCATGGACGATTGGTACAGGACTACATTCTCTGTTTGTTGTTTTGCTGTAATTGGTTATTCCAATTGGTTATTGTAGAGATAAACATTTTAAAGTTTGGGATCATTTGGTGAATCAATGTTGTGTTTTCACTTTTTTCAATGGTTTGAATATTCAAAACATACGGTATGTAATTTGGCACGAATTCACAACATGGGCATGGATGAAAACATGGGTGGTTGTGAGTACACGACAAATAATTTCAATTTATGCTCATGCTTCGGGGAAAAGATTATTGCTGCCCACCAACAAATTACCCAATCACATCTTTAGATACCACACCATTGACATGCCTGTCAACTTTTCAAAATCCTAAGGAGAAATCAACCGCGCGGTCATTTTCAACGGCGCGTATCCTAAATATAACAGTGCATGTACCAACAATACCAATATCACGTATAGGTACATGGTGTACATGTACATTTTGCATACCAATCTTTTCGTGATTTATCTGGTACCCACCTCCATCCTGGTAGCTTCACCACCCTTGACGATTGGCACCGTCTTGCCAGCATGTATCCTATACTGACCAATGGAGTGACCGTTCAGGTTACGGATCGGCTTGACCTGGTAGGTTTTCCCGTTCAGTTCCACCTCGTAGGATTCCATGACTTCCTGTATTCTCTCCCCGACGTCACATAATCTCACATCGATACCTGCCTCCTATGGATGGAACAACACAGAAAATAATGTTTTACAAATTGTGGCCGAGACTGGAGTTGGACCAGAGAACTCTTGACTGCAATACCAGAAGCTCTGCCCACTCTGTCACCCACTCTGTGACCCGCGCTGCAACCCACTCTGTTCCCCGCTCTGCGCCCCGCTCTGCGACCCACTTTGCGACCCATTTTGCGACTCACTTTGAGTAACTGAGTTAGTAATGGTTTTATTGCGTCACTTACACAGAACTTCACAGAAAACTGGGAAGAATTTTGCATTTAGTGTAGATCCCTACATAATTTTTGTTCTTCGGAAGTGAATAAAAATGTTGATTTATGCAAACATCCTATAATATTAGCCTATAAAAGAGGACAGCAATCGCTATGAAGCAAATAAGGAAGAATACATTTTACATGTTTTAGTAGGATTGCATTTCACCAAGGAACAAAGAAGTTGCTACAGTGCTTTGCCAACTGAAGTATCCAGCTGTTTGTTGACACTTTTGAAAATGTTGGCCTATTCTCAATTTTAAATATAAATCTTTTTAACATGTGTAAAATTCAATAAGTACAAAGATTGTATTGAGTTTAAATGGGGAACTTTATAAAGCTTGACTATGAAATGTATTTACTTCGTTTTCAAGGAAAGTATCAATTTTCACATGATTCTGCACTGATACTATAAACTTGAAGAGCAACTGGCTGATTAGATCTTTGCTGGCTTAAAAGTATTCCATCAATACTGATATTTTATGTGCATTTCAGTTTAATAGTTTGAATTCAACACACATGAAGAATGCTTAGAGGTTTTCCAAGACTGGATTTGATTCATCTTGTTGCTATAGCACCCCTACCTGCTTGCCAGGGAAAGGAACCGGCTGCATTAGGGGAACAAAACCCAAATCCAGCCTTGGACCAAGACTAACAAGGCTTGTGAAAAACACTCAATGACCAAATTGGTGACAGCCATTTCTGCGGTGGCACCAGGCTTGCGTGAGTCACGCTCAGGTAGTACACAAGCACTCCAGGCTCCTTGGATCAATACTGTTACCAAAATGACCGCGCACCTTGTCTTTGAGAACATGCGCGGCATGCGTGCGGCATGCGCACAGCATGCGCGCGGGCATGGCATCCCTCCAAATACGGCTTCTAATTTAATTCAGTGAATTACACTATACGACGTACCTTTATGCCTGTGTTAGTAGCGTCTTTGACGGCTGCAAGAAGCTGATCATATCTGGGGTTAAATGCTACCGTGAAGGCACAGTCAATTATTCTGCCTGTTCAATAAAGCAAAAAATAAAAATGTTTTACTAATAAACAATGTTTTCCCTGTCTACAGCTCACTGGAGCATCTTTACTCAGACACAAAGCTGAGCATACATGTACATGTATCAGTTGACAAATGAAAAGTGAGATGGTGTATGAGTTTGCCATTACCCATGTGCCACGCGTGCACTTGCCTGGCAGCCATGTTGGTGTATTAAAGACTTGATATCAAGTTGGTAATTGGCCGGGTTTTGTTCACGCATCACGCACCATGCCGGTGTGGAAAGCTACCACAAACCGGACCGTCCCATGTACAGTACGTGTAACATACGGTACGGCACTAACATGCGGGGACGGTTATACATGTATACATGGTTACACAAACTATACTTTGAAAAATTAGGGTTTTTATGAAATTGATGAGTCTGCAAAACACACGCGAACAAAGATACAAACACTCCTTTCCCTTTCCAGGGAGCCTTGTGCTGAAGCAATGATAAGACAAAGCCAAATGAAAGTTACCATTTATATGGGTGCCAAAGTCAATCTTGCAGACGTCATCGTATTGCAGCACAGTGGAGTCACCAGCATTGGGAGTGTAGTGGGCCGCACAGTGGTTGAGTGAGCAGCCTGTAGGGAAGGCTAACCCTGCTGCAAGACCATTCTCATCAATCAGCTTCCTAGATGCAGTCTCAAGCCTCTCGCTGATGGGGAAACAAGATGTTTGTTATCTTACAGTCATGCAATAGTTATACCGCAGTGTAAGATTGTGATGTTTCATTGGGTGAGGACTATTACATGTGATGTCTAAATTTCAGAAATCAGACTACAACACTGTCAGAAGTTCATGCATGACGACCTGATAAGAGTCCACAGAGTAAATCACCTCATGAACCGCTGGTACATCAACTTGATCGTTTCTCAAAAGCGTTTGCACATTTTCATCTTTGCTGCTTTGCACATCACAGATCAAATGGAGCATGGGTTAGGTAATGTACATGTACTCCGGGAAATGCATTTGTCAATGCATATCAACGACCAAAGCATTGTATTTCAGAATCGACTTAATGGACTAAATCACAGCAAACAGCATTTGTATAATGGATCCCATTATAAGATGGAATTTTGCGTTGGGGTGATAAATCAAATTAGGTTTTTGCCCTTCACTGACGTTTGAACACTGTATACTCAGTGTAATACCTCCCGAGTGAAAGTTGGAAAAAATCACTCAGGTGGGACTCGAACCCACGACCTCCTGCTTTCTAGTGCAGATGTCTTACCACTCGACCACCGAGCTAACGGGATCGGTTGGCTGGTTCGAATCTGATGTACATAGCAGCGGGTACCACATAAACTATTTTAAAATGGAATTTCACGTCGGGGTGATATAAATCAAATTAGGTTTTTGCCCTTCACTGACGTTTGAACACTGTATACTCGGTGTAATACCTCCCGAGTGAAAGTTGGAAAAAATCACTCAGGTGGGACTCAAACCCACGACCTCCTGCTTTCTAGATGTCTTACCACTCGACCACCGAGCTAACGGGATCGGTTGGCTGGTTCGAATCTGATGTACATAGCCGCGGGTACCACATAAACTATTTTAAAATGGAATTTCACGTCGGGGTGATATAAATCAAATTAGGTTTTTGCCCTTCACTGACGTTTGAGCACTGTATACTCAGTGTGTTACCTCCCGAGTGAAAGTTGGATTCGAACCAGCCAACCGATCCCGTTAGCTCGGTGGTCGAGTGGTAAGACATCTGCACTAGAAAGCAGGAGGTCGTGGGTTCGAGTCCCACCCGAGTGATTTTTTTCCAACTTTCACTCGGGAGGTAACACACTGAGTATACAGTGTTCAAACGTCGGTGAAGGGCAAAAACCTAATTTGATTTATAATGGATCCCAACAAGCAAAATATATTACCAAATGTCGATCATGGTGAGTCCAGGCTTGATATAGCTCTGCACGTATTTCCGGACCTGTCTATGTGCTTCTGCTGCCTGTCGTAGTTCATTGTGCACGTCATTGTGTGCCATGTTCAGTGCTTTCTTCTCTTCACTCGTCATGCGCCAGGCTGCTGTGCGTCTAAACAATGCCATTACAAGAGAAAAATGACACCTTGATGAGACTACTCAGTTAAAGCCTTACCAAAACAAAAGTGCATTTCAAAATAGCCAAAAAACCTATGACAGTTCTAAAATCAATTAACCCTTACCCTACTAGACCCTCCAACGCATGCCAATATGTGCCTCAAGAAAATCTCCTATGTTTTTTGCATGGCTCTCCAATATCTGCCAAGTCATTTCAAGGGTAACTGGACAGGCACTCCAATACATGCCACAGAGAACAATGAGAGTCCTCTGATAACAAAGTGAGTGCCCCCAGCTGGTCAGTATCACGCACCCTCCAGGGCCTCCAACTCCTGCCAATTGGAGCCTTCACTGTTAAGACAAACTATCTGCCAAAAAACTGCAGCTGGAGGGCATTGGCATAACCAACTGACATGCAGTAAACTACCCTCAGAGAGTAAGGGTTAAGCAAGACAATGCATGCCCAGTACAACTGACCCAAGAGCTAATTTTGAATTTGCTATTCACAAAAGTCCTTTTGAAAACAGCCTTATTTGGCATTCAAGTAATATTAATAATGACTTCAAACAATTTCTTCTTTATTGAGTAGGTAGTTTGCTTTTCATAATTACTTTTGGCAGGGCGACTGTATTAATTTATCCCTAAAAACGTTCATCAACCCATCTAATTCCAACACCATTATGGTAAACTCCACTCCCAAACTGTTGGACTCTGATTATGGTGGTATGCCTGACCCAATGTAAAGCGTTATCAGTTTCCTAGTATAGGAGCTGATTTCACCAAACTCTTAAGACACGTCTTAGGAAGGGTTACTCTTCTTAACTCTCGCTACTCATCCTAGGATCGATTTCAAACACGTCCTAACTTTCTTAGCAACGCGGCTGTACTCGTCTTAACTTAAGATCGGTCTGAGGATCGTCTTATCTCATTAATGCGTGCATTAATTTGTATATTGTCTGGAAATCATTGCTGTTAAAGATGAGTGTCGGCCTAGAGTTATAGTTTCAAGGAAGAAAATGACACTATCGAATCTATTGTAGAACTACCTTGCGTGTGAAATGTATCGTAATTTTTCTGGCTTAAGTTTGTGTTAATTAGTTTTGTGCGTTTCTTTTCAACGAGTGTTTTGTCAAGAACAGCCATCAAATTGGTAGTTTTGATGTGTTCCGCTTGAAACGGGTTTAGTGAAATTGTTCCTAGAATGAGTCTTGGCTAAGATCGATCTTAGAGCGGGGACTCGTCTTAAGCCCTAAGATGAGTCGCTAGATAAGATGAGTTTTGTGAAATTGGCCCCAGTACTCATTCCAACAGACTCCAACAAACCATGGTGTTGGAGTTTGACTGAATGGGGATTGTTAGGGTTGAGGAGTACATCAACATTATAAAATCTTAGATGTCAGATGTAACAGGGACGAGGAAAAAAACCAGTGGACCCAAAATGTTTATAGAATGACCTAGTTCTCACCCATCCACTTCAGGGTGTTCCATTATTTGGCCCTCAGGAAACACCCCGTCTGGAAACAGCTGTGAGACCGGGATGGTTGGAGGGTCAGTCTGTCTCGCTGCTCCCCCTGATTTTCCTCCGACTCCATTCTCCGAGCTCTTTTCCCCTTCTCCGCCCTGATTGCCACCGGCTCCACCCTTCTTCTTTTTTCGCTTCTTCTTCTTTTTGTTGCTTTCTGTGTCGCCGTCCCCTTCTCCTTCAGCATCCTTTTCTTCATCTGAAAAAAAAGGAAGAAAAGAAGTAAGTAAAACCAATACATGAAGTACACAGTGAGACTATGCGATTATTAGGCAGTGAATTTTTAACTGCCTAATGTTCAAGAATCCTAGAAGAAACAGACTTGAGGTGTGAAGTGTTTAAGCCAACAAGGCCCCCTATTTACTAACACGGCGCTCGCTAGTACTGTACTTGTGTATCATGTTTACATCCGCCATCACACCAACATGTCTAACGACTTGACCAATATGAATAAGCCATTTGCGAGTTAAATTTGAATAAAATCTGGAACGCTGACTTAGTGCAATGCTTTGCATGTTTTAACTTTGCATTCTCCCGACCAAAGAGACTGTTACTATGTCACGTGATTCGGGGCAAGCCTTACGCTAGCAACCCCCAGCTCCAGCATGGTCTGGTGTCTTTGTGCCATTCTCACCCATTGTAAACAATGTATTGGGGCTGAACGTCTCTTACATAACTATGCAAGAGCTTGCCCCGAATCATGTGATTAGCAACAGTGTTTTTGGTCTGGAGAATTCAAAGTTAAAATGTGCCAAGTATTCTGAGCAAGTCAGTGTACCAGATGTTTTTCAAATTTAAATCCCAAAGGGTATAGGTCACTCGCAAATGGCTTATTCTGAAAGTTATTCATTAATGCGCCTAGCGAAATGCATATGCATTAAGTTTCCATAGGGCCGATCATAACCCGGCTGCACCGCTGGGGAAGCATTAGGCTGGGGATACGGTTCGCAGCATGCTTGATCAAGGCAGGCTTCTTCTTTTTTTCTCTTTATCTTTATCGAACAATTTTCATTAAAATATATTTCACTCAGTGGTAAAATAATAAGTATAATGTCCAAATCTTGTTTTTGGAATAAGAATATAATGCTGCATGATTTCCAAACAACCCAGGAATTAGCTTCGACCCCATGAGCAATCGATTCGACCCAGGCTGTGTTGCATGCATTCTCCAAGCAAGTCCTGCACTCCCTGACTTCAAATTGTTCCACAAAAATTTAATTTTATGGCAATTTCAGTGGCACGGAAGCCAGTAGTTCCACAGCATCTTCAGGACAAACGTTTTAGAAAACTTTTGCTTTAACCCTTACTCCCCAGGCCTTTTTGCTAGGATGTAGCCTCAATCCTGCAAAATCCTCCAATTGGCCTCATGGAAAAATAGCATACAGCCTCAGTCCTGCAAAATTCTCCATTATTTGGAGGGGTGACCACTGCCTGAATCCTGCGAAATCCTGCGGCAGTGACTGTCAATATGTTGAGGCTTGGCCAGTGACATCCTTGAGCAGTACGGAGGATTTCAAGCTTAATCCAGGCCTATATTTATGCATGGCTGAGCAAAACCAACACATGGTCTGGCCCAAGACCTTGACAAAGTGTATCCTATGAAATCAGTCATGCACTTTTGCCATGCAACCTCTATCCTCCAAATTCCTCCACTTTGGCAAAGAGGATTTTGAAGGATTCAGGGCAGTTAGGGTTAATTACAGATGAACATCAAACAGCCACATGTATTTCATTACCATTCCCCAAGCTTTGTTTCTTGACTTCATCTGTCAGTTTGTCCACCTCTCCATTAGTGACCGGCAGATGCCCTTCTGCTTCTACAGCAGATCCTCCTGTCAAGAAAATCAGACAAATCAAGAGGTCAGCAAAGAATTTATGACCTGATTGAGATTGATCAAAGATGCTTAAAATATATAGGTCTAATGTAAATCTTACTGAATTGAAATTCCAAATTCGGCCATTTAAATTGTTGTTTCTCCAAAATGCAAACACCTATGAAGCAGATTCAAACGCCATTTATTTTTGTTGTGTAATTCTCTTCTCAGTGATACAAAAAATGATATTTTTTTCGGTAATCCTTACTTTTAGGACCCCATTCCTATTACTTTAGGAAGGGAAAGACTCACCAAAACAGTTGACTAAATGACACTCAAAATTGACATTAAGATATTTCTTGGCACATCTGAACAATTGGCAATGACACCTTCTTGAATATCAGCAGGTTTAATTTAGTGGAAAGAGGGCAGGGCTTTGATTTATGAGGGAAATTCAGGGGTACTAAAGACGATGATGACAACCAGAAAACAGACTCAAAAACCAAGATGGCAAACTTGAAAGCTTGATCGATGCGATGAAAGCTCGATGCTGATTGGCTGATAAAAAATAAATATCTTATTTATTATTTTTAGCAGCCAATCAGCATCGGGCTTTCATTATGTAGGGCTTTCACGCATGTGAGAACTACAACATGCACGTTTGACTGCGAAAAAAACGTAGGAAAGTCACATTTTCTTTGAAAGTGCCGTGCTTTCAAAATTACAACTAATAGGCCTAACATGAGTTTATATGAAGAAAAAAAGACTGCTTTAGCCTGCAAAAGTCACTTCGGTACTGGACCGTCATCTGCAAAAGTCAGTTTTGAACAGAACTCGTAAAAAATAGAGGTGTCCTAAAAAAAGTAAGGATTAGGCCTAGGCCCTACCCTTTTCCACTAAAAAATGAAATTCGCCGGACTCCCTATCCACTATTCATTGCCAGTTTGCCACCTTAATCTTCAAAAATCTAAGGGAACGATTTCGAAATAGGCTTTCAATTTATACCTGTCTTTTTCTTCTTTCGCCTCTTCTTCTTTTTCTCTGTTCCTGCTTCGGCATTATCTACAACCTCCTCTTCAAGATCCGCCTTTATGTCCGAATCTTTTTCAGCCATGGTCGTCGCCATATTGTTCGACTTTCCAATGAGCGCAGGCGCGCGCAGTGCATGTGCAGATATTCTAGCTTGATGGACGTCACATAAAATATATACAGGGTGACCGTACGGTTATGGCAAAATTCTGCTAAATGCACTTTAAAAATCTGTCAGATTTATTAAAAATCTGCCAAATTCCTCAGAATTACTCGAAATACACTATAAACACTTAAAATCACATCCAGATGTTGTAGTATTAAGGTTGAAATTACATTATTAACAATCTGTAGTCACATAAAGATGTTATGAAATTGCGTTAATTTCAGGCAAAACGCGCGGTTGCGTACGAAGTCCGGTTCCCAGTGAACCTCAGCACCTAGACTAGCCAACCTGTCCCATTTATATGCAAGGGTTTGTTTGAAAAGATTGAAGCTTTTTCAAACAAATGTACCATTTTTTTTTTAATTTGCTATGTTTTTCTGTCAAATAACCATTTTTGCAGAATTCTGCCAGAAATCTGCCAAAAAATTCCATTCTTTCAAATTTTCTGTCAAACTCGTTTTTTAACAAAAAATCTGTCAAAGTAAGCCGAAAATCGGCTAAAACGGTCACCATGAATATATAACTGATTATAGACTTGATTTCAAGTCGGTAATTGACCTGGTTTTGTTCGTTTTCAACGCGGCCCAAGGACACATTGCCCCACATGATTTGAATTAATTTGATTAGATTTACTCGCAATTTCCACACAATGATGATACAGATTATTATGCTAAGACTGAACAAAACATGATATACATGATTCTAAGGATACTTTGACAAATGCATCTATTGCGTTTACTTTAATTTCGTTCCACATAATTTCAATATCAAATTCGAATGATTTTATGTTTGGTAATTCACTAGGGCTAGGATGAAATTAAAGCTGAACTCCATGAAATCTGTGTTTGCAAATCTAAAACTGATATATTACACTTTACGACTGAGTACCCAGTGGGACAATGGGACTCCTGTGATAACAATAACCGAGGACATAAGCCCGGTCCTCGGAAGCTTTTCGTGTACAACCCTATGGGACATGTCAAAAAAGTCCAAACAATAAGAACACTAAAAGAACAGAATAACCGAGAAACGCATTGCCTTGCAGGGTTGCCACGGTAGAGCTGCAACTTGAGTGTGAACAATGATACAGTATAGCCCAGAGAAACATTGCACCAACATAAAGAAGTGAAACAGAAAAATAAAGCTTGAGCTGAGATTCAGTCAGTTTTAATCCATATAGTCCGTGGGACGAGAGGCCGAAAACGCTTTAGTTTACGAGAGCTTTAGTTTTCCAGACATGTAGATTATGATGTACCGTGTCGAAAAAACTTTGTTCCCCGATCCACAGTTTGTTTGGAATGAGAAAATCTGGGATAAAAACGCCGAAAATTCTGCATGAAAAAAAGAAAAGAAACAGCGCCCTCTATTGACACAGTCCGAACCCTTTTCACATGCAATGATCGAGTGCTTGCCAGATAATACTTTTTTCAAGTTTCATATTACATGCATATTCTAGAATTTTGTTATTGTTTCTCATCAGGATGGCAAACCATTTCATTACAGTTTGTCCAACTTGAAATGATCACGTTTTAAGATCGAATGTTATGTATAACTAGCTGCATAACATCTTTCAGTTCTACTCCCACATGTTCTCATACATGTACCTACCGGTAACTTGATTTTATTTTTAATTATACTTTTATAAAAAAAGACTCATTCATATAAAGACGGCAAAAACTGCAAATATAGAACAGGATATGGAGTGCAAAGTCCAATTAAGAAGGTCTTTAATTAGCGCTAATTACATGTTTAATCATAATTAAAAGTGCAAGGATATAACAAGTGTCATTGTGTACTTTACACCGTGCTGGAGTAAAATTCTGGACTTAAGAAAGTTTCAAGCGGTGCCATCCTTACTTAAGAAAAGGTCAAAGGTCACCAGGGGTCAATAAGCACCAATAAGAACAATATAAGGGGCCATTCAGAATTTTCAAGGTTTTAAAATTTCTCTAGCTGAGAAAAACATTCGCTTGTACCCCCCCCCCCCCCTCCCTGTTTGCAGGGCGGGGGGTACGAGCGAAAGAAAAACATCAGGTTTGGGCAGACATCACATCACAGGCTACGGTCCTCGTAGTCTTGGAGTCCAGTGGTTGAATAGTCCAGTTTTTATAGCGATAGGTAATCTACGCCCGCAGCGTGTTATAGAGCCGATCTTAGTACACCTGGTACCCTGCTGCCTCTGAACGGCCTAACCGCTACAAACGCCCGGCGTCCAAGTCTACTGAAAAACTACCTCCCTCTCATGCCACAGTGGGTCTATATACACGTACATGACGTACATGTACAGTACATACAGGGGACGAAGTTGGAAAAGAAACACGCATCGCGATATCGGAACGCTTGCGCGTAGTTCAGGCAAGTCAAAAGATCTATCTTTCTTTTCCTTTTTTTATCTTTTTCCATGGAAAGTGAATTTCGATTTTCAATTATTTAGCTTGACCCACCCACCCACAATTTGGAAAAAAGATCGAAATTTTAAAACATTGAAAATTCTGAATGGTCCCTAAGTGCAACTTGCATTCTTGTATACGCGGATCAACCGTTTATTATGGACCAATCACTGATTACATGATTAAGACCAAGATAATTATGAGTGCAACATCTGATCAAAAAAACTCTAAGTAATTTACATGTTTAATAAATAATTAGAACGATAATTAGGAGTGAAATGATAAAACGACCGTCAGTGTGTACTTTACCCCACGCAGGAACAAAACACACCACCTACAAACTGTTTAAATATCACAAACAACCATGAAAGTGAATGCAACAAACTACCTCTAGATACCTCCTCAATCACGAATGGATGTAATACGCACGTAATATGGGGAATATGAGATCACCGGAGTTTATTATAATAGCATCTTTAATGAGTGAGGTGTGCCCGGCAGAAGGGCATATGCACACATAGGGGCGCACGACCTGAGTTTTCCATTATTTTTTTTAAAGAATTATCGAACGTTAATATATTGACAATAATTAAAGGTAGGTTTTATTCACTTTTCGTGGCCATTTTTTTGTGTAGCTATCCTAGTGCAATGGAAATAGTTCAGGCTAAAACTTCGCATGAATATCCCATTCAATCAACATAAAAAAAAATGGCCCCCAAAAAAAATTCCGACCGACCGACCCAATTTTTGAAAGGCATTTAATCGGAAGCAGAAGGGTTTTTTTTGGCCTAAGTACGGTGCATAACAAGTATTCTGTTCAAGTCTTAGCTGCGTGGCTACTATACATTTTGGAGAAAACATAATGCACAAGTCTTTGGATCTCGTAACTGGATTCTGTAGGCACCCCATTTTGAAACCACCTTCAATGTTTGTTTTCTGACAACACCATTTCAGGTGGAATTATTTCACAGGGTATTTGTTACCAGTCCTATCTTCACTTTGAGGTTTCTGTCATTAAATCGGCAGGTACTGATATGGGTGCAAATCCTACGCGACTTTAAAAAGTGAAGTTAACAGAAATAAAGAATAATTATTATTGTACATGCTGTTATTTCTATTATCAGAAAATGTAATGTAAAGATATAGCACAGTTTACAATGAGTACATTTTATGTTCTATTAGGAACATATTGCAGAATATACATAAAGGAAGTTTACAAAGTCTTGTGACTACTAAGATCTACATACAGTGGGGAATTGTTAAACGCTTAAAAATCTACTTGAACAGTTAAGTTTTACAATATCATTGATACTTTGCAAGTAAATTTATATATTTTTGTTGAAATCCAAATTTAGGTGATGATTGTTTTTTTCATTTTTAAGTTTTCTGAAATGGCAACAAAAAAGTGCAAAACAACGAAAACAGAGGTGTGCAATTAAATTCTTGAAAAGACGAGGCAATCTGTTCGGTTTGTAAGGGAAAAACTTGGATTAGAAATTTGCTATTTTGTGTGGGACCTTTTCAAGGTGGCAGTCAGGCCAAAATCAAGGCAAATGAGGTCATATAGCTTTCTGAAATTCAGCTTCCGTCAAATGATTTCTAATCATTCAAACTGAAGGGATATTTGACAAAATTTCAAATCCAGATAAAAACAATCTCATAAACATAAGTCTTCATTCTGTGAAAAAAGACAGGAAACCCAATTAATTTTCACTCATCTTAAGCAAACACTTCAATGAGTAAATTATCTTCAGTATACATGTAAGTGCATCGTAAAATAAAATGCGTAAACGACAACTGCAAAAAGTAATATAAAAACTAAGTAAGATTTGAGGCTTTTCATGGTGGAGATGCTAAATAATGAAAGGTTTGCGGAAACACCATGTGCAAATAATTTCTCTACTAAGAGAATGGTTCTGAAAAGAACCAGAGGTATACACTCGACGTTCCGGTCGGTATGCTCTGACCGTCTTCAGGAGAGTGCCTAAACTCTAAGAAGTAAATACTTAATTTACTCTGGTTCTTTTCAGAACCATTCTCTTAGTTGAGAAATTATTCGCACATGGTGTTTCCGCAAACCTTTCATTATTTAATATAACAACTGAGTAACTAAATGCTTATATTGAACAGTAAATATCGTGGTGATGCGGATGCTTAAAACGAATTTAAACAATATTATTTCATAAACTACTTGTAGTATGGTTAGAACTCAAGGATGAAGTGGTTGTAAAGCTGTCTCAAAAGTGCTAATACATGTACAATTTATAAAGGATTACGTGTGGATTCCATTAGGAACACATTTCAGAATCTCAGGGCGTTTACGAAACCTTGGCTTTGTCTCCAGCTTTGGCTTCTACTATTAAAAGCCTCTGATAAGGTCAAGATATAAACCTCATCAACACTATCAACACAATTCTCCATTCTGTGAATGAAGATCTGAAACCACATTAATAGAATGTAATTTGTCACTCATCTTTAGGATACATTTGGACGAGTCAATTTACTTGAAAAGCAGCATTTTATTAATTAAATACATGTATGTACATGCAAACTGCAAAAAGAGTAACACAAAATTAAATGAGTGAATAAAGGCTTTTCTTGAACACTAATATGCGCGCATTTGAACTGAGAAATGCAGAATGTTGAATATCAAGAATGAAAAGATCCTAAACTTTCTCAAATCTTTGTTATAAAAGATAGCAGAATATACAGCAAATTCCATCAGGAACAATTTAAGAATCTTAATTGTGTTTATGAAATCTTGGCTTTGTCCCTGGCTTTGGCTTCAAGCTTCATGATTTTTCTCCCCTATTGTAACTTCAGTACAATATTGGTCTATTTTCTTCTTAAGAGACACCAAATCCTGTCACACAAGGCCAATGGATGGCTGATTAAGCGAAAGCCACAATAAAGCCGGGGCTTCATAAACACCACACAAAGTTGGTAATTAGTATTGGATAGATTTATGGCAATCCATGTACTGGTTGAGGGAGGGGTGTTGGGTTGAGGAGGCGGGGTCATTACATTCAAACACCTCAACACCCACTAAAATCCCCTCTCCTTTCAAATTTACCATTTAATTTCAGATTCCAGTCATCGTAAATGTAAGATTAAAACAAATTGTCCCCCAATCAAATCAAATGTAACTGTAGTCAATACACTGTTTATATAAGACGTTGTAGTGTAACAAAATGTAACTAGAGCTAATGTGCTTCCACAAGCACGGATATCAGCCTAAATAGCCGTTGTAACGGTTTGTCTATATACTGACTCGCACTGCAGTGACCACAAGGTGACCATTACTTAATGTGGCTGAGATCGGCAAAAGCATGTAAGAGAAGCAACTATGAATATTTGACATTAAGCACGCCGAAACATTGCATATAGCCACCAAGACAATACATGAAACAGTAGTTAATGCTTTAGATAAATCCGCATTAAACATCAAAATTAATCACAGCCATTGTGTGGTTTAATGGCCTCCGTACTTTTGAATACGCAGCAGAGTATCTGGCCTAATTCGCGGCTACCTTTACGCAGGCGCACTGCTGCTAAAACAAATCGAAAGAATGCAGTATCCAGACGCCACTTCAGCGGTTGTGTGCAAAGTCTACGGAGAGTGCGGCACTGTGCGTGTAATTGCCTGTCAACGTGGTTGGCCGCGCGCGCACGGGTGACATCGTTTTTGAATGCCACACAACATCCACAGTAGCGTGCGTGGTGGTTTTTAACCTTCCCAGAATTCCTATGTTTTTATATTGTTTTTACGTACGTTTAAAAAATGACAAACTTCTAATAACTCGACAACTAAATAAGTCAGGAATACGAAATTTGAGAATTACACGGCTGATATAATTGATGCACTATTTATTTAAGAATTTGTACGGTAAAATGGTTCACATCAGAGGGATCGGCAGTTTGTGTTTTGGATTTTTGAGGAGAGATTTGGAATGAATGGGACATGAATGTTGATTGGTGCTGTAATGACTGGACAATTTCATGATGATGATTGCTAGTCAATGTCATGTTGGATGACATCAAACCTTGTTATACAGCTTTATTGAGTGCATGTCAGCCACTGCCAGCTGGCCCTCTGATGTGAATGTTATTCCACGTGGGTCATGCAGACCCTGAGCCAGGCAATCAAGAAACCTGCCATCTAGGTCATAGTGGTGAATATGACCAGTGCCAGGCACAACTTGGTACATGTACATTGCAAGGTAGATGCCTGAGCTGTCACAGCATACACCACGACACCACACTGGCTTACCATTAATGGCTGGATGGATGGTGCAGATTGTTGAACCTTTGCTATCAGCAACATCCACTTTCTTTGTGTCACCTCCACTGATAACAACTCTATCAGTGCCGTCATCAACAGCCAGGTAGCAAGGTGGAGTCTGCACTGGTATGGTGTGTACGATCCCACCATCAGTGGGTCTGTGTTCAGTCCATACCATTCTCTTGGTATCACCCACTAAGATTGTACTATTCTTTTTTACTGCTAGGCTCCATAGGTCCACTTGTGTCTCGTCAACCAGATTCTTAGGCAACGTTGGGAACTGCACAACAAGATTGTTGTCCTTCATGTTGAACACCTTGACATACTTGCTTCCATCCAACACAAGCAAGCGTTGCTCAGAGCTGTGGATGGCTGCAACTGCCCATGGATCTGTGGGTAATGAAGAACTCAAATGTAATATATGCACAGTATATAAATGCACTGTCACTATTCTCAGTCCTCATGATGTATAAATACCTAATGAATACATGGTCTGCCTTAAAGCCCGGTCATGTAGAATTTTTACATTGTTACATTATTACATTTCAACCACCATACATGAATATTTGTGAATAACTGCAAGGTCTTGGCTATACAGTTATGCAACATGTACTCTTATATAGTTGTACATACTCTCTGGGCTATGTTCTCATGATTTGTAATTCTCAAAATAGATTCCTTCTCATACTTAACTGTTTACTTGTTATTTTTGTAGCAATAAAAAGTTATTCAATTTTCAAATGAAGCATTCAACAAAATATAAAGCAATTTTTATTTATCACATTATATTTGAAAACTTAATAATAATAATAATGACTCTGTTCTTTTAAATTCACTGGCTCCTGCCCCATATCAGAATTATCTAGAGGTTTGCGTTTGTCTATGTAACAAACGCAGCGTGATGGGGCATGGAACTATTAAGCATTTAAGAATCTGAACAAAACTGCATCCTTAGCCTGGATTGATAGTTTGCAAAATACTTTTTAATATTTATATATTACTCCCAATTTGATGACATCATCAGTTAAAAATGTGCATACTGAGAACTTTTGTTGATGTGATTTTTTAAGACAGGTATGCAAAATAAACAGAAAAGAACTTCTCTTCTGAAATATAAATATAACAGGAACGTACATTGTTGTGTGTTTGTATGACACCTGCCTCGAGTTTGATGATGTCACAGCATTAGGGTGGCAATCATTGAGAATGAAGCTGACATTATTTTGGCATCAATGATCACTAATAGGTAGCGAATGATGAATTTTAATTGAAAAATTGATCATTTGCAAGGTCTCCCTACAATAACTTCCGGTCTGATGAGGCCATCATTATGAAACTTCGGAAAGTACATTTTATTGTCCAAAGAATTTATGAGCCATTTGGTAAAGTTTGACAAATGTTTTTTTTAATATTAAATTTTTTTTTTAATGTGCTGCTGGAGGGTGCCCTCTTCCGAATTGACGTCATCGTGACTTTTATTTAGTTTACTATTAGTCACTGAACATTTCCTAAATAAGTATTACTGTAGTAAAATGCTTCCGTTTTCAAGTTATATTCTTTTCATTGCACATCCAGTGACCCGGGAAGTAAAGGTCAAACGGTTAGGTGCCCAGGAGTCAATGTTGCCAGGGGCAATGTCTACCACCTCACATAAAAAGAACCTGGTATTAATTAAGTTCAAGAGATAAAGTTGAAAGTATGTTGTTAAGATTTGTCATTAAAGGGGAACATCATCCTGAAATCACCAAACATGTTTGCTTTAAACTGTTGACTCATCCTTTTTCAAAGGTCTGGTTGAGAAGAAACTAACCTAATGTCGCACTGTTCCTGAGAAAGACACACACACAAAAAAGACGGAAATTTTGTTTCTGTGTCACGCGATTCAATACCACAAATTAAACAGTAATTTCGTGTGTGTGTGTGACATATACACAGCACCAATACATGTACATGTTTATCGCACGTGTACGGAATTCATTGATGTATTTTGGGAGTCAAAATTTTGACCACTGAAATTTGTTCTTGCAACGGCTAATGTTTAAAGAATGGTTGTGTGGATATTTATATCCTTTTAAATTTTCCAGGTTGTAGTGTCCCTTTAGATCACTTGTAATTTGATATGTGGTGATGTAATTCTGTGATTTCACCATTTGTGTCATGCTTTTGTACAACAGTGCCTTTTTGTACAGAGTTCTGTCTTCATACTTTGTACCGTTAGGGAGAATTTCCATTGGTTTGTAATATACACGCTTCTTTCAGTATTTTGAATTCACCTAGAATTGTTTGACCATGAATCCTGGAAGAACGTCAAGCCACTTCACGTATACGACAAGAAATGTTCATCAAGGCATGGTCTATCAGATCACAAAGTGTGAACATAATTCATTATTTTGTTCATGAGTTTTGATTAAAACAAAACGGTCACTTTTTAATACAAATTTCTTGTAATTTGATACCTGAGGACTACTTATTTGTATGCACACCTCAGTGTCAGGATCGATATGTTCATACCAATTTTGGAGTTCATGTGTTTGAACTAAAAGCCATACATGCAGCATTATTGTCCAAAAAAACACTAATGAATAATAAAGACCAAACCAAAGGATGATCTTGATGGGGGCTCAGCCCCATCACCCACTAATACAGGGATCAGACCTAGAACATTCTACTCACAGGGCAGATTGGTTTGTTTGCAAACAACCTAAAAGCAACTCCACCCTTTTTTTTTTAATGTTACAGAATAAAATAAATGGAAGTTTGGTTCTAGTGGGTTTTTTTATTTTGTGTGCTTGTCTGTGTGTGAATTATTTATTTAACATAGGCACATGTACATATTAAAAAAACCATTCGCACATTTGTTCGGGAGAACCAAACTGAGTTTGTTGGGGAGTACTGCCAGCACATCGATTCCTTGCCAGTATTTTATTGGTTTTCATTCTCAGTTATCATATTTGCGTGTGCACATGGAAGAATTTCAACACGATTGTGAGAGTTTGTGATGATGAACATGTGCAGAAAGAAACTTACCGGTACCTGATGTTAGGGGAATGGTTCCTCTATGTTGTCCCTCATTGCTGCAGATGACCACTCGGTTGTTCCCATAGTCTGCCACAGCAATCTCACCAGGTTGAGCAGCAGTAACATCAAAAGCCCTATGGAACTCTTTTACTAGACGAAGTCCCTTTTTAGCTTTACAAAACGTATGACACATCTTCCACTCGACTGCTTCCACCTCAAGCTTGCCCAGATTGATGTCACCAATCCTCTGACCCGGGGTGAAACTAACATATGAAAGCTTGGGATCAGTCTGGAGAGGATTTTGACTATTGAGTGATTTCAAGTCTTTGCTGATGATAGGGTACAAGGAAAGAAAATCAGTGTCTGAGGCAGTGTTTATGACATCCTGAGCTGTACGGAAGGAATGTTCTTTACTTTGTAGCATCATTGTGACTGCTTTTTGATGCTCATCATATGTTCTGTTGCGATCCTGCTGGAGTAGTTTGATTTCTTCAATCATCTCTGTCTCTTGAGTTGTTATCTCAGCTCTCATTTTATCTGCTTTGTCTTTCACAGCTTTCACAGTCTTTGTGACATTCTGTGTAAACTTCTGCTTAGCTTGTGATGAAGTGGCCAAAGATTGTTCAAGTCTTTTAATGTCTGTGGTGAAATCTGGAAACATATCTGTCAGTGACTGTTTGTATTTGCGAGTAGCCTCTCCAGACTCAATGTAGTGATGTTTTGGTTCACGGTGGTCTACTACAGTACAAGCTCGGCAGATTAACTCTTCACATGTCTCACAGTAAAACCATTTTACTTCACCCTTGTGTTTCTGGCATTTAGACTGATCTGATGATGTTTGTTCCACTGAACGAGCCACCTTTTCTTGGAGTGAGACCTCCTCAACTATTCCCATCAAATGGAAATTTGTTTTCAGGCCATGAATGCGTGTCTCTGGAAGTACCGTCTCCCGTCGACATACAGGACAGGGAATCTTACGTTGACCTTCATACCTAGCATTGTAGTATTGCTCCAGACATGTCTCGCAGAAACTGTGCTGGCAGTCGAGCACCTTGGGCCGTTTGTATTTCTCCTGACAAATATCACACTCGAGATGGGGACTTATCTTTTTTAGAGCCGTAGCCATTTGTATCTGTATTCAAATAGTATTTAAAAATAAAATGGAAGAGTTAATATATGAGCAATGAAAAAAACTTGAACAAAACATGTGCCTTCTATGTACATTAAAGATGTACTCTCCTTGCGAGTTTCATCTGGATAAAAAAGTGCATGTACAATTGTTCTTGTGAATTGCTATTTTGAAGCCATGCAGACAACAGATATCCACTTTTGAACCAGACATCAAATAAAAAAATGTCTCTTTTATTTCCTTTTGGAATTTGTGTTCAAGTTCTGAGGAGCACTGAGAGTCCATCTTTCATTCTCTTCTGAAACGATTTCAGATATTGAAATGGACAAAATTTATGCAAGTGACCATAGTGTTTTTCCATTTTTATTACTGAATAGGTTTTGTTGGAACATTACTTGTGCGTACATTTCACGTTTCGAAGTCTAAAGCAAACTGTGATTTCTACGCTTGTAAGCTAACCTTTAACCTCATTCAAAGTAACTGACAATATTTTCTTACCTCTTTTAAATTCCCAGTCAAATCACTTGAAGACAAAGCTTTCCAATTTGACGTATAGCGCAAACAGTTGAGGCTTTTGATGGGGCGGATCTGGTTAAAGATGGCGCTGGACAAACACAGAATCGTCATCAAGTCGCGTGACATGGTTTATATATAGAGCTTGTAATTTTTGTCACATATACAATATGTTTATCTGTGTACATATTTACCTGACACTTGAGTTTTGGATCTTAGATAGGTTCATGCATTCTATCTACATGTCCATGCTGCACTTGGCTTAGACTTGGTGGGAAGTCGGTAATTGTTTTGTGTACGGTAATACTGGCTCCACGCACGCAAAATATATATTGCTCATGGGCGTCGCGAGGGGGGGGGGGGGGCAGTGCCCCCCTTGCCCTGGAAAAACGAAAAAAAGGAAAAAGGAGGGGCAGTAGGCCAAATGCTTCCCTGCTCACGCTCGGAAAAATGCTAAATTGAGAATATAATGAAAAAGTTAAGGAATTTGGGGGACAATTTGCTATGCCCCCCCCCCGGATATTGCTGCATGCCATGCGGTAGTCTGGTTCCCAGACCAAATGATGCTGACTATTGATGTTCAATTACCGACTTGGCGAATACGTTTTCAATTTTGTATACAACATATGGGAGTATTTTGAATCGCTAGCGAATTCTATGCGAGCGCTCTGATTGGTTCAGATTCCATAGTGCATTCTAGGCCGCCACGGGGGCTCAATTCTAGGCACTTGCCCCCCCCCCCCGGAAAAGCCAAAAAAAAAAGGAAGAAAAAAGAAAAGTAAAAAGAAAAGAAAAAGAGGCGCGAAGTCATAAGTGGTGTAAATTTAATGGGTTGTGGGGGGGGGGGAATGTCCCTGTCCCCCTCTAAAACTGATCAATCGATAATGTATTGAGAAATACAGGTATTTTAGTGCAAAAATATGTTTTGCCCCCCCCCCTAGAAAAAAATCCTGGCGACGCCCATGCTTACAAAATGTATAAAGTTCAAAACTTCAACTTGGTTTTGAAAAAAAAGATAAACCCTTTGGATTATAATTGCAGGTTTTTTTTTTTTTTAATCATCCTGTATCAGTAAAACTATAATATAGACTGGTCCAGTGACGCAACTGATCAAATAAGTTTGGCTTTAGTCGGATCATGTATAGATAGGGCTAGGAATGAGGTCATGGAAGATCGCTGAAGTCGACCAAAGCGTTTGGCAGATATAAAGTGTTGTTAAGGTAATGGGCTTTTGCAAACGTTCAAAAACGAAAACTGCCAAAACATTATGAAATATCCCACTTGATTGTATGTAAATAGGATCAAGAGTCCCGTGAAATCATTGCACCTAGCCATTTTCAACAAATTAAAGAGGAGTTATAGGTTTGTTCTCGCGATGGTTAGAACACACTGAACCCCCCCCCCTAAATATAGGCCTACTGCTCCTGACTGACCGAATTGAGTTTAGTTTGCAATCTGTTATGCGTGAATAATAATCGTTTTCCA
Source organism: Patiria miniata (assembly GCF_015706575.1). NCBI lineage: Eukaryota > Metazoa > Echinodermata > Asteroidea > Valvatida > Asterinidae > Patiria > Patiria miniata. Next base: position 14,396,984 of record NW_024037058.1, on the reverse strand, counting down.
AATTGAGATTATACCACGAGAGGGTGTAAGTAAAAAATAATAATAATAACAATGACCATTTTGGAAGGAATGGCACTATGCTGGGAGCATGTAGTAATGAAATCCTCCAATTAAGACGATGTGTCGACGGCATCAGCAGGTTGCACCGTCTAAACTACGCCGAAAAAAATAGAGTATGGAGCACATCACTTGGTCATAACGCTGTTGTTTACCAAAGATCTGACCTGATTGTTGTTTTGGGGTGACTGTTTGTGCCGGGAGCTTGTAGTAATGAAATCCTCCAATTAAGACGATGTGTCGACCGGTCTAGTGATTAAAACACCGGTCCACATTCAGATCCGGAGTATTAACTGAATTAGGCCCACACACACCTGCCCCTCGTTATCAGATTGTGCAACCGGGTATCTTCTCATAAGGAGCCCTTGAAAATCTGAATCTATCAAACGCTTCGGCCGATTTCAGCAAGTTTTGCACAGGATCTTCCATGACCTGATTCCTTTATCAGGGGTCACCGTTTGGTTTGCCGTCGACACATCGTCTTAATTGGAGGATTTCATTACTACATGCTTCCAGGTCACATAATAGCGAATACGTTAGTCGTCTTTTTTTTAAAACTTACACAATGCTTCTACTTCACAGTCTTCACCCGAAAACCAAACTTGGTCAGTTGCATCACGGGGTACACGTTATACACCATTATAGATCCTTGAACAAGGGCGGATCCAGAACAAATGTTAAAGGTATACAAAAAACCGCCCGTTCTGGACAAACTCTCAGTTATGAGATTTGTTTTAAAAAGTTTGGGCAATACATTCCAGAGATAGCCGGGGAAAATTGGGACTGAAGATGTTTTTTTTAATTTTTAAATCAAAGTGCCATCATTATGGTCTTTAACTTTTACATGGGATACTCGATATATCGAATACTCTCGATATTGGATATCCGATATATCGATTACTGAAAATTCTCATATCGATGGTGCTTCGGGACCCAGAATGTTTACAGGCGTGTTCATCTCTACAATACACCTGCGTACGGTCATTTGGATGTAGGCTACATGTATTTTGATTCGTCAGTACATTGACTTCATTCATGCATAATTCCAGTGATGTCACAATAATAGTGACGTCCACCGCGCAAGCATAAATTTATGCTATGATGCGCGCATGAAGTTTTACCAAAACGTCCATTCATGTTCATAGTCTTGACAACATCAGTTGGTCCATCAATTCATCTGCGCATGAGGTCTGAAGGATTGGCTGTTATCATTTTCACAAAAAAAGTATATTTTGGAGACGATTTTGACGACAAAGCAGTGCAAAAGCTACCTGGACGACACTAAAAAAAATTGAACTGTTTCACAAGTACGGCAACAATCTTGTAAATAGCCTCAATAATGTCTGGAAACATTACTTCCTTCCGTTTTACAATCTGCGCCGACATCGTATGCGGGCTTAAAGTTGCTACTATCTGTTCAATATCTACCCTAACCACAGCAGGCAACCTGATAGCTCTGATCACGATAGGATCCACACCCTCGCTCCGTAACTGCCATGGACTGCTACTCATGTCCCTATCCCTAGCTGACTTGGCTACTGGTCTGGTAGCATGTACGTCTATATACCCCTCGGTATATAACCTGTGGCCCTTTGGTGATACCATGTGTCTGGTCGCGGCAGGTATTGAGGCAGTCGCTAAGAAGGCTTCTCTACTGACACTGACCTTACTGAGCATTGAGCGCTACATTGCCGTGACACGCCCTCTCGGATACAGCCGACTCGGAATCGTCACCAAGCGGAAAGCACTGGCTGGTCTGACTTTGTGTTGGGTCATGCCGACCCTGTTTTACACAACTCTGTTCTTAACTGGCCAGATAGTGAATAAGTACGTCTTCGTACTTCATTCCTGTACCATCACCGCTACCAAGCATAGTCAGCTCTTGTCGGCTGTTCTGATCTTTGGCTTGTTCATTTTGCCGAGTTTAGCCAGTTTCTCCATTACCTCAGCCTTAGCCTGGGTGGGCATGAAGAAAGCAACTCGTGTCAGAGCCGATATGATGATATCCGGGCTTACCATGCAAGCCCGACAAACGCGCAAAGCCGTCAAGTTTTTCCGCACGTGCCGCATTATGGCGTTCACTCTCTACGCATGTTGGGCTCCTGTTACCATCGTGGGCGTAGCCTGCGTCCTGGCTGATGTTCGCCAACCCTTGGGTGTTTTCTTCGCTCTGTACTGGCTCCAATTCTCCAACAGCTTTTGGAACGTCGTCATCTACTTCGCCATGAATGATGCATTCAGACATCGCGCCAGAGAGCTTTTCATATCCCCGTTCGTCACCGTTTGGGCAGGTTTGGTAGATTAAAAAGACGAGCACAATAATGTTCATTTGGGCACATTCAGACAGCCAACAAGAATTGCCTCTCTGTAGGTGGTCAAGCGCGGTGTAGCTCCCAAGCCAACCCCCCCCCCCCCTCCCGCCCGAAATGTGGGTCATACTTACGTTACCTATGAAAATATATCCAGTTTCACCACTGATAACTGCTGCAGCACCGCACTGCACCGACGCCAAATTACCCTCGCGTGCACCAGCCACAAACTCAGAAGAAGTGGACGGTTGTGCGTCAACGGGCAATAGCGCGCACGACGTCTAATGGTGGAGCACTGATACCCCATAATAACCCTACGGTACCTCAAACACTATAAAAGTACTGGAGACGTATCCTCATCGGAAAAAGGTGCCCGGTTGTACATCCTAGGTGTTGATGCGTTATGGTAAAAAAACAAAAAGCACACGAAATGGCAATCGGTAAATGCAGAAACGTATAGAATGGGTCCCAGTCCCTCCATTATCAATGTAGAGTTGTAGAGTTGTAGAGACTGCTACGATAAGGAATTATGCTAATTACTTTAGCATATCGATGTTCCCACAATGCAACAAGCCTTCCGGGTACTCTGTTGGTATAGGCCTTAGTTGCATACGGCAGTAGGAACCGTCGGATCGTGCATCTCAACACCACGGGAGTACGCCTATTGGCCAAAAACATTATCCAATACATAGCCGAGCCAACAGAGAACACATATCGACGCGCACCATCGACTGAACTTAGTTCACGCCGCAGAGAACCTCCTTTGGTGCAATCTCGTATACTCTGATGCCCTCAAGAAACCGATCGGAGCTGGCCCAGATGTTTCGACGGTTTTTCGGCCATCCAACCAGTGCCATCACCGGCAGCCGAAGCGACGTCAAGCCCTCCACGGCACAACTCAAGCTAACTCAGTCCGAGACCCAAAACGCACATCATCGACTCCGAGACCAATGATGGAACCACTACCTGGAGAAGGTCAGAGAACTACTGAACCCACAGCAGGATTAACTTAATATAGATGGCATAATTCACAACCAAATTGCAGATGGGTTTTCATTCGCCCATCTCTACGTAAGAAGTGTAATTATTAATACAATTGACAATTTTAAGATATTGATGTCTACAAATCCATTTGACATAATCTGTTTAAACGAAACTTTTAGTGACTCCTCAATTTAACACGAAGAGCTTAACCAGTCCGGACACTCTATTGTCAGAAGAAGTAGAAACCGTCACGGGGGTGAGGTGGCAATGTACATCCGAAATAATTTAACTTTCGTCCACCGTGATGACCTAGAAACGATGATGTCGAGTGTTTGTTGGTTGAACTCAAATGTAAACAAAGGCAGCCTGTGCTTATAAGTTCTATTAACAGGCCACCTTCAAGTTCTGTTGAGTTTATAGATAAATTAAGCGGTATTATAGGTAGAAGAGCCTTATGTGAATGTAAAGAAATTATTGTAGCTGCATGGCGACTTTAATTATTGTGATGTTTCCGAGGACGGTAATAGTGCTTCCTCAAACCCTATAACTTCATCTTTTAGTGTGTTCCAAAATTAATGACGCAACTTACTCTATACCCGCGTTACTGAATGTAATGAGACAATTTATCTAATGTTAAGCTCTCATCCTGACCTTGTACGTGAAAGTGGTATCCTACCTGTCCTGATTACTGACCACTCTCTTGTTTATACGGTCTTCATAATTGGAAAGCCCCCCCCCCCAAAAAAAGGCCATTCAATTAACTTTAAAGATATAGGCCTAGATATGTTTTAAAGATATAGACAATGACGCTTTTCAAGACGACCTCCTTTAATGTCTCATGGAACATGTCCTTAAACGAAGCATGGCCCACATGGCACTCTCTGTTTATGAGTATTATTAGCGACAGCCCCCCCCCCCCATGAAACCTTGTCGCCCCCCCCCCCCCCACTGAGATTTTGAGTTTCTAAAAAAATTATCATTGATCTACATGACGCCCCCATGAAATGTTCCAGCCCCTCCCCCCAGCGCCCCCCCCCCCTGAAAAATTCCTGGCTACGCCATACTGCCTACTGGTACGGCTTCCCAACCGGAGCACGAAGCAAAAATGGTAAAGTGCCTTGCTCAAGAGTATGTAAGCACCGTGTTCCCCGTCAGGATTCGAACCCATGTACCACGAGTCGAACACCGTAACCGTTGGATCACAGCACCCCCATAGTTACGGTCTTGTATGACTACAACTTTTGGTTAACATAAATTATAACCCAAACAATTGGTTATAGAACAACCCAAGTTTGGGTAGTTCCAGTTTTCACATTTTCTTTGGTAAAATTAACCCAGGCAATTTTTTTCAGTGTTTGCATGAACGCAAACGTTACTTCTTAAAATAGAATTTCATTTCAACGCACGCCCAAAATGTCCATTCAAAAGGTTCCCATGCAAGATACCTACCAGTCCCCGGAAACTGATGGTATAGGCCTACGCGTTTTGAGCTTGGTGAAATATCAAGGAAAAGCATGCATTATTTTTGTTTAATAGCTGTTGTGTCTCTGTCGTTTTTAAATAATGAAACGATGAAAATGATTATGTGTCATTTTTATGTAGCATGCACTTTAACTGAACACTTTTATGAAAGATAATTTCGTTCATGTATGATCCAGCAAACTTAGGGTGTGGATAAGATTTGGTGAATGTGAATGAGGTAACAGCTTCAAAATTTGCAAAACGAAATGTGCAAAATGTTCGGTAATTGCCGGGAGGTTTTTGCCGCAATTTGGTTTTTGCGAGGCGGCAGTAAAAATAATTGTCACAACTATTATACCGACAATCACACTTTCATTCTAACAACACATTTTTATATCGTAACATCACTACACCGGCACATGACGGTGTTTTAAATGTTCAATGGTATATTATAATTATTGGTTCACAGCATCGGTGTTATTTCTAAAATTCGTGGTTGTAATCACTGTGTAGTATTTGATTTTTGATTCCACGGAATACTGTTCTTTTTTATTAAAGATAGTTTAATTATTTAGGTGATTATTTTTTCGCTCGTTCGATACAAAATTAGCTATCGTCGTGTATTTACTGCTGTGTGTTAAGATCATAATGTCATTAGACGCAAAATATGAATTGTCTTGCAGTTCGTGGATATCTGGGCGCGGCGGGGCTGGGGCTGATGAAGGGGGCGCTGCTTCAACTTTCCTGCGGGCCCCTTTCACAGACCAGTAAACAAATTTCCATAGATCCCAATGATAAATGCCCCCACTTCAGAAATTCAGGAAAAATACTCACAACTCTCTGAGGTGTTCCAGACGTTCATCAAATTAAATCTTATTTCATCATCTTTCATTTTCTGGTATCCACCTACTAAATGGGAGCGCTCTACAAAACTTACCATTATTATGCATACTGCAAATTATACACCCATTTTCACGACGCATTGTAATGGTTTTTGAGCGGGTTTTCTTTTTGGGGGGGAGAATTCTCTAACCACGTATTGAAATAATTGCTGAACAAACAATTTTGTGACAAAAATCCGCCGCCCCCCCCCCCCCGCCCCTCTGGATACGCCACTGATTATTATTATATTTGCTATTTATATTATTATAAAATCAAAAAGTGGGAAGGGGATGGAGGGCCGGGGGGGGGGGGGGGTGGACACCATCTTCCCATGGGGCCACTGTTTCAACCAGAATGGTAAATGTCAATAGGTGGCGTTATTCGCTTTCCACGGGAAATTAAAATAAATTCATGATGGCTGCAGTGCACTATTTAAGTGAGAATTTCTACGCGCGCTCATTAGCATGAAAGGTACCCCCCACAATTTCTTTTGAAAATGGAGACCGTTTGGCTTTAAAAAAAAAAAAAAAAAACCAGTGGAATTAGTGTGTAAATATGGCCAATGATCAACTCCCTGGTTTTGGGGGCTTCCATCTGAGGGCAGACTTGATAAAGTTACGGTTGAAAAATGGGTCCTTTTTGCCTGGAAAGTGGAAGGATGCCACTTGTGAAATAGCTACATGCAGGCTTGGGAACCATGCAGGCTTGGGAACTATTACTTTGGTTGGGAAGTGATTTTGTTTTGGTGTGAATATTAAAAAATGTAATTGGCTAGTCTGCCCAAAATTGAAAAGAAATAAAAAGATGAAGGACAAGACAATAATTAAATTTCTGTTTAATTGATGTCGGCTTGCATGTTTTTTGGCCCTGAACTTTGTTAATTTTACACTGTTTTCAATAGGGTTTGAATTGGTTCAGTGCACCCTGATGGCCGGCGGGAGGCGGGGCACAACGTCAAAAAAAGTTCCCATTTTGCCGGTCTCGAGGCGAGTCCCGTCGAGTTCCATGGTCCGAGACCGAGTCCTGACAGACTGAGTCCGCGTCCGAGACCGAGACCATGAAAAATCGGTCTCGAGAAGAGGTCTGGAGACCAAGATCGGTCTCGATCTCCTTCGGTCCTGAATTATACGCCCTCTAACCATGGAGCCGGAGGAAGGAACACAGGCATTCAATCTATTAACCTTAACCGTAGAGGGGGCACTATTGTGCGCGAGATTCTGGCACTAGTCCCCAGCAAACAGTCGCCGGATCAGCGGCGTAGAAATTTTGACCCTGAATAACCAATCATGAAACCCGTCGTCCCCTCCTTTCATGGCCGCCATCATGAATCGCTATTGAATACAGTTTGTATCAGTGGATTTACGTAAAAGAAGAGATTTTCAAGCGACAAGTTCTTGCCATAATAGCGCTTGTACCGGAATCGATATGTATCCAGATTATGCCTCGAGAAATTTTCTATCATCTTCTGGTGGAGTGAAGTCTTAATGTGCGTTTCCATGTGTACTTCCGTCTGACGAATTTTGGCCGACAATCGGGCCTGTGTTTGTGCTTTGGGACGTAACGTCGCCGCTGACGCTGGTTGTATGTGCATTGTGATTGAACGTGTACGTTATAATTGTGCCCGTGCTTGAATAGCGGATCTGACAGTGTTGTCATGCACACACACACATTTCGAATGAGGTTGACACATCGCGCCGTTTGTTGAACGTTTGTAGTGAATTCAAATTTGGATGCAGCATAGTGTGTGAAATGCATAACTGCATCTTGACAACGAAAGAACAAAATTTGTACATGACTTCTCTTGTTAGGTGAGTTGGCGGGCAGCCATGCCATGGTTGGTAACACGTTTTATCATGTTCAATTTCATTTTTTCCTAGCCCCATAAATGTGGCCAATTTACTGGACTACCTCCGTAAACATAGGCCACACTTCCACATGTACAAAAACGTGTCGAACTTTGTCAAATTTTGATTTTCACATTTATGATTTAGGCCTAGGCTTAGTTTGTACGTTTTTTTTTGCTTTGGAAGCATACTCGCCCTCTTAATTATAGGCTAATCAGAAAGTGCTGCCTTTTTCAGATGTCTATTTTTTGTGAAATTTCCAGATTCATTTGCACACGTTTGCGTATCAAGATTTCAACATGAAATTTCACATAAATTGGACGTCTGAAAAAGGCAGCACTTTCTGAACAAGTATAAAGAGGGTGAGTAGGCCCTATGCTTCTAAAGCAAAAACCCTACAAACTAAGCCTAAATGTGAAAATCTAAATTTGACAAAGTCATGAAAGTTTGACACGTTTTTGTACATGTGGAAGTGTGGCCTATGTTTACGGAGGTAGTCCAGTAAATTGGCCACATTTATGGGGCTAATTTTTTTCCCTGTCATGCCTGTGATGGCGAGTTGCATTTGCCAAGCCCCATAATTTTTCATTTAGCCTACTGGACATCCTGCAACATTCTTAGCCACACAGCGAAGCATGCTAACTTTCCTGAACAGTTGTCATGGTTGTGCTAGCCTAGACTTTGGTAATCCTTACTTTTAGGACCCCGTTCCTATTATATAACTTAATGTATAAGGTAGACTCACCATGCTCACCAAAAGAGCTGACTAAATGACACTCAAAAGTGACATTCTGATATTTCTTGTCATATATCTGAACTGACAGTGACACTTTCTTGAATATCACAGGTTTAATTTTGTGGAAAAAGGTTGGCAGGGCTTTGATTTATGAGGGAAATTAAGGGGCGAAAACATGACGATGATGAACAGAAAACACTGAAAAACCAAGATGGTGAACTGCAAAAAAGGGTAGGCATGGTAGGAAAGTCACGTTTTCTTTGAAAGTGCTTTCAAAGTTACAACTAACATGAATTTATCTGAAGAAAAAAAGACTGCTTTAGCCTGCAAAAGTCACTTTGGTACTGGACAGTCATCTGCAAAAGTAAGTTTTGAACAGAACTCGTAAAATATAGAGGTGTCCTTAACATGCTAAAAGATAAGGATTACCAGCCTTTTTTCCCACTTGATATTGATATTCCCCATGTTCAATATGAAAATTAATGTCACAATACATGTACTTAAAAAGCAGGAAATAATTATAATTCCTTAACTCTAGATTTGACGTCTAGTTGTCCAATAAAAAATCCCGCAGTCAAACTTTAGTTTAGCCACAATTTGGCATGTTTGGAAAGAATATAGGATCCAGATGCCACTTTGGTTGTGTACAAAGTGTAAAGAGAGTTGAGTGCATTTTCAAAGTATTTTCTGACAAACTTGGACATGCTGCTCAGTCTCAGATTCATGCCTTTTCAACATTTTGCAATGACTGACCTTCATTGAGTAATGAGTATTAATGATGAAAAGAGTGGCGTCAGGCTAGGATGCAACATTCTTTCCGATAGGGAAAGAATGCAGTATCCTGATGACATTCTCTAACCATTACCTCAATTCATAGTCAGTTATTGTAGATAATGTATTAAATGAGATAGGTCAAGAAAAAAAAAACAGTTTAAAACAGACACCAATAACAGAAATCGTTCAAGTTTTATTAGAAAACACTTGCAAAATTATAAATACTCCTCATGGACACACTGCTTGATACTATGGGCACTGCTTTGGCATTTTGGCGCACACGACCAACGTGAATGTAGATTGTCCATCATGAACGAGTCAACGGAATTCAAGCGTTAGCCTACTATTTGCTTTGCTTTTTTTTTAAAGAAAATGGAAAAGCGAGTTTAGGCTTTTGTACATGTTCACATGTTTAAACCACAGGTTGCATTGGTTTTGAAATTGGTTTTGAAAATGAAATAAGCCAGGAATATAAAAGCGACTACTAAATCAGTAATTCAGTGGAATGCAATTTAAAAATATATAAAAATGAAACACTTTTAATTTTTTTTAAATTTTGCCTTAATTATAAAGATCTTTGCCTAAATATGTACTCTTTTGCCCAATTTTTGAAAGTTATTATATTGTCTTTTACATGGTGCATATTGTGATTACTGTACTTGTTTATCTTGAGCATGTACACAATCGCACTTATTCCTCTTGAGTATGCAGTGTGCCCATGTCTTAATGACACTTGACCTATGACCTACATGTATATTATGCAAGGAAAATAAGACATGGGCCTTGAACTTGTAGCATTTAGGACACACATGCTGCATAACCATAACATTGATTAGCACCGATGATGTGCTTACCGTTTGGGAGTGTGTTTTAATTAACCTCTTCTGCATCAGCATTAAGCTTTGTTTTTTTTTAGGTAACATCAATTATTTGACAGTTTGTCCTATTAGAGTGCACTGCAAACAAAGCAGATAAGGTGTCAGGCTATTGATAGTTTGTCCTCAGCCTGTGCAGAACCTTTGTACCATTGAAATTTGAATGCTTGTTTGATGCGTTCCATGCATGGCAGGATGTTCATGTCACCCATTTACCATGTGAAGTACATGTACATATTCACATTCACATTCACAACAGGTTTTTTTTCACCCTGTGTTCATTTTGTTTTGTACATGTTGTAAGGACCATGGCTAGACATGTGCATGGTCAGTTTTACATGTACATGTACACATGTACATGTAAGATATATTCTGATGTGTTCATTGCACAAATCTGCTGTGGGTTAATAAGCACACATGTACAGTTGTGTGTGTGTGTATCGTACATGTACTTGAACAAAACGTTTAACACAGTGTGTGTTTGTAGGGAGAGGCTGCTTATTTGCATTTGAAAAGCTGCCTTCAACGCAGTGGTACAGTATTGCATCTGTACACTTGAACATCACGCCTACGTACATGTACGTCCTATACATGTAGATGTACCGGTAGATACACAATATTTTTAGGCTTTCCTAAACAAGGATTTAATTACAGTGTAGATTAGTTCAGGCTCCTCGTCTTATATTACAGGCTAATGTACATGTACATGATGTTCTGTACTTAATTCTATGGAAAATTACTTAAATACATGTAGGAATTGGTATAATGGGCATACACGATGTACACGGAACTGCTGAACAAAGGCAGTGAGTGACTCACTGCATGATAAAAGCTAACGTTGTGTTTGAGTTTGCCAAATTGCCATTGAGCTGATTCTGCTGGAAGGATAGCTGTTTTACTGTTTTGTATCGTAATTAGGAGGAATGATTCACATTGACGTGTCATATTCATTTCATTTTGAATATTTTTTGTGTGAATTGATATTTTGATCGTAAATGAGCATGCAGTGTTTAAACATAGAAACAAATTAAACTACCTTCCTTTGTGTGTACATGTATGGAAAAAATTTCAAAATTCAAATTACACTTGAGAAATGTCTAATTAGGGGTAATCTTTAGAAAATCACTCTGTTATAAAACATGTGTGTGCCACATTATGTACATGTATGCATGACTTACATGTTCATCAAAGCCTAAGCATTTGATTGTGATATGGCCCAAAATAAATGTTGTGTTTCCAGTAAGAGCGGAAAAAAGAAGGGCAGATACATATCGGTACATGTGCACATTTTTTGTTTTGGTAGTAAGGTGAATATGTACACAACTTGTACTTGCACTATTGGTGGACAACTGATCCAGTAGACGTACTTGTAAAAGGCTATTCATTTCATGTTTACAACTATTTCAGATTATCATTATGAATATGTTTTTTTCATTTTGCAAGAAGCACACATGTACATGTATACATGTACATGAATGTTCATGTGTATGCATAAAAAAATATAAATCAACCACAAATATAACAACACAAAGTTACAAACCAAATTCAACAACTGCCACTGCATGTATGTTCACCTAAAATGTTAGGGTAGGTTCTTTGGGTTACATGAAATGATGAAACACAGCAATTTCTTTTGCATAACAATGCCATATCGTATCATAAAATGTGTACACATGTGCACTTAACATTATAGCTTTTTTTCCCTGGAAATTAAAAAAAACCAAAGGACGTGTGATACAATCCCATACATGATGTAAACTGCTGCAGGTTCTCCACATTATTGTCATTTTTCACTGCCCATGTATGCTGCTAAAGTCCAGTTGATTTTCTGTGTTGATCCCAGGGTCCTGAGGACAAAGCACTTGCCATGTGTGCAACGTGCAGCGTCGTCCCTTGGACAACAGCTGCCCAGCATCCCCGACGACGACAACGATTCAACCTCATGTTAACTACTGCGTAATGAGTAACATACTAGTATATGACGGAGCACTGACAGACAAGAACTATGCTGCCATGGCTGCAGGTTCTGAGTAAGTACTTGGCCAGGAAGTCTTCATGTTCTTGCCGTCATGTTGGCTTAGAAAGACCTCCCCCACCCCCCTCTCTCTCCCCCCCCCCCCCCAACTAACATATCTACTCATATGATACATTGCTTTGCCTGTGGCAGTCCTGTAAACTCATGTGTGGTCATGCGATTGTCGCATAATTTATTTCAGTAATCAAATGGTTTTTGTTTGCATGGAAAAAAGCCAATTTTTGATATATTTTGTCAAGATCAAATTTTGGGCATTTTTTTCCTTCTTTTTTTGGCTTAATTTACTTAAATTCTTTGTGTAAGTTATTTACATGTGAGTGGAATTCTTTTCTAGTGGAGTCGAAACGTGATTTCTTTTCTTTATGTACAAAAAGCTGCCTTTTTTTTTTGCACTCGTGGACTAGGATTATCCAAATGTGTTAAAAAAGCATTCAAACACAGATAACTTCTTGATCAAGTTGGCCATTGCCTAAGGTGTTTTTACCATTAGCACGCTTACCTTAACATCACACACAGACTTTTTCTTTCGCCTTCAGTGATGCGTTTGGGCTTTACAAATTCCATCACAGGAACTTTAGTTATTTTTAGATTCATACAAAACATTAGAAAATACCTATGTTTATTTTTAAAAAAAAATTTCAATTTAAGCTTATTTCTAGATATTCACAGTGAGAACATGAAATATTTTGTTGAGTTGATATAAATAAATATAGGAAAGATATTATTGCTATTTTTATGGAAGTTGACCCTTGTACATGCATCAGTGTCAACTGAATGTTTTTTAGACTTTACTTCCCTGTAAAAAAAATCCTAGTACAGAGCCACAAATCGGAAAGAAAAATGAAATCTACTTTATTAATAAGTAGGATTTGCTTAAAAACAACGTAAAAATCACATTCGGCACTAAAAATGCACACGTATCTGCATGGATCCTATTGAACTACCGAGGCACTTTAACTGCTGTAGGAATTTAAAGCCTCATAAATTCACAGTGTTCTTAACGTTACCATTCCGTAACTATAGCCTTTGTAAAATGCTATATGACATCCGTAAAAATAGCCAATGCAATTTAGAAATAAAATGACTGTCTATGACTTTTTCCCAACCCTCAAGTAATTTTTGCCTTCGAATTGAACACAACAGTGAACCGTGATTTCGTGGAAAGCAAGACCACATGCTCGGTTTTCAAGAGAATGCAGGATGGTTCAATAAAACTTTGCTCGTACTTTTTTTAAGGAAATACTTTTACTTTCTGTTGACATTGTACATGATGTATTGTACATGTGTAGTGCATGCTGTTGCAACAGTGTGTACATTTCAATAATATTACTGAGTGACTCATCGTTCCTTGGTGATCTTTGATCCCCAAAATGAGAGAAAAAACTGATCTCAGCAAAAAGTAAATCATAAATTGTCAATAGCAATTATCATAAAATCATTAACATTTCATTAACCCTAACCGCCCTGAATCCTCCAAAATCCTTTTTGCAAATTGGAGGAATTTGCAGGATTGAGGTTACATGGCAAAAGTGGGTTGCTGATTTCGGAGTACGCACTGTGTCAAGGTCTTGGGCCGGACCTTGTGTTGTTTATGCTCAGCCGTGCATAAATTTAGTCCTTGATTATACTTGACATCCTCCGCACTGCTCCAGGATGTCACTGCCTCTGCCTCAGCCTATTGACAGTCATAGCCGGAGGATTTTGTAGGATTCAGGCAGTGGTCACCCCTCCATGGACCATATTCAAGAAATAGCGGAGGAATTTGCAGGATTGAGGCTATATGCTTTTTTTCCATGAGGCCAATTGGAGGATTTTGCAGGATTGAGGCTACATCCTAGCAAAAAGGCCTAGGGAGTTAGGGTTAACAAAATCATTTTGTCTTACAATTGCAGTCCCGAACCAGTAGAACAACCCGTGGCAACAGGAGATGTCACAAGCCACCCTGCACATACGGCTCATACAACCACCCATTATATCGGTCTGCCTTATCAGGTACTATCTATTTTCTTTTTTGTTGGACTAGTTTATTTGTGGTCGTTTTTATTAATGGCTTAACATCATTTCCCGAGATGAAAATGAATATTATTAAAACGATACGTGTACTTCCATTCAGAAACAATTATGCTAATATAGGTGATTTTTTTATTCTAATTTATGGTGTAATGTATTATTTTCGAAAGCTACAAGTACATACAGTTTGTAGGTGAAAACTAAATCATTTGTGGTGAATTTAAGTTCGGTGAGGCAACTGAGCACAAACTAGAATAATAGTGGTGTAAATTTATTAAGTTTGTATTTGCTAAAAAAAAGAAGCTGCATTAGTGGTTTACATTGCGTGCCTGTGGTATTGTCAACATTAATCATTGTCGTACTATATTTTCTTATAATGTGCTATTTTAGGATCATAATTATGGAGCGCCCCCTCCTCCCACCCCACCAGAGTCGCCCTCTCCGGTCCCTTTAGTCTCCCCAGTACCAACCAAAGTCAATGGGATATTTGATGATCCTTTGAATCTCGAAGTGAAGTTGACAGTGAGTCCCCCTGAGCAGGTAGAAAGCAAGGACGAAGGGGTAACGAGATGCATTTGGTAAGTTTTCACTCATCTTTGGTGACCTAATTTTGTGGTATTTTTTTACGTTTTTTTGTATGGCTCAGTCTGATACGTATACTAGCTACATTAGAGTGACTGGGGGTTTTGACATACATTTTGTTTGGCCCAGGAAGTCCTTTTTTTGTCGAAGAGATCTAATTTCCTGTGGAAAACTGAGATGTTGAGATGGTTTGTTATTTTGATGTTTATGTTGAAAAAGCCCTTTGCTTTTTGTATAAGTTTAAAGTGAAAGGGAGTTTGTGTAATGTTTTTCCTATGCTGATTGGCAGATCATATGCCACATTTCTGTGATGTCCAGTTATGCGTTGGCCCAAACTCGTAGGGCAGTTTAGAAATCCTCCAATATCTACCACTGTGCAAGAACTAATGGCACATGTACGGTAGAATGCTGCTACAGTGAACACTGCTGTACAAAAAATGCAAGCCCATAAAACTACACATATTGGCATGTGTCCAACAACTTCAGCAGTGCACAATTCACATGCGTGCATGTTCAATGACTCTTGGAATAATTACATGTTTAATGAGGTTGCATTGGCCCAGTTGATTATTCAATGTCAAGTTTTTTCTTTTATTGGTTATTTTTGGTAGCCGTTTGCTTTGACTCACAAAAATTTCATGCTCTGTACTAAAAGTAAGACATAGTAGATTGATATTGAAGTGTATGAACACTGAAATGAAAGGTCATATATCCGCAATTGAAATAAATACAGGCTATTCATGTTATATGAAATCATGTTCATTTGAATGTGATATGTTTTCAAACTTCTTTCTCACGTTAGAATGATCAAAAGACAGGTCACATAATCACCGAAACTTGTCCTTTAATTAAATCTGAAATCTAAAAAAAATTGACACTTTCATTTGCTTGTAGACTAACTGTGAAAAAAAAACATCATGGGGGAAGTTTGGTTAATTATTAGAAAAAAAATGTGTATAAGGCCAAAAAAAGGCTTAGGTTTCTGGTATGGAGCTTGCCCCAAAAGTGGTGCAGCAACACGGCTTTTTTTATTTTAATTTTTTTTACTTTTTTCTTCTTCAAATGTCAGCTGATAAATGCAAATGGTGGCCCCTCTAAATTTAGTGCGAAATATATGGGAGCCAAGAGAGGCCACATAAAGCTTATACTTGATCGTAACCCCATCTAAAAACACGTTAAAATTTTTCAGCAGCAAGATTCCAGTCAAACTAGTGAGTTTGGCAGTTTTTAGACATCATCTTACATTGAAGATTTTTTTTTTTTTTATTTTGCCGACGCGTGGTTACGGGCCACGCGCGGGCATACCAGAAACCGGAGACTTTGTTTTGGCCTAAGTTACTCAAGTTGACAACATATTTTGTTGATGGTTAACTTGCAAAGTCAGTTTTGTTATGATGCTAGTTTTTTTTAGAATGGCTCATCTATGAACTTCCTCTTCTGAATCAACAAGTGAAGTCATGTTGTTCCTCTTTTAGACCGATAACACAGACTTATCCTCCACGTCTCTTTGCAGCAACTTTGAGCATGACGATGGCTACATGATCTGCTGTGACCATTGCTGTGTTTGGCAGCATGTGGACTGCATGGGCCTGGAGAGGGACAACATCCCAGAGACGTTCTATTGTGAGAAGTGCCAGCCACGTGAGGTGGACAGGCAGCGAGCCGTTGCACTCCAGAGCAAGAAACGTGCAGTCATGTCGGGTAAGATAATCAGGAGCAAATGCCCCCTTCGCTACAGTCACAGGGCACAATGTAGGTCTACCGTCCAAACTGAAGCGATCATTCGGAGGAAAAAATGGCAAATAACTCTCTGGGTGGTACATAAAATGGTGTCATTTTAAATAATAGGTTATTGAGTTACAGTCCTTTTTTCCCTACCATAACCCTAACGATACCCAACCAGCCAAAGTCCAACACCAGGGTTTGTTGGGATCTGTTAGGATGAGTACTGCACTAGTAAACTGACTGTGCTTTACATGGGATTAGGCATACCACAATTAAACAGAGTCCAACTGTTTATATGCACAGTTTACCATATGGTGTTGGAATTAGCAAGGATGAGGAAGGCTCCTAGTAAATCACCCAAGGGAGTTAGGATGAACTTACAATATTTGTAATTTTTAAAGGATTTTTTAGATGTAGAAGCAAAGGATTTTTAAGGTTATAAATTCCTTTTACATACAAACGTATTGATAACATTTGCTAATAAAAAGTAAGATTGCATTGTGCCAGTTATGACAAGGAAAGATGTGAAATATACAGTGATGGAAGCCGTTCAGATAAACAAAGTGAAACAGAAATATAATTTGTGAGAATAGACAGTAATTTAATGTGTGTTGTTAACATGTGCTTCCTGAGACCACATCAGTAACTTACAGTCAATACTTGTTGATCTTACCACAGACGACTCGTCAAGTGAAAGTGGGGATGAAGTTCCAAACATGTCAGTGGGCTCTGCAGCGACATACACGGCGATATCCAACTCCCCCACAAGCCTGACACTGACCACGCACAACAAACACAAAAAGATGAAGAAAAAGAAGAAGAAAAGATGCAAGGAGAAGGAAGAGGACAAACATCATAAAAAGAGAAAGGTAAGAAAGAACTGATATGAAAAGCAACTTTATCATTTTTTGCTGAATCCAGCACTATCCTATGTAACTTTAGTGGTTTTTGTTGATCTTTGCAATGAACAATCGGACCTTTTTGTAAGCCCTTGTATTCAGATTGCCACACAAAACTCTGAGGAGACAATGAGTGAATGAATCAATTTATATAAAGTAACACCATTGTAACTACACTTTGTAGAAAGTAATAGGTCGGAAAAAGACAATGATTACAAAATATTCCTATACTTTCAGGTCCTGGTCCAACCCTGCAGTAACTTTCTGATGAAACTGTACAATTTTGTTAGTAACCTGTCCAGTATTGCTCTTGATTTCGCCAGTTTGTTACATGCTGGGGATATGAGAGCTTATGATAGTATGGGTTTTGATTAATAAATTACAGATAACTGGCATGATTCCATACGTGTGGCTTTTCTGGGAAATATGGCAGCCTCGTCTGGCTTGTGAAACAGGATGTAAATATCCCATTGAGTACAGAGGTGAAAGACCACTCTGAAAGCTCTAATAGAAACAGTAACCACTAGTAACATCCAATACGACTTCAGTGGTTCAGATTATGCCTAAAGCGCATGCATGGAATAAACACTGGGTGCATTGTGCATTATGAAATGCCACAATACCACAAGGATATTGACCTGAAGTTGCAGTCCACAAAACTGTGGCATTTGACATGTTTGATAGACAATACCATTCAAATTATATGAATAACATTGCATCATGGATGTTCGTCTTCATCTACATGAGAAGGCTCACTTTTTTGCCTTTTTTTTTAGTATTTGGTAAAATGCTGTCTGGACATTTTGTAGATCGAATATTCGGTATCGATCGAATATTGACTATTCTGTATTTTCTGCACAGCCCTATAATGTAAAACTTATGCAAGTGTTGCGTGAAGTTGTTACTCAACGGTTAAAAAAGACATGTAGCCCATTCATATGCATAGTACAGGGTGGGAAAAAAAACTGAACCCAAACCCCAACAATTATATTTCATATTTAAAAAAATATGTAGCACCAAACATAATAATGACTAGAAAGCCAATTTCATGAGCTACTTTTAGATGAAAAAAATTACTGAAATTGCCCAATCCGTTCAAAGAATATCACCATTTAAACACAATGACCCTAAAACCTCTTTCGTCCAAAAAGGCGATTTCAGGAATCGTCACAATTGTCTTCAAACATCACCAGCGATAAAACCTCAGTTTAAAAGTTAAAAATATTCAACGAAGTCCTTTTGAAGGCCCGTCTTTTAAAAAAAAGTGGATTTAATCAATCATATTGTTTGCTTAACCAGGGTTGTTAATAAAGATATTGTGTACTACAGTTGTTAACAGTTTTTCTGTGTCATTTTCTTTGTCGTTCCAAACAGTCAGAAAACACAATAAACTGCTTTTTTTGGATGAAAGAGGTTTAAGGGTCATTGCGTTTAAATGGTGATATTCTTTGAATGGATTGAGCAATTTCAGTAATTTTTTCCATCTAAAAGTAGCTTATGAAATTGGCGTTGCGGTCATTATTGTGTTTGGTACTACATATTTTTTTAAATATGAATTTCATTTTTGGGGTTTGGGTTCCGCTTTTTTTTTTACTCACCCTGTATCTTTGTATATGTTTTTATATCTACCTTCCAATGAAACAAACTCCCAACCTGTGTGTGTTTTTCGTCTGCTGTACATCACAGAAGCATCACAGCAAAAAGTGCAACAAGTCTGACATGTCTGAGGATATCACCGCTCCAATGGAACTTGACATCATGGACGAGGAGGCCCTGCCAGCGTGGAATGATTCAGAGTGAGTCACTGGCTAATTGCAGGCCAGGCTATATCCACCCAGCTAACTAGTCCTTTGAATGTATTCACTAAGCCCGACATATCTCATGCTCTCGTGAGTGCAATTGATGTAGTTCCTGAACACCTGTTGCAGGGATTGTTGCCTTTCCCCCCCCCCCCCCCCCATTTTGCTTTTCTTTTTTTGCTTTTCATAGTTGGGGGGGGGGAATTACATTTAATTTCTAAGTGGATGGAAGCATGTTTATTTTGTTAAATATATATATTTTTTTTAGGGGGGTCTTGAACTTAAACATTTGATGCCTTTCGTGTATCTGATCTTAGTGCACAAGCACTGAAGAGGATGACTAAAATGAAAATACTTGAGTGTTCAAAAGCGGTTTATGCGTGGTCACTATACATTTGTCTTCTGGGTTTAAATCTATGGTATTTTGTACCCTGGCAAATGTCAGGTGCCATTTGCCTCTTAGGTATTTTTATACAATTTTTACAACTCCTTTGTGTGACAGAGAAGTAATATAGATTTAAGGTAATTTTCCGAAAAAAATATTGTTTCTGCCGATTCCAGGCACAACAATACAACAAACCTGAAGTAGGTTATTACAAAAAGTAACTTGTCAAAAGGTCAGCTCAGTACATATACTTTATGAGAAAAAAACTGTCAAAATCTTCTTTTTCTCTCAATGCAAAGCATAGGTTTGCAATTAGGTCTAACAATTGCAAGGAAACAATGGTAATTCCTCTTTTCTCAAAAATGACAGTAGGTGCAGTGATTTCACAGGATGCTTGACGTATGATATTTTGACATTTTCAATTTTGAACGTTTGCAAATGGTGCCCATTACCTTTTAATGCAACTCTTTTTACACAAAGACAGAATTTTTGTTTTGTTTTAATTTCGTTTGTGAATTCCAAAGCTTCGTTCATTGACGCTTGTCTGTGTTGACATGCGTGCAGATCCGGGTTGACACACGCACATCCCGGGTTACACTACCTACCTTGTGCGCAGCATCTTTCCTAGATGTGTGTCACAAAGCAGCAGGGACAAAAGTATCCAAAGATAGTGAGATTGAGCAAAGTGATGTACTCTGGGTTCATAGAGTTCATACAGTACCGAAGTATTTGGCGTATTCTGGATTAGGCCAAAAAAAAAAATAAGTCGGTCTCTGGTCAGCGCGCGCGTCGATTTTAATCATGCGCGTTGATCTTTTTTTTTTCCAAAATGTTCCGTGGTAGCTCCAACAGCGCCCTCTATTTCCGCACCTCAATTTTTTTTACCAAAGAGCACCAAGGAATGGGAAATTGCACCAAGGCAAATGATCGAAAGCACCGAGGCAAATTATGGAGGACACCAATGTACATGAGGACACCAAAAAAGCAAAATAGTACCACCTTGTCTGTACAATTCAAGCTTGAAGGAAAAAAAAAAAAAAAAAAAAAGAAAAAAAAAAAGCCGCGTGGCCGCGTCAATTCCGGAACTTTGGTCTGACCAGAGACCGAATATTTTTTTTTGTTGGCCTTATGTGCATATTTTAAGCGTGTGAGGACATCAGTGCGCAAACCAGTGCGTGAACTAGAACAAAGGCACATGTTTGTAACATTGAGTTCACCAACTGGTTCTTCTCAGAACCACACAACTCACAAAGAGATACCATTCACATGGTGCTACCGCAAACCTCCGATTCATTGATCATGTCCACCCATGCGAACCCTTAAATCTCATTTTAGGATAATGTTTTCAATCTTGAAATCAAATTGAGATGTAACTAATGATTACCTGTCGAAAGTGTTGCATTGACGCGTTGACAACTTGAATATATACCTTGTCGTTTCAGGGCAACACATGACCGGTACGAGGAAGCAGTCTGCAACCAGTATAGCGCAGATATTCAACACATCATTTCATCCCAGGCGAAAGGCCCTAAACCAGACCCGTCACCGTTTATCATCACTGGCCTACCTCTGCCATCCGATCCTTTGGTGAACCTGAGTAGATTTGGGAGGAGTGCATCCAGTGTAGGGATCGCTGCATCAGAGAACCTGCGAAGCAACGACTGCATCGTTGAGTACTGGGGCAAGGTGATGCTGAAGGAGCAGTTGGAGGGAGACAAGACATTCTTCAAGCGGTGAGTCTACATCCTTGCAAATCTCAAAGCATTTCACATGATTGCCCTGGAAACAAGTTAAGCTTTTAAAGATGTTCTGGATGTGTTTGTCAGGAATTGGGCTGACAATTAAAACCTTCCCTAGTTGTGTCCTGCTGCCGTTGGTGACCACAGACTCTGAGGCAGTTTGGCCTTGTATTTTTGACACAATGGCTCTTGCTACACTAAGCAGGCATGTCATTTTGGCAAATTCATCTACCCCATCACAGCAGTCATATTAAATCAAGTAACAGTTACAATGATTAAGAATTCCTTTGTTTTAGCCATGCTTTGACTGGAGGTGATGACTATGCCAGCTGTACCTACCAGTGACAATGTTTACGTGAATGTAATCTGACTGGATTTTTTTGACTAGCCTGTGTGGCAGAGGAAGTGGAAGAAATAAGTGACTGTCTGTGTCTGATTAAACAATAGGAAGAATAATTGAAGGGACTGCCAAGCATAGTTCAAATACCATGAACAAAAGAGTTCTGGCAAAAACATTTAACCCTAACCCTCCTCGATCCTCCAAAATCAGCGTGGCGCTTTTGGAGGTTTTTGAAAGATTGAGGCAGTGGTTATCCCTCCATTGAACAAAATCAAGAAATAACGGATGATTTTGAAAATTGAGGCAGT
This sequence comes from Patiria miniata, assembly GCF_015706575.1. Classification (NCBI taxonomy): domain Eukaryota; kingdom Metazoa; phylum Echinodermata; class Asteroidea; order Valvatida; family Asterinidae; genus Patiria; species Patiria miniata. Next base: position 14,375,240 of record NW_024037058.1, on the reverse strand, counting down.
ATCCAATTTGTTTCATAGGTTTTGTAGGATTGAGGATGTATCGAAGCCAAAAGAGCCTAGGGGGTTGGGCTTAGAGAATGTTTGAAGACAAAAAGAACCCAAAAATGAATTTAAAATTTATAGTCGAAATTCTCTGTTTGTTTTTCCTTAGGCATTACCCGTTTGTGTTGTTTTACTCCAAATTCAACAACGTGGATATCTGTGTGGATGCACGGAACTACGGAAACGTGGCGCGTTTTGTGAGGAGATCCTGTTCTCCCAACGCTGAGGTGCGGCACTACGTTGAGAACAATGTGCTCCATTTCTGTTTGTTTGCCCTGCTCGGTATTCCAAAGAAGACGGAGGTTACTATTGGGTTTGACTTCAGTTACATGGATTGGTGAGTCAAGACATACTTGATCCTCTTTAGTACTTTGCACATAGAGTTAGCACCCACTTTTCAAAATGTTTTGAGGTATTAACCCTAACCCCTTGGGTATATTTACTAGAAAGTATCCTGAATCCGCCCAAATCCATCAATTTTGTCATGCAAAAACATTTTGGTGGCCAGTGAGTCCATCAGAATCCACCAGTTAGCCGGGAGTAAATCTGTTGAGATCCTGAATCCATCAAAGTCCCCCAACTGCTCAATATGGAGGTATCCTGAATCCATCAAAATCCTACAGTACCACTAGGCTTCATGTCCTGAATCCATCAAAATCCCCCAACGTTTTCAATATGGAGGTATCCTGAATCCACCAAAATCCCCCGAAACAAGGGTGTGGATTTTGATGGATTCAGGTACGCTAGGGTTAAAATACACACCCAGACCCTCTGACATTCTATTGTGTGTTGAAGCAGGTGGACTTTGTTGCACATCACTGCTATCCACAGTGCTCTGCTTTGTGCAGTGACACTCAATCAGTACAGTACCTTCAGGGTTCCCACAGTCATGGAAACATCCGGAAAAATCCTGGAAAAGTCATGGAAAAGTCATGGAAGTTTGTTGTTTTACAAGGAAACATAGAAAATTGATATTCCAATGAGAAAAGCCTGCACTTCCCATACTTGATGATGCGTAATAAGTTGGCTACTGCAATCTTCCAGTTAGATTCCAGTTTACTATACCTTCTATGCATGTATGCTCTGTACATGTTCCATGTTCAATGCACAGTTGTGGTGCTTTTGTGGTGGTCAGTGGTCTTGTGTATAACTGGAAGGCCGAAAGGCGGGCTGACAGGCTGATCGTGAGCCTAATTAACATAGCAATGCTGCCAACACAATAGCTGATTTTAATGAGCTGTGGCTAGGGCCTTCGCGCCGCAGAGCGCTGGGCTCACTGAGAATATCGGCAAGGCAATAAAACGCCACAAAGGCACCGCTAGACGCTGGACTTAATATTCTAAAACAATGAAGGAATTGGGCATGAAAGCCCTAATTTTGTCCTGGGAAAACTCATGGAAAATCATATGGACAATTTCATTGTAACTTGTTTTGAGTTTTAATAAAAGGAAGTCTTCCTTCTACTCTGTACTGTTATTCCATTAAGTCAGAGCATTTAGGGTGGATTTTTCTCATAGAAGATCCCTGGAAGTTAAGTGACTGAACTACAAAAAAGTGGTCAACAAAATAGTTCTCTTTTTGTTTGGCAATACATTATTATCGGTAACTCGCTTTACAAAAAAAGGATGTGGCAAAGATTTAAATACCTTGCATTTGAAAGTTTCTTCATACTGTGCACTGTTGGAAGAATCTCTTCACTGCCCTTACATCATTAGGGTGTAAGTCATATACTGCCATAGCAATAATTAAAAAAAATAATCATGAAATTTTTCTAGGGATATATTTCGGTTTCTCGTATTATGGTATCTCTTGTTATATTTTTTCCCGCTCGTACAGAATAAAATGTACATAAGAAACGAATAATCAAACAAAAATCTCTTTTGACATAGCATGTTAACCTTTGTCTCTGCCTTAAAAACAAAAACTCTCAATAACACTTGTATTTTGCAATGACTACCTAAAATCCGTAATATTTGCCCAAAACACCTACCCCATTTTTTGGACCAAAATGCATTAGCCCTAACGTCCTAAGGGCTCTTTGGGGGTCAGGGACCAAATACTATGGAATACTACATGTGTTGTGCACACTCGTATGGAGAGAAATGCATACTACTGAGTAGTATTTTGTAGCTTAACCCTAACCCCCTAGGCTCTTGCACTAGAAAGTATACCAAACCTAACAAATTTCAACAGCTGCATACAGGTCTGTAAGTACTAGTACCAAAACTGCCAAACTCCAACAGGCCTTGTACGGGGAACAGTACTAAACCTGCCAAACTCCAACTGTTGGAGTTTGATTGACTTGGTATGGATGGGCCTATGCATTGTCGAGTGATTGGATAGGGATGGTACCAAACCTAACAAAATAAAGCAATATGTACATGCACATTTGACCACAAACTGTGCTGAGGACCGTGGGTGAGCATACCCACGAAGAAATGCCAGTGAACTCCCTCAAACTCCAACGTGTTCACAAATCTCACGCCCTTCTGCCCCGAACCTCACAAAATTCAACAGGGTCTCCCTGGGCCTTTGGTACCCAGTCAATCAAAGTCCAACACCAGCTGGCCAGTGTTCGGTACCAACCCTGCCAAAATCAAGCAAAACCCGCTGTTGGAGCTTGATGGGCTCAGGGTTGTTAGGGTTAAGGAGAGGTTAGGGCTTTAGAACATATTCCAATGACACACCACTCAAAGGACAGATCTTGTCCCCTTTAATTTTAAGCCACTTGATGACTCATTTGCATGTGAACGGTGAGTTTCAAATTCTGGTCTGAAAGTAAATAAATTAAGAATGCAAAACAGGAAATGTGGTTATGTGGTTAATTTAAGAGGTCTCACTATCAAAGAAAACAGTACTAATCATACTTTGAATATTCCTAGCCTTTGTAATTTGACCTTCAATTGTCCAAAATTTGATTTCAGTTTTGCTGTAGTCATTTGTCAAGTTTCGATTTAAATAGCCCTTTCCGATTTTGAGCTGCACATGTACATTTGCAATCCTTGAACCTAAAGCAAATATCTGTAATACTTTTTATATGATGTAATTGATCTTTTGCTTTTATTAACCCTAGCTGCCTCTGGCATTTTTGCTAAGATGCAACTTTAATCCTGCGAAATCCTCCAACTGCCTCTATTTCAAAATTGCATACTGCCTCAATCCTCCAAAATTATTCGTAATAATATTTCTTGAATGTGGTCCTTGGAGGTGTGACCACCGCCTCAATCCTGCAAAATCCTCCAGCAATCACTCTCAATATGCTGAGGCAGAGCCAGTGACATCCTGGAGTAGTGCGGAGGATTTCAAGTATAATCTAGGCCTAACTTTATGCACAGCTGAGCATAAACAACACAAGGTCCGGCCGAAGACTTTGACACAGTGCATTCTCCAAAATCAGCCACACGTTTTTGCCATATAGCCTCAATCCTGCAAAATCCTCCATTTTGCAAAGATGATTTTGGGGGATTTGGGAAGGTTAGGGTTAATTTTTATCATACATGTATGTAAAAAATCTTGATTTTTCCATCCTCAATTTTTGGATTAGTTCCTACCCAGTGCACTGTGCGTGTTCTAAGAAAAACTGCATAGTGAAGCGTCACTTCAGGAAGCAGAACAGCCAGGTCACGCCGGCCAAGACGCCCCTCATCAACCATCTACAGGACAGCTCCTCACTGTCTGTCAGCTCAAACCTCAGCAAGAAGAGAACGGTGTCTCCTCTAAGGGTCTCGCTCTCTGCTCATAATGCACAGGTACATGTAGCTTATGGACTAATTCGACGACAGCCATTTTCTGAACACAATTAAAAAAACACAATTTAAACAAAATTGGTTTATTGGTGTTAAACAAATAGCAGCTAATTGAACTGAAGTGGTTGACATCAACATTTTTCATATACTGTTTCAACTTTTTATTCATTCACTTCCAGTGAATTTTCAAAAACAAAACTTAAATTTGAAAGTGCCACATGTCATTTGAAGATAATCAATAACTTAGAAGTACAGCCATTTTTTTTGTGAATAACCGGAGAAAGTTTCTTTTTGGATGCAGAATCAAGCCCAGCCTCTGCCAACCACCAACGGTGATGAGTCCTCGCACCTCACCCCAAGCAACCCAGAAACCTCCCCAGCCCGTCCCACAAACAGCGACACCTCCGCAGAGGTTGAAACAGAAGGATCGGAAGAGAACCGCGCCGAGACCAAGCTGGCTCCGGAAGCCGCCAAGAAAATGACTCGTGAAGAGCGCAAGATGGAAGCCATCCTTCAAGCCTTCGCTCGGATGGAGAAGACAGAGAAGCGACGGAAGGAAGCTCTGGAGAGGACAGCAGGCAACAAGGCAGCCGTAGTACCAGTTATGGCTACCAGCATGCCTACTACAGAGGCTAACTCTGGAACAAAAACCCCTACAAACCAATCAGAAGAGAAACAGGTGGAAAAGGAAGATGCAGGCTTTATGGAAGAAGATTCCGTGGGAAAAGCAGTGAGTTTTACATAACCTTTATCCCTTTTCTGTGTCAAGGTACTTTTTGGACTATCTTACCAAATACCACAGCAGGCATCGAACAGGCCATGTGTCCTCAAGGTTCTTGAGAAAAGATATGTTGCACTGGCCATTCTTAGTGATTAAAAGGGAACCAAGGCCATTTTTACAAGTCTTAAAGGACACCTGGGGGAAAAGCTATATTCTACCAAAAAGTACATGTATCCCCTTTAGCTTTAGTGTACAAGAAAACAGAGTCTTAATAAAAATGAGCAACAAATTTCATGTGGTCTCAAATGCTTTTCACGCTTCGCTTTGATGGTTTTCCATGAGGTGATATGGCAGGCAGAGTTGACATAATTATTGTATCAAACGGGGTAAGGGTCGGCACTCAAATAGAGACAAATTATCCCAACAAATATAGCTAGAAATTTATTTAAAGTCATTTTGGACTTGTTGCAGTTACCTGGAATCATACATACTGATTTAGTAAGAAAATCCTTATGTAAGTAATAAATACAACCAAATAAGCAATGTCAAAGGGAGCACATTATAATTGTTGCACTTGTTATGTTGCAGGACTGCCTTCCCAGTGCAACCCCAGATGAAGTAGCATCAGTGGAGGTGATAGCCTTGGATTCAGCCGCTACTCCCACTGAAGCATGTACTACATCTGCGGTGAACACATCCTCTGTTAATACCATGCCTGCTGTCACCACAAGAACAAAAGGGTTCAAAGGGTGAGCGACTTTTTATTGTAAAGGAAATCTTTTGACTTATATATATTACTGCCCCTATTGTTAATTGACCTATCGCCATTTGCGAGTTAGCCACGCCCCTTAGACAACCCTAGGGAGTTTTTGTACACTAAGTTTTGTTTGTCTCAGATTTTGCCCGTTACGCGTCCATTGTATATCGTGTAATTGGGCAATATTTTACAAATTCAGCTGCGTTGACGCGATTCTACTGCGATAGGTCAATTGGTGTCAGAATTGGTGTTAGAAGCAAATAGAGAAATACTTTGCAGGAAAAGAAATATTCAAAACTGAAATGGGAAAAAATGTAGTATCCAGACGCCAGTTCAGCGGTTGTGCACAAAGTCTATGGAGAGTCAAGAACATTTTCACAAAGTATTTCCTAACAAAATTGGAAATGTTTCTCAATCCCAGATTCATGTCTTTTCCACATTTATGCAGTGACTGACCTTTATTGAGATAATATGTGAAGGAAAAAAGTGGCGTCCGGTAGCAGCATTCTTTCCCTGAAATGTAATCATTGTGTCTAATTTTTCAATGTCTTTTGAAGTAATCAGTAATGTTGTTTTTCAAAGGCTGTCTCAGCATTGTGTTGAATTTCTGTTTGGGAAAATGAAAGTAAGCGTTACATTCCTCTTTTATTATAAACTGAAAAGCCTTGAACATTACAGATGAGATTCCTTTTGTTCAGCAACAAATGCAAGCTGCATGCATCAAAGAAGAATAAAAACTATTTCATTGCACCAATCTTGGGAAAATGTGATAAGAACACTTTCATTGAGCTATTTCACAAGAAGATTGTTGTGTTCTCGGTTACAGCCGCAAAAGGAAAGGAGCAAGACGCCGCAGCCGTGTCAACAGCGGGGCATCCACCGTCTCGGTGGACTTCTCATCCCACGATGAGGAGTCCAATCCCCCCACGTGTCCCCTGTCTACTAGCCTTCCTGCGGTCTCATTGTCATCCAATCCCGCCCCCTTGCTCATCCAGACGGTATTCAGTCCCAGTCAAGGCACCGATCAGCAAGGGATGGCATCACCGGTCCCAGCCTGCAGCAAACATTTCAAGTTTCCAAAGACCAAAAAGGTGAGGGCAGTTACCACACCTATCTGGGCTCCTGATCGAAAAGCGCAGGCGTATGTGTCACTGAAGCACTTTCGTTGCCCTACCATATGTCTCAGTTTTGTAGGCGAATCCATCACAAACCCATCCAGTTAAAAGTAAAGTCATTTCACAAGTCCAGTCCCTAGTAACAGGAGGAACAATAACAAAGGAATGAATTGAGTAGCTTGCGACTTGATTTGAAACCGGAGGACTTGTGAAGGACTTGTGATGACTTTGAAGGACTAGCGACGGACTCAACTACAACGCTAATGTATCTGTGTACAGTTCAAGATACCATCTGCTTCACATTTTGGTCCGATATTCCAAGTCATTAGGGCCACCGATTTCAAACTTCACAATCTTGTTTTACTGCCATATTAGGGAAGAAATAGGAAGTTAAACAAACAGTAACTCAAGGTTGAACCCAGAGGTACTCTATAAAACCTTGTAGAACATTGAGTTTGTGCCTGTTTAATGTTGTATTCTCCCCTAAAGAAGCAATTATGAAATGTAGCTTTCTGATTTTTTTTTGCAAAAATAAATCTAACAGATACTTTTGTTTATTTATGATTGAACATTATTTCCAGCCATTGAAAAGTATTGGCAACCTGTCCCTATAATACGAACTAGCAGGGTTTTTGTTTGTTTTTTTATTTAATTTTATTGTCTGACCTTCATCCTACAGTTCTTCATGAATGAGTGGTTGAATGAGAAGGCGCAGGAAGCCTCTGCCACCAAGCCTCTGACCATCAAGACAGAGCCAGCCGACATCATCTCCCCCAGCCACTCCTCACCGGGCTCTGTCTTGCACCTCAACACCAGCAGAGAGCCCAGGGGAAATCTGGAAGCCAGCTTTGGCTCAGCCAAAAAGGTTGGGTGGTTTCTGACTTGCAAGAATCGTCATTCAAGAATTAAACTGCACAGAATTTAGTTTCCTTTCGTCAAAGTTCTGACAGAGTTATTCTGTTGATTATAAATCTCTGATGACATTTACGCTCAGATTTTTAATTCCAATTATGGGTAATTTATCAGAAGCATCACTAGACCAATGTGGATTGGGGGGCGTGACAACAAATTAGCCAAGATCTTTTTTTTCTGGTCACCTGGCAACCGCAAATTCAAAGTTGGAGGGGGGCACCATCTGATTATTGCAGTGCGAGGTTAAAGTGGACGATCTGGGGCACTGTTGGACAATAGCTGGCGCTCTTTGTCATGGTATATTTTGCCGACAAGTGACACGGCACCTGTGATTTTGCAGACAGGACGACAATTCTAATGAAGTATGCTATTTGGCATCCACTCAAGTTTGCATTTGAGGGGATGCACCTTTTTGGATACTACTGTTTGAAAACCTCTACGTTAAAAGCTTTTCATTTTGATACAATATTTTCTGACCCCGTGTTTTCCTTTGGCAGAGATGGCTTCGGCAGGCCATGAGTGAGAGTAACGGACCAGGGCCCAAGACCCAGACCAGCAGTAGTAATAACAGCGGTTCCGAGTCACCCCTGTGTAATGGCACGCTGAGCCCCAACCCTGCCAGCTATCCAGTCAGTCCTGCTCTCTCACCCAACACCAGCGCCTCAAACGGTACACTTAGTATTTCATTGCTTACAGTTTTACTTTGTGGTTTGCAAGCCAAAGTTTTCAATGGAATGACGAAAAGCCATACTCAGAAAAGTATTTGCATCATTTGCCTTGGAAAATGATAGATTTGTAGTGAAATTGGGATCTGGAAAAAGAAGCCCTGGTGTGCATATTGATTTTAGTCTTATTGATTTCAGTTAGATTCATATTTTTAGTAATAGTTTCAAACCAGATATGTGAAAAACACATTGCTTTGTTGATAATAATAATGGGCATTTATAAAGCGCAAGCATGCCCACTGTGTGGTGCTCAAGGCGCTATACATATACAAGAAAAACAATAGCAAAAATTAAGTAAACAAAATCAATATGAATTAGTGAACAAATAATATTGCACGTGCTGTCAAATAGGAGGTAGTATCTGATTAATCTTAACTAAAATAAATGAATGTAGTACTAGTAATAAAAAACGGGGGTTATAATCTTGAAATTTATGCAAGGTTTTATTTTACACCACTTTTTGAGGTATTGAAGTTGTGTCCTTGAGTTTCAACTTCTGTGATATTTTTGTGCCATTCTCATCTACGTTTCCATCACAATTGTCAATGCAAACGTAGACATGATGACGCCACTGAAGAAGCGCATGCTGCGTCATTCTATCGCCGAGGATCGACTGACCACAACCCCACCCCCTGCTGCGGCCCAGATAGAAGACAAGCTCCACCCTCACAGGACTTCCACGGCAGAGGAGGACGCGCCTGCAGCTACCACTGGCAATGGTCCTGAACCTAGCACAGTGGACACGCCACGCAAACCAGAAAGTGGTGTCGGTAGTTTACCGGGATTGATAGGACCCTCTGCCCAAGGACAAACTGAGGTAGGTTGAAAAGGACAAATCCAGGCTTCTAAATAGCTTTTTGGTAAAATATTTTTGGGTTTAGGTCCGACTCATGTATTTTGTGAAGGTATAGACCATTCCAAGCACGGTACCACTGTACACTTATGGAGGTCCCCTTCAATGGCAAAGTCATTGTGCCAGCTATTAACCCTAACCTCCTAGACCCTTTTTGCAAGGAACCATCCTCAATCCTTCAAAGTCCTCCAACACTTAGCACTTATGTTCAAATGAAGGATACCCAGCGCCTCAATCCTTCAAAGTCGTCCGACAGTCCTTTCTCTCAAAATGCATTCATCCCAATCCTCCGAAATCCTCCTGTTCTTCAAACACCATTCCTCAATCCTCCAAAATCCTCATGTGCTTCAACATCATTCATCCTCAATCCTCTAAAACCTCCATGAGGATTTTGGAGAATTGAGGAGGGTTAGGGTCAAATTAATTGATCATGTGGTGTTTGCTGTTTACAGTAGCTGGCACAGTGCTTTCGTCGTTGAAAGAGGTTCCGTGAATGAACATTGATAGCGTGCACGGAATGGCTTAGACAATTCATCGGGTGCACCACGAAGTGACGGATTGCCCGTAGACTTTGTGCACACAATACGTCACTTCGTGGTTCGACTGACAAATTGTGCATTACAGACATATTTTATTTGTTACAGAAGAAGGCCTCATGGCAAAAAAGAGCTACTTGCTTAAAAGTGGCGTGTGAAAATATCTCTCTCTGTCCACATATAATCCTTAAAACAATTGAGAACTACCAGTTCTGCCACTAGTTCAATGCAGGTTTGCAATTCTTTTTCTGTCAGTTTGGGGTAGTTTGAGTTTATTGAGTCCTGGGTTAATCTTCATCATGAGTTATCGCTATCCGGTTCGTTAGTGTCACGCCACTTTAGTTTAAACCACGCCCACTCCACATGAAGTAGCTTGGAACCATTGGAACCGGAAGCTAACGCAACTTGCGTGTTTATCCAATGGGTACTAGTAATCAGTAGTGTGCTGGAATTTACTACCTTACGGAGACATGCACACAATAGGGAACAAAAGATTGTATACGTCTCCACAGGACAATTTCTATAGATGAATACGTCTCCACAAGAATTTCACGAAATAGATATATGGATTTTACTCAAAAACTAGGAATTTCCAAGGTGGGTTGATCTGTCGCAAATGGAAGAGTTTTAGAAAAAAGATATTTAGTCCAAATTTCAGCCCAGGAAATTAATTCTGGTTAAAATAAGAGCATTTTGAAACTTTAATTTCAAACTCGAAAACTTTACCATGTTTACTACACGAGAACAAAGAAATGTCTCCACAGGAATACAAATTCCAGAATGTGTGTGCGCGCGTGTGTGATGAAGTCACTAATGAACCGGATGCAGCTAACATGAACTGACAGTTATAGCAGGGTTGTCGTGAGCAGTCAGACGTTATCCAATTTCAGACTGCCCATCACAGGATGTGTGGTGTGCAGTGATACTCACGTGTGCTTATCACCTCCACCCCCTCCTCCTCCCCTTTCTAGCCTCTTGTGTCACCTGAGTGCGCTTTCGACATCAGGAGACGCTCGTTAGCCTTTCCATTTCCTCTGCCCGCCAGGAAGGTACAGAATTTAACGGCACACCTTCTCAAGTTCAACTCACGCTAAGACCCACGCATGCCTGTGTGCGTGTGCAACCCATTCCTTTTCAGTTGGTGCCAAGCTTAATTGTTCTGTTTAAAGAGTACCGAAGTGTGCCACGTATTCTGGTTCACGTGCACAGCTTTAATGTGTGAAGAACTCAGCGCGTGAACCAGAACAAAGACAGCTGACGTCAGACTTCGGTACTCTGTAGTCTCTCACTCTTGATAGCCAGATGCACAAGTACTAAATTTGGCAGGGGTTGCAGTTTTCTCATGGCACCATATCTTCATACATGTAGATAACAAAAATATTGAGACCTAAGCCTTGCATGTGCAACAAAAAAAGTGATACAAGGGTGGACAACTGTTTCTGGCAGACATGGCCGTCTCTTCAGGGAAAAAGGCTCATTGGTGATTCCAATGACTATTGACAAATTATGGAGAGAGAAAACGAAAAGAAAAAGTCATTTAGTGCAGTAGGCTCAGTTGAGTTTGTGAGAGTCTGGCTAACGATTTTATTTCTGTTTAAAGGGCAAGAGAATGCAAAGCAAATGCAGTCCGACTCACTATGTCATGTATGGACTCCGTGCACAAACGCTGTTTGACCACTTTCGAAAGCCTAGGGCACGATACGCACCGCATACGCGTACTGGTTCGCATGCGTATAGCGCAAAGCTCTCACGACTAATTTTATTTTGAATGTACGCAAAGCTTAGCGTCTTGTCGGCAATGCATTTGAAAGTCTCTACCAGTGGTCTTCCCCAACTCTCCCCTTGCGACCGTTGATGGGGGTGTGCACGGAGCCCGTAGTAGACTTTCATCATAAAGACCATTAAAAAACGTTGCTTGTTCCTTGTTTTCGTGCTCTAAATGTTTCAGTAATTATCTTCTTTTTTTCTGGTTTACCTTTAATACTTGTTTATTCATTTCAACTGCTTCCTTTCTTTTCAAAATTAAGCAGATAACCAGAACGTATTATTTCATTTCGATGTGTACATTTAGCACTGCACTGCACATGTTGACATTGAAAGGAAGAACTTGCGCTCTGTTATAGGGATTTTGCTAACCCTTTTTTTTTTTTAGCTTCAGAGCCCTTAACTGCCCAAAAACACTGCAATCTCATAACATCACATATCTGTGACCATCGGCCATGTGGTTCATTTATATATTACTGACTGTATTAAGTATGTAATGAACATGAAAATCAATAACTATTATTTCTCTGTCTTTTTGGCTCATTGATACTAATATTTAACATCAGTTTTTTTCCTAGCTAAGTAATACCTGTTAACCCCCTCACGCCGGCTGACGGCTATAGCCGCTGCCCAGAATGTCTTGGTATGCAGTGTTAATGCCATATGTCAGCAGCTGCTACTGTGTAGTGCCGCTACTGCCGGCTACTGCGCAGAGGTTACTGTGCAGTGATGCTTGTAAGCCTGTGCAGTGAGTCGTAAAAACCCGGCGGCAAGGGGTTAATAGATATAAAGCTATTCAACTGTAAATGAGCTGTGATCTCTTTAATTCAAAATTCGAGATGAACTTTTTTTGGATTTAGAGTTTTCAGAAACTCAGTTGAGTAAAATGTAGTAGTTTTTTTTTAAGCAGAGCATTTCCGCTTGATGTAGACTTTCCAAATTAATGATGCACAGCTAATTTAGTCTTTGCCTTAAAACCAATGAAACATCAGCACATGTTACTTAACAACCAAAATACTGTTTGTTGGCATGAAAATCTCTGATACTTAGTTCCTTCCGCTTAATGTAATTTTAGCTCAAAGATAAGATGGCTATGTTATAAAACTTTGGTTTCTGCAATCATTTGATGATATTCGTAACAATACATTGCATTTCAATTATTGTCTGGGAAACTTACACACCTCTTGTTTGATCTTACCATTTCAGGACTTCCGCAAAAGTTCCTCTGTTGACAGTGGCTTGTCAGTGACCACACCGGCTGACTTTGATCGGTCTCCCATCTCCCTATTGCCCGGGGAGCAGCACGAAGCCAGCACAGCTCCCGTTAAGGATGAAGGTACACCCGTCAAAGATGAACTGCATATGCGTCAAACCATGAGTGAAAACTCTGGAGAGTTGGACTCCCAAAGGCAAATTGATGCAGCAGTCCTGGTAGGTGTGCCCCAGGAGAGGAGGGAAGACTCTGATAGGTCTGGATTAAATGACCCGAAAACTGACGCAAGTAGAGTTTCATCAGTGAGCGAGAAAGCAGTACCCGGTGGATTTCAAGGTGCTGATGGTCATTCTGGATCCAGTGAGGAGATTGCGACAGCAGCCAGTAGGGATGCGCCTTTACGCTTGGACTTCTCCCTGTCTGCCTCCCAGGGGTCCCTGGCTTCAAGTTTGCAGAGCACCCAAAGCTCGCTGCCCGACCTGCACAAATCCTGCATGAGCTTGCCAGATCTTGGCCGATCACGGACCTCATTGCCGGACCTGTCGCACTCTGCGTCTTCTGCGGAGTTACAGCTAAGCTCAGTGGCAAGAAAACTTGACATGAAGTCGGATTTGTACAGTACTCAGAGGATATCCGGGGAGACTGTGAATCAGACCCAGATGCATGTAAGTGGGGATGTACCGACACAAAGGATCAGACACCTGTCGGGGTGCAATGTAAACAGTGGAACCTCAGCAGATCAGACTGAGGGTCAGTTACCTCAGAGGCCAAACTTTGCTGAGGATCAGGTGCCAGGAAATTTGTATTCTTCCTTTGGATCCCCCTTAAAGAGGCCTTTGCTTGGCCAGTCACCAGAAAGAAGCAGTAATGTCGATCGTATGCAACCTACAGCCTCTGAGTATAATCCTAACCTGAACTCGGTAGTGCCACCAATGAATGTTGACGCAGGCAGTGCACCATTGGACCAGATGGAGAGGAGGGAAGGCTCTCAGACTTACTTACAGCCCCTCGACGGTCCGAATGCAGCTGATTCAGAGTCTCCTGTCACTGACCTACCAATGAGAGGATCCACCTGGAGTCAGTTACCCAATTCAGGACAACAAACTGGTCCTGGAAGACCGCCTTCTGGACCAGCTCCCCTACCTACAGGGGTGGAAAGCCGAAAACCTGAAAACTATGACGAGCCGCGACCAGGATACAGACCAGCTTCCTTAGGACCCAATGATGTCCGTAGAGGCCCACTCGGGGAATCAGGACAGATGGGTCCTGGTAGGCCCTTAGCTCCTGGACAGGCAGCACCATTTGGGGTTCCTCCATCTCCGGTCAAGCCACCACTGGCGCAGGGTGTGGTGAGGCCTGGCGGTATACCACTTGGTCCAAGTACACCACCCGCTGGTCTGGTTTCACCAGTACCAGGAACACCCCCAGCTGCAAAGAAGAGGGTCAGTATATCGCATTGCAATACAAAACTATATCAATTTTCTTGAATAAAGTTTGATCAGCTGTCAGTTTTATAATGTCATGTCATGATAGTTCAATATCAGGTCATTGTGGGTCACGTAAACATTGTGTACTGAATGCCACAGTAGCTCCAAGAAGTACGTCCAAGTGCTTTTTAAAGCTGAGTGTGGAAAGGCTTATTAAATCCCGAGAGTAGTCACAACCAAAGCCGTCAAATTCCTGTCTGTTGTCATCTATTACAGATCAGGGCCAAAGCTTTGGCAAAGAAATATGTGATGCAGTAACACAGGAATGCAGGCCTCTCCTTGTAGATTCCTGCTTGTGTCATTGTTTCACACATGGCTCAATTTTTGTTAATCCTCTGGAACTGGCATTAAATCTAAACACAAGTTCCGTCCGACTTCTTTCTCCTTAACCCTATCCCAAAGCCCTATTTGGCTAGGAACCATCTCTCTGCCGTTGCGTTTATGCCAAATTTTAATGTCTGCAACACACACCTGCAGATACAGATAGAAGCAGTAGGGGTGATATCTAGAATTATCTAAGCATACTTTATGCATGGCTGAGCACAAACAACACAAGGTATAGCTTAGGACCTTGACACAATACATCTTCCAAAATCAACTAGCACTAAAATGGCAAACAGCCACAAATCCTCCAAAATCCTCAAAAACAACCTGGGTTGGGGTTAATTAAAAACGTACTTCTTATAATAGTTGAGTTTGATGAGGACATGATATACCATTCACTTTGCAGGTGTCGTTATTGGAATACCGGAAACGTAAGGGCAGCGATTTGGGCAATAGCAAAACTGCCAAGAAGGAGTCTCCAGCAAGCGCCCCGTGTACTCCAGTTGCCCCCAAACCTCCCCTGGTGCCACTCAAGCCCCCTCTGCCGAGCCCCATCTCCACCTCCAACCCTAACACCCCGACCAAACCACTGGAGAGCCCACTCAAGGCCGGCGGTAGCGACGCCTCAACCCCAACCGCCCAGTTGCCTAATCTGCCCTTGTTCACCACGGAGAAAGAGAACGGGATTGGGGAGCGTCTGAGTCTTACCACGGAGGCCCAGCAGGTGATCTCATCGCTGACCAGCCTCTTAAAGAAGCACAAGAAGCCTGAGGAGGAATCAGCACAAGAACCCAAATGGTCAGTGTCTAGCTTTTAGTTCCTGTGGAATTTCTTTTTTTTTATTTCCCCATATTTCACCAGCTCTGTTTTAGTCTAATGCTAGAGGGTAGTCAGCTGTTGACAAATCAAGTTTGCTTTGTTTTTTCTCACCTTCAAAGTACAGACCATTACAGGTAGCTCATTTTTGTTTGGCAAAAGGTCTGCAACATGGTATTTTAGGTACAACACGAGCAAACCATTGTCAAATTTATGTGTTCATTATAAGAGCCCATTGTCTGGGAATGAATGTTATATCTTGCCTTCATGTGTAGTGGAGTCATTCACAAGTCCAGTCGCAAGTCTAGTCACAGTCACAAGTAACAGTGGAGTGTTTCTGTCACAGTTCATTCGAACAACTTGTAGCCTGACTTTAAAGCGGATAACTTCTGAGGACATGTAATGAACTGGACTACAACACTAGCTGTAAGATAAATGTAGGGGAATTCTCAAAATTAACACCATGTTCAGTAGTCAGGAAACCAAACTTCCCGAGAATTTATTTTACCACGGCTTTTAATAAAGGGCGAATTTTTGATGGAGTATTGACGAAATGGCTGATAAAAATTGGTTTTAATTAAAATCAGGAGTTCCAGCAGGCTGGACACTTCAGACGAAGACCCCCTGCAGAAGATGAGGAAAGAGCTGAAGGAGAAGAATCGAGAGAGAGAACGCAAGGAGGCACTGGCCCACAAGAGGCCTCGCTCCCCTGACCCGCCTCCCCCTCCTCCAAGTAAGAGACCTAACCCAGGATTGCGCCTGCAGATACCTCCACCGCCACCTCCCAAGACCAAGACGGATACTCGGTCTGGTAAGCCAAAATTTTTCTGCTAAACGAAAATCAGCCGAGAACCATTTACAATCAACATAAATTGCATGACGTTTTGGTTGATAACACATTTTACAGCCTCAATCCTCCAAAATCCAAAATGGTTGATTTTGGAGGATTGAGCAAGGTTAGGGTTGATAGTTGAAGGACCATGTTTGAAACGCTGGGTTTGAAAAGTGAGTGTATATTGTGCACAAAGTTTTCCATACGATAAACAGAGAGTGAATGATGATCACGCATTGGTATGTAGAAGTTAGTGATGGATGGCTCCATGTTTGAGCAGATATGCCACATGACTTCACTTTCTACAAATGGAATCATTGCATGTACAGCTCTAGCACCATGTGTTGTTGTTTGTTTCAGGTGATATATCAGGAGAATCCACCCCTGTGAAAATGCCTAACCCAGCAGCAAATACCACACCTGTGAGAACTCCAGGCTCAGCAGGAATTTACCCACAGGTGTGTATAGACGTAATGCAGGCATGCCATTTTCCCAGACTGGACCAAAATCAGACCTTTTGAACCTGAGAAATTGTATGCCTAAAGCCTGTGCATAGAAAGTAACACAAAAGTGTCATATTTCATACCTCCTATCCAATTTTCCGAACTTTTTGTTTTGGGCAATCTCATCCCTGGTATTGTGGTGTCATCTCTCAGAAAAGTTTCTCTCAAGATGAGCGTGGTAGATACAAGCGAACAGGGAAATGCTAAAGCCTCCTTGATTAGAAACATGAACCAGTTGTGTTTATGCAAGTATTCAGCATTGACAAATTCCTTGGATCGGTTGACTTCCTGTTTTGTTAGTTTTTTCAATCCGGTTGAAAACAGAAATTGTACATTTGGTAGGCGTGTTAAACTGGACAGTTTGGTCTACTGATTTCTTTTTTGTTTACACAATACCGAGTGCATGTTTGTATTAATATGCCTTTTGTACATCAAGTCAAAATAAAATGAATTTTGAATTCGTCATTACAGCAGCTTGGAAAAGCTTTCAATGCTCAAGCAGCGTCTCCTTACCTCCCTGCTGGTGTGAACGCACCTTTCCAGCAGCCATACCAAGCACAGCAATATCCGCAGCAGCAACAACAGCAACAGCAGCAGCAACCCCCACAGCCCCAACACCAGTCAGGCTACAGCACATCCTACCCAGTGTACGATTACAATCATCAGAAGTCGCACGCTGCTCAACAACAGTTTCCACAATACTACCAGGGCCAGCAGCAATCCTTGACACAGCAGGGACAATACCAGCAGCAGCAGCAGCAGCAAGGATATCAGAATCCCTATCCGCAGGCTCAAAAACAGGGCTACCAACCTGCTGCAGTTGCAGTGCAACCTCAGCAGCAACAGCAGCAACCGTATCCTAAAGCAGGCAGCAAGTTTGGATCGAACCCCAACGTTGGGACCAAAGGTGCATTTGGTGCTGATGGCCGGACTTCCAAACCTTCCTTCCCCACAAATGCCAACAGCTACTCTCCAAGGAGAGGAAACTTCTACAAGTGACGAGTGGTTACTTTGTGAGTTTAAAAGCTTAAACCGTTAATAAAAAAAGTTGTCTCTTTCATGTAATACATGTTTGAAGTGAAGAGCTTGTTTGCTAACCTTCTAACATGTAAAGTCAAGTTTCATTGTTTGTTTCTGAGTGTGCCCCATGTTTTGCTCTATGTTCCACCTAACATTAGTACGTTGATGTTTTTGAAATTTGCTTTACGTTTCCTGTGCGGGGGGAAATGAATTTGTTTTTGCTTTTAGATTTTTGTGCTTCAACAAAAAAAGATAGATTGAGTTCGTGTTTAAAATTCACTGTTCAAAGAAAGATAGTCAACCAACATAGTCTGCAAATGAAATGCTGTTTCTCTTTTTTCCAAGCTTACATAATCCTTACAGTAATAGCCATAGATGACACAGTGTTCCTGATAAAATAATCAACGGTCATCAGAGAGTTTGCCTAACCAAAATAATGGGAGCTGTGAAACGTTAACTCAGAGAACTATAGATTCATTTTGCCATGATCGTTGTTTGAGAAATTGACTATAGTCTCAGAATGTAGAAGATTAAAGAATAGCAGAGAATGTCTCCATTTCATTGTTTTATGTTTCAAATGAAAAGATACCTAGACGTTAAAACACATGCATGTAGTTACAGATTGTTAACTTTGGGAGGAAATATATGAAATACAGCCCCACCCTGTCCGAGTTAGAAGGTAAAGCACTTGCTCACATGTGTGTCCTGTGTTGGCTTAGTTTTGTTTTTGTGTTAATTAGGGACTTCATTTTATGGTGTTGGTAGATTTGAAGTGATTGACAAAAAAATTGCCTGTGTTAAAACCCTGTATAGTTACAAAGTTGTTCATGTAAATCATGAAGCAATGTAAATAGAGAAATGCATTCAGGTCAGATCTTGGTTGTTTCTATTTTTGTTATTATAAATAATGATGGATTAACAAAGGGCAGAACTGAATTAGCGAGAGCAGTAACCAGTTTTTTATATAATAATTTAGCCCTTTGGATTGCTCTTTAACCAAAATTTCTTCTTAACCACTTGTACATGGTAGGGACGCCCATGTAAATATATTTCAATTTACATGCTCATGACATTTTAAATGCCAGTCATGTAATGAAGCCTGTACATTTGAGTATGTTGTAAAAAAAAAGCTATGTAGTTGATAGATGCTATCCGTAAAATAGTATCATAGATTCCTTGCGCATAGATCGACTCCTATGAACTTAATTTCATTGTTCTTTATTTTGTTTATAAATAATTTGTCTGTGAATACAATTTTGTCTTGTTTTGCTTTACTTTTGTACCCGAGTGAAATACTCTTTTTAATTTGTGATATACATACAAAAAATATATTTCTTGTGTAGTTTTGGAAATTTTTTGGCATTGAATGTTGTACAGTTTGAAACCAAGTTTGTATAATCAGAGGTCCATTTGATAATCAGTACTGTAGGTTGATCCAGTGTTTTTGGAATCTGTGTTGCGTTTAGTCCAGTTTTTGAATTTTAATGACTCTTTTGATTTGATAGTACATTGTATAATCACTGCTTGTTGGCACCAGATCCAATAGACCATTATCATGATGCGGCCATCTTGATTTTATCCCATTCAAATCAACGTAACCAAAGTGAGGCTGGAAGGAAAAATAGTCTGGTTTCATTTGTGCACGCAAAAAAATATCATTCAGTATATTGGATACAGGGAACATGACTGAAATGGTGGCAGCATGATAAAGGTCTATAGTCGTAAGTGAGGAAATGCTAGGAGTTTGGAGGGATCAAGTCATTCGGTTAAAAAAAAATACTACTTTCGAATTTTTGAGGAAAAAATGATCATGGAAACTATCCTGTTCTGTTCCATCAGGTGATTAGGACTCAAAAGAGAACAAGTACGGTTAACTGAAGCTTGTGTGTGATCAGTGTTGTGCATATTATGTACATGCACTCAGGACTAGTACGAAGTAACAAAATCCCAAGTTGGTTCTGGTGCTTACAAGCAGTGTAAAGACAATTTTACTGACTCAATAACAAACCTAGATGCCATTAACTTGAAGCCAGGATATCAATCTTGTAAATATTGCTGACATGACTAACAAGTAACATCCCTCTCACGCAAAGACCCACAAGTTACTCTGGTATACATATTTTGTTTTAAGACCAGGAGTTAAACTTTGATCTGTTTGCGGTGACTTGCAGAGAACCTTTCCACTCAAGGGGGAAAATGATCAAAGAAAGAAAAAGTCTCAAGTTCACTTAAAAGTCAAATAGGACCGTGTGGTACTGTCTCCACACCTTTGACAATGAACAAAACTTCAAACTTCTGTTGATTAATGTATTTAATCCCAGCCATTTTTTTATCAAAATGTTTACAATGTTCATTTATTTTGTTCAAAAATGAGTAATGGCCACAAAAATCAATCCTTTTTGTGTGTGTGTGTTATAAAAGAGTAAATTCTATTGATTTTTTTCTCCGCATATGATGGTGTGAGGTTTTTGTTCATAATTTTCCCAAGCCTGATGAATTTCTTCCAAATTTTTTTTGAGGTAAATACAGAGTGTTTCTCCATTTTTTTTGAAAATTGAGTGTTTATCATTGACATACTGCACCCAAAAAAAAAACGTCGCAGAAATGGCCCATCAAAAAAAAAGGGTTCAGCATGGGATAATTGTTTTAACCCTTACTCTCTGAGGGTAGTTTACTGCATGTCAGTTGGTTATGCCAATGCCCTCCAGCTGCAGTTTTTTGGCAGATAACAAGTCTTAACAGTGAAGGCTCCAATTGGCAGGAGTTGGAGGCCCTGGAGGGTGCCTGATACTGACCAGCTGGGGGCACTCACTTTGTTATCAGAGGACTCTCATTGTTCTCTGTGGCATGTATTGGAGTGCCTGTCCAGTTACCCTTGAAATGACATGGCAGATATTGGAGGGCCATGCAAAAAACATAGGAGATTTTCTTGAGGCACATATTGGCATGCATTGGAGGGTCAAGTAGGGTAAGGGTTAATAGAGGGTTATTATTCCACAGTTTGTCCTGGTGTTCATTAATTTCATTCTCATCTTACCTAAAATGTGGTGATACACCCTGGGTTGCTTTCATGAGGTTTGGCAAGTCACAAAATCAGATATTATTAAAGAAAACCGGCCACTGTGTCCATGATACTAACAAATCAAGAAGTTTGCATTACCCAAATTCACCCATTGCATGAGCCCATTATACAGTAAACCGTATGGTCAGTACAGTCTACATGTATTACTCTCTGTTCAATCTCTCATAAACTTTTGAAGATTTTATCTCTGTAGAATTTCTCTGATTGAAAGAAAATGTTCAGAACGAAGAAACACTAGAAATACATACTACATTCATGATGTATTTAATTGATATATCCACAGGTTATCAATTTTGTTTTTAGTACAGTGATTCCTTTGGAGGAGTTGTTTTTGATTTAATACAGACCGATTTTTATTTAACTTGAATATTTACTGTCCTGACGAATCTACTTATTGAATCCTATGCTGTAGTATTTCGTGTTCTTAATGATTCCATTTTACATTTACTAGTGCCCAAACTGCATAATGCTGCAGTTGACGTAACCTAGAGCCTGTAAATAAAATGTGTACAAAACAAGAATTTAAAAACCCTGTTGGGTGGTGGGGTTGATCCCCATCACTCTTTTGTTTTGTGTGATTTCTTCTGAGTTGGTTTCCATCTTGTTTTTTTGTACAATAATTCTCTGCGAGTTTTCTTCTCAACAGTTCACAGCATGAACGTCAAACTTTGAACGATAGTAGTGCATCGGGTGGGTATAGGTAGTGTTCGCCCCGCCCCCTTTTTGTACATGTTCTATGGGTCCCACCTGTACCTAAGTACGACATGTAGGCATAAACCCACCCGCCGAGCTCATGAATCAATGAGGAAGGTATGAAAGTTATACCCTCAAAATATTCTACATAAGAGAGTTCCGAGAGCCATACAATTGGGGAATTGAAGAGATAGGACTTCGCGCTTCCAATTCTGAGCATTTTGGATGCAATTGGGCTTGAAAGAGCCGCTATTTTGCCATGCTATGGAGGGATTGTTTTTCAAGATGACATTTCCGCATTGGGAAAGATAGGGGTCGTCGTCTTTGGGTGAGAATTTCTCGAGAAGTCAATGATCAACCCACCAAAAAATTAAAAGAAAATGAACGAAACTTGTTTATCGTCATATTTCTGTGCAGCTGAAATAGCTGAGTTCTGAGTGTGTGTTTTTTTTTAATTGAAGTACATGTATGGGCATTTAGCACTGAGGCGTGCATTTCCATTGTAGGGGTAGGAAATGAGGATCCATAGAGGGTTATAATGAATAGATAAGAGGATGAAAAGTGTATTTTGAAGGGATTATGTAAGAATTTATTTATCATTATACATGTAGGCCTGCGCTAGACTAACTAACGGGGGCGCTAGAACTCCTTTTTTTTTTGACATTTGGGATGTGGTCTGTCGCACTAGCGCCCCACAACGCATAGATCGTCATTTCGGAGAGTGTCAAATAAATGTCATTTTTTCCAGACCATTCCCCTCAAAAGTTGCCAAAATCACACAAAATACTAGCTAGAGTCTATCTAATGAATAATAATGAGCTAGAAACAAAGTCTCCAGTCTGGACCATGAACAAAAATATAACATGTACATAAAACAATGAAGATAATAATAATTTCAATACTTGGAAAATGCGTGCACTATACCGACTATTGGGATATAAAATATTAATAAAACTTTCAAAAGAGATTGGAAAAGCAAAGGTGCTAAACATATATGATTAAAAAGTTAAAATATTTCACCGGTTACACAAAGACACACTGGTAATGAGCTCAGCTTTATGGAGAAACTATTTTTATTCTTATGCCTCTGGTTTCCCTGGGAGAAGAATAAGGAGAACTCAATGAAAAAAATGAAGTGGGAAAATGTGGACATTTTATACAGTTTCTGAGGGGCAACTTTAGGTAAAAAAAGGGTATGATGTCATATAAGGAAAACATAAAATACATGACATCATTTCTGAGTAAAGGTAAACTGACCATGGACTGACGTAATGGTCAGTGAGTATACCTTATGAGGTCATTTTCCCCCTGTACAAAGGTGAAATCACACTCTTTGTATGCTGGGAGTGTTTCGCTTGGAAAAGAGTGACGTGAAGACCTTGGGTCGTAATGTGGAACACCTGTTGTGAGAGTGGTAGTATGGGTGTTCAGGGACTTATTACATGTACAATGTACTTTCCTCTTGGGGAAGAAAATGTCCTTATTTTCAAAGTACAAAAATGACCGTCATTTTTGTACTTAATTTAATTACATTTTAATTAAGTTAATCACAGGTACATTATAAAGTGTTGAATTAAACAATAATATACTACAACTAATTTTTGTTTTTCCAAATGCGTGTGCAAGAAGTTACGAATGCACACAAATTGTCAATACACTATTCAAAACTATATGAAAAACAATACAGAATATTCAAGAAAGTACAAGTTGATCTTAACACGACGAAAACATCAGTTAAAACGGATAATTATAAGTGAATAGTTTGGTTAATTGGGCATTATATCATAAATGAAAGTTCACTAAAAAACACATTATTACATGGTAACGAATATTGTGGAAATTAACACACAAGTAGGCTACATGGAATTTGGGCGGGAGGAGAATATGGGCTTGTTTGTATCGCATCAATTGGGACCTTCATGGCTACCTCGAGCCGGGGACACCAAAGAGTGAAATCTGCGGTGCCATTTCCAGAAAATGGAGCAGGGAGTTCGGTCTTAAAATAGCGTAACGGGAAGGTGGAACTACTACTAGTGGGAGGGGGAGCCTGGCTGGGGCAATTGGTGCAGTATAAGAAAAATACAATGCAAAGATAATACAAATATAAATACTGAACCAAAACGGAACTATAGGCTATTACAATAATCAATGTCAATGATATTTGGATAACTAGAAGTAATGTGCATAACATATGATGAAATACAAGTAATGAAAGAAAAACACAAAAAGTAAAATGGTAAAAAAAAACGGTACAAGAATACTGCGAAAAACAAAATAACTTGTAAGGAGTCTTTCAGCTCGCCACCATCAGCTTGGTTCCGTCCGTGATGGACTGTCGGGAGGGACGATTGGCACGGGCAGGACTGGATGAACTGGCTGGACACACAGCTGGCAGACGACGAAAAGTGAACAGGTACAGGTCGGGAACAGGAACAGCTTGTTGAAAAACAGGAACAGTTCAAAGACAGGAACAGTTCAGAAAAGAAGACACAGGAGGTCGAGACACGGAGAGATGAATGGAAGATAACAGGAACGACAGGAACGGCAGCAGGAACTTGGTACGGTGAGGCATTCGATCGATCAGTCTCTGGGAGACGGCTCATGAAGTGCGGAAATGGGGACTTTGTTGAGCCGTTAAAACAGCATTAAACAGCAACTGGAACAGGCAGGACGACGACTTGGAACAGGCAGTGAAGCAGGAACAGGTAGAAATAGGAGCAGGAACAGCTGGAACAGGCGACAAAGTCAGTTACAGATGAGATGTAGAACTAGAAGAGGTGTCACTTCAACCATGGAGCTATGCTTCAACGGCATGTGCGGGTAAACACTCGCTGCTACCAGTGTATAACCATAGTCTTTGTATTTGGGATGTTTGACTATTGTACATGTACTTATATGGTATGACACTGTAGCTGTAGATGAACGATGAACACGAAGAATACAAAGACACACTGGTATGAGCTCAGCTTTATGGAGAAACTATTTTATTCTCAAGAATTCAATTTTACCGGGTCTTGTGTAATTACAGAGGTATAGGAGACAGGAGACAGAAAATCGTAGATGAAGACTGGCCAGCGCATAGTGCTGAATCAGTTGTGCGTTGTACAAGGGAGAAATCACCGTCTTGGTATGCTGTGGGTGTATTGGCTTGGAAAACAGTGACGTGAAGACCTTGGGGTGCAATGTGGAACACCTGTTGTACAGTGGCGTAGCCACGGGGGGGGGGGGGGGGGGCAACCCCCCCATAAAACCTTGTCGCCCCCCAGTCGCCCCCCCCCCCATTGAGATTTTGAAATTTCTAAAAAATTATCATTGATCTATATGACGCCCCCCCCCCCTGAAATGTTCCAGCCCCCCCCCCCCCCGCCCCCTCCCCGGTCAGGCACAATTAGAAACGTTGGGTGCACGGAACAGTCGTCTGTTGGGCAGACCGCGTGACTCGCGCGAAACTCCGGCTTAATTATGTACATTGTTCCATTCCTCCATGATTGTTCCGATTCGTCATCATCACCAGTCGAACCTTCCTACCAGGTCACAACTCAATTAAAATACACCAATCTTTGGCCCTGTGTAATCGAATTTGATGTATCTATATCAGAAAATGGATCAATATTTCAGTGGAGTCTGTTAAGGCAGGGGACCCGAATCATCATTAATTGGAATCCGAACCTAGACAGAAACAAAGCCAAGAATTCGTAAACGTGAGGCTCGTACTCCACTTTATCGGATTTGTTGGCGTTGGCGGCGCTGTTTAAGATATTCATAACGCATACGGTTGGTACATTATTATCACATTAGAACTCCGAGTGTTTACAAATAGATCATCACTAGATGGGCTACAATTTCAAGTAAATATACGTAAGTTATCAATGACTTTCTTCAACTTTGTTATGAACATTATCTTAGAGAAGTATACATTCATTATATTTGCGTTAAATAAAAGATTTGGTTATTCTTATGTTTATTTTCATGCTTAGCAATACAATGGCAATTTGCGGAACCGGGCAATCAACTGTTGGCCCCTGTTTAGTTTCGATCAAATTAGAGTCAAGGGTGTACTTTTATGGAAAAATTCTGCCAACCGGACACCACTTTTTTCAATTAATTTTCTAGCGCCAAAAGTTACCTCTTTTACAATGTATGGTTATTCCCTCCACTTTCCCTCCTCTACTCTCACCCCCTCCTTTCCTTAATTTCTATTTATCAATCAGTCACTCACTTCATCGAGATTCGAACCTCAGACGCTTGATTGATACACGAGTCTCTTAACCGCTAGGCCGCGCACGATCGCTGTTGCAATGATCAATCTTTGGACGTATTTGAAGTACCATTGAAATAAACTAAATATTCATGAGAAAATAAATATTCATAATGACGTATTGCACTATCATTGGCCGGCTCATGCGACGTCTCATGCGACGTCATGGTTATCGATGTCATGCGTATAACGTACCGCTGTTCCAGACACTTCAATCAGTTTTGACCGGCTGCTTCAACTCAGATCTGCACTACATGTGCATGCAAAATGTGCTCCAAAAACACGTTTTTACCAATTTTTTTTCGCATGTCCACTCTTTCCTGGATTCCTCTTGGTTGAAATCACAAGGTAAGGTGAAAATTTGGATGTTTGGCGGCAGGTAAGTGGTGTCCGGTTGGCAGAATTTTTCCAAATTAAGAATGTTTCTCAGTTCCAGATTCATGTCTTGTCATTATTTTTGCAATGAATGACCTTCATTGATATGATATTACTCCTACTACTAGCTGGAGTTTATTCCCTCAGCCCTAAATTTTATCACTGGGTTGTCATTTTAGGGCTGGATGAAAGTTTTCATTTGGACTAGCAGGTACAAAAAATGAATTCGAAAATGTGCCATATTGTCCCCGTAACTCACTCAAACCTTGCCTGGCATAACCACTACACAGGTCCTTGAAGAAAAAAACGATCCACGATGAAGATTCAGCCTACAATTGCAGTGAAAAAAAGAGGCATAACCGACAACTGTGCGGTCAGGATGATGCCCGGAGCTAGATGTGTGCACAAACAAAATGCAATGCGCTGTCGATTACCATGCACACACAGCGAACCACCAGTCAAACTTGCCAACTGCACGGCACGGCGCGGCATGGCGCTGAAGCGCGCACTCGACGACTGTTTGATGCTCTACTGCTGCACTAACTATATATGAGGCCTCACTCGCATCACGGCGGAGGTAGAACGGCAGCCGAAGTTGGCCGACAAACAGTCGTCGGGTGTGTGCTTCAGCGCAGTTGCAAGAGTAGAACAATTTCAACTTCTGCGACGTGTTTCAGACCATCACACAATTTCTAAGTTTGTGACCTGAGCATTACTTTTCTGCTTGATGGCGTCGGTTCCGTCATGGCGCAAGCAAATCGTGGGTCGACCTGAGGCCTGAGACTTAATACAGAGCAAACAGTCACCTTAGACTTAAAGGGAAATGCCTTTTTGTTTGCTGGGATTTGCATGAGTGAACCTTTTGGGCATTAATTGTGGCTGAATTGAAATAACAAAAGATGCCCTTTAAGTTGGCTGCAACGCATACCGGTACATGTAGGTCTATTCGCAGTGGGTATTGTTACGGCAGTTTACCGTCTGGTTCCCGGACCTGAAAATATAGCATCTGAATGTTTGGCTTTTGGAACCAGACTATCAACCATACTAATTTGTAGGGGTTAGAGATGTGAAAATGGGGTTTAGTACCAAGTACCAAGTTAGGGGGACAAGTTAGAAAAGAACCCCATCATCTGCCTCTGCATCTACATGTAACAACTTTCATTTTATTTTGAATTTCATGTTTTTGAGATTTGGGGATAAATTTATTTAAAAAAATCATTCTTTATGGGATGTTCTCTTTTGGTTGTTTTTCTTCAGTTCTAAGATCTGCGCACTGCAGTGATTGAGCTGTGCGGTGTCATTCGGAAAGGCAGGAATGACTTAGTGGCAGATTTTTGGCCACAGTTCCCCCCTTACCGTAAGACGGTTTGGTACTACCATGGATGCCCATCTGCTTATCATCCTGCTTGTCATGCTGAGGAGGGTGATATCAGAGGATAAAGGTATACATTAACCCTTGTTCTTTCTGAACCATCACAGACAGTAAAAAAAAAAAATCTTCTTCCCCTGCCTTGCCTTTATACTCGGGCTAGTCACCAACAGTCAGATCATATTTTTAGCAAGTACTGTGACTAGTCAAATTCCATCAACAGATAAAACCACGTAACTGGTAGGTACAGCTGGCTTATCAATCACCTACTGTCAAGGCAAAGCTGTATCAAGTTACATATTAAAACAGTCACAGCCAGTCAATCCTGCTTTATGTAGGCTGGGAAGGCTAACTTGTAAAAACAGTCACTTGATTGATTTTGACTGCTGGGATAGGTGTGTTGGATTTGACAGCAAGAGAGGGAGGGTTTAAGCAAAGAAAGGTCCAGCCATACATGAGTGCAGAAAACAGAAATATTCAGAGCAATATGTAAAACCCTGCAGCTCAGTTTCAGGTGAAGGGATATGAAGTGTTACAGTAACTGTGTCACACAGAGAGTCACTGCACACACAAAAACCAGCACCGTGGAGAGCAGTGAAATGTGACCGAATCTGGCTGCCTGCCCTGAGCTTATCCACACACTTCACAGAAGACTACCTCAAAGGAATTTGAAGTGTGGGTGCAGAACTTGAAGGGATTGTAGAACGAAGAAAACTTGGAAGGTTAAGGAAAAATGTAGTGCCACAAATTCCTGTTTCAAATATGCTGTACATGTCATTTCCATTCAAGAAAATGTTGTATCTTGTTTCAAACAGAAAAATTCGGAAGAAAACTGTCAAAGTGGATGTTTTACCAAAATGACTAAACAAACTGTACTGCAGAATTGAAAGAACAAAGTTATTTCGCCAGCTTAACTTGAGGTCAAAATTAAAGCCACATAGGAACAATGGGGATTACCTGAAAAACGAACTTATCAATTCAGTGAGAAAAACCTGGTTCACGGTAAAGATAGGGCTGGTACCAAATACCCAGTGAAATTATTCTGCCGAAAAGGGTATCGTTTGGGGAAAAATACCAGTAAAAAAAAAGTGGTTTAAAAATAAGTATTTGAATTTTCACCAAATACATCACATCGTATTCGTGGTGATATTTTATCGCCATATTGTCTAGGGCTACCTTTTTGGCAGTTTTCTTACGCCTTCTCAAAAGAAGCCTTTATTTTCACAAAATAATCGACAATAATTGCAACCAAATAAATGACACTTCGATTGACTAACCGTAACCCCCTTGAGTTATTTACTAGGAACCTTTCCTCACTCCTGCAAATTCCAACACCGTATGGTAAACTGTACACAAAAAATGTTGGACTCTGATTGGTGGCGTGCCTAACCCTATGTAAAGCATAATCTATTTACTAGTGCAGTACTCACTCCAACGGATTCCAACAAACCATGGTGTTGAGTTTGGCTGGATGGGGATTGTTAGGGTAACCAAATAACACAGTACTTGCAGCCCTAACACCGCAAATGGTACTTTACGTCATGTCTCACTCATGACAGCAGGACATGTAATCATAGCCGTGCTATCAACTAATTTCCTATTTTGTAATGAAATGTCTTGTTGTTCACCATTTCCATGCAGATTTGCTGTGTGCAAGTTACCCCTGCCTGCATGGCAGTAAGTGTGTTGAAGCGCTGAGAGGCTACAGTTGCACGTGCCCTCCAGAGTGGACAGGCAGAAACTGTGAATTAGGTACAATTCTATCCATTATTCTTTAATATCAAATCATGTAGAGGGCGAGTCAAAAATGACCCACAATGACACTAAAACCAGGCGCTGGAAATTGTCTAGTATTAAAGAAAGGTAAATAAAGTTTATGAGAAATATGAGACCCATTATGTTGCACCTTATAAGGGTTTACAAGGTGCTGTGGCACATATTGTAGCCACTGCCAGAAACACCGGGGCAAACCCCTTCTCTAAGCGATAAGTGTTACTGGGTTCTTTAACGTGCATTACACAACACACGGGACCTATGGCTTTGCACTCCATCCGAAGGACGAAGCAATAATGTGCCTTGCTCAAGAGCACAAACACCATGTTCCCACAGTCAGGATTCGAACCCATGTACCACGGCACACAAGTCGAACACCGCAACCATTGGACCACAGCACCCCTTGTCTCGTCGGAATTTCATTTGATCCCCGGATGACTTTTTGAATTCTTCAGATGTGGATGAATGTACCAGCACTCCATGCAAGAACATGGGGATGTGTATCAACAGAGAAGGTGACTTTGAGTGTCTTTGCCAGCAAGAATGGACAGGGCCGACTTGTGACAGACCTGCACGTAAGTATACAAGAAGACAAGAAATTCTTTGAGTAAATTTTGTATATTGAAAGGTAGAGTGTACGAATTGTCATTTGTGCATTTTTTTTCGTTTGAAGCAACAAAAGAGCTCAGAATCTAAAGACGGGTGCTTAACAACTAACCTGATGAACTTTTAGTTCAGTGAATGCTGTATACTCCAAGAAAACAATATTCTAGGATCTCGATTTCAATTCAAAAGTTGCCGAGTCATGTTTTGAATTGGCCCCCGAATTCAGTTTTAAAGTTCTGTCCATGGATCACAAAAAAAGGTGTGCGTTCTTTCAGCAAAACAATAACAATTCACACACATTTCTATGTGATTTGTTTTCATTTTGCTGAAAGAACACTTACCTTTTTGTGATCCGTGGACAGAACTTTAAAACGGTGGTTGTGTTTAAAATTCCGGCAAGTGGGTGACCAGGCTCCTAACCAGCTTTGAACATCACGTTTGGAACTGTTTTATCACACTATTAGCGCCATTCATACCTTTTTGGTTAAAAATTATGTAAGTCAACAAGTTGAAAAACTTCCGTCGAGTTTTGTTGTACCATTTTACACCATGTCCGGAAATTGTCTATGGTGCATGCGGCGCGCGCGTGTAGACACCTCTCCTTATAAGGAGATCATATCAGTGGCTCTCAAGCCGGTGGTGCGTGCAACACCACATGGGCGCAGTATGTGAGTGCTCGCATGTGTTTTAAAATATTACTGACCAGTGTTTTACCGGTGGTTTAAACCACGCACGCTACGGGCTCTCGAATAAGAATGGGGGTAAAGTGTCTCAGGTATTGTATATGAAGGGCGGTTTCAAACCACTGTTGTTTTTCTTATAAAAATATGCCTGTATTATAAATGTATTCTTTTTGGCAGAGTGTGCACAAGAGCAGTACACCGGTTGGCCCAGTATTCAGCTGAGGAGTATCTCAGGCCCATCCTTTACACCGGCCAACTACACCGATACAATCGTGCCTTACATCTGCAGTTACACCATCACCAATCTGGACGACGCCGGCAAAATCCAGCTCATCTTTGACGATTTCTTCATGTTTGGTAGCAGGACCACGTTCTCTTGCTTGAGGATCTACAGTAGAAACAGCATAGAGGTCAGTAGTCGTTGGCCGGCCCCACCCAAATCCCTATTACCATATCTCATGCATATTCATGAACGAGGGCCAAACTCTAACTGGTCAATTTGCCGTCACGTGCCAGCCGCTAGTTTTGCTATGTACAAGCACACATGTGAGGATTCACGCACAGCGGGAATATGCATGCGCAGTTGACGATCACAAGGTGAACACATGTGATAGTCGGCTAGCATGTGTTTAATGAGCATTTGTGGCACTGTCGCACGGGGCGCGGGGTAGTGGGCTCACAAGCGGGACTCTGTTAAGAAGAATACACGAGAAAGTGTGGATTCGTAATTTAAGAATCCACACTTTCTCGTGTATTCTTTGACTTGCACCATTGCGTCAAAAGGAGTACATGTATTGTCATAAAGAGTCCAGCGAGTGGGGATGAAGACTTGCATATCTCGTGCGTGTTGAGTCGTGCCATTAGGGTAATTTTCAAGGGAATTTTCGAAGCTCTTATAAATCAAGCATTGTTGTGTGTTTAGCATGTGTATCGCCACATCTGTACAACTGAGTCATTTTGTGTGTAGGCTACTTCCGCCAACAAGGATAGTTTGCCAAAATCTACGATTTCTTTCTGAGTCCGCAGTCACGGTGGAGAATCTGACACTGAAGATGCATTTGTTATTTTCGGAAGGACAGTTTTCATGCAGACGGTCCTATTAATGCTCACTGTGGAGAACAAATGTCCAACATGTTCAAAGTGTGGATTCGTAATTCCGAATCCACACATTACTTAAGATTTGTCGTTCCGAATCCACACTTTGTGACCAGTGTAACAGATTCGTAGTTCCGAATCCACACTTTTAACAATAGTGTGACATCATAGCAATGGTTTAATACATGTAGAAGCATAATTGTATGCACTCATGCACAGACTTTACTTTTAACTTGAGTGTACATACATATATGGCGTGCTTTGACCCTAACTTCTGTCTTTTACTAAGTCCTGGACCACATCCGCCCAAATCCATCAATCACACTGCTTCCAACTCATGTTTGGCTTCAGGCCTCTAGGCCTCTATGCATCATACTCCATCATTTAGTCAAACCAGGCCTGTAGGACCAAGTCCCCCCAAATCCACCAAAATGGGGGGGGGGGGGATGGATTTTGACCGTTTGTGACCTCTTAAATAGCAGGACGGTTGATCACTTTCAATAATAATACCACTCAAAATCCAATGAAGAATGTTCAACACCTAACCTATTAAAGTTCCAGCTCGGTGGCTATTACACTTACTGAGAAAACAGTGAAAAAGGCATGCACAACCTTTTGATCATTAAACACTATGTATCTTTATTTCTCTGTATTTTCTTCTAAATGACATGTTTTTTCACAGGTTTTTAGTACCAGCACGATCTTGAATCCAAGTAAGGTTTTGGATAATAATTTGATAAGTTACTTTTGGGATAATTGCAAATGATCCTATTTGCCCTGCCTGTATACAACTAATTTATACACAAGCCATTTCACGCAATTCTTAGAAAAATGTTGTTCAGTTACTTTGATTCACTTGATTGACACTCAGGTTTACGATGGCCAGTCCCCTACTCCTACGCTGGACCAGTGCTTCGCTTCAAATAAGAGGCCAAGGGCGATTGTATCCTCAGGCAATTCCTTACGTATTGACTTCAAGCACTTGCAGAGTATCTCCTATCAGTTCCCAGTCTTCCGAGCTCACTATCGCTTCCTGTCAGCTAACGAACCTGTTATCAAGCCCAGAGGTAATGGCCTAGTGTTCTCAATTGTACTAGTCTAGAGGCTAGATGTTGTTATGGTTTGAACAACCTCTTGGGAATCTCGTATTGGTTGTGTAATGCGCGCACCTGTTTGGCCTAATATATGCAGCGCGCAATTCAGAAAAATTATAGTAGTTCCGAAGCACTCTGTCAAATTTCTTCCAGTGCAATAAAAGACCTTTGTGCAACTTCACTGCTCAGCTCTTTTGTTATGTGTAGTATGTGTAGGACTGAAAATGGACTGTAACTGCCTGCAGAAGTCGCGCATGCGCACTAGTTTCCCCCATTTTTTCGGGGGGAGATTTCAGCAGATTCCCTAGTCGTTGATCCTGACAAGTCTGTGGGCGATATTGGTTTTTGTGATAGCGCCGTCTCGTGGCGGTGGGTTATCGCGGCGGCGGATTTTTGCATATCAAACCATAACAACATCTAGCCCCTAGACTACAATTGTACCTGACTGACTGACTGACTGACTCCCTCCCCCCCTCCCCGACTGACTCCCCGACTGACCGACCGACTGACTGACTTACTGAATGACTGTCACTTGTGAATTATACTGGTTACCTATCTCACATGACTAGTCACTTGTGAATTATACTGGTTACCTATCTCACATGACTAGTCACTTGTGAATTATACTGGTTACCTATCTCACATGACTAGTCACTTGTGAATTATACTGGTTACCTATCTCACATGACTAGTCACTTGTGAATTATACTGGTTACCTATCTCACATGACTAGTCACTTGTGAATTATACTGGTTACCTATCTCACATGACTAGTCACTTGTGAATTATACTGGTTACCTATCTCACATGACTAGTCACTTGTGAATTATACTGGTTACCTATCTCACATGACTAGTCACTTGTGAATTATACTGGTTACCTATCTCACATGACTAGTCACTTGTGAATTATACTGGTTACCTATCTCACATGACTAGTCACTTGTGAATTATACTGGTTACCTATCTCACATGACTAGTCACTTGTGAATTATACTGGTTACCTATCTCACATGACTAGTCACTTGTGAATTATACTGGTTACCTATCTCACATGGGGAGTCTAGTCACTTGTGAATTATACTGGTTAGCTATCTCACATGACTAGTCACTTGAGAAGTAGACTGAATAATTATTCACTGGATACCTGTGTCGCATACGCGTGCGTACATGTGTGTTACAAGCTACAATAGGATTGTTGTGTATTTGGCCAGTCATCGGCTTACATGATGCTGGATCAATGCTGGTTCAGGGGCCATTTATTTGCTTGTTCTTGAAGCCGGTCTTTATATCACATGTTAATACACACCCACGTCAAGGTTTTTATTAATACTATGTACTACAGTGTAAAACAAGTGCTAACGATTTAATTTGTTGTTTGATTTGTTTTCTCCAGTGGACACCATTACCTTCTTTGAGGATCATATCAGCCAATTCTCTACCACTCTGTGGCGGGCAGACACCCATGACATCTTGTGGCTCTTTGTAGCTCCAACGAAGAAACATGTCTACTTATCTCTGGATCCCATCTACATATCAAGTACGTCAGATCATGTCGCAGTAATGTATTTAAAGAGGAATTCTACTGTGAAAACTATGCTGTGTCCAGGGACTGGTTTCACACAACTTGTCTTATCTTACGATGCATCTTAGGACTTAAAGACAAGTTGACATTCTAAGATTGATCCTAGATCCTTCTAAGATTGATCCTAAGACCCAAGCTACAGGGTGAGTTATAAAAAATGCAATAATGCAAAGGAGGTACTTTTCCAGTTGTAAAATTTTGAATACAAACACCGTGTTTTTTTAACCTTGTCCACGGATGATATTAAAGGTACTTCAGTTAAAATAGAACCGTGTCGTATCCTGAAAATGATATCAGAATAATCCCATAAGTCTCCGGGTAGCCAAGTAGAAGGCAGGGCAAAACTATAACTTCTTGACATTATAAAGCATGTTATTTTAACATTGGAAGCAGCAGGCTTTTAAATAAATGTTATGGTAAGTGCCAGTTATCATGGTAATGAGAGTGTTCTGATGTGTTTTTAGATACATGTATGTGAATACTTTTCATTTTTCTGAAACATCACTTACCTTTTTTGTGGTCTGTGGACAAGGTTATAAAACAGTTTTTGTGTTCAAAATTCTATAACTGGAAAAGTACAGGAGCAATTTGAATGATTCTTTCATCAAAAGAAAGCTTATTAATTGGGTTTTCATATCTAAGATCTGGAAAGCGCTACGTACAGAACTTCTTTTAAAAATAGAGGCACCAGTTGGGTTTCCCATTTTTTTTATTCACCCTGTAAATTGGGCGTATTACATAACTACCATTCTGTTCTTTTCTTTTAACCTCAGAGAACGTAGACATCACTCTAGACATCCATGACGGCATCACGTCCTCATCTGCCAAGGTTGCCTCCCTCCATCGTAGCTACCACTTCCCTGCCATACAGCTCACATCCACCAGCAATGGGCTATATGTACGCTGTCACACCGGCCAACTACTGGGCCAGAATATCACAGTAGCTGGAGTCTTTACATTCTATTTGGACGCTGGTAAATATAACAATTATTGCATTCTTATAGGCAATATTATAGAATTGAACATGTGCGATTTTCGGATGTTTCAGATTTAGTTGTAAAAAATGCAGTGCTCTAAAATCCTGAAGATTATCTTGATGATGGGAAAGATAGCATTAGTGATACATTTCACTGGCATTTGTTGGAAGAAAAAGACGATAATGCCCAATTTCTTCCCACGTACGATTCAAATACAAATGGGTAGTGGAGTAGTGGAGTTGTGTGGCTGAATCATGGACATGATTGAAGTGGTGTCATGAACGGTGCCCTTGTCTTTCAGACTTCTTCCTCGACTTTCTCAAGTAAGAATTAAACTTTTTTTTTGACTCCACTATGCTAACTGTAGTTCAGGCTGTTTGATTTATGAAAACACTGACCATAATTTTCATTGTAAAATTTCCTTTGGATTAAAATTAAAACAGGAGTTGGTGTCCGGAAATTGGGTATGAAGTGTATTCATGTACAATTGTATATGTGCAACTGCAACGCAGCCCAGGTTTCGGACACGTATTTTTGTTAGGCAGAGGGCTTTGACAGCATTGGTGTGTATAGTCATACATGTCATATGCTTCCATTTCAATCATGAAATCCCCAGAGGGTTATCTTTTGGTAACTCAGGTTACGGTAACTCACGTTACAATTTGTCCGCCCATCTTTTGTACAAGTTAAAATATATAAATAGCATGGGGAACCCAACTTTTAAGTCTTGGCCAGAAGCAGGGCCCAATTCAAGTTCCCACAGGAGACTATATTTAAAGGGAAATGCATAAAGATTGTGGAAAATCAGAGCAAATATATATAGTCCGGTTCTTTTTTAGGTGCTAATTCAAAGTACATGAATTCTCTGACATGCTCCAAACTCATCAAGGAATTGCCGTTTCACCTGATCTTGTCTCTTCCTTTGACTATATAGCAGATAACAGTGACATGTGCTCGGACTTCTTATGCGCCAATAACCGTTGCATCTCCAGCTACTTTGAGTGTGACGGTGTGGACCATTGTGGAGACAACTCTGATGAGAAACCATGTCTGGGTAAGTAAGAGCCTCGTGCTGGGCCGATGGATTCTGTTAATAAACAGCAGATGATGCTTGATAAACATCGACAGAGCTGCGTGCGAGGGACGTAATGTGCGTACGCACTGCTTCACATGTGTATGAAACAACTTGTGCACAATTTCGTTTGTTCTACATGTGCACAGACCCCTTTGTATCTTATTATAAAGGTAGAGTACATCACATGCCATTTGTGCATTTGTTTCGTTCAAAGCAACAAAAGTGCTCAAAATCTAAAGACAACTAACCTGATGAAGTTTTAGCTTAGTGAATGCTGTATATTCTTGCTTGCTCCATACGGAATAATGAATATATGCAAATAATATGACACTGAGATTATCAAACAAAATGTCCGTTCATCCTTAAGTTAAGGCGGTGGGGACGAGAAACGTTTTGTTAGGCAACTTCCAGGTATGTTGTTATTTGGTGGGCTGATGACTGAATCTGAAGCGTCCTTCAGTGACTAGTCGCTGCGGCTTCAGCGACGACTATCAACTGCGTTTGAAATGATCGTGCGTCAGTTTTCAGTCGAGCAACCATGGCACGACCGACTGTAAACCGTGCTTTAGTATTACAGATACTCATGTTCTTGCGGCTGGTCGTCAAATTTTTTTTTTTACGAAAGAATGTGATTGCAAAGACTTCAGTAACTATTGCTGAAGAGTATCATCATTTTATGCCTTTTGCTCAACAATCCATATGTAAAGTAAGCTTTTTCACTCTCTACCAATGATTGCAGGGTTGTGCCCAGATAATTGGTGTGCTAACGGTGGGGAGTGTCATCAGGTAACAGCTGGCTATCCACGCTGTACATGCAAGCCACACTACACGGGGGACAGGTGCCTGGATGAGGAAGGTAGGTTGAAAGAAGGCTACAGCGTTGTGTTGGGTTTTTCCTAGCCACGGCTTCAACTCCAGCTTCGGCTGCATCTCTAGGTTAAGAATTATTTGGAAGTAGTGTCGGGATTAAAATCCAGATTTGTTAGCTCTGGCAGGAGCTTCTACATGCCACTTGGTGGTCGGTCTGTCTGTCCGTTGGTCCCCGAAAATTGACCAAAAGTATGGTGTTCCATATGTGCCATCATTTTGATTGTATTCATGCAAGACTTTCACTTGCGCTGTGCAACGTCTTCCTCGAAAAAGGTGGACGCCATTTTGTATAGTGGTTGGATGGTATCCAGAAGGAGGAAATTTCCCCAAAAGGTGGGCGGGGTGCGATTTTTAAGCTTTGGCAGGAGCTTCTTCATGTCACTTGGGGGTCGGTCGGTAGGTCGATCAGTAGGATGGTCTGTTTGTTTTGAAAATTGACCGAATGCCTGGTGTTTCATATGTGCCATCGGCGTTGCATTTTTCGCCAGAGCTTATTGTGCGCTCACACTTGTTTAAAATTCGGTTTGAATTCCACTTTTCGGTCTGGATTTTGGAAACCAGATATTCGAAACTAACCTTAAAAAAACAATGGCTTCTGTTTCTTGTGACACAGGCTGAAGAAACAACTGAGACATCCCCCAATTTGCTTCATTGTCTCTAGTAGTAACCGCGTGCACTTGCTAATGGTCTTTTTGGTTCATGAAAAGTCTGCCCATTCAACTCATGAGAGAGTTCCCACCCATTTACAGCTCTGGAGTGTTTTGTGAAGGTCCAGTGGTCAATGAATCTCGCAAACTATACCCAATCATCATGGAGTTCATTGCATGTGGACCTCTTTCGTAACTTTTTGTTGGCATGACTTTGAGCTGAATGGGAGCCTCCAGTGATATTTGATAACCGTTATTGGGTTTCGAAATTATTTTAGGATTACCGGATTTTGAAATCCGTGACTTATCCCACCACTTTTTGGAAGCCAATTAATTTCTGGCTGTGCTTAATGTAAATTTTAAGTCTTACAGTAATGATGGTGGAAATATTTGTACGAAAAACAAACCCGATAGCATAACTCTCTCTTCTTAATTTTCCTGTGCTGCAGTGTGCCCTCAGGATTACTGCATGTATGGTGGCACATGCCTTGGCCACTCAGTGGCCACAAGATACTGCCACTGCCAACGACCCTATTCAGGACTACGGTGCCAACAAGATAACTCAGGTAAATAGCTCGGTGCTTTAATGACAGTGCTTCTTGCATTTGGCTCATTGTATTAATTGGAAGTCCTTTTTTGTCCTGCCCCTGTTAGGGGAGAATGCAGAAATATACAGGAGGTTTTTTGGGAGGTTGGATGTCCATGTATACAAACAATGCATTCATGAATAGTCTCCTCCAGCATGGGGTCAACTTCAGCCCAGTCCATCCAGGTTACTGCGAACAAAAGAAGCAGGTTGAGTGAGGCACTTTGGTGCACTAAAACCGCCGCACCCGAGAGCTATGTGCTGAGCAAAAAGTCTCTCAAGGCTGTTTGCTCAGCATCTAGCTCACCATGTGCGGTGAACTTTTGCTGTGTTTTCTATCCTGTTTGATTTCTTTTGCTTCGCTTGATTTTGACTGAAAGGACAATTTTTCAAAGAATGGATGTTTGCATAGGAGGGTTAAAGAATTCATGGAAGTTGTCAAAGCTTGCCAGTGCAACCATCTTTCATCCTGTCTTTGGTTTTATTAGTGAGACATAATTTAGAAGTACCAGTACTTTTTCTGTTGTACATTCCAGTGACCCTGTATGCATTTTGTTGTTGATGCCAGGTTGTCCGCAGTACTACTGTCAGAATGGAGGCAGTTGTGTGGGTACCCATGATAGGTACCAATGTAGATGTCCAGACGATTACATTGGCACATACTGTGAAAAGAAGCTAGTGGGTAAGTAGCCCAGGACCTGAGGATCCCAGGTGCCGATTTCACCAAACTCCTCTTATCTTGCTACTCATTTTTGAGCTAAGACGCGTCGTAAGACTGATTTCACCAAAAGAATCTTAAGCAAGACGCATCAAAACTACTAATTTGATGGCTGTTTCATGGTTTTTTTTTTTTTGTTCATAATTTTTTGGTGAAATCGATCCCAGGATGAGTCGCCCCACACCCCCATCCTTCTATTAGTGGTTGACCACTCAATGGCCACAAGACCACATGGCAGCTGATATCAGCGCACATTCAACCTCTACACTCACAGGTACTCATTCATACTCCTGGGTGGAGAGAGGCAATTGTAGTTAAGTGTCTTGCCCAAGGGCACAAACACCATGTTCCCGGCAGGGTTTGAACCCACGTACCATCGTACATGAGTCAAACACGGTAACCACTGGACCATGGCATTCTACACAAGACAAGTCACAGACAGTCCAAAAATCAATCCTGTTCCCCTAAGAGAGGATGTAGAAAGTAACCAAACATTGCTGCGTTTCTTTTCTTCGCACACAGAAACCTATGAGGATGATGGCTTTCACAGCAGTCTGACCTACACCTTGATAACAGTCATACCAGTGGCTCTGCTGCTACTCACCGTCTGGGTCTGCTGCAGAATGAGACAATGTCGCAACCCACTCTACACCAGACGCTACCCAGAGGTCTTCAGTCAGAGATACCGAGAAAGCAGCTCAGGTAGGTGATATATTTGAGGCATTCTGGCAAAATGAGACAGGACTGGGCCAAGGTTGAAATGAGGGTGTGTGGTATTAGCAAAATTCTCTTTACATTACTGTCCCTTGCATTTCAGTCGGACATTCCGTTGACAAGTTAAAAGTTTGCATTTGTCAATATGTCAAAAAATTGAATACTGAGGAATACAGGGCGAGTCAAAAAAAGATGAACCCGAATGTCGGGACTCTTTGTTTTAGTGAAGTTATGCATGTAGCACTTTTAAAATGTAGGATATGAAAGTCCAATTCATAAGCTTTCTTTTAGTACAAGAATCGTTCAAATCACTCATGTACTTTTCGAGTTAATACGGAATTATAAACACAACCAGCGTTTTGAAGTTCTGCCAACGGATCACAAGAAGGTAAGTGTTTGTTCAGCAAAACGAAAACAAATCACAAAGGGAAGTGTGTGAATTGTTTTCATTTTGCTGAAAGAACGCACACTTTTTTGGACAGAACTTTAATAAAACAGTGGTTGTGTTTATAATTCCGTAACTTGAAAAGTACATGAGTGATTTGAATGATTCTTGTACTAATAAAAAGCATATGAATCGGGCTTTCATATCCTAGATTTTGAAAGTGCTACATGCAGAACTTCACTAAAACAATGGTCCAGACATTTGGGTTTTGATTTTTTTTTACTCACCCTGTAGACCTTTTTAAGTTTTGAGTTTTGTATTCGTGAAAAGGAAAGATGCCAATTTTTTTCCCTAAAAAAAAGTATTTCATGATTTTTACATACCTGCACCCAATGTAACGAAGCCATGCAACGCGTTGCAACACGAGTTGCGACGCATAAAACTTGCGTCGTATAACGGCTTAAAACACGTCACAAGCAATGACCGGTCTAGTGGTATCGCAAAACAAGAAGCTTCCTTTTTCCTCAGTTTTATGTCATAAAAATTACATAAACAAGACCATAAAATACCGAGACAGTGTGTGTGAAGTTGTAAATGGCAAATGCATCGAAGCACGGACCATTTATGAAGTAAATATGAATGCGTCTGAAATATTGCAGGTGAAATTTCAAAGAGAGGAGATCGGACAACTCTTTGCCGAGTATCAGATGACAGTACTGTAGGTTGAATAAACACAATTAACAGTAACCGTGTTGTGCTATAAATACACCTACGACGCATTGCACTTGAACGACGTGTTTTGTGAAATGAATTGCAGAACTCAATTGACAGTTACCGTAATTTTCGGAATATAAGCCGCGCGGCGTATAAGCCGCAGCACGCAAAAATCTGCAAATTAAGATTTGAAGTCGGCGTATAAGCCGCATCGGCGTATAAGCCGCACCAACCGCAGCGGTTCAATTTTGTAAGCCCTCTAAATTCTAGTCAAAATGCTCTGAACCAGTTCCATTTGCACTACGAAAGCTATAAAAGGGCCACAAATGTTATGTCAAATCATTTACAGTCGATTACTCTTACAAGCAAATATGGAAATTGATGATGAGAAATAAAAAACGGGAATTGCTGCCGGCTGGCTCGTCAGTGAGCCTGTGCCGGCAAATGACATTATTTTCCCCCAGCACTTGAGAGAGTATGCAACCCACCATGTGTTGTCTGACTGGAGCGCTACAAATCCTGCTTTGTGGCAACAGACGCGGAGTTGTTTTGTCCTAAAGGATAAACAAGTCCGTTTTTACAGCAAAACTTATCAAATTGTTGTGATTACTAACGAGTAGTAACGTCAAAACTTCAAGTTTGGATCGTAACTTTCTTCGAAAACAGTCAACACGAAGTCACGATGCCGAGATTTTTATGGACGAATCCATTAATTTCGTAGGGGTGGTTTCACCCCTGTTCTGAGTTTTACATCGTTTCTTGAATACATTTCAAGAAAAAAAATTATATTGTGACGTTGAACAACTGATTATCAAATAAAGATATGTTTCAAACTCCATAAAATGTATTAGTTGTCTTTTTCCTTTTTTTAAACTGGGGAAATATTGGTAATTATTGTTCCCAAGAAAGTGCACCCCTTTATTACCACAAATGGTGTGGTCCATGGGGAATCCATGCAGCATGCATGCAGCATGGGAAGCATCACGTACGGCCGGTTGTCGATGTCCAAAGGGACTGCTTTCACTAGCCGTACTTTTTACAGCTTGGTATCTTTTTGTGGGACGTGCTTTCGGTTTGTTAATGACTTTCTTAATTGATAATTATTTCAGCAACACATCTCTTCTTGTACCAGTACATTAAATACACATGTAAATGTCATTTTTATTCTTCAAGTCTCGGCGTATAAGCCGCCCTGTGTATAAGCCGCAGTAAACATTTTCATGGGCAAATTCAACGTATAAGCCGCGGCTTATATTCCAAAAATTACGGTATGTGGTTTAATCTATGGGGGTTCTGTCAATTGGTGACCAGCCTGTACATACACGCTATGGAAGAGGAAGTGGATAGATTTGTTGATGGTTTGTGACAGTTCTATCAGTAGGAGGGTTAAACAATAATTGTGGTGTTGTTGGACTTTTTCTCGCAGTTTCATCAGACTATCCCTCCACAGTGAGCAGGAGTCTGTCTCGCATGAGTACAGGAAGCATGTACACTGACGAACCACCTCCTTATAACGTGGTGGTCCGCAACCATCGACGTAAACTCCGCAGGCACCACTCCCACCCAGGGCCCACTCATGCTTGCTCAGAGCAACCTCCGCCGTCGTATGAAAGCATCGTCATAGCCCAGACTGACCCGCCGCCGTACATCCACGTCCTGCAGTCTTCCTCCGCGCGGGGACGGCACAGATCCT
Organism: Patiria miniata; assembly: GCF_015706575.1. Classification (NCBI taxonomy): domain Eukaryota; kingdom Metazoa; phylum Echinodermata; class Asteroidea; order Valvatida; family Asterinidae; genus Patiria; species Patiria miniata. Next base: position 14,332,883 of record NW_024037058.1, on the reverse strand, counting down.
TAGACATGCCCCCGACTGTCACGGAGATGCAAGAAACGACAAGATCCCCACTGTTGGATGGGTCGCCGGAAGGGGCTGCCGGTGGGGAAAGGTCAACCGAACAAGGTCAAGGGTCATCCACAGGTCAGCAAGCCGTCAACGGGGAGCGAGGGCCGGAAAGTGGTAGCGTACAGGAGCACAACTCCTTGCTGCCAGAAGGAGAGACCTCATCATCATTGTGATGTGTCCGAGTCTCTGTAGGTCCTTACAAATCACACAAACAGGGTGGGGTCAGTTAAATCCCGCTTTCTTTCACACAACTCCGGAATTTTCTCCCTCAACCCTACTCCCGAGCAGGGTTAATTATTTCCCGGGGAAAAGCTATTTCCCGGGAGTTTCGTTGGTAGTGTGAACAGACCGACCAAAAGTCCCCGGGATTCCCTGGGAGATACTTGTAGTGTGAATAGGGCTTGTTTGTGCGTTTGCAGTCTTCCTGTTTAGACCAGTATCTGAAATTATTCCCTCACTGTTAGAAGTGACGTAGGACTGTATCTTACTTTGTACATTGTGGGAAACCCAGAACTTGCCATTATATAGTTCCACAATTGTACGCTTTATTAGTTCCAACAGTATCTACATATAGGTGTACTAGTAGGGATTCAATAGAAAGGGCACTACTACAGTCAAGTGCCGTTATAACAAACTAGCCAAATTGTTTGTTATATCAGAATTTTGTATTAAGAGGAACATCAGTCCCATTCATTGTGCACATAAATGCACAGTCGGGACCAAGGCTTTATGTTTGTTTTATCCAGAATTTTGTATTAACAGAGTTTGTACTAACGAGATTCGACTGTATGTATTTGTTTGATTGAGGCAACTTGTCTACTTCATGTTTATATGATTGCATATACTGGCCCTCTGTTAAAGGCACATAGAAACATTGGTACTTCCCCGGAAAGGCACCTATCGATTTAATGAGAACAACCTTGCTCATGGTGGCGATAGGGCTGGTACCTAATTGACCTATTACAGTTTGCAAGTTGGCCACGCCCCTTAGGCAACCCTATGGAGTTATTGTACTCTAAGTTTTGTTTGTCTCAGATTTTGCCCGTTCCGCGTCCATTTGTGTATCATGTAATTGGACAATATTTCACAAGCTGCGTTGACGCGATTCTACTGCGATAGGTCAATACCCTGTGAAATTAATCCTTGAAAGTGGTTAAAACAAGTGTGCCTGTGGGTACACATTTTTTCATGTGTGGATGTTGTGTGCCGTAAACCACAAAGCACGGTACCGTATATCACACTTTGTTGACTCAATGTAATATGAAGATATTCCAAATCGCTTTTTGTCCAGCCTTAAAACATGGTCATTTAAAAGGTTTTATATTTGGTGTTTTTGGACTTAAATTGATGTGATTTAATATAGCAATAGTCGTGTGTACTCTGTTTCCACAAATTCCCGTTGTACATCCAAATAGTTCTTATTGTTTGAGAAATACCAGGGTGCATGATGATGTTTTGTGCTTATTACTAAACTTTTCAGTATTAAGTATTAAGTTTTTTGTACTGAAATGTGTTTATTTGTGAACTTGCGAAATGTTTTAGAAGGTTTAATCCTTTTGTTTCCTTGGATTCTTGCCAGAACCAACGGGTTGTAAGCCTATAATAGGCTGAGGTTTTTACTTATATTTGCATAAAGGAAGTTGTCAATGAGACTTGTAAAGATGGAATTTTTTTTTGTGTCAGGGTGATGTAAATCAAATTAGGTTTTGCCCTTCACGTTTACTTTGGATCAAAATCCCTTCATATTACATTTTGTGTGTTATCAATAATAATGCATTGTTAGCAGTTGTGCTTGTGTTGCACTATATTAAGCTCATTGGATACTTTGCCTGAATGCAAATGTGACTGTAGAAAAGATCAGTAGGGAAGTTAAAATGTGTTTAATGTAATAGCCAGTTTGTGACCTCGAAAAACAGAATAAAATTGTTTTGCCTTTCAGCAGCTGCTATGTATGATACATACCAGCTGCTGAAAGGCAAAACAATTTTATTTGTTTTTTTCCCCCAGTATTTTACAGTGCATGATAAACATTTGGAACGATAAGCACCTATACCTACATTGTATTACATTGTATTCGTAAATACCTAAGAAAGTTTACCCATTCCTATTGGTCGTAAACCTGTCACATTAAACACCGGTTGGCTGGTCTTAAACATTTTTCCAATCCAGTGTCACATGAAATTTGGACTCCTATAAATCCGATCCCTTTTACCCTTTTATTGGTTGAACGTTCATCTTCCTTGGTTAGGCATATATGCAATACTACCAATGAGTCCGTTATTTCACAGTCCTAAACTCACACTACTCCGGCACAGCTGCGTTCTGCGCCACATCACGCAGTATGCGCCACATCACGCAGTATGCGCACACCAATCTCCATATCAGGAGTTGTTTACGACAACTTGCGAAAGGCACATACCATAACATAGCTAGAGGGCTGTTTCAAATAATATGAAGTAAAGTTGTTGGAACAAAATCGTTGGAAATTTATAATTTGACTTGTTTTGACTGTTTGATCGAAAAGGTATTTATAAATACCAGTCTGGAACTCTGGATGCTGATAATTACCCTCGCCTTTGGCTCTGGTCAAGATCAGCATCAAGACTCCAAACCAGTCTTAAACATCAATGTTTAAAACCTGCCAAGCGCACATTTATTCCCTAATTTATTCACTGAAGAATCCATAACACCAGCGAGTGCTTGGTCAGTTTGGGGCACTACGGTGAGTAATACACAGGGTGGTTTGGGGCGCTGCATGGGCTAATGGGTGATACACATCACAGAGCATTTTGTCTTTTCACTTTGAATGTCGGCATTGTCACCGCAACATGTAGGTGATTGCAACTTGGTTTGTATTAATTTAGCCGTCACAAATTGGCTCACCATTCGAAAGAACTGTCAATGTAGCTTTAGTTTGCCTTTTGAAGTATCTAACAAATATTGTGACTTTAAATTTTTATTAACATATATATGTTAAAGACTTTATTCAGATTTTTATCTTTTGAGTTTTGAATTAGTCGAGTGCTGCATAAAAAAAAGTACAAATGGTAATTTATGAATTATGGAAAATGTGTATTGTTGTGTATTTTGTAAGCATTGTATTCGGTAAGCATGGTATTTTCTAAGCATTGTATTTCAATTTACGCGAGGAGTTAACTATTAGACTGAAAGTGAAAAAGTGTTGGCATCCGTTCCTCGTTGGTTTGTCAGCTTTGGCTTGCAGAAACGCTTGTATACACACTCCAGAGGTTTTGCAAGTGAACGTACAGGTGACTGCTCTATGTTCCGACACCCCTATGTTCCGACAAACCGCTCATAAGATTGTGTTCCTCCCGGTTAGGGTTAGGTTTAGGGTAAGGGTTAGGGTTAGGAATATGTGCAGTCGGAACATAGGGGTGTCGAAACATAGAGGTGTAACCAATGTACATGTATGCAGTTGGTCTTATCACATCATATGAAACTTGCTGTTGTGCATGTACACAACATGGATACATGTGTATTGTGCATTCTGCCTTGGTGTGAAACGCATACTAAATTGTGGGTTTTCACCCTCTTTTGTGATAATTTATTTAATCATGTATGCTTTGATTGAAAGAGTATGAATTGCTGAGCATATATGTGTCGCAATGCATGATTAGCTGCATATATGGGGCTTTCCTGGGAGGCTGCCATGTTGGATTACTGCTTGGTTCCAACACCGAAATGCATATACAAGCATTATACATGTATTCAATGTGTGGACTTCCGATCAAAAGATATGTCCATATAAACCAGGTAGCAGCGACGTTGTGTGGACTTGCCCACGTCCACACAATGTTTCCCCCTCTCTGAAAAACAGGTTTAGAGGCATTTTTGGGTTAGGTTTATCAAAATGAAGAGAAACGCTAAAGGGAATCATAGGAAAAAAATTGGGTTGAAAGAGTTTCCACAGTGTAAGGAAAAGGAGGTTTTTCAGAGGTTTTTCTTAATCTACATGAAAACAAAAGAATGTCCACTAAAGGTATGTAATGTAAACATGTGTGCATACGCGGTGCTACATTTAACAACGGAATGGTATGTATAACAGTTGGTTAAATGTATGTGTATACGTTCGGATGGGAAACCTCTCTATTACCCCACCAAAGACTTCAGCCTTGAACCCTCATTGGATAGATTTTGTTCCATAAGTAAACCGGGGTTGACATGTTTGCATGCGCGTGGAAGATATATGTATAGATCATTACCCAGAGTGCTTCGTGTTTCCTTCAATAACATTGTCAAAGAAATACCAGTCATCAGCGCCCCTCGATATGGCCGGCAGTGGATACGTGTTAAGCTAGCAGCATGCAGAATTCTAGGAATCATTTGCTTTATATTAGACGCTAGTATCTTATTCAACAATTGTAAAGTTTGATGGTAATTCATTTATTTACTTTTTTGCATTGGATTGACGTACCATATTCAGAGTACTGGATGTAAACAGTACTTGTCTTTATTGTAGGAATGGACGTGATAGATTTTTATATCACATATTCAAAGCTATTTCAATAAAGGTTTACTGTTGATAAACGAACTTGATAGAGTCATTTTATGAATTTGTTTGTTTGATATATGTACGTCTGTTACCAACTCCTTTTTTAATTATCTGGTGGTCTTGGAGTGAATAAGCCACGAAGTCAAGCAAAACACTGTACAACCATGACCGTTTTATTTTCTTCGACATTTATTAAAATACCAGGGAAATGATGCTAACCAACCACTACACAAAACAATGGAATTGGTAGGAAATAACATCCAAGCTACGCATGGGCTTATAAATTATACAGACTTAAAGCATCTTGTAATAAAGAAATCACCTGAAATGTGGACCTAACTCAAAATGTGGAAATATTCACACTCTGCAACCCATGTAACACTCTATATAATATGATCAGAGAAATCTGGGGTAGTCTTGTTTCTGTGCAACAGGCTGAAACAGTCCTTTTTTTTTGACAAATCACATAATCATGGTAATACAATTGCCTTAACACTTAGCCCCAGTACATGTATCTCTTACAAAGGGCCAAATTTCATGGCACTGCGAAGCACACCATTTTCTGCATCCAAAAATCTTCATCCATTCATACAGTAAGCAATATGTACAGAAAAGATCATGTTTACTCAAGAGTAAGAATTTGCTTCAAAATAGTGATGCAACAGTAAGCATGTCTACACTGTGAAATGAATACATGTACATGCATACACAGTCTAGCGTTAGGACAATCTTCTGTTAAGCAGGTTACGAACTGTTAAACAGCGCCACAAAATGTTCCCAAGATCTGACATCCCACAGCAGGCACATTCCATAGGATCCTCTTGTTCTGAACTGATTTCATCACACTGCCAAGCATTATGGTTCTCTGCTCAAAAACCCTTCATCTTTTTGTGAAGGCTAGTATAAGCAGATAGTACTGCAAACTGTAGTTAAGCAACCATAGAAATCTCAAGCCACACACAAGTGTGACCATAGCAAGGCTGTCAAATTAGCTTCCAAGTTAGCGCAATTTTTAAAGCAAACCTTTTCTGCTTACCATTCACAAAGCTCCATAAACTTGGCCCCTGGGCAAAGAACAAGCGGTTGCTTTTCACGTAAGGCATGAATTTCAACGTTTTGGTTTTTTGATATGCTTATTTTTTTTCTTAAATTGTCTGATTCTGTTCAAAAGTAAAACCATGTGTCAGGGAAGTTGGAGTCATATTTCTACTGCCACTATAACCAGGGTAACAAGTACGTTTTGTTGTCCTTGTGTTGAACAACCTTGAAATGAAACATTTCTGGTATTGTACATAGTTCCAAACTTTGAATGCCGTTGCATATTTGCTGTGCCTCGGTCAAATACAAAACTGTGTACAAAAAAAATTCTCCAAGTAACTCTCTGCTAAGCACTTAAAATGAACCTGTGTTAACGAATGTATACATATCCAAAACCTACAAGATTCATTCAAAGAAAGCTTTACAAATATTATGGTCATACTGTGTCCCGCTGCATATTTCACCCCTCCTAGGAATCTGTTATGGAAGTAGTTTAACACTATACATGAAAACTAATTTGATATTGAATATACACGCTTAGTTGGCCTTTTACTGGTACGTTCCATGCCTGAGAACCCATCACAAATGCGTGTTGTAAGCTCTAGACAAATCACTTTAAAGGAAAGCCAATGCATTGAGTGTCCCAGTAACAGTGCAAAGCCAGCCAGCCCGATAATCACAAAAAGTGGGCAAATCTGTCGGTGATATATCACAAATACACAAATGTACATATTTCAATAGCACAAGACACCTCGGTTTCTGATGTTGGGATACGATCAGTTCAGTCCATCCATGGACCATGGTATTACATGTATCAACCCCTTCATCACCACTTTCACAAAGGGACAGGAAGGAATGTCACAAATCAAATTCAAGTCCATCACTTGGATAAAAAGGGGACTTTTTTCCTCCGGTTACAAAAAGTCTAGTGGTGTAATACAGACAACAACAGAGGATAATTTTTCTAGACACGACCCATAAAATTCTACCTTTTTGGTTTGTAAAATTCTTAAAATATACCAATAAAAGCTACCAATAACTCCATTATGAATAGAATATGTCATTTAATTCATATACTCATCTATAGACTCTACGTATAATATGTATACATTGTGTTTGTTGACCCAGTTGCTATACATTATTGCACGATATTTTGATCCAAAGTAAACGAGAATCTCTGTACGTAATACAGTACATGTATCTACATATATGTTTCCCCTTGTACAGGGTGAGTAAAAAACACGAAACCCAAATGTTGGGACCATTGTGATAGTGAAGCTCTGCATGTAGCACTTTCAAAATCTTGGATATGAAAGCCCAATTCACAAGCTTTCTTTTAGTACAAGAATCATTCAAATCAACCATGTACTTTTCAAGTTACGGAATTTTAAACACAACCACCATTTTAAAGTTCTGTCCACAGATCACAAGAAGGTAAGTGTTCTTGCAGCAAAACGAAAACAAATCACATATGGATGTCTGAATTGTTTTCGTTTTGCTGAAAGAATGCACACCTTTTCTGTGATCCATGGACAGAACTTTAAAATGGTGGTTGTGTTTAAAATTCCGTAACTTAAAAAGTACATGAGTGATTTGAATGATTCTTGTGCTCAAAGAAAGCTTATGAATTGGACTTTCATATCCAAAATTTTGAAAGTGCTACATGCAGAACTTCACTCAAACAATGGTCCCGCCATTTGGGTTTCGTGTTTGTTGACTCACCCTGTATTGAACAGACTACAACATATTTTTTGCAACACAGCCATGCAAGTACATGCTTTAAAGCACATCTACGATCTACAATGTTTTCTAGATTAAGAACTGAGGGATTTTTTTAACAAGCAGCATAAGATAAATAATTGGGGGTAAAACGGTGCACTTCTGACACTAACATTAGCATGCATTCAGGAATGTTGCCATGGCATTTTCATCACCTGACAGTGAAGGATACTAATAGGAAAACCAATGAAAACACTTGTTTCGACATTTTCAAAATTATTCCACGACAAGAACTTTTCCATAAGACATCTTGGGAATTGCCTTGAAAAACAGGCTTATTTTTTTTTTTAATATCTCGGCAAGACCTTGAGTTGAAAACCAACAACCATTTGGACCACAGAATTATATCAATGACAAGCATGTTCTCTTGTTCACATGAGAATAATAGATGAATATTGAAAAAATTAGGCCAAAATTAAAAAAAAAAAAATTCCGGCATTTTCGGTAACCTGATCTACCCTAAATTTAGGGTGTACAAAAAGAAATGGTAGGCAGATGAATTGTTTGATTCATTTTATACATGTATGTTTTTGGAAATGAAAAAATAAAATACTCAAATACTGTCAACTCCAGAGTACTTGACAGTGTGCAATAAAGGTACCTTATGTCTACTTGTTCTCCAATATGTACATGCACACATACATATTGTGTACAAACGTAAGTTAAAAAAACAAAAACACAAAAACCTACCTACCCACCTTTGTTTTGGCAATGTTTTCAGGAAACACAAAACTATTCTCTTTTTCTGCCTAATTAGATTGACTAGATTTAACATACACCATTTTAGAAGAAACATAACCAAAACATCAAAGTAAAAAAAAGATATCAACTTAATTAGTTACGCTATAATAAAAACTAACGACCTTCTGTATAATCCATTTACATAATTCTACACACAGCTTACTTCTGGCGTGACCAAATCTAAACAAATAAATTATGATAGAATCAACAAGCTTGTCTTTCAATAATTGCCACAGTTGATACAAATTATGTAAATTAGTTGCACATGATCGTGATCAAATAAATTAGTTATTTTTAGATGATTATATTTATACCAATTTCTTTGAAAATATTACAAAACAAAACCAGATAAGTTGTCAGATTTTTATATGTTCCATTTTTTTTTTGGTCGAAAAGTGACTTTTACCAAAATTATGAATCAAACAATCTGAATTTTAGAAGAAAGATTTTTGGTTAATATAACAATAAATGGTATTTACAATACATGCACATAATTTTAATGTGGACAGACACCTTTCTTCAAAAAAAAAACCAACTCAAACAATCTTCTAGAATATGTTATTAGGTAACCCAAAATGCCTAACTTTTAAGTCTTGGAAGAAACATATTATCCAAAACAAAATTTAATCAAATTTACGAATTTGACTTTCTCTCTGGTTTGAAATGACAAAAAGTCAAAGTATTGTCTTCAATGCAAACAAAAGATGAAGTTTCCAAAAATGTCCTTAAGAATAGTGCTGAACCTTGTGGGGGAAAAAAATTGTAGACTTTACTTGATTGACTTGGAAGAAAAACTGAACTATTGCTTTTCGAACAATAGTTACTGAAATAAAATAATGTACTTCATATACTATAAATAATTAAATGTACTTGTAATTTATACTTTAAAATATTTAAACTGAAATTGTCAACATTTTTGGAACGGAACACCTATCGTTTGGAATAAATGACAAAACATTTACAGACTTATTTTTTATCCTACGATCCCGGCGAAAATGGTTGGGACACTTGGAAATAACCTCCCACCGTCACCCACTCCCCCGCTCCACCAGTCAATGCTGTTCTCTCCAGCTGATGGAGCACATATCACGTCATGAGAGACAACATTGAATGGGGGCTGGGGTTGGGGGCCCCGTGAGATTTGGCCAGGATTATACCTATAAATATCCATGCGGACATAAAGCAAAGTACTCAAAATATTTTTGAACAAAACTGATTAATGGCCTGAAGTATTATTCAGGGGGGAAAAATGACACGTATGAGTGATCAACTTTGGCAAATAAACTCACAAGCTTTTTTTGGCACGTTTCTGAATGCCTGATGTTATTAGTCGGGGACAAATGTTGCATCTGGGCCCAATGTTGTACCTGGGCCAAAGTTGAAACTGGGTCAAAGTTGAACCAGAGCTAAAGTTGATCCTGGTGGCTGGGCCCAATGTTGAAACTGGGCCCAATGTTGAAACTGGGCCCAATGTTGAACCTGGGCCCAATGTTGAACCTGGGCCCAATGTTGAACCTGGGCCCAATGTTGAACCTGGGCCCAATGTTGAACATGGGTCAAAGCTGAACCTTAGCCAACGACAAACCTGGGTCAAAATTAATGTTTAACCTGGCTGAATCCTTGAACCTGGGCCAAATGTTGCGTCTGGGCCCAATGTTATACCTGGGCCCAATGTTAAACCTGGCCAAAGATGAAGCTTGGCTAATGTTGAACCTGGGCAAAAAAAATGGGCCTGGGCCAAACCTGACTGAACCTGGGCCAATGTTGAACCTGGGCCAATGTTGAACCTGGGCCAATGTTGAACCTGGGCCAATGTTGAACCTGGGCCAATGTTGAACCTGGGCCAATGTTGAACCTAGGCCAAAGTTAAACATGGGCCCAGCAGAGTTGCTTTAGTGAATCTATTGCTCAGGATACATGTACTTAATTACCGGTACTATGCACAAATTATCTGAGTACAAGTCACAAGTAAAAGAAATACAATTTTAATAGTACGTATTTTTCCAAGTAGCCCGTTTTAGCTTTCACAAAACAATAAATAAATAATAAAAATAAAAATAAAATAAAATACAGTGCAAAAATCAATTTGATCTTTTTAAAATATGATTCCAATTAAATACTCCAAACAGTCCTTTTAAGGTCATTATTAAAGCAGACAACTTGGTTGAAATGAACCTTACGATTTCTTAGCAAAAAATGTCGAAATCAAAATCTTGAATGACTCGGGTTTCTTATTACATGTATTTCAAATCACATTTGTGAGAAAAGAAAAACAGAAACAAAAACAACCGAACAAGAGATATCTATAGAAATTCATCATAATCTCTGCGGCTGCATACAAACAAAAGCCTCCTATTTTTGGTGGTGGTCTTCAATTCAGCCTGGCCTTGGCAACAGCAGCAGAGGATGAGGGCGATGATGAGGAGGCTAGCTCAGGAGTAACACTAAAAATAAGGCTATAGGAAGACTTTTGTGTATGCAGCCTGGAATCAAGACTAACTAGGGTCTCACGCCAAATACAACCACGTCAGTATCTCACTGCACATGCTTATGGTACACTTTCACTTTTGAGGTTCGTCTACGGCAGGTTTCTAGCAATGGATTTGTTTGGGATTGGTTTTGCTTTTGCGAGCCTAGGAAACTATGGGCGTCTAGGTAGTACTCTTTGTTTTCTGTTCTCATAAATTAAAGTTGCAGTTTCCATTTTCTATATTATCTGAACTGAACTCTTAGCCATATTCCTCGAACGCTATAAACCAGCTGAAGTTAACAGTGCCGACTATAGACCTAGTTTCATGACGTCACGTTTGAAGTGACATTTAGCCAAATCCCGGGCACTAAAAACATACATGTACTTTGCATACTGCCCTGCCACTCAATGTGATGTCACAAAAGTTGGGTCTATACAAAGTTCTTTTCTCTATTAAATAATATCCGAAGCCCATTTTTGTGACATTAGTCTCATTTTCTGGGAACAGGTTTCATAATGTACATTGACATAGTACTGTGAACTATGATTACATTACAAATAATTTAGAGTACTACATGCAACTTTGGGCAGGAAAGATTTCTCAGCGTTTTATGCAACTACTGTGATTACTTTTGCTTTTTTTTTCTCAAAAACTACTAGCATCTTGTGTTGTACAGCTTGCAATGACGCCGTTATTCTGGGAAGTAACGCAGCATTCTTTAGTACTGTATTTTCTGGTTTTGGTTCCCAGAATTCTTAGAAATCTTTTGACATTCTCCGTTCCCCCTGCAAGGCAAAATGTGAAATCCCCTTTGACAATGTCATGTTCAGTTTTTTTGTTCAGAAATTGCAACTAAAATTCGTCTTGACTATTCCAGTTTAATCTAGAATATTTGAAACTTCTGTAAATTTGATTTCTTCTTTTTTTTTCCCTTTAAACTAAAAGCTTCATATAACTAAGTAAAAAGTAACTTGTCATTACCATGGAAACCCTTAAAAAAACACCAGTTCGTACCCAGGGATATGATTGGGATCTGATCATTCATGATGCAGGAAAACAAAGACTACCTGACTATAAAGTCAGGTTTTGCTTAAATGCAGTACAAACACTTGCCGTTAGTATATAACATCTCAAGTCTGTCATTGCAACTGCTTTCCCGCTGAGTACGAACCAGCCTCAACATGAGCATCCTGTGGGATATTGTATGCACAAACTACCCCCCCCCCCTCCAGTTTTCAGAAGTCCATCACAAGTCCTCCAGTCCACTCACAACCCATTCAAATATACCGTGAAAAAGCGTTCCTTTGTCATTGTTATTTCCAGTTATTACCCCCCCCCTCTATTTTTAATGGGAATCGCCTATTGCAAGGCCAGAAGGCCACTCAAGGTGAGGGCTACAAAAGAAAGTATAGAGGATAAAGTTACAGAAAGAGAGATATCTATTCACATTTCGTTTGACCATGCCAGGATAGCTAATAGTTGGTGGAAAACAGGATTCTGGTAAGGATTTCCAAACTGAAGCAGTTCGAGAAAAAAAACTAGAAGAATATCTCACAGTACTGGCCTTTGGAACAGATACAGTGAATGGATGAGGGAGATTGCAATACGTGTGCTGCAAGTGAAGGTGCGAACAGAAGGGACAACAACTGAGAAACTTTCTGAGCTCATACCCCTGTTAAGTTTTTATGGAATTGTAAAAGGACTTGTGATTTACGTGCACTTGTGACTGGACTTGTGACTGGACTTGTGACTGGACTTGTGACTGGACTTGTGATGGGCTACTAACACACTACCCCCTCCCAAAAACAAAAATCACATTAGTTAGAAATGTTCCAGAGAATTTGCAAAATGTTTATCAAATCCAAAGTTTGCAGCGTCCATCGGTACCTGGTTATCTCATCTTGGCGATGGCCTCCTAGTTTGCTGGATGGCTTTTGGTTTTGGTGTTGTTTTTTTTTCTTGAAGTGTTCTCCTTAATCCTCCTCATCATCGTCCTCGTCCTCCGTGCTGCCGTTGGTCAAGGCCAGGTTGCCGTGGGTTACCGAGGCGGTGGCTTCCTCCACCTGTAGCCGGTGACGCACGGCCTCGTACGTCTTGCTGTTCAGGCTCTTGCTGGACACGCCGTGCAGCTCAAAATCCTTGTACATTTTCTGTGCCAAAAAAAAAAGGGTTAGGATGAGAGCGGGTGATTCAATATTGTGAACATAAATTGATGAAAGTATTCGTATATGTATTTGTGCATTCCAAAAGAATACTTGTTGCTGTTTTACCCTTCTTTGCATGACTCAAAATTGGGCCACTTTGCTACAGCGGACGCAGCCAACCTTTGTCTTTATTTAACAAGTGTAAAACATTGAATGACTACATATATATAACCCTTGTTACCAAGTCGTACTTGACAAGACAACCCTTGGCAGCCTTCGGCAACCCTTTTCAACAACTATACATTATTTAAATGCATTTCATGGCAAGCATTTCCCGTGGAATTTTGTTGAATTTTGACAAGGGAGCTAAATATGTATGCGGTGTACTAAAACAATTACAACATGGTCCATTTCAGGCAGGGAGTGCCAAATGCTGGCTTATGTTGCTACCTTCCTCTACTTAATGTACACAGCATTCGATTACTTCCTCAGCGCTTAATCGCGCAAGTGCGACTGCCTTTGATTTACCTCTCACACAAATTCTCGTGCTTACTTGATCCTGGCCCAAGTAACCGACCCACTGAGTCGATTACTTGGGTAAGTGCCCCACAATACAACGTGAAAACATGGCAGCTAAGTCTCACGCTGCAGCAGCGGGGCGTATTCAAAAGTGTCTCAGCTTCACTTCACAGTAATACTAGACGACGGGAGGAAAGTTAAGTTAGTTTTAAACATACCCAGCATTTCTTGTTCACTTTGAAGAGCACGTACAGTGGCCACCATGGCTTGCTTTTGACAGCTCAAATCCATTTGTTTAGGGGATTTAATTGCCACATGACCTCTTGACCCTGGGGCCGATTTCATAGAGCTGCTTAAGCACAAAATTTGCTTAAGCACAAAAACGTCTTGCTTAATAAAATCAGGTTACCGGCCAAAACTCCATGCAATTGTTATGCTAAGTAAACAACAGCTAAATACCAGTCACAAGCAATGTACATCACATGGAGTTTTGGCCGGTAACCTAATTTTACTATTAAAGCAAATTTTCTGCTTAAGCAGCTCTATGAAATTGGGCCCTGTCCAGTTGCTATGGCTCGACTTCGAGTAACCTCGAGATCGTTCGTCTATTGCTACAGATTGCGCATCTGCATCTACACCCAAGACGCAAGTACGGGTAAGCGCGAGGGAAGTAATCGAACACAGTGGTTAGGAGGAAGTCCAATCAGCCAACACTTTGAGACCAACAGTTGCACAACTTCCCCTCAAACTAACGTTGCATTCGTATACTACAGGCGATCCACTGTCTACATGGAATTCTCTGACTTTATGCACAAACCCACAGTCCCTTTACAGGCATGCAACTGGGAAATCACAAAAAAAAGAAGAAATTCAAATTTTCCCCAGACTTTGTACAGTGTTTTTCTATTTTCAATGGCACACATGGGAAGTAAAAAAAAGAGGAAATCAGCTGATCCGAGGAAAAGTTGCATGCCTGCCTTTATCAAAGTTTAGCTGGTAGTACGTACATTGGTAACTCGTAGCAGGGTGCTGAGCTGGTGCACATGGAGTTGCAGGTCCATCCGGTCTGACAGCCAGTCACACAGCAGATTCATGTTGGCTGTATAAAAGGCCTGCAAGACACCATCAGAGAAAAGACTTATAATATACACCTCAAAATGGTTCAAGGTACGTAGGATCAGTGGCTACTAAAAAACTTCAGAAAACTGATGACAGGAACCGGTTCTAGATTATGGGATCAGGTACCCGTAACCAACTTTGAAAATTACTTGTTAACTTCTCAGAAAATGAAAAAGAAAGGTTTTGAATGCAATTTTTGGGGAATTTTCAAACTGAAAAACAGGCTATATGGAAAAGCAAAACAGACTTATCGCTGTGCATTTTAATACGCATAGATGAGGCTCGTGAAAGTTGCAGTATACATCTACACCCTAAAGCCTTAAAGCCCTTCAGACAACTGCCGGGATTTAAATTTTGGGGTTTGGAATTATTTTACAAGTGCCCGGGTAGCTGTGTGTTACTTCAATAGGGTAGCCGATTCTCATTCTACCCGTAAATGCACACCACTAGAGAAAACAGACAAAATGTACCCACAATTTTTTGGTCTCATAACTTGATTCTTTTTTTTCTATTGAGGACATGCCAAGAATCAACAAAATGTCGGTGGCAGTGGGTTCGGGGCAGTGGGTTCGGGGCGGGGCGGGGGGGGGGGGGGGGGGGGGGGTGCACTCGGACACCCCATAGCCCCCAGACTATACCGTTTCAGGTGCAGTTTTGATGCCAGTCCTATGTTCACTTGGAGACGTTAATTATCTATCATTGAATCAACACAAAAGGAATTATATTGAAGAGTTTCTGACTCACGTCAAAAAGGGCAAAGATGAATTCCTCATCATGCAGGCACTCTCGAACCTCGTCCAGATTCTCACTGACGAAGCTTGCGTAGTCATCGGCCACTTCTGAACCAGGATTCTGTCAGGAGAAGCAGGCCAAATATTGAATTGGATTTTGCACAAATTACATAATTACACTTGTCGACAACCTGGATTCCAACCAGCAACTTCTGCATTATGCAGTGGCATTCTACTTAGACAGGGTGTCTCAAACAAAAGCCAACCTCTAAGCGCCCTCTTTTTCACAGCTTGAAAAAAAAGCATCACAAATATCGATACATATTTGAAGAGTATAGTGCATTAGCTTTTCCACAACGAACATTTTCTACACAGGGTTTACACAGTTAATGTATTTTACATCAGAGTGAAAGGCCCATGACAATCTGATGCACTGATATCACTGTGTCAATCCCACTGGAATGGGTGGAAAAACCCACAGCCTTTTACAATCTGTTTGATCTCTGGTTTGCATGAACGGATTTCCATGGCATTTTCACTTTGTAGCCATGGGGGGAATGGAAGACTTGGCAAAAGGTGATGATGTCATCAATAATTTGAGGAGCACCGCATTGCCACTGATCTGATGGCCTGGCTCCAATTTTCTTCAGGAATGAGCCATCCTCTCCAGAACTGTTAAAATGTGTCCTGTTTTTCCATGTGGGTCGTGATGTCAAAAGTGAATATCAACTCAAAAAGGACTAATTAGAGTTTGAAAATGATTGAACAATTTGGGTAAGAATAAAACAAACAGCTACCACAAGCTGTAGATTATCCTTCAAAATTTTCTGTTCTCTCCAAATAGCTGATTTCCTTTTTTTTTAAATCAGGAATTTGGTAATTCTTTTCCACTTTCTGCTGAGACGGCAATTCTTTGGCCCTCACTGTAATCCAAGCTCCCTGGGTTCTGTACATGGTACGTACCGTAAATGACAGGATGGAAGCCATGAATGTGCCTTCATCATAGCGAGCTAGCTTGGACAGCATGCCCTCCATGACGAGCCGGAGTTTAACCACCAAGCTCTCAATCAAATTATGGCTCTGTCTGCTCACGACTTCGTCAATCTTGGTGTGGTACTGGTGCTGTCGATGAGACGTAAAAATGCGTTACATGACAAGTTTACTGACTTCATCAATTCAAGGCTGGCTCACACTCACATTACAGTATACAAATAATGAATGTTTGTGAGTGTAACAGATGAAATATCCATGTCACGAGGCGAAGCCAAGTTGAATGGAACATTTCATCTGTCACCTCATAAAATTATTCTTACCATTGCACGACTGTGAAACATTCATTAGTTGTTTTATACAACACCTGAATAAATCCTCGTCATCTGATATAGTGTGCCGCGTTTTCTCTTCTCAGTCCTGAGTAAATTCGCGACAAGAAGTTGTTCAGTTGTGAATCAGTATAATGCTTCAACAAATGTTCCTGTGTGTTTTGCAAATTTGTGCAATCGTTTGGCAGCGTAGTTTATTTGCTTCTTTGTGTTAGCAGCTGACCTACAAGTTCTGATATTTCATCTCGGTGTTTCAGTCTCGCAAAACGTCCACATTTTGTGAAATAGATTCATGTCACAGCACCACCACCGGCAGCACTGAAACCGTGTAATCGAAGTTCTATTTACCGTGCAATAGAACTTCCATTGCACTGTGCGCTGCGTGCCGCGGGCGCACCATGCGTTGGGACGAATAATTCAATGACATGTGATCAACGATCCACCAATCAGATGACGGGATTTATTCAGGTGTTGTATAATGAGTACTAATGTTTAACATCGTGCCATTATCAAATTAGCAATGGTTACAGAAGTATACCCCATGCTGTTCAAAAATTGATTTTTTTTTTCGTCTTACAAATTTTTAATTTGTATGTTTTGTGTTCATGATAAAAATACTTCATTCCAATTTTTTCATCTGCAACCATCTGTAAAAAAGGATTTCATTTTGCGCACAAATAGTATCACAGCAATAGCGCCCTCATTTGTCAGGGAACAGTATTGGAATTTTGAAAGTTGAAAAAGTGCATAATACAATGGTGTCCTGTTATTTTCCTACAGTTCGGAGGAAGGGATATTTACAAAAAAATATGTTTCAGTGTAAAATCATTTCATGAAGCCTTTGACCAAGACTACCATGGGGAGGAGCCAGCCATATCACGAACCAATCAGCTTACATTCTCCTGGTCCTTAGAGACGGGGCAGAGCTTCGCTGACTGGACCTTAGCATCAGTCAGAACGTTCATCATGACACACAACTCAGAGGGCACACGATAATCACAGTTGATCCGACCTTTCTTGTTCCAAACCTCAAACGCTTTCATTGTCCTGAGGAAGAAGGACGTAAAAAAAAAAATGGGTCTTATTGACGAGGCACTAGAGGCAGAAACTAAACCAAAACAAAGTAAATAAACTATTTCATTTTGTCCTTTCTTCGGGGGGGGGGGGGGGGGGGGGGGGGGGGGGGGGGGGCAATGAAATGACCAATTGTTCAAAACTTTAATATGCTAGTAGAGAGCTATGGGCAAGTGTGGTCTGGCGGTGGAGCACAGGATTCATGATTATGAGGTTGTGGGTTCGAGCCTTGCCGTGCGTGTTATGCCCTTGAGTAAGGCGCTTTACCTCAATTACTCCTCTCAACCCAGGTGGGTACCGGCATTACTCAATGCCAGGAAGGTAACAGATTCGCTGTGGATTTGCACATGCACAACAGCTTTTTGCCAAGAAAACTTATGCGTCACTTCCTGAAATTTTTGTTAATACATGTATGTACGAGGTAAAGTAAAACAACTAAGGCATGGTTTAGTTCGGATGGATAGTCGATCTTAGCTCCCCTCGGTATTGGAAGTTGACAACCTAGTTCCTTGGTTTCACCCTGGGAACTAGTTTGTCAACTTTAACTCAGGGAGCCAATATCGACTATCCAGCCTCAAACCGTGCTATATTTGTATACTATTTCCCCCAACCACAGGCTAACCTGTTGACGCAAGACTCGATCATATCGGCAGCCATGAGCTTAAGGCGGTGGTCCAGGTGCTTGGCAAACTCCTCCTGGGGCCAGTGAAGGTCTCGGATGAACGTCTGCAAGGCGTCCAACTTCCAAAATAGGTCCTCGGAGGTTTCTGTCCCGTTACTGTAAAAATAAAAAATAAGAGTTATGGTAACGTTCACTTCGACTGCTCAAAGGATGGAATTTTGCGTCAGGGGGATGTAACACTCAATATTGGTTTTGCTTTACTTGCAAGCGGGGCCCAATTTCACGGTGCTGCTAAGCACAAAAATTTGCTTAGCACAAAAAAAGGCTTATACATTGTAAAAGCAGGTTACCAGCCAAAACTCCATGTGATTTTCATGCTAAGCAAACAACACCTGAATACCAATCATGAGCAATATACATCATGTTGAGTTTTGGCTGGTAACCTGCTTTTATAAGCCAGACTTTTTTGGTACTAAGCAAATTTTGTGCTTAGCATTGGGATCAATAATTCATGAACATGTCCAAATATGGACTGGCATAATTTCTGACCAATCAGATCGCTCCTTACAAAAGCTGACCCAGAATTGACCTCCTACCTACATGCACTCACCCTTTTGGTTCCCACTTTTCTCGCTCGAATCCACGATGGATGGACTGGGCAATGGAGGACTCCATCAGATCCACGTAGCGAATCACCTGGGGGGCGAATGTGTCCTGAAGATGCTGGTGGAATCGCCCACCGTTCAGATTGTCTGCAAGGAAAAAAAAAGACATCTCCCACAAGAATGCTTTAACGAATGACTGTTGATGCTACCTGATGCTAACTGGTGTTGCAGTGTAAGGATGGAACTTTGCGATTAATTTGCAAATGTTAAGCAAACCAATCAAGCACCCCTTAAACCTTTAACCCTCGTCAGACAGAATGTTCAGGTAAGCAATTATTGTTCTCTCTGTACATGTATCTTGACAATAGTTGGAAAAAAATCTTTAAAATATAAATTTCCAGCCGTTCTGGCAAATTGAGATGGACCTCAGCACAGGCCATAGTGGGGAAAAACCTAAAAACCGAATGAGCTGTTTTGATTTTTTGATTTTCAGACTGATTAATATTTGAAAGCTTGGATATGTCTTCTACACATATTTTAAAGGAATAGTATACAAATTGTGGAATAAAAATGTTTTCAAGGGAAAACAAATGTCATCTTTCCTTTTCACAAATACAAATCTTGAAACTTTAGAGGGCTTTGTCTCAGTATGTGACTTTTTTACATGTTGATCAATGCGAACTTAAAACAGCCACAACTTGTCAACAGAATGTCAGATTGAAGTGCAACAAACATTATTGTAAGGAGAATGTTATTCTCTTTTCTAATGCCCGCAAAACTTCATTTTGACCTCTGCCCAGTTCTGTCTCATTTCACCAGAACACCTCACAATCCAACATTGAAAAAGTTACCAAAATCACATGACCTAAAAAGGACATCCCTTTAATAGCATTTTAGTATCCAAACAACCACCAAATTTCAGCCCATATGTATTTTCGTTTTAAAGATTACAGTCATAACAGCCTGAGGCTACATGTATATAGCTAAAAAGCATGAGGACCACCTGTTACCAGGCTTCAAGACTATGCCTTGTGACAACAGCAGCTATACTTACAATATAATACAATTACAATACTATACATGCTATACATGTATGTGACAATACAAATCCTATGGGAATTGGCCTGGGTCTGATATTTGCCTCAGTCAACCAGGGTTAAAGGGGCACTCACGATGCTTTTTAGCTATGTCTCAATACGGAACTTGTAGAATATGTAATTTTTTGAAGAAGAAAAAAATGACGGAGTAATTAAACATTATTTTAAAATGTACTGACAATTTCAGTGCTGTGTATGAACAGTACAGCGTGCTTTGTGATCACAAACCTGTACTGCAAACGTGCATCACAGTCCAAATAAAATGAATACAGGGTTTATTGGACAAAACATGAAGATTTCTCACAAAAGATAACGAAAGCACTCACTGTCCAAGCGTAGGTAGTCATTGAGCAATTGGAACAGCGGGAAACTGTCCCACGTATCGGGCGGTTGGACCTCCAGGGCACTGTCCATGTCGACAGCAAACAGCGACCAGAAGATTTCAGCATGCTCCACCAGTAAATCGCTGAACCATGCAAAGGCCTGGGCAAAAGGGAGCCAACAAATATGTATGACAAATCAGTTACTGCTTGCAAAAACTAATCCTGTAGGAACTATAAAACAGCTTAACCTTACGCATGGCACTATGTAAGGTGCACTACACGGTACTGCTTAATGTACATCTACATGTACTGGGTGAGTTAAAAAAAGCAGGACCCAAACCCCCCAAAATGTATTTCATATTTTAAAAAAATATGTAGCACCAAAAATAATGATGACTGGAAAGCCAATTTAATAAACTACATGTATCGGTACTTTTAGATAAAAAAATATTGAAATTGCTCAATCCCTTCACATAATATTGCCATTTAAACATAATGACTCTCAAACCTGTTTCGTCACCCCCCCCCAAAAAAAAACCCAATTTATTGTGGTATTCTGACTGTTTGAAACAACACAGAAAATGACACAGAATACTTGTTTCAACAACTGTCAATAACTGTAGTACACAATATCTTTATTAACAACCCTGCTTAGGCAAACAATGTGATTTATAAAATCCACTTCTTTTTTAATGACGGGCCTTCAAAAGGACTTTGTTGAATGTTTATAACATTTAAACTGAGGTTTTAGCGCTGCTGATGTTTTAAGACAATTGTGACGGCGATTCTTGAAATAGCATATTTGGACCAGACAGGTTTTAGGGTCATTGTGTTTAAATGGTGATAAACTTTGAACGGATTGAGCAATTTCAGTATTTTTTTTTTATCTTAAAGTAGCTTATGAAATTGGCTTTTCAGTCATTATTATTTTTGGTGATACATATTTTTTTTAAATATGCAATATATTTTTTGGGTGTTTGGGTTCCGCTTAATATTTGTAAATTGTTTTAATATTTAGATATCACTAGGTTTTAAATTGAACACTGCAGTTTGTTATTTCAGTCGTTAGTTCAATATTCGTTCATCAATAAAACCATGCAAATAAAACAACTCTCAACTTGTGTTAACGTCTAAGAATAAAACACCATCAATGACTTGATACATTTACAAAAGATACAGAAAAAAAATTAAATCATAAAGACCAATTTTCTTTTAAATAAACAAAGAAAAGAATTGAAAACAAAGTAATAAGGATGGAAGAGAATAGCGTAAATGAAGAAACAGCAGGATTTTTAGTATTGCAGGATTTTAGTAAATTGTAACTGACAAAGTATTGGCATCATTTAATTCAAATAATGTTAATTTGCAATTTGAATTCACTTTGCATGACAGATAGACTGTACATATCATAGCCAGATATTGCAGTGTGTGACTCCATTATCATCGAAGCATGGTGCATACTTCAAGTAAAGACTTTTCACACAAAATGAAAAAAAAATAAATACTGCAAGTTAAACTTGCGCGATCCCCCGGCATGCTGGCAGTATTTATACAGTCAGTTAGTAAGCACACTTTCCAGTGTACCTAACCAAATGAACAATGACCTCATTTTACCCCTACATAGCCTTCGACCTCAAATGTCTCACGTCATCTTTAAGACCCCTGCCCCAAGATTGTTGTCATCAAGTTTGGTTGAGAGTGAAGTCTGACTTTTCATATGACAGCACTAAACAGTTAAAGGGAATGTACATGTACAACATTTGCTTTTGCTGCAATTTTCAGAAACAAATGGACTTGAAGGACTAGTATGTTATAGTAAATATTGTTAAAATGACTTGTTTCACGTTTTCGGCTTGTAGATGCTGGAAAAACCAATCATGTTCTTGTAGTCTGGTTCCCCGACCCCACTTAAGATGAAACGGAGCAATTTATAGACTTTGGAGAATTGTAAGGTCAGAGAATCAGTCTAGCAGGCTTGTATCCCTTCACAGGTGTGTAATCAATTGCAAAGAAAACGCGGAATAACTAATTATGAGAAATTAGGAGCAGTTTTTGAAAAAAGCCAGTTTTCTCCAACGCTGGTCGGCCGACCAGCGTTGGAAAAATCCCATTTTTCTTGAAAATGACAGCACACCAGGAGCCAAGATTTTACAGGGTAGACTGTCATTGCCCAACAATCCAGTAAGGTATTTCGTGATAATTTGACCATTTCGTTTTCTGATGTTTGCAAATGTTGTACCTTCCCTTTAACCTAACCAAAATGGAACACACGGACACACAGAAGGAATACACAAAATTACAAGATCGCCTTTCTTGGCTTAAAAGCCAGGGGGATAAAAATGCTGAAGACGTTGCAAATTACAAAAAGCCTTGTATCTTTTTTTAACAAAGTTGTGTTCTTTTATGAAAGAAATGTAGTTTTCAGCAGTATATAAAGGGAGAGCATACAGAGAGTGACCTGAAAAATTGCAATAACTTGAAATTCTTTAGTGGGGCACCCTGAAACGTTCAGGAGTGTCGTCAGATTTGTCTGAACATACCGGTACACATGTACATGTAATATCAGATCATTACAAAAACGAAACATCGTTTGGCTAATTGTGATTTAAATGTGGAATGAAAACAAACTGGAAAATTAAAAGGGTACCGGTATACAGGGGAACAAGATTGACTTTTTGACTGTCTGTGACTGATCAAAGAAAAGGACAATGTACGTGTACACAATGCATATGTACCGTCATGAAGGGTTTTGATCTAGTTCATGTAGTTTGGGCATAAACAACCCTGTTTGCTATTAGAGCGACTTTTCCATGTTTTCTATCACTGTACCGGTAATTTTCTGTTTCATAATTGTGATGGTCATATTCTCCAGCACACTGATCAAGACTGCCTCGTATGCAGTTTTTAGGAAAAGAGCAATGATCAGTTCCTCATGATGGGTTCCAACCGAACAAACGCAAGAAAAAAGGCTCTATTCAAATATCACCCCCAACTGACCGACATTAGTTTAGTTACATGTACATGTACACATTCGAGAAGGAGAAATATATTCCAGAGTGACAAACTGGGGATCATACCACAAGAGGGTACATTTAACAAAATGCAATAATGAACATTTTGGAGGGGAGGGCTTTCAACGGAAACTTTGCATCGAGAAAAATTGAGAGGCATTTTCAGCTTTCTCAAAAAGTGTATCAAGCAAGCTTAGTTTTGTACAACCTGCTTCAGATTTATTGTATAAAATTGTTCCTTGCATCGGCACAATAATTTGTTTGTTTTCAAGTGGTGTCCATTACCTTTAAAGGTCAACACACTTTGTTCAAAGTTATGGGTTCCGTGCACAAGTACCCTCTCAATGGTTTGTTTGGGAGAGTTGAGGCAGACCACTGAGAAAGACATTTTTGCGCAATGCCGACAACGCCCGATGCTCATGCCAAGACGATATGGCTTTGCGTATATTCAGAATAATATAAGTCGTGCGTATTTCACACTATACGTGCATGAAATAGTATCAATGGCTTTTTCACAGACTAGTACCGCTAACATGAAGGGTGGGCGGTGAAAACGTCTTCATTTCTCAGACATGTCAAAATGTTCAAGATCAAAAAGAAGTTTTATAACAGGCCAAATAAATTACAACCATAATCAATACACTTGAGATAAACTTAATAAACATAACTTTTTTCAACATATTTAATAAGGATCGCGTACCCAGATTCTATCATTTTAAAGCCTGCGTACATTATTTTCCGCATACACGATCAGAAACGCAAAGCTTCCAGTACGTGATGCTGAACGCATTTATCAAAACACATAACGTCTACATTTGTATATTACTGGAAGAGAAACCTGAACACAAAATCATACAGGAATAAATCAAGCAAGGTTTTTTTTTTTTTTTGCTTTTGTGTGTTAGTGAGCTTAGAAACAAAGTCACGATTAATTCTTAACAGCAAGAAATTCAGGCTAATGCGCAAGTGGTAAGTGGTTAGGTACAAAAGTGAAAGTAAGCTTAAATAAAAATGCTTTACATAGTGGTGCAAAAAGAAGGAAACCCACTTTTGACATAATGAAGTTTTTTTATAATGAAGTGAAGTAAAGCTCTCCAACCATACATAGTGAAAAAGTCTTTACAAAAATCACAAGAATAGTATTATTACGCTAATTTGAATACAAGTCACCAAAATCACTGTTGTCCACGTGTAAGTTTAGTGCAGTGTTTTTTGTCTTCAAATCAAGCTCCGGAGCTCAGTCAAGTGGATGGAATAAAGCCGTCCGTGGACAATTAGGTTTGGCACATGAAATGTATAAATTACTATATCTCAGAGACAAAATATGTGCAATCATTTTTTCGTCACTTATGTTTAAAGATCGATATTTTAATACCATTTAATTGAATTTTTGGAATATGCTCAACAAGAAGGTAAAAATTGCTGTCAAAAGTGGGTTTGCTTCGTTTGCACCCCCTGTAGAGAGAATCAAATTAGAAAAAAAAAATCCACACAAATTTACAAGTCAGACTTTCTTCTTAAAATCGTGAGACATGTATGCATTAACACAAAAGCCATGGTATCACGACCCGGGAAAGTAATTATAAAGCAGGAACGGGGTGGTAAGAAGCACGGAGAAAGCATTTATTTTAGATGTTATCAGCCCGTTTTAGATCAAGCAAGAAAAAAATAAAATAAATAAAAACAAAATTAGGGATGGCATACACATTGTACCTGAGATTCTTTGCGTTTGTCGCGCTGCATCGAAATGCATGACAAAAATGGATAAAGAAGGCGGATGTTGGGGGGTGGAGGGAAAGGAATAAAGAAACAAGAAATATGGGTCAAAAATGGCAGATACAAAAATGTGATCACTTGATGCTGGAAGGCGGGAAGGGGGAGGGGTACTGGCAGTAACAGTCGAGATGAAGAGAACGTAATAAGAGATGAACAGAGAGACTGAGAGAAATGACTAACAAGGATGTCATGAGAGAGAGGATGGACATTCTGATAAAGTATTGTGGGAATGACGATTCACGAGAATGTGGCGTTGGGCCCATATTTCAATGACTCATCTTATCCAGTGTCTACTGAATTTTGTCATTGTAGAGTCAGAATTCGTCACTTTTCACGAAGAGACACATGTCAAAAAATGACAATTTCTTCGATTTCAAGTTTTTTCACTATTTCGCTTTAAAACATTGTACTTAACCATTTTGACATGCTTCTGTAAGCAAAACATCATTAATTTATCATTAATTACATTAATGATGCAAGGGGCAGGCATCTCGATAATTGAATTTAAAGTTTTCACGAAGAGACACGAACATAGCTGCCCCTTGAAAGCGTACAAATCGTAAATGGACGGAAAGACGTAAAAGTAGGTCAAGTGAGATGATTTCAAAATTTCTGAAAAAAAAAAATTCGGATTGTAAATGTTCATACTTAGATACTGTCATAAAAGCTGTATGTTTAGTGCTTATCCGGAGCTTGTGTGCGATTTTTGTTCTTCAGTTTGCATGGGATGGTAGGAGAGTTTCTCCAGCATGGACCATGGCAGAGTGAAATTATATGTACAAGAGATCAGCAGACTCTCCAAGGAAACAGACAAGTAACAGCAACAGACTGGAAGAGGAAACATGTTCACAAGACTGAGAGACCTTCCCAATACCACAGAGAATGTATACAGCAAAAGCAACTGTATGCAAACAAACCGATGTAAAAGTACATTATTTTCAAGTAACAACGTATTTCACACTTGACACTTTAATCTACAAAGCCAAAACAATGTCAGTTTGCCAACATCATTTTGGAATTGGTGGAATTTCCGAAATTTCAGGCTTTTTTTCATACGTGTACAACATTCTCTGTGGGTACGGCTTGTGGCCTGTATTGAAAAACTAGAAGCAGGCTCATATTTAAACACGGGAAGTGCATTTATTTTACTAATATGCAGTCTCAGGAATACTGAAATTATCGGAAGTTTGAGCTTCTTAGCCCAAAATCTGGTATGCAGTGACATCAAAGATTAGCTAATCTATGAACAGTGTTTTGGACGTTATTACAGTTCACATGAAAACTTAGCCTCTGACTAACTACATGTCAGATTTGAACCAGCCAGCCGAACCAGGCACGCACGGTGGTCGGGTGGTAAGACGTCTGCACTAGTAAGCAGGAGGTCCTGGGTTCGAGTCCCACCCGAGTACTTTGTGATTTTTGCTCACAATCACTCGGTACAACACTGAGTATACAGTGTTTATAAAGAATACATGTTTGTTGGTGAAGGACAATATTAGTTATCCCGCGAGCATGAGTGGAACACGGAATAATTTAGTGCGTCTTTGTCCCACATACCGGTACCATGAGGGCGAAGGCCGATAACGAGCGCAATAACAAACTTATCTTCAAGCAAACTTGACGCAGTTTGAATTTGGAACTAGCACACTTTATGCACACCTTTTAGTGGTTTAGCACATGCAGCTGGAATGTCGCTCGCAACTTGGAACAGCACAATACCCAGGGTGCGATATGGACCGTTCGATACGGTATAATATCACACTGTTGTTGCCATGGATCGACCAATCAGGATCGAGGATGCAAGTTTTCATGCAGATAAAACCAAATATTGAATTAACGTGTTCTTGCTTGATAACAATCACTCATTTGCTCAGGAAGTTTGTGCATCACATAAAAGCGAGGGTTCCAAATGCACATTTTAGACTGATACATGTATGTAAACCCTTATGTTCTCAATTGTTTGTTAGTTGGGTTGTTTGTTTTTTTGTCTTTTGGGGGGGAAGGGGTTTCAGTGTTAAATGTGAACCTGCTTCCAAGAAAGGAGTTTGAGGAGGTAAACATAGAGGAATAGGTCAGAGGAATGTGGGGCCATGAATCTAGACATCGGGCCAACCTCAAGCCTATATGGGTTCCTTGTTTTAACAGCAGCACACCAAATGAACGGAACATGAACTTATGGGGAAACATTGCATTACAGATGAGCCACTGACAGGATTTGCAATGAAATGCCGGGTGGGATGGGTGTTTCAATACACACGCTTCACGGTTTGCGTGGTTGGGGTAAGAAGGTTGTGACCTGCCAAGGACCTGCCCACCTGATGCATATGCATTAAGCATGCGCATGTCATGCATATTCACGAGGCTCATTTTGCATCTAGGCGTCTACGGTGTCAAAGGCCGAGACAAGCATCCTCATTATGCTATCAGCAACCACTCAGAAATGTCATCATTATGCTAATTTCAGTCCGACTGCATGCAGGGAAAACACAGGGTTGCTTCTGGATTCATCAACTCAATTTCAGTTCAGAACAAAAAATATATCTTAACTTCATAAGCACAAAACTAATCTATTCAAACTTTCTGTTGACTGAATATCATGTCATATACTCTTTAATAAGTATTCTTCCTTAGTCTTGGTACAAGAGTGAATTTGTTTTTTCCACTAATAAAGCAGCCGGTTCCCATTCCCTGCCAACCAGGCAAGGTAAAAGCAACCCTAGCGGTTGAGGGCACCATCAACAAGATGAATCAAATCAAGTCTTGGGAACGTTGGCGCTTGGACCCGAGAAACTCTAAGCATACATGTATCTCACTCATGCATCATTGAAGGTAATGCCCATGAGTAAGGTACATGTACACTCTGAATGTCTCGGGTTCGGGTGCCAAATTTCCCAAGACCAGAATGGATTCTTGTTGATAGCACCCTCTACTACCAAAGTAGTCTTGGCCCACGACGTTAGTGATCGATAGATGGTTGCATTGTTGTAGATCACCCTTGCACAATGTTTTTTTTTTACTTTCTCGCCCTGTCGTGGGAATCTTGCAGTAATGGGGGCATGGCCGTTTTGAATAAATGAGACCGTTCGTGTAAATATTAATATCTGCGAACACAACGGCTGCTTCCCATTTTATATCGGTAGTCGCTCGCGTGGGGGTATCACTGTGTTGCGTATCTAAGTAGCGGTGCTTGATTTACAACCGTCGCACGAGCGCACCACTGACAATACATCCTAACCGTTTCGCGATCGCTGATTGGTTCCCTAGGAAAGCCTAGTTATAAAAAAGTTAAAACGGCTACTGCAGGATTCCCAAGACATTAGTGCGGGCAGGCGCGCTGGTCTCATGCCGTTAGATATGAATGCTCCTCCATCGATCACTAGCATCTTGATCAGGTTTGGAATGGATGCATTAGGGGAACAAACTCCAATCTAGTCTTGAACCAAGACTAACTCTTCCTCAGAACATATCTTCAGTCCCCAAAAAAGAAGCATTGTCCAAAGACTCACTTGGCTTGTCAGCCCGGGAGCTTGGATAATCTCTATCGACAGTACTCACCTCCGCATGATGCTCCTCGTTCTGCTGGAGGACATCAATGCACAGCTCGGCGAGATGGAGAACGTCTTCTAGCCGCTTCTCCGGAGGAAGATCCTCACTGTTCAAACTCTCTGTGTGATCAATCGATCAACAAATCAATCAATAATCAGATCACCAATCAATCAATTAATCAATCACATAATCAATGAATGATTGCTCACTCACTCTACATGTTTAAACAAAAGAATCCCATTATTCCATAAACTTGAATGGTTTTCAAAATAAATCAAGTGTGA
Organism: Patiria miniata; assembly: GCF_015706575.1. Classification (NCBI taxonomy): domain Eukaryota; kingdom Metazoa; phylum Echinodermata; class Asteroidea; order Valvatida; family Asterinidae; genus Patiria; species Patiria miniata. Next base: position 14,304,120 of record NW_024037058.1, on the reverse strand, counting down.
TTTTAGTGCATTACATGTAAAATGTCACATTTAAGTTTCAAGTGCAATGTGAAGATCAAATTAATCGTACATGTAAAACAGATTTTGGTTAGTTACAGTTGGTGCACATCCACATTTTTAATAAGGGTTTTCAACAATGTGATCACACAAAATTGTACTTGTTTCTTCAAAAATGAAATTTCTGTTAAAAGCAACAAAAAATAGCAAAGCTGTTTGAGACAAAATGATTATTCCAATGAGAATTCAGGATTGTTACTTAGGAAACAAAACAATATATTATCAAATACAGTGGTAAAATCACTTACAAAATACTGACATCGACCACAGTGTTATATTTGCATAGAAAGTTCAAATAAAAGGTGTTGTCACAATTCAAATACAAAATAAACAAAATGTTTATAAAAAAAAAAGTACGGAGACAAGAATAATGGAAATTGTGCATGCTTGTACCGGTAACTCGTTTCATGAACAGACAATTAAATATACATTAATACAAACATACATGTACATGTATACACAAAATTCAAAATGAACATTTACAGAAAAGGAACCCCTTTTTGGCAGTAAAATAGCGTATTGTTAGCTTGTGAGACAGCAACAAATCACATTCACTAATATCAATGGGTATTACACAGGAAAAGCAAGACAAGTAACACAGTCTAGTAAGTGCTGCAGTAAAGGTCAGTTCGCATTTCAGTTGAAATGCGTTCAGCATTTTCAATTTTGCAACATGACTGGTTACTTAAGGCCGGCTCATACATCATGCGAATGCGAAGCCATTTTGACGTCATAAAACATTTACTGTGAACTTTGCCGGAGTTTAAATGTGTTCAACTTTTGCGAATTTGCAGCATAAATACTTGCCATCGTGCCACAAATTCACGTTCACGTGAGGCATCATCAATATGCATTTGTGATCGCTTTTGCACCAGGTATGGCTCAACTCGATAATTGCAAACAATTACACGTATGTTGAGACATTACTGTTGCAACCACCAACAAATCACATTCACAACAAAAATGGGCAATACAGATTCCAAGAGAACAGCAAAACACCGAAAGTCACCTTTTCGAACATGCCCCTCCTCACCGTCCTCTGGGTCATTAGAATGGGTAAGGTCAAAGGTTAGAGGTCAGACAAAACATGCAATGCCAGGTATGAATATAAGGAAGGGGGAAATGAAAATAATGCGAAGAAAATGTAACAAGAAGTTTCGAGTTAAAAGGTCATCAATTCTCTACAGTTCAAGCCAATTGGAAAAGATCACATTCCGGCTCAAATTAAAAAAAACAATGTCTGGATTTTTTAAGGCTCAAATCTTAAATCCACATTTTGTCATTGCAAAAAAAAAAACTTAACCCTTACCCTCCTCAATCCTCAACAATCCTCCAGGCGATTTTGGAGGATTTTGAAGGATTGAGGCTGAATGACAGAAAAGTGTTGTTTGATTTTTGAGGATGCATTGTATCAAGTTTTTAGGCTGTACTCTGCATTGTTTATGTTCAGCCATGCATAAAATTGAGTCCTGCATTATGCCTGATATCATCTGCACTGCTTCAGATGGTCATCAGCCCTGCGTCAACCCATTAACAGTGACTGTTTGATTGAAGGATTGAGGCAATGGTCACCCCTCCACTGAACAAATTCAAGAAATAACGGATGATTTTGGAGGATTGAGGCTGAATCCAATTTGAACATGGTGGCAATTTGGAGGATGTTTCCTAGCCAAAAGGGCCTAGGGGGTTAGGATTAATCATATAAGACTGAAAGGAAAGGAAGCTCTTAATATATTCCTGCCACTCATAAATTTGTAGTGTATGTTTTCACCAAGCATTTTCTTTGACATTTTTCAAAAAGGTGGGTTGAAATCTTGAAACAAGCATTTTGAAAGCGTCTAATCTTTTTTCAGAAAATCGCATTTCTCTGAAAACATAAAGTAATTCAGTGGAACAGGAAGAGCAATACGGGTGATTCCCAATAGAGTGCGCCACCTAGACGTTACCATGGAGAGTCAAGTTTTCGCAATGCATTGTGGGAGACGGTCGACAAATGCCATGGCGTGCGGGACGCTTAAAATTGTTAGTTTGTCCGGTCAGTAGGTTCGTAAGCGTATAATTCGAGTATCTTTTTCTTTATTTTCTTTTTATCAAGATATCAAGATATTCTAACACGGGTGTCTGTGTGTAGACTAGTCAGCATTTGGCACCAAACCGTTCACATGAAAAGTAAACATGAAATGGCGAGACTTGCACGCTGTATAGAATTATTTAAGCATTAGCACACATACGCTGGTAAATATGCTTTAAGGTTAACCAAACTTTTTGCTAAGCGTTAATCGGTATCATGAATGCGTCCCATGGAATCTAGATGCAGTACGCATGAGGTGTAAGGAGTGCACTTGTTACCTTCTATCCTAGCATAGGCAGAGACTCGTTCATAATTGACGAGGGCAGCATTCTCCAAACACTTCTTGATAGTGTAACGAACCTCTTCCTGGGGCACTGGGGTCACAATGTCCTTCATCAGGACCTGAAATTAGATGGAGGCTACAGTTACAAAAAAATTCCATAAAAATGTCCCCTTCCCCCCATATTATGCACATAAACAAATCATATTTATCAAAAAATAAACAGCTTTTTAATAACTATTGTTAACTTGATTTGCAAAGGGCGCATCATATGGTATTTGATGTTTTTTTTGTTTACTGTTTTACTACACACACATACGACTTTACCATGGCAACCTCAATCTCAAAGTATTATAATTGTAGCAACAGGAGGTCTGTGTGTGTGTGATCTGATACACCGTGCCCTCTGGAGACATGCACACAATAGGGAACAAAAGATTGTATACGATTGTATACACAATTTTTATAGATGAATACTTCTCCAGAAGGTTTACACGAAATAGATATATGGATTTTACTCAAAACTAGGAATTTCCAAAGTATGTTGATCTGTCGTAAATGGTAGAGTTTCAAAAAACGGATATTAAGTCCGAATTTCAGCCAAGGAAATTAATTCTGGTTAAAATAAGAGCATTTTGAAACTGTACTTTCGAACTCAAAAAACTTTAGTACACGAGAACAAAGAAATGTCTCCACAAGGACACAGATTCCAGTATGAGTGTACATATTGGCATGTGCACTGTGCATATTGACCTGACATGACAGAGATAGGTGACGGCATTTCATCCTGATTGTTAAATGTGCAAGTAATTTTTAACTATAAAGATCAAATTGAAATAGACGTACACTGCTATTGGATATTGGACAGATGTATTGTAAAATGCAAAATCTGAGACCTCTTGGGTATCCAGTTTGTTAGTAACAACGTCATTCTCGCGCGCGCACTACTGACTACTAATGCCCATTGGATAAACACTCAAGTTGCCTTAGCCTCCGGTTCCAATGGTTCTAACGCTACTTAATGGGCAGTGGGCGTGGTTTAAACTGAACTGACGCCACACTAAGGAACCGGATAGAACTTTGTGTCTTGAGATAATCTTTTAATGAGCGGGTGATGATATTGTAAAAGTAGCAAATAACGTGACAAGCTCTGAACCAAGTACGAGATATGGGAACTTATGAAACAGAAACTTACCCTTTCCAGTAATGAGAGCGTGGCTTTCAGGGCGCCTTCTGGTCTCCCAAATGGAAAACAGTACCTACATTCACAAAACAAAAACGTTTCATAAAGGCCTGATATTAGTTATTTTTGTTAAACTTCCCTTTTTTTAATTCAAGATATCAATGCATTTGGATACTGTACCTGAATATATTTTTAATGATCCACTGGGGTTTTTTTTTTGGGAGGGGGGGGGCAGAAACATGGATGCAGGTATTAGATGTTGCTTCGTTGTGCTAGTGAGTGATCTGGTATATTAACATGTAACTCTTATCCAGCAGTGACGGTGTTGCATATTATTGTATTTTTTTGATTTGGTTTGTATTTGTTGTACCTGAAATGCGTGATCTGATGTTCAAGTAGACCTCGAAGACGTTCCTTGATTTCATCAAATTTCTCTTTCTCATCAATGGTGACTGTACCGATCCCATCAGGCCTATAGACATACAGGTAAATATTAGTTATTAATGAAAAAAATCAGCATTATCTTGCATGCAATGCTTTAAATATAACATCAAAAGGTCTAGCTCATGTACTATTTAAAACGAGAACATTTTCTGCACTTGTGTGATGTAAAAGGTTTTAAAATGTCTGGGCAGAGTATGAAAGCAATTTTGAACTGCAACAGCTTTCAAAACTATTCATAAGATGGAATTTGCGTTGGGTTGATGTAAATTCAATATTGGGTTTAGCCATTCACCAACGAGTTTTATAAATAAAACCACACAGGGAAACTGACTAGGTGAATTATAACAATTAAAAAGTTGAACGAAGAAATTGACAGGAGCGGGGCTTGAAAAAGCGACTTCCAGATAACCGTTCCAGTGCTCTTACCAACTGAGCTATCCAGCCCTATGTTGGCGGTTCCCCAATAAGACAATATCTTTGTTCAAGGGGCGCTAGTCAGAAGCCATAAACCAGTATACCATTCAGCCAGGGATCACGGCTAAAGTTACGATACAGACATGAGAAATGGCAAACGGTGATTACTTGGAGAGATATTTACTAATTGGTGAACCGCCAACTTAGGGCTGGATAGCTCAGTTGGTAAGAGCACTGGAACAGTTATCTGGAAGTCGCTTTTTCAAGCCCCGCTCCAGTCAATTTCTTTGTTCAACTTTTCAATTGTATTTTTATAAACCCTGTACAGTCAACAACAGTGTTTGCTAAAATACGTCTGTGAAGGCCAAAACCCAATATTGAAGCCTTCAAAACAATTTCATGTGTTTCTTTTTCTTAGTTCAGACCTGTTTCCATGGACATGTGAGGCACAGAATGCAAAGCTGTAATGGATGAGCGTTGGGTCAATCATGGTGCCTTTCTCAGCACGGTCCAGCAGGTTGTTCAGATAGCACAGGTGGCGATGGCAGCCGCGGACCCCGTAGCGTGCCGAGTACTCATCCAAGACAAAGATCTGACCGGGGCTGAACCAACCCTGAGAGGTGATGGAAAAAGAGAAAGTTGTGAGTCTAAGGCCTGCGTCAAACGTCATGCTTCTGCCGTGTTGAATGCAATTCATTTCCGTGCGGCAAAAGCGCGACAGAATTTTAAACTGGTGTTAAACGTCACATTTAAATCACAGAGCAGCAGCATTTAATTACCAGACAAAATGGCAGAGACAGGAAGACAGAGGCTTAACTTTACGGTTTTTAATACTTTCAAAGCTGCCAGAAAGAAGAGACTCATGCGTGCACGATCGATAGTTAAGGAATCATCGTCAGAATCCACTGCCATACAGGAATCCACCTACTATTTGTCACTTTCTCGACTCTCTATATTATTCTGTCAAACATGTTTACACCATGCATGTCACGTGCTTGTTGACATTTAAAAAAAATACCAGATTGTTCAGTCCCAGTTTGGACCACACAATCACACGCCTAGAAAAATCACACGCCTAGAAAAATCACACGCCTAGAAAAATCACATGCCTAGAAAAATCACGTGCCTAGAAAAATCAAGGTGTGCCTTTTTCCACACACCTGTGATTTTCAAATCATCAGGACTGCAACAGTAATAACGATTTTCATTTTAGGAGGATTCCTATATTGTTGCTCCATCAGGAACATACAATGGTAGCAGGCTTTCTGAAAATTACTGCATGCATGCAAGCAGCTATGTTTGCATGCACCTGATTGGCCCAAATGCTGTAAAATAAACAGACTAGATCTTTCAAATAGTTCCTAAAGAGTTGGTAGTGATGTAGGTATGTAATTTGTAAAAGGGTCCAGATTCGATGATGTCACAATGCTTGCAAGTCATGGGATTGTTTCTGTCTTGTCCATTTGCTTGGAAGTGTTTCCTCGTGTCTGACAACGCATGCGCATCGCCTAAGCCCAGGTTGGAATTCAATTTGATTCGACGCGGCAAGAGCACGACGTTTGACACCATGCCGTGTAACTGCCGTGTAGCACGACAGAGCCTGTCGTGCTACACGGCAGAATCGAACTTAATCAAAACGTTGGTGTCAAACGTCGTGCTACTGCTGTATTTAATAGAAAGTTTTGTCAGTATTTGAGTTCGACACGGCAGAAGCACGACGTTTGACGCAGGGCTAAAGCCGCCCTCCGGTCGACTTTGCCATGACTCAGAACAGTCGGTGACTGACTTCTTGGTGTCAAGCTGTGCCTGAGCTACAACTGTCAAGAACATTTCAGTGGCCAATTGTTTGCTACCTGAGTGTAACTGCGACAATATTAAGACAATCGGCATCAGTTGACACTAAAAAATATCAAAAGTCGCAACTACCAAGAGCAGACAAGTTTTAACTTCTGCACCACGACGGAACATGTTCCCCACAGGCCGAAGTCAATCTTAAGTGGGTCTTTCTGCATGGAGTCCACTGTAGTTATCCGGCGATACTCAGCCGCTTTGAACAACTCACCAGGCACGAGTAGGAGTCATTGAGTCGGTGGTCCAGAGTCAGTTCTTGCTGTAACTCAAAGAGTGCCGAGTGGTCAAACTCACAGGGACTCTTGTGAATGAACTCATCCATGCCATGCTTGCGAGCTCTGTCAGCATCTAGAGGACGAAAAAACAGAGAGAAAATGTCATTAATATGATCCAAGTGTCACAAAAATAAATTTTAGTTCTGATACAGATTGTTTAACGATAAATTTGACATTTCACAACACTACACCGACATATTGCGTCTGTTGATTGGCCGACAGCGCGTCACATGGTATTCACTGATCCTACTATTTTACCATGCAGGGATAAAAGAGACTACACCACGAAAAACTATGGTAGCTAGCTTTACAACACCTCGTCCACAGGTTCTGTATCATGATTGGCCGAGAGTGAGTCACGTGGTATTCGCTGTTTTTACTATCTGGCTGTGCACTGCCAAAAAGACTACACAACAGCTGGCAAAGTACTACATGCATAGCAACCAATGTACATGTAGCAACCAGAATGCATGTGAGCAAGCTCATTGTTGTGATCCCACGATTAATTTTGAATAAAAGGTCCTTGCGGCCTATAATTGGGATTGATTGCAGAAATATTTATGGAAATCAAGTATTTGTGTCTTATGGCTTCAAACTCAGGCGATTTAGTTTACATTTAGACCTGGGCACAGAGATTGGCAACCGTTTTAGGGGTGGTTTTGGGAGAATATTAAGAAAAACATTATCGTGGCTACCTCTTGTAAAATTGAACAGATTTTCTTAGAGGTCGTAATCTTTAATTTCCAATGAAAAAAAAACCATTGCCACCTTGCTCCTGAGCGTCACAAGGTGACGCTCTGTGTCCGATTTTGCGTTGTTTACTATGAGCACGCAATTATTGTAGTGAAACCTTAAGGGTGAAATACAAACAAAAGAGTTCTTTAGCCGAGTCATATATTTTATGGCTACCTTTTGGGTGTTTACCACTGGCATGCAACAACAGAAATCCAAAGCCCAAGACAATTTTTTGACAAAGCCTTATGATCCAAGTCATAACAGTTGGTTTCCTTACCTCCCTGTAGTCTAGAGATGATAGCATTGGCACCTTTGCCACCAGCTATCTGTGTAGGGGGTACCGGTTTGTGTGTCTGGCCGGTAGCCCTGTACATGGCCTGCACCCACAGCTGGCGATCAACCTCCTCGTCACAGGCTAAGACGATGTCGTCGCCTTCCTTTAGAGCTTTGAAGAAGAAACGTCCGCCCTGGCTCTCTAGGTCTGAAACGGCAATAAAGTCGTAAGAATCAGAGATAATGGAAAATTGATTTGAAGTAAAAAAGTAAAGTAAAGTCTGTCACAAACCAATGTAGCCCATCAGACCGGTGTTTATCCCTGGTTTCAGTAGCATGAAACAACTGAGAATATTTCTACTTCCCCTGGATGGGATGCTAGTCCATCGCAGGTTACTCCCCAGCTAACGCCGCTACCCATTTATGCTCTTGGGTGGAGAGAGGCAAGTAGGGGTGAAGTGGTTTGCCCAAGGACACAACATATGACCAGCAGCTGGATTCGCACCCCTGACCCTCTGATCATGAGTCACGAACCCTAACCACTAGGGAATATTGGGCCAGGGCACATTTAAGTTTGAACAATTTTGCGCTCAAGTCTATGGGGATGTCTCCCAAATGTCCAAACCTGGGTAATTATAATAATAATAATCACCGATAATTGGGTTTTAGGGAGACATTCCCATAGACTTGTGCACACATTTTTTTCCAAGTTTAATGACCCCCAACGCCAATTTTACCTTATCCTACCTCCACGCATTTTGGTATTTTTACTAATTGGACCATGGGCAACCGATCTAGCCTATTTGCGACAACAAAATGTTTCCTCTAAATAGGAGCTGAGGCATTAGGCAGACATTGAAATGTCTCCCTAATTCCATATGTCTCCAAAAGGTATAACTTAGGACACTAAAGTGTCTCCCAAAGGTCCTACTTGTGGTTGTGATAATAATGGCTACTTATAAATGTATAGCGCTTTCAACTGAGATCAAAGCACTTTACATTATTATTCCCCGAGTTATACAATAATATGGTGCTTATAAGGTTTCAAAGTGCTTCACAATTATTATCCCTGTTCATCAGGAATGAGACCATTTTTCCGTATCAGCTTGAGAGCAGTGCATTGTGGTCTCTACCCTCATAGGTGCCCATTTATACTCCTGGGTGGAGAGAGGCAATTGTAGCAAAGTGTCTTGCCCAAGAACACAACCACCATGTTCCCCGTCAGGGTTCAAACCAACGTAGCACAGCACATGAGTCAAGCACTTTAACCACTGGACCACAGCGCTCCACTTTTCTCCAAGTTTTGGTGCTTTTCCCAATTTTGTTTTAGTTTTCCCTGACTGGAAAAATGGAAACTGATTTTCAAGGTTTTCCCTGATTTCTAGGGTGGCTGGGAACCTGCACAGCCAAGCCATGCTGTCTGTGCTAGAATTGCCAGATGATCTGACCTGGTTCTGGGTCTGTGTAGGTGACCGTGTAGCCGTCCAGCTGCATCATCTCATTGGGGTCTGCTTTCTTCTCTCTGTAACTGCACAGGGCAAATGTGTACTGGCTCACCTGTCATTATAACATGAAAACCAACCAGTGATGAGCAAATACATGTACATGTAATTGTTGATTTTTGTGAACATGATCTCCAACTTGCGGATAGTGTCTGGAACTCTGCACCGCATTTGAATTCAAGTTGAGTTAATTTGGGCGATTCAGAATCTAGTGCGCCACCAAGAGTTTGCCACAGAGTTTAATTTTTCCCAGTGCATTGTAGGAGGTGTTGCGCGGAACATTTGAAATTGTTAGTTTTTCCAGTCAGTAGTTTTGTAAATGTTTGATTTGAGTATGTTTGCCCTTTTCTTTTCTTTTTATCAATATGGTGGGTTTTTTTTGTAAGGCGGCAGAACGCTATGCCCCAATCTATAACAAATTAGCTCAAATTGTCTACTGACACTCTTTCAACTGGACCACGTTCCGTCGACGGCAAATTTGAAAAATTGACTCTCTAAGACAAACTTTTGGTGGCGCACTGCATTGTGAATCGCCCCAATTTTTGGCAACAAAGATTATGTGCAGACACTGCAATGCCTTGTATCATTCACACAATGCTGTGGTAATCAAAATTAGATGTTAGTACGATACATTATTCATATGGGTGTGTTAATTAATTTTTTTTGGGAATTTCTGAATACAGTATTTTGTAATATTGGGTTTTGCGCTCTGCTACTTATGTATGTCAGTGTTTTCCAAGAGCTTGCGAGAAAAACTTCATTGATTAATAAGCTTTGCCCTCTGACCCACAACCTCCTGCTTACAATTGCAACGAGTGTTCCTTTAACTTACTTGTAGCTCTAAGGCTGGCCTCAGGTCGATGTGTGATTTGCTCGCGCCACGAAAGAACTACCATCCCGGCCAATATGGTTGGGACACTTGGAAATAACCTTAGCCTGCCATGGTCACCCACTCCCCCACTCCCCGGTCAATGTTGTTCTCTCCAGCTGATTGAGCACACACCACGCAATGAGAGACAACATTGAGCGGGGACTGGGGGGTTGGGGGCCCAGCGAGATTTGGCCAGGATTGTAGCCTTGGTCAAGGCGTTCATCAAAAGAGTTCACGATTGTATCTGCCTGCTAAAAACATCAACACCAGCCGTGGGCTATGCACTGTACAAGAACGAACGCTTGTTCCTTGCCAACTGATTTGCATATTGTCGCTGGGTGAGGTCGCTGTTCGCGCTTCATACAGAGTATACCGTGCGGCTAGTCTTTAAGTTTTTAGCGGTGAAATACCATCTTGGACACTATCGATGAACACCTTGACTAAGGTTAGTGCCATCACGGCGCAAGCAAACTGCACATCGACCTGCGGTCAGCCTAAGAAGGCACTGTGCATACAGTGCTTGCAAAATCAGGTAAGAAAAGGAAAAAGACAAATATTAAAGTTTAAATTATTCAGACTCCTCATTCAAATCAGGAGTCAAAGTTAAGTTAGTATGGCAAAGCGAAACGACAAGAGGTACCAATATAGCAAAGGCACCATGTGGTGGCCTTCAATCTTGTTAAGATATCTGTCCAAAGCAATATCTCTGAGAATGGCTTTCCTTATTGCAAAGTGCAAAGTAAGCTTTTGGGTGGGGGGAGGAGAGGAGTGTAAGCATAGAGCTGGTATAATTAAAATTTTCTGTTAATTATTTTGTTTGGAATTTTAGCTTTCTTAGAAACTGCAGTTCATGAAACTATACTACTTTCCCAAACTAACAAAGCAGTTCGTTTAATCCAGTTCAGCATTGGTCTTTAAACAGAGCCCAAAACTAATGCTTAACCAGTTGCAGACAGCAAGTGAAGTTTTTTCGAAGGTACTTTCACAGAATTTGGAAAGTGACTGTTAATATTTCAGCACACATGCACATGTGGATGGACTTAAAAGTTGTAAGCTTCAGACCACTTAAGGCTTAACCCTTTTTTCAGAGGTAAGTTAACTTCCAAGCCCTGTCCCCCTTATAATTTTATAGTAGGTTTCCAATTAAGCAAACACAACAAAGGACAAAACAAAGCAGGAATTTGTAAAAGGTATTAGTCCAGTTTTGCCTCAAGTCTGATTCCAGCGGGGAAAAGCAAGCCTTTGAAACAATAAACCGTGTTAATTCAATGCAAAATCTTCCAGGCCAAGTTAATCCCAATCTGCGAAGCAAGACCGCAATTTGTCCAAACAGAAACTTACAAACCGTTGATGGTATGGGACACAAATCAGTCAGGACACAATGGGAGCTGTTGATTGACCATTGCACATCTATCATTAATAAAGTGAACTGTTCAATTTTATGTGAATGGCATTTTATCAGAAGTATGGACTTTTATCATATCGATAAAGAATTACACCTATGCATAAATATGAAATAATACAGGAACCTTAAGTATAGTGGTTGTACCACAACAAATATTTCCTCTTTTATGGCAAAATGAAAAGTATTACTATAAATGTAGTAAGTAAAGTCTGTCACAAGCCAATGGCCAATCGGCGTTTATCCCCGGTTTCAGTGGCATGAAACGACTGAGTATATGTATCTATTCGCCCTGGATAGGATGCCAGTCCATCGCAGGGTGGAGTTAGGTAAGTGGGCAAGTTGGGGTGAAGTGGCTTGCCTTGAGGACACAACATATGGCCAGCAGCTGGATTCACACCCCTGACCCTCTGATCATGAGTCACAAACCCTAACCACTAGGCCACACTCACCCTCAATTAAATGTACATACAAAATTTGGACATTTTTTTTTTCTTTTTAATTTTAAGAGTACTAATGTATCCTCTGTGCCAATCTTGGCCAAATCCCTGCAACAGATTGCATGTTTTCTTTTTTTCTTTTACTATACCTGGACTAGTACAAAGAATCTCTTCTTCCACTTCTTCCATACCGTCTTTCCCATGCAGTACATCCATCTGAGGGGAAAATAACAAACAAATTCTTTTAACATGGAACAACTGCCATTTACATTCTGTGAAACCAAGGATCATTTTTATAATGCTCAACTTAAAGTATAGTACAGTGTATGTACAGTGTATGTACAGTGCTTCTAAGCAACTCTGGGCAAACTTTGGAATCGGAATTGTGAATCCACTTTTTTTATAGTCCCATCCATTTGCCAATCCAGTGTGCAAACTGGTATGAAGTCAGGTTCCTTGATGCATGACAATCAAAACCTGATTTTAGGTCACTTCATCCCGAATCGTTAATTAGGCTAATTGACCTAGTTGTGGCCTAACACATCAAACTGAGGCACAAGTTACCAGAACTGATTCAAAATAATTTGTCTCCTAAAAGGATCTAAATGTTTACGAATGGTCACCCTTTTCAGCCACTTAATCTGTATAATCAGTGATGAGCTTATCGGTACCAGTGATGGGCCAACATGAAGAGCAAATTATGCGCGTGCAACTGCATGTGAAAAGCTACAAAATGAAAACTCGTTTTGCTGTATCAAATCACAATTATGCTAATTTACCTATGAAAATTGCAGACCTTCATATCTCTGGCTCCACTTGACTGACTACTACAAGATTCTAAAGTCAATAATGCTGCTCTAACTACAAAGCATTAGCTCTTTGGATTCATACATAATACCACTAGAATATGCAGCCTGTTTTCTAGGGTCCTGCTTTTTGGAAAAGACTCAAGTCTATGTCACAGCCTGGTATGAAGGCATTGTTGAATGCCAAATAAAGAAAGGAAAAAAAAGGCAATTTTTTGGGACCCTGGAACTTGGTAAAAACTGTTAAACTGCAAACCATCCAAGCAGATCAAATGGTAGTTTTTTATGACTGCCAGCATCTCATGATGTAGGGTATAGCGGATTTATTACTTCAAACCCCCCCCCCCCCCCAATGTGAGGGAGTAATTTATCCTGCAACTGAATCAGATGTGCCAGAAATCTATCTCATGCAAAAATACTTTTTAAAAAAGAAGTTACGAGACATTTTACATTGGACCAATTTTTGAAAACAATCAGGCATGCATAATATTTTAACTCCTATCAAAATTGTGGGAAATAACACATGTACCGGTACACACTGTGCCAAATTGGACATACATGCACGGTACCTGTGTGTATCTTATGCTAATAAAAAGCAATGGCAAAAACAACCATTGCAACCAATAAAAAACAATTACTTGTTCACAAAAAGTCAACCCAAGTCACAATTACCATCATTTCATAATCATGAATTTCAAAATTCGACACAAACAAATCACAGTTTGTGAAAAAATAAATCTTCATGTTCAATTTGCATGTACACGTAAAAGCATGAATAAATGTTATTGTACCAGCTAAAGGAAACCACTAGCATACAGTATCTACACATACAAATGTAGACATCATAATGTCAAAAGAGTGAAGCGTTTGAATTACAATAATTGAGCTTCATTATTGTGTACGCAGTGAAGTGTAGCAAGTTTGTGCACAAACCAACAAAAGGCAGTTGCACGGATATTACGATAGTTTTGCACATCTGTCATGTCTGTATAGTCTGTTCTTGTTTTGAGCTTCAGTTACATATGTTCCCCATGCTCTTCAACAACTGCAATATTTTCCTACTCATAATTTTCCAATTTGTACATGTATGTTATATTCCAACCAAAAACCTTTTTTATTCTTTTTGGGACGTCTGCCATCTTCTGGGGGAAGAAAATGGTTTTCGCTTTGGGCACAAAACAGATCCGCTTTGCAAGCAGATGGGCTCCTGGTCCGTCCATTATGGATACTGATTGTGGGGCGGGAACCAGCCTACACTGTGAAAACAGATTTGTTGTCTGGTAGCCAAATATTCGAAATTGTAAAGTAATAATTCAGTAACTAAAAATGGGCCGATTTTTTCAGTCTCGTGAATTGGAACATTTCATCTGTCACCTCATGAAATTATTCTTACCATTACACTCATAAACATTCATTATTTGTATACCAGTCCTATCTTCACTTTGAGTAAGGCTTCCATCATTAAAATCAGTAGGTACAAAATACAAAAGATCTTACGTGTCTTTAAACAAGAACGGTATGGCTCACCCGCAATGTTTCATATTCTGAGGCTTGTCCATACGGATAGCCAGCTTGATCTTGATTGGGTCTTGAAACTGCTTGGATGTGTTCATCTTGTACCATTCTGGGGTCTTGGGGCTGTTGGGTGTTGGTCTGGTAACAATCTGTAAGGAATGAAAACAGTCAAATTGAAGCAGGTGCATGGTCACTACCAAATGGCGCTTGTGGTCTCTTTGTTGTGCACTGTACAGGGCGAGCAAAAAAAAAAGCGAAACCCAAATGTCGGGACTATTGTTTTATCACAAATCACATAGGGAAGTGTGTGAATTGTTTTCATTTTGCTGAAAGAGCGCACACCTTTTTTGTGATCCGTGGATAGAACGGTGGTTGTGTTTACAATTTAAAACTTGAAAAGTACATGAGTGATTTGAATGATTCTTGTACTAAACGAAAGCTTATGAATTGGGCTTTCATATCCTAGATTTTGAAAGTGCTACATGAAGAACTTCACTAAAACAATAGTCCTGACACTTGGGTTTCGCTTTTTTGACTCACCTTGTATAGAAGAAAATGCAGGATTTGCATACCGTCGTGACTAGTATTGTACATAATGGTGTACGCAACCTGAACTCTCCATTAGTTTTTAGAATTGCTGACCGTAAATACTTTTTACATTAATGAAGGCAAGTTTTTATCACAGTTGGTGGCAATTTCTTTATTGCACACGTAGCGTAAATGGAAATAGTTCAGACTGAAATCTGCATATAATTAAATACCCCAGTCAATCAGCACCAAAAAAAAAAATTCTGGCACCAAATCAGCACCAAAAAAACAAATTTGCAGACCTACCTTCCCTATTTTTGAAAGGCATGTAATCAGAAGCAGAACTATTATTTTGTTGGCCAGACTTTTCACAACCCAGCAAAATTCTCCAGAATAGTCTAGTGGTTTTTGAAGTGTCTGCGATGACTAGGGTCACTCAAAGAACAAATGATTATAACATTCTTTGCTCGATTACAGTTACCAGTACCCAGACGGCATGTTAAACTATTACCAGAACCAGGTATGTAAATGATCTTCAAATGTAATTATATATCATTGATCACTGTTGCATGCAGTCATTGAGTATAGGCTGCTGAGGGAAAGTATCAGTAACTAATTATTTTGACAGAAAGCACTATAATCATGCCTGTGTTCAAATTGCGTCTGGGTTTGGATACTCCTTGTTAGATACCGGTACTATACTGAACAAAATTATTGTGCCACCTTTGTTGCGATTTAGATTAAAGATGGGACTTTGCATTTTATTTGTAAACGTTTAGCAAACCTCTTATAAGCACAGTTCAGTTAAGCCACTTCACAAAGGCTGACAACTACCCAAGTAGTTTTGTGATTTGTTCAAGAGTCATCTAAAGACTCATCTTTTTAAACAGTATTTTAATGCAGTGAATTAGTAGTATTATTGGTGTTTTCCATGTACAAAGGTTTGATCGTTGTATTTTACTGTCAAATACCTTTTTATTCCTGTTTTTATCTAGTATGTTTGCTGGAGTGTTGTAAATCGCTTTTTAACTTTTAGATTGTAGCCCCCCCCCCCCCATGCAGCTTTTTGAATTGTTTTTTATTATCTTCAGGTTCTATTGGAATTAGTTTTTTTTTTAATACAGTTTGTATGTTTATTCTTTGTTTAAGCGCCTTGAGGTGGATTTTTCTGCGATTGTCTGCGCTTTATAAATTTCTCTATTATTATATTATTAAGTGTGTTTGCACACAGGCGTGTTTTACAAATCATAATTTTATTGACAATAATAATATAGTTTTATTTCAACAGGTTAGCCTTTTCAGTTACTCAAACTGCTATTCTTAAGGGCCCTGATTACATTAAAAATATGTTATTGAATGAAACCAATAAAAACATTAAACAAAACAAAAATTCTTAAATAATAAAATAACAATATTAAAAAAGTTTCTTTTTAAATATATAAAAATAATATTTATAATAGCACAATGAGCAAAAATCTTGGGCCAGCTGCATATCGTCAACATGAAAAAAAAATCCAATAAATTGCATACACTGTACCGTATGTAATGAACGCAACAGATAGCCAGCAGTCATTGAAAAAAAACCCCACCTAATTGACCGGAATGTGACAGTACTGTTTTGCTTTTAGTTAATGCTTCGTAAATTAAATGGGTTTAAAGGAATCCTTGATTCTTTGTGAAATGAATGTGCAAATTCGGGGATAGATCTTTTTTTAGAATTTCTT
This sequence comes from Patiria miniata, assembly GCF_015706575.1. Taxonomy (NCBI): domain Eukaryota; kingdom Metazoa; phylum Echinodermata; class Asteroidea; order Valvatida; family Asterinidae; genus Patiria; species Patiria miniata. The sequence goes on along the minus strand of NW_024037058.1, from coordinate 14,287,749 downwards.
TTAAAAGCGTCTTGGAAAATCTGTAAACAGATTACATTTTTCTTCGTTTAAAGAAGTAAATATCGCATCCTAAATATTGGGATGATTATGATAATATGCAGCTGCAGAGATCTTTTATTGGAATTTGTGAATAACACCGAGGCTCAATATTAAAAAAAGCAATCATAAACTTTATTGTGTGGCCGTTGTACGATGATTCCTATTTTATGCTGGTATCCTGTGCTACTGTGATTCCCAGGTGCATGTTTACTCTAGCATTGAGCAATTCCACTGAAAAATTTCACATGGAAAGATCTGTTGTTCGTGAATACCTGGGACAGTTTATCTATTCCTATTGGTGGTTTTGAACCACCGTTGAAACCTCACTCAGTGTTTAAACAGTGATGTTTAAAACTGGTCCCAAGACCTCATGATCCACTCCACATGCTCATAGTTTAAGCTGCATGCGTGAGAAAATATGATCTCCACGTAAGTGAATACACCAGGTGAGCGGCGCACCACAAAAACGGCCTGAACACAGATCCATGGTAGAACAAAATGGTACAGCAAAACCTTTTGACTTTTATGGTTTTTGACCGAACATTTATTTAGGTTAATGAGGTGACAGTATGGTGGAGCAATTGTAAGCATCTGGTTTCAAACTGGAAAGGACCCTGGTCACTGATCATAGCCCTTGCTACCGGCTCCGGCCATTATCAGCGGCCACGGGCCTACCCGGTTTTAAACCACACGTTTACTGCTTCATCACACTATTGTTTTTTTTCCCTCAATAAAAAGCACTGGATCAGCATACCGGTATCTTGCAACTGGCAGGAAAACTGGGGCAAACCCTGCTGCTATTTCCTGATACATGTACATGTTCCTTTTCTGGGTTCTTTAGTGAATCAGTGCACTGGGCCTTTGGGCTCCATGCACCAACGAAAGAGGGCGCCCTTTTACCGAGCAACGACGTCCCATGGGCGAGACATTTAGCTGGTTGACGCGCATGCACCGTTCCTCATGTGTGACGCACGTACACCAGGGGATTTGCACTATGTACACGCAGTGGTACAGCCGCGCGTCGCGGCAAAATTGCAGTCAGGCTAGATGGCGTCGGTCGGTCACCCCCAACTGTACTTTCTTTGCCGGTGAGGGGGTTCTTGTGAACAGAGCGGATAGGCTCTGTGCACAAGTACCCCCTACACAGTAAGAAAGGGAGAGTTTGGGGGACCACTGGGAGAGACATACGAACATAACGCCTAAGACACCCGGCACTCACGTGAAGATGGCATTGTGCACATTCAGAATAAACTTAGTGGAGCATACTTCGGAGCATACTTCATGCCATACATGCACAAACCGTACATGCAGTGTGTCCCATATGCAGGGCTCTCGAAAGTGGTCAAACAGTGCCCTCTCTCGTTTGCGCACAGAGCGGATAGACTGGTATCCACTTTGGCAAACTATGATTCCGACAGGCAATATACAGCATTGTTATATCATTTCTTGGATACTGAAATTTCATTGGTCTAGAACAACCACATGTCCAGTCTATAGAAATGACGTTTTCACTTAATATACACTGCGCTGATGACCCATATCTCATATACACCATAATCAACTGGTCGCACATGAAGGGTGTTCTACATGTACAACCTCTCAATCTCATGTTTGGCAGGAAAACTCACAGTAATCAAAAGGTTACACTGCAGTGATTTGATTTATTTCTTGTAAAGTGAGTTCATAACCTTTATCCTTTTTAATTTATTGGTTAGTTTTTGCCCCCTCGGGGCGCAGCTTCGCCGGCTTGACAGCAGTCAACAATTGTTAAGTCTTACCTTGCCAAGGAGGGTATCGTCAATGCTTAGGACTCCTGTGTTCTCTGTGTAGAGTTTGATCTTGACAACAGGCAAGGGGTGCGTGGTGGAAAAGTCACCCTGGGTGTCCCATCTATTGAAAAAAAGAAAAGAAGAAATATTCTCATATCTATGACAGCAAAGTTTCACCAGACAAGAACCATTTATTTTTTTTGGCAAGTAATTTCCTGATGGGGCCCTAATACTAGACTGCCTAGCTGAACTCTAGGCCCCATTACCATCAGTGGAAAAAAGGAGTGGAAAATCGATTGATTTGCAACTTTATTTCTGGTTTGGTAGCATTAAATCCCCAAACACAAATGTTGGCATTCCAAGGCGTCTGGTTTCAATAAAAGTTCCAATGGACATTTTGAGAATTGTCTCAAAACTTCCTGTCAAAGGTACATGAAAATGTGATGTGGGCAATTCCAGCATTATGTGATGTTCGTGACAGAGCTTTTAAGAGCTCAGTGAATAAACCCGAATATGTAATTTTCAAATCTTATACATCCATCATCCAGTAAATGTCGAGGAGATTACGGACGTGGAGTTTTTGATCATTTCTCTGAATCATTCATTAGATATCATGCAGGCATGCAGCTGGGAAAAGTAGTTAAAAAAACAAGAAAATTCCAAAGCACACAAGACTTTGTACAGTGTTTTTCAATTTGTAATGGCATTCATGAGAAGTTAAAAACGAGGAAATCTGCGGATCTGAGGAAAAGTTGCATGCCTGTATCTTGGTTAATTGGCTCTGTCACGGACATTACACTTCCTTTCAAAACACTGGAATTGATGGTAGTTTTCCTATAGGTGGCAGTGGGGCCAAGGATATAGTCCAGAATTAACTCATGTACCGCCCAAAACCGCCCCAGCACTGTATTTTTTTTTATGGATACATCTGGAAAAAGATACAGTGAAACACAATGTAGTACATGCTACTGGGCTAGGGTAGGGAGAATTTGACGAGCAATCGTACGCAGGTTTGCTGGCTTCTGCCTGGTCCGTCTGCAATTTCTCCCCACCGTCCACCTCCATGGTGCAGTAGACGATTCTGTTGGGAGCCAGGAACTTCAGACCCTGCACCTCCATCACAAGAACCTACGACGGAGAGATAAGACAGCGGGATGATGGTATCAATTTCAGGATCAATAGCAGATGCTACAGACAGAATTTCCGTCAATAGTTTACATGTGTCTTTTTGCTAGAGAGGCCAGGTTATCAATGGCATGCAAACACAGTCCCCAAAAGGCTGGTTCGTACGAATGCGCATGCAATGCAAATTTGACGACCCGAGGCATTCATGACGAAATTTGCCGGAGTTGAAACTTTTGCGAATTTGCAGTGCAAAAACTTGCCCCCGACATCACAAAATCACAAATTTGCATTCGCGTTCGCTTTCGCAACGAATATGATCTGGCCTGAACACAGCCTTCTTCAACATTTTTTTGGACTATCTTTATGCATTGTTGCCAACGTTCATTGTAGATGAAGTCCAAGTTCATTCAACTTCTTTGAAGTTGAGAAAGACAAAGTTGTCAGAGACAACCGTAGTGGACAGCTGTGCAAAAGTGCACGCAGATCAGTGAAAACATGCGACGTGTCCTATGCAAATGCATCTATAATTGACCTATCGCCGTTTGCGAGTTGGCCACGCCCCTTAGACAAGCCTATGGAGTTTTGTGCGCTAAGTTTTGTCTCAGATGTTGCGCGTTCCGCAACCATTTGTATATCATGTAAATGGACAATATTTCACAAGCTGGGTTGAAGCGATTCCAACGCGATTCTACCGCAAAAGGTCAATCCTCATAAGGATATTCTTCAAACACGTTGCTGCGTACCTCAAGTGTGAATGACAGGACGACATCCGACTTGGACAACGTTGGCTCCGAGTCCTCAGTCACTTCCATCATAGAGACTGCTGTATTCTGCGCCCTGCAAAAACAGACAACAAGCATTCCATTATTCTACTGTCAGTCCAACCAATTCAAATAAATAACAGATTCAAATTTATGAACAAATTCCTTCAAGGCTTAGAAAATATGACAGAAGCGTTATGGACAAGTACCCTCTCAAGGGTAACAAAGAGAGAGTGGGGGAGACCATTATAACCGACGTTCTAATGCACTGACATTCACGCGAAAATGCTATGAGTTTGTGCTAGGGCTGTCCCGAATATACAAAATATTTGAATTTTCGATCATCAACTCAATATTCGAAAAAAAAATGTGCCAGTTTGAATATTCGAAAAGAGAGAACTATGCACGTGCGCACTTTACTGTAACTGTAGAGTCATTTTTATCGTTCAGTTGCGTTTTTATTGCCAGATTATTATTTTTTGCTGACGGTAACTTTCTTGTTGACACATACATACATGTATTAATTTGTCCCATTCTTTTAGCTGGGTAAAGTCCCTGGACAGTTATGCAGTAACTTACTGCAAATGGAAAACACTCCAGTGTCCAAGACCGCGTGCACTTTTTAACCGGCATGCTTTGTATGCAACTTTTGACCATCAACAAAGACAGGTGCAGCTGGTGAACTTGATCGGCAAGTTTCAAATATACAAATATTCGGTCAAGTGCAGTTTTGAATAATCAAATACTAAACTATTCAAAAATGGACAGCACTAGTTTGTGAACTTATAAGTTTGTCATGCGTACTTCACGCTATACGCGTATGAACCAGTGCATGCACGTGGTATGCTGTTCCCACTGGAGTTTTTGAAAGTGGTAAAAAAGCACCACATATTGTTCATGCACGGCCTCCGTTAACCTAACCCTGCCAGATGCAACACATTGCTGCAGGGGGAAAGTCTTTGGGACCTTGCTGCATTGGGCCATCGACACCAGTGGATAAACCACTAATTCTGAGACTAGAGCTAGTCAGGTATTCAGCCAGCTACCATCAGACGCGAGGGAGCTGCATATTCACTGTGTCGCAATGCAGCTCTCTGTCCAGATCATCTCCTCCATGGTATTGTTACCAGCAGTGGAGATACTGCACCACAGAGGCTGAAATCACGTCAAGGCGGCAGTGCATGATGCCTTCCAGCCAATACTGGATGGAGAAACCAGAAGCAAACAGAGACAGCAGAATGGGGGACCGCATGGGCAACCATGCAATCACCGCTCCACAGATTCACGGACTCGCCGTCGGACAACCCTCCTGGACTCCTCCTCAATAGAACAGAGGCAATTCGCATGAACCGCCTGATGACGAGAGTCGGTCAATTTGCATCCTGTATGCATCAGTGGAAGTTGGTACCCTCCCCTATGTGAATGTGGAGAGGCACAGACCCGTCCACATAATTGACGACTGCCCCCTGTACTCTCCTCCAAACAGCCGAAGTGGACTGGAGTCTCTAGATCCACCTTCACGAAGATGGCTGACAAATGATTGCCCTGATATATGAGCAACAACTCGAAAGAAGAAGAAGAAGCTAGTCCCATAATGCCACTGTGGTACCTCTGAGGCAGTGTGATCTTTGAATTGTTGACCTGAAGGATCTTGTACCACTGGACAAGCTTCACACTTTGACAACAGCTGCTGCGTTGGGCAGGGTTTCTAGGCATTATTTCCACCCATAATCCGTTACCTGTCTAGAAATGCGTACGTATTTTGGGTGACAGATTATGTAACAACAAACAGTGTGTGTGTGAGTTTTTGTCACTATGAATTCCGTGGTAACACAGTGGTCCGAAAGTGTTAACAAAGTACAATCAACTGTTCATGCACGGAATCCACATTGTTTTCCTTCGTGTTGCAAATTTTGCAAATTTATAAAAATGTTCAACAATACTGCCTTTCCATTCCACTACCTTTTGAGTTTCTGGAGTGAGTATTTGGAGTCGGTGTTGCCCTTGGAGACCGGCAGACTCTCCAGATTGGCCATCAGGAGGTTCACAGCCGACCTGAGCTCCTCCACAAAGAGACTCTCCATCTCCTTGACGATAAACCGAGGACCTTTCTTTGTCTGATCACAAAATGAAAAAAAAGAAGATAAATACCGGTACAGGTTTTGGAGGATTATGCAAGATAGACCTTATGCGCGGCCATCTTAAAGGTTGTTCTTTGTGATTTTAATTTAGCAATGTTGAATGCAAAAAAAGGCTGCTTGTGTATATCCGTGGGGTACAAAAGCATTGCCTTCCAAGATGGCGGCTACGCATAAGGTCTATCGTGGGAGGTAGACAAAATTGTTGCCGAAGTTAATATGGTATTTGTCTTAAAGATGTACTGTAGTGTCCATGCTCTTCATTAATTTGTTTTTTCTCAGTACAAATTTCACCTTGTGCAAACCTTTTTTTATTTGGGCATCTGTATCCTTGGGGGGGGGGGGGGGGGGGGGGGGAAGAGGCTTTTATATGGGCTGTTTTTGCACACAAACTGATCTGACTTGCCAGTAGACTGGTTTCCCGTCCTATTACTTATTGCCAGATGGGCGGGAACCAGTCTGCACTGCGAGAACTTGATTACTTAAATTTGTTTCTTCACTTAAATTTTTTTTTGGTTTTGAGTCTCATCAAGAAGCACATTTGGAACTGCATGGACCACAGGGCACTGTTGCACGTCAGGACCAATACATTTCATGATGACGTTTTGACCATCATTTGACTATAGGCGATCGCACATTGCCATTAGTGCAAAGGCGTAAGTTAAGTTACGAATCAACCACTAGGTGACTTATGGACCTCGCTTGAACTTGCTCATGGCTGAAGGTTAGTCTTCCTCTCAAGCTGTTGACCTACCCTTGCAAGATCTTCAGCCTGTTTCAGTCTGCCGTCCAGCTCTCTCCTAATCTGGGCTGCCTGCTCATCTGCATTGTCCAACTGCAAAGACAAACCAACAAGATTTCAGTTTCATGTAGTTCTACATTAGCGAGAAATAAGGTTGAACATGTACATGTTTAACCCCAACCACCCAAACTCCATCAAAATCCATCCCCCCATTTTGTTGGATTTTGGGGGACTTGGTCCAGCTCCAGGAGTCCTGGCATGACTAAATATTGATGGAATATGATGAGCTTGGGCCTAATGGCTACTTTTTGGCTACTTTCAACATTCCCTTGGTTTGTTGTGGTGACATTTCACCTAACCCAGAGCCCAGTGCATTTTGTTTTTGTTTATCCTAACGAGTTTACAATTTGTATTGATCTTTTATCATTATTTTTTTGTCATCTATGTATTTTTTTTAAGTTTAATTTAATCTAATTAATTTAATCTAATTTAAAGTGCGTAGTCAGTTTCTTTTTGAGGTTTCTTTGAAAATTATTGTCATTTTTACATATTTTTTTATATATTTTTAAAATCAATTTTATTTAATTAATTTAATTTATTTCAATTCATTTTTTGGGGTGAACCGTTTCAACAGGAGAGCCGCTTGACAGAGACTTTGTCTGTTTTGGGCGATCCTTTGGGAGCTGTCAGGTTCTTTTTGTTTTCTGTTATTGCCCTTTAATTGTATTGCATTGTAATTTGTATGTGTTGGTTTTTACAGTTAGTTTATCCCGAAAAATAAAGTAAATTATGTAAAAGTAAATGTAAATGCCTAAAATGACATCACATTAAAATGACAGGCTCAAAAATATAGAAAATTGCCTCAGCAGAAAACCCAAAAGGATTTGAAACACCCTTAAATTAAAAAACTAAATTACCAGTACCTGTACTTACATGCTGGATGCACATGTACTTATGTACATTTTATACATGAGCCCTTTAAACCAATACTTTTAATGTACATGTACATGTGCATGTGCATATATACCAGTACATGTACATGCATACATTTATGTACATGTACATGTACACACGTCTTAACAACAGGCTCTTTTTAAAAATAAATCCAACACGACATCCCACTCAATACAACTTGTGTCTGCTCATGAACATACGGACAAGCCCTGACAATCTGAGAAATTGACCAAGAACATCGTCTCGCTTTCTCACCACAAAAAGAATCTCTCAAATCAACAACGCTTTCCCCCATCCTAATTTCCCATATGGCCAGGCTGAATATCGTGTATCCTTTTTTTTTCTTTCCTTCTTTATTTCTCCTCTCTCTGATTGTTTGGCAGGTTGTTGCTGACGGTCTGTTTAGCGGAAGGTGATGAAATGGATGCGTCGGCACATCTCCCGGAACCTTCTGGGAATTTATGAATGGCGCTACCCGTATCTCGTGATGTCATCCACTACCTGTACTACAGGTTGTAAAGCCTCCATTTCCGGCTTCAGTATTAAAAGCAATCGTTTTTGTATGTAACTGTCTGATTTTATTTCTTTAACTTTCTGTTGTTGTTTTTTAAGAATATGAGTGATGATTGTAATATGTGAGGTGTTCCAGCAAAATGAGGCAGAACTGGGCAGAGCTCGATATGAGGGTTTGCAGGTATTTTAATAGGAAAGGGGATAAAATACTGTTTGTTGCACTTCAGTCGGATATTCCCAATGACAAGTTACCGTATGGCTGTTTAAATTTCACATTAATCAAAATTTCAAAAAGTAAAATACTGAGAAAAAGCCTTTAAAATATTAAGTTTGGTCTCCATGAAAATGAAAGATGCATTTTGTGTAACTTCCTTAATATAATTTTATTGTACAATTTTGTTACTATAAAATATGTGTAGCAGACATTTTTCTCCACTAAGGAGAAAAATCCATTTCATTCTGCCAGAATGCCTCATTGTAAGTGTACCTTATGTGCTGCATATGGGTACTTTTCTACACAAAAAACAAGCCACAAATTATGTCAACTTTGCATTTCGAAATATTTATACGCAACATACAATGTATGTACATGTACATGTACATGTGCATGTGGGTAAATGGACCTACCAGTACACATGTTATGCATGCAGTGTACACATTTTGAGCCAAAGATGCATGTACATGTACCTGTACCCAAGCACATGTACCGGTACGGTGTACATGTGTACATGTGCCATGAATGTAAGATACTGATACATGTTCTATATCCGTGTACAATAAACCATACTGTACCATATCACACTCATGAGACACACACACACACACAAGGTTGGGCATTATTTATGCAGATAACTTCAAGCCATCAATTAAAACACCATTAGCAGTGTGCAGTGAATCAGACAAGCGTCACTCCTCTGCTTCTCAAGGTATCATTATTACTCACTGCATGTGATACTGTAATACATGCACATGTACATGTACACGATGTACATGTACAGTAAACATGTATACTGCCTCAAACTCTGTATGATGCAGTATTGATGTGTTCCGGTAGGGACCAATTTGCATAATTACGAAAGACATTTTCCCTGAAATTATCGTATTTAAGAGCCTCAAATCAATTCTTTTTATCGATATATTTATTTCAATGTACACTTTAGAATCAATGTGTGTACATGTATATCAATTAAATGATTATCAGGTTGCATGCAGAGAATGTAAGGTACATGTACATGTACTTGTAGTGCTGCACAAATTATGCACGTACTATGCAGTGAACTTTATCACTTGTTCTGAGCATGAAGCAAACATGTGCGTATTTCAAGCACAACTCATTTTTTTTTTTTACATTTTGGGAATTCCAGCGTTGTGTTACCGGTACATGTTTGTCCCTGAATGAGCTTTTTAGAGCTCAGTGAATAAACCTGAAAATGTGTTTTTTCAAATCTTATAACATCCATCATAGTACATGTAGTAATGGTCAAGGATAAATGCAGGCTATAGGCGTTTTGGATCATTTCTTGGCATTTTCAAGGAGATTGCAATTAGAAAGTTGGGATCATTTCGCTCAATCATTCATTAGATATCATGGTTAATTGGGTCTGTCACAGACATTACACTTCCTTTCGTAACGCTGGAATTGCCATTCAGAGATTTAACTACGGATGTTGTAATGTTTAACGTTTACATGTAGATTCACTTTAATCTGTTTACAAAATTTCCAAACATTTCAATGGAAGAATATAGTTTAAGTTCCATTTAACTTAAACTAAATGTGAATATTCATCCAGAGCACTTTGGGGCAAGAAGTCAAAAACAAATAGCAATATTAGTAAAATATAGACCTTGCTGTTTCAAACGCCACTTTTGTGTTTTGAAATTGGATATTCCAAAGCAAAGCTATTAAATTTTGAAATCAGACTGACTCTGAAATGTCTCACAAATTTGTGTCATTTAAAAAATTAACATTTAAAAAAAAAAAACCTTGTCGATGAAATTTCAGTTTCAATTTTACAGAACATTTTAAATATAAGCATCACAAATTTAAAAAAAAACCTCAAAATTGCTGAAAATCATCCACATGTCATTTTGCAGACTCTGTTTCTCCATTCATAGCTATGCCTAATTAATTGTGCCTGGCTTCGACTAACATGTACCACGTCACAATTGTCTGTCCAGCCATGTGTCATCGTGGCTCCAGGCAGATATTTCCTATAAATCATAAGTAGATGGTGTTGGGTACTAGACTGTTCCACGCAGAAGTTAAACAGAAACATTTCAATTTTGTTTTAGACTAAAATTTTGTATATCAAAATTCCTTCAGCAGTAATTACACACTAACAGTGAGTTTTCAGGGTACAATTATGTGAATGTTCATATTGCAATTTTGTTTAACTCCAACTATTGCATATGTGTATGTATTTCGTAGAAATTCATTTTTTTTGGGGGTGCCACAATGGGTGCTTTTGAAAGTGCTTCGTGCGGTAATTGCACAAAAACATCAAATTTTCTGGGCATAATTGTGTGAATTTTCAAAGTGGACTTTTTATGATCTTTTCAATTATTATCTTTGTGTAGCAAATGTGTTTTTGCGCGGAAATGGGTGCATGCTCCTTATTAACACAGATTCCACCCTTATGTCAAATCCAAGATTTGTACCGAGTTTTAGCCTTTTTTTAAAATTGCGTTTTGTGTTTTGCTGTTTGCAGTCTGCACTGCAATGATGCCACATGGTTTAATGTCCCTAGTATAAAAATCAATCTACCGGGTATTTGATCTACCGTGGGGAAATGAGAATAGAGAATTCTGTCAAATGTACATTAATTAAGGGAAAGATTGAATCAATAGCAGCTCGGATGTACATTGATCACTAGCCAAGGTAACATCACTGACGAGCTAGCGGTACCTCCAATGTCTTCATACACCTACATGCAGGATATAATCAAATGAGGTTGCCAATGTCCATAATCAAACATGCATGCTTTGAGACAGTGTTCACGTGTACCAGTACACGTGTACAATCACCAATATACTATAAAGCACATGGGTGCATGCTACATAATGTGCCAAGCTTGCCATCTTTGTGTGGACCTGAAAACAAAGCAGGTCCACACGTTGCAGGTTGTGTGAACCTTCTGAGGACTAAGCCAGGTCCACACAAGGTTTCCCCCTCTCTGGGAAGCAGGCTTTTTAGAGGCATTTTTTTGGTTAGGTTTATTCGTTGCAAAATGAAAAGGAACACTTAAGGAAATCGTTACAAAAAGATTGGGTTGAAAGAGTATTCACAGTGCGAGTAAAACAAGTTTTTCTCCATTTTTTTCTAAACTACACGAATACGGTACAACAGAATGTCCACAGTAAGTACCGGTAGGTAACGTACGGTACAGTGTAGGCCTGCGTGGGCAAGCCGTCACCGCGTTATGGGGAATTTTTTATTGTTAGGCAAATTAAGACCGAGTTGTGGGGACTTTCTGCTGTCCCCACAGCGTCTTCGGCCCCCATAGTACCATGGGACAACTCGTGTGTAGTCCCCACAACTACTGAACAAATATGGGTGTACAAGCATTAAATTCACTGTGTGGACTTCCGAACAAAAGAGGTCCACATAAACCTGGTAGCAGCGAAGTTGTGTGGACTTGCCCACGTCCACAGTGTTTCCCCTTCTCTGGAAAACAGATTTAGAGGCATTTTGGGGTTAGGTTTATCGGTGGCAAAATGAAGAGAAACACTAAAGGGGATCATACAAAAACATTTGGGTTGAAAGAGTTTTCACAGTGAGTAAAATGATTTTTTTCACAGGATTTTCTAAACTACACGAAAACAAAGGAATGTCCACACTACGTACCAGTATGTAACGTAAACATGTGTATGTGTGTATTCAAACGTTGCTCACATAGTGGATGACTCTTTCGTAATCAAGTAAAATAAATCTAAAAATTTGAGTACGGCAAATAGGTGAAGGTTGAAAATGCTGCCTGGAGACTGCGAACCAACATACCGTACATGTACATGTACCAGTACATGTATCAGCTCAATGGTTGAAGTGTGCATTGTTTAAATCCATTCTAATTAAGGCTATTCATTCTATATTCAAAGAGTTAATTAAAACCAAACAGCTTGAGGTACATGTACATGTATCATCTTTGGCAGAGAGTAAACTGTCATTCAAACATTGCAGGGTGTCTTTTAAAAAAAAGCAAAGCTTCTGAAATAAAACAAAGTCTGCAAGTGGTTTTAAACATGGAGGGTTTAAAATTTTAACTTGTAGCATAGCATGTTGGTAAATTTTGGGGGGAAAAAAGTTAAATTGCTGCTAGATGTCGCAATGGACACACTGACAGTGCACTTTGGAATGGCAGTTTTAGAAAGCCTTTCTAGAGCCAAAAAATCAATTAAAAGCACTTCAAGTAATGTTCCAGCTGTAATTAGCTAATGTATGTGTGTGTGTATTTCACTGTACAACAAGCAAATACTTATGCATTAATCAATGTCAAGCAGGAGGTATTATGTAATGTGGTACTTAATTACTCAAATAATATTATACAATAACACTGAGATGTCTATGATGTAAAAGTTTGTCTTATGTTAAAAAAAAAAAAAACAAGACTACTTAATTCCACGCAAAACTGGACACGGCTGTTAAGTGAAAATTCATTACATCTTTTTTCAAAGCATCACAATTTCAAATGTGGTATCAAATTGAAGGGGACAAGACCTTTCATTTGAGTGGTATGCCAGTGAGATGGAAAATGGCCAAATGTATTTTTTAGTTTAGGCCCCTAGAAAAAGTCTCCGGTTTCTGGTATGGAGCTTGCCCCAAAAGTGGTGCGGCGACGTGGGTTTTTTGTTTCCCCTACTTTATTTTTCTTCAAATAGTTGAATCTTGATGTATTATTTTTTATCAATTGCTAAAATTATGGATTTTAGGTAGTCATTTTGGCTTCTTGTTATGCATGCAAATTATGTGAGTTTTTGTTGTTAAGGCAGAGAGAAAGATTCATATTTTATGCCCGGGTTTTTTTTGTATCGCATGGATAGGCATGACTGAACATTTTGTGCCTTCATTGTCAACATGTACCCAGCACATTATTTTGCAATTTTCTAATACATGTACCAATACATACATGTGACCAATGCTTGTTTATACTTTCATTCAGTCATGACAAACATTTACAAGCCACACGAAAGCAGTGCCACGCCTCGGAGTTAGCAATATGTCCGACTTAGCGTTGGGCATGATTCATCAAAACCATGTCAAGTGCGACATGACTTCTGGCAGTGAATATTTCATTTGGGGAAAGAATCACCAGTGTGGACTTCTACATACAGGCTGAGTCAAAAAGCAGAACCCAAACCCCAAAAATTATATTTCATATTTAAAAAATATATAGCACGCAAAATAATACTGACTTGAAAGCCAATTTCATAAGCTACTTTTTGATGAAAAAATTACTGAAATATGTCAATCCGTTCAAAAAAAATCACCATTTAAACACAATGACCCTAAAACCTGTCTCGTCCAAAAATATGCAATTTCGAGAATCGTTGTCGCAATTGTCTTCAAACATCACCCGCAATTAAATCTCAGCCTATAGGTTAAAAATATTTAACAAGTCCTTTTGAAGGCCCATCTTTAAAAAAAATTGATTTTATAAATCATAGGTACATGTAGTTTGCCTATTAACAAGGGTTGTTCAAAATTCAGATATTGTTATGACAGTTGTTGAAAGAAGTATTCTGTGTCATTTTCTTTGTTGTTTCAAACAGTCAAAACACACAATAAATTGTTTTTTTGGACGAGACAGGTTTTAGGGTCATTGTGTTTAAATGGTGATATTCTTTGAACGGATTGAGCAATTTCAATAATTTTTCATCTGAAAGTACCGGTAGCTTATGAAATTGGCTTTCCAGTCATTATTATTTTTGGTGCTACGTGTACATATTTTTTTAAATAGGAAATATATTTTTTGAGATTTGGGTTCTGCTTTTTTTGACTCACCCTGTGTAAACGTATAAATAATTTGTATCAATTGGTAGCACACTACAGAATATCAACATTTAACAATTGTTGACTGAGATGTTGGATGTACATGTACATATGTTGTAGGGTGTTTTTAACACATGAGGGGCACAAAGCACCCGAGGCGAGGCAGAGGATGCTACATTGTATGTGCCCCGAGGGGATTATAAACGGCATATATCCCATATCACAGCAGTCAACAAATGTTTTGTAATAATTTAATAATAATAATGTACCGGTACATTGATTTTCTTAACAATACAATGTACCGTACATATCTTCAAATAGTTCGAGAGTTACTTTTTTTTTACACCAAGTACATGTAGGTACGTGCACACATGTGTAAACTTTAAAAAATGTAATAATTTGCATTTTTTTTTTCTTCAGACATCAGACACTTAATACTCATAAATCTGTAAATCTGTCAATTTTAATACAGGTACCTGTCAGCTGTTGCTGATAACAAATACCGGTAGTGACTAAGTTTACATGAAACTGAGTTTGGACTACAGGTTTTTAAACTCATGTAAAGTCCTTTTTAAAACGGATGTCCATGTGAGGCATTACAGCTCTGACGTGCTGCCTCCCGTGTTTGTATTCATACGTCCTTGTTCCCATAACGCCTGCATGAAGTCCAGTGACTTGATATGATAAACTGCAGCGTTTCATACCAAGGCTAATCCGACGGATGGATGAGGGTTCCTAGCAACCAGGCAGGATTATGAAGATGAGGCAAAGTGGTGGAGATAAAACCTTGAGGTTATTTTGTCAAAGAAAATTTCAGAACATCAATAAAGGTACAATGCTCACATACCGGTAGATCGGCCCTCTTCCTACCTGTACATGTACATCACAGAAAGTACATTCCACAAACAACAAAAAATAAACATTATACGACATGTAGTTTTAATAGTGTTCATGTATGTGGAAGACACATTTAAATTGTAACAATTATTTCATGAAGAGATAATATTATTTGTGTAGGCTATATTATTTTTTTACCTAATTTATAGATCAGTCCAATGTGTAAATCAGATTACAAATTATTCAAGATATTTTTATTCAATGTAAATGTTTTTGTAATGTATTTTTTAAATTTTGGGTAGGGGTACTATACAACATGTACACTGTACATGTACTTTGAATATTACACACACGTTACATGTACCGGTAGTTCCAAATAAGATGGAATTTTTTTTTCACAGCCAAAAAGAGTAAAATTAGTAATCTTTTTAAAACCTACAATGTCGTATTTTGGAGCTAAATATATAGTTTAACAGTAAAGACGTACACACATAACGGTATGCATACATACCTAAAGGCTTTACACTTTGTTTCAAGATAATTTTCAGGAAATTGCAGCAGATACAATGTATTTAAAGCTATATTGACCAGTACAGAAAGAATACAAGTAAATGTATACAAACATCATTGCAGTAGCCAGTTAATTACAGATCCTGCCAATCTCGTAATTGCTTTCTTTGTCCCAACTACGGTACTTTCACTGTTTCAAAATCCATAAGTATGTGTACATAAATGACCGTGGTTTACGTCCGGCCCGCTCCCAATTTCCACATGAATGGTCATTCTGAGGCGGGACACACTCTGACATTTCAACCAGCCAGCGGTGAGATGAGCGTGTTAGTGGGCCAACTCAATTAATTTACACACACACATTCGATATTGCAATATCTGTGGTACATGTACATGTACATGTGATAGGTATGGGATGCTGGGCCTGTATGGCACTGCTTTAAAGATATAGTCCATCATTTGTAATTTGTGCATTTTGTTTGTTTGAAGCAACAAAAGTGTTCAAAATCTAATGAAGGATACTGAATCAACTAACCTGATGAAGTTTCAGCTCAGCTTCAGCTGTATATTCCGAGAAAAACAGCATTCTAGGATCTCAATTTCAAATCAAAATTTACTGAATCATGTTTTGAATTGTTTTGAATTGTTTTGAATTGCAGCTATGCGCGACGTCGCGCACTGATCTGACGAATTATAGCAACCGCGCGCGCGTGTGCGTCGTGCCAATGCTTGCGTGCGCTTCGCCGAATAACAAAACGAACTACTAATTTAAATTTTCCTACGGTGCGTCTTAAGACGCACCGTTGGAAAGGCCTTCTTTCGTTGATTACTTCAAAATGACAGCTCCCCAGAAAGAATGATTTCACAGGGAGTTTACTTCCCTTACTATCTTTCAACCATGTTTGTTTTTCAACAATAATTACGCCAGTTACTTTTCGGATGGCTGCAAATGATGGACTATAGCTTTAAAGGGAATGTACAACATTTGCTTTTGCTGCAATTTTCAGAAACAAATGGATTTGGAGGATTAGTATGTTAAAGCAAATATTGTTAAACTGACTTGTTTCAAGTTTTGGGCTTGTAGATGCTGGAAAAACCAAGAAAACCTACCTTGTTCTTGTAGTCTGGTCCCTGACCCCACTTAAGATGAAACAGAGCAATTAATAGACTTCGGGAATTGTAAGGTCAGAGAATCAGTCTAGCAGGCTTGTACCCCTTCACAGGTGTGTAATCAATTGCAAAGAAAATGCGGAACAAGTAAATATTAAAAAGTAGGAGCAATTTTTGAACAAAAGCCAGAGAGACAAAGTGTGACGTTATTGGGGTCAAATTTTCAAATTGCTTGTACAAGTTTTGTTTATGCATTTTTTTGATAGCCCATACATTGTGGTTTAACAATTCATTCAAATTTAAGTCACATGATTTTGGAAAGTTGGTAAATTTGTACACAATACATGTAATGACTATCCAAGGAGAAGTTGTGGATGTTAGTGCCGGAAACCACGTCCTGTTACATCCAAACCTTGCTTTGTTCATAATTAATACTTAGAAATGCTTCAAATTCACACCAAACTTAATTTTATCATCAAATAGCTTCATTTAATAATATCCATACTTACATACTTTTAAAGACTGCTAAAATTGATATTTCCAACAACCACAAAAAATAGCTCTAATGGTTGTGGATGTAACATTGTGTCGGACACCACAACATCACAATGCGGTATTCTTCACCTTGATATGAATGCAACTAAATGTTGTTTGTGTTTAGAAATGTTGTCCCCAAATATCTGTTTCAAGGGCAATTGCAGATTGCAGGTCATTATTTTCATACTTATTTTAGGCATGACCATGTCAACTGGTTGTGGATGTACATGTAACAGGGAAACCATATCATGTGCCCACAGGCATAAGATTTTCTTCATATTTGGCCAAAACATTTATTTGCATAGACTACAATCAGTGATTGTACATTATTTTACAACTTACATACTGTGTACCAGTTCAATCGTTAATCCAACCTAAATTGCTGCAAAAAGAAAACTTTGCACAAGCCAGTTGTGGATGTAACATAATATGGAACAAGGGACACCATATGTTACATCCACAACCCAATCTTAAATTGTGCATTTTGGCAACAAATTTTAACATCTGATATTAAATTTTTTCAATAGAAAGGGAACATCTTCTCGCTATAATTTGTGTTAAACCTCAACTCCAGTCCACTTGTTGTCTTTTCAAAATGAGTCATTTGAACTGTAGGTTTCCTTGTCACACTTTTTCCTCATTTTTTATGCCGGACGCCATAACATTTACAGAATTTGGGTATGAAAGTTATTTTTGAATATCATCGAGGGTGGTATCATTTAAAAGCTTATCTTATAGCCCTGTTGTCAAATGACATTTGTTTGAGAAATAACCATTCCATAATAAAGAACAAACTGTTTTATAATCAGAACTCGGAAAATTATGGCCTGTTCCTCAACTTTGTGGAATGACCCATATGTATGCAGCTATTGCCATTGCTATCTTTAAAGCAAGTATGCTTTTCAACAATAATTTCATCGGTTACTTTTTGGATAGCTGTAAATGATCTACATGTACTCTACCTTAAAAAAACCCTACTTTTCAAGGTGAACCTTGAAAATAGCAGAGACAGTACCGGTACATGTCCAAAATTATGGGATAAGTGATTTCAATTTCAAATCTATCAACCCTGATGGAAACCACAAGACCAGCATAAATGTATAGCTGGAAACCATCACATTACTGCACCGCTGACTATGTTAGAATGCTGGTAGTCTGTACTACCATGGTACAACATGTACATGCACACACTGAAAAAAATAACTCAAAAAGATGCCTGTGCTTGCACAACACACACACACACTAAGATCTATCAGCATTCTGCCTGATTTTGTACATTTTATAACCTGGAAAATGCACACATAATATACAGAATTATGTACAGTACAAAGTACAATGTACATTAAAGGGAAGATACCGGTACAACATTTGCAAACATCAAAGAACTAAATGTTCAAATTATCACGTATACCTTACTGAACTGTTAGGGAATGACAGTCTAAAGCATCCTTTAAAATCGTGGCTCCTGGTGTGCTGACATTTTTACGAAAAACTGTATTTTTCCAACGCTGGTCGGCCGACCAGCGTTGGAGAAAACTGGCTTTTTTTCAAAAACTGTTCCTACTTTTTCATATTAAGTTATTATGACTTTTCTTTGCAATTGATTACATACTGTACCTGTGAAGGGGTGCAAGCCTGCGCTAGACTTATTCTCGACCTTACAATTCCCCAAAGAGTATTAATTGCTCCGTTTCATCTTAAGTGGGGTCAGGGAACCAGACTACAAGAACATGATTGGTTTTCTTGGTTTTTCCAGCATCTACAAGCCCAAAACGTGAATTAAGTCAGTTTAAAGGGAATATACAACATTTGCAAACATCGAAAAATAAAACTACCAAGTTTTTGCGAAATACCTTAATAGGACGTTGGTAAATGACAGTCTAAAGCATCCTGTAAAATTATGGCACCTGGTATACTGTCATTTTCAAGAAAAGTGGTATTTTTGTATCAATTTCCAACGCTGATCGGCCGATCAGCGTTGGAAACAACTGGCTTTTTTTTCAAATACTGGCCCCAATTGACCATTGCACTTGTTTGCAATCGATTACAAACCTATGAACGGGTACGAGCCAGCTAGACTGGTTCCCTGACCTTACAATTCCCCAATGTATGTAAACTGCTCTGTTTCTTCTTATATGGAGTCAGGGGACCAGACTACAGGAAAATGATCGTTTTTCTTGGTTTTTATAGCATTTTCGAACCCAAAACCTCCAAAAAGTCAGTGTAACTATATTTGCTTTATATTTCCAACCCCCCAATTCCATCCATTTCTGAAAATTACAGCAAAAGCAAATGATGTATATTCCCTTTAACAATACTTTCTATAACATATTAATCCGCCAAATCCATTTATTTCTGAAAATTTCAGCAAAAGCAAATGTTGTACATTCCCTTTAAAGGCAGGTAGGAACATTGGTACAAAGTACAAGTATCTACCGATTTAATTAGAAAAACCTTTCTCAAAGTGAAGAAGGTTTGATCGGAAGAAAACAATTAATTGAAGGTGTTGCGACGAACTCCTAATTCGAGATCCCAAAAATCGTGTACATCGCGCCGGTATGTTTTCTGTGTTTTCTACAAAGTAGTATCCACTGAGCTAGATATTCAACAGGTTAGTTGTCATGTGCTCTACTTAAGAAATTGTGCAAATTGTGTTCCTTCAAACGAAAAAAAATACAGAAAGAGTAAATGATGATAATATATTCCTTTAAAAAAAAGTTGGAGAAAAGAAAATCCACAGTTTACAGTGTTTAACAACAATACAGAGATAAGATTGTTGTGCCAAACTGGGGCACTTTGTATGCTCTGTGCAGATAGGAAGCTATTCAACTAGTGATGCAGGATGCAGTGGTGATCTTTGTAAAGTTGAACTTTACACTTTGGCACATTTTTGAGTTGCTATCCAAGTACGTATCCGAATGTGATATGCAGCATCTAACTACGCCCTAGTAATGGGAAATGATGATAATACCGGTATGTTCCTTTAAAGATATAGTCCATCATTTGTAATTTGTGTAAAAAAAGTGTTCAAAATCTAATGAAGGATACTGAATAACAAACCTGATGAAGTTTCAGCTGAGTTTCAGCAACATATTCCGAGAAAAACAGCATTCTAGGATCTCTATTTCAAATCAAAAGTTGCTGAATCATGTTTTGAATTGCAGCTATACGCGATGTCGCGCACTGATCCGACGAATTATAGCAACCGCGCGCCCCTTTGCGTCTTGCCAATGCTTGCGCGTGCTGCACCGAATAACAAAACAAACTACTAATTTAAATTTTCCTACGGTGTGTCTTACGACGCACCGTTGGAAAGACCTTCTTTCGTTGATTACTTCAAAATGATAGCTTGCCAGAAAGATTAATTTCACAGGGAGTTTAGCCCACTTACTATCTTTCAACCAAGTATGTTTTTCAACAATAATACGCCAGTTACTTTTTCGGATGGCTGCAAATGATGGACTAGGGCCTATAGCTTTAACAACAATACAGAGATTGTTGTGCAAAACTGGGGCACTTTGTATGCTCTGTGCAGATAGGAAGCTATTCAGCTAGTGATGCAGGATGCAGTGGTGATCTTGTTAAGTTGAACTTTACACCTTGGCACATTTTTGAGTTGCTATCCATATATGCAGCATCTACCGGTACATGAAACTACGCCCTAGTACATGTATGTGGATGATGGGGGGAACAAACAAACATGGAGCACAGACACATCGAGATACATACAAATGTACATGTACAATGTATTTCAGGCATGCCCATAGTTAAGTGTTCACAGAAAGTTTGCCTTTAGAGAGTCACTATCACCAAAGTAAATTTCATGAGACGTGTATTCATCCAGTTTCTTCCTGTGCAGGAAATTACTTTGGAATTAGGGGAGGGGGGGGGGGGGGAATGGATGGAGTGGAGGGGGTCCGACAGAAACACACCATCAACGTTGGAAGTACCAGCATCCCATTTCATTCGTGGACAGAGGGGTGCCCGCATTGCGGGCGAGCAGACCCCCCCCCCCCCTTCCCCTTTTTCAAGAGTGGAAGACGCAAACAGACACAGACCATTGTTTGTACTTAAATTATACACTTAAACTTTCTTTGTGCTCATTAAAATCCTTTTCATTTGAACTACTTTTCTTTTGCGTAGCCCTTCAGGATATTGTGATCTTAGGCAATTTTTATTTACATTAGACCATTTAAAATGAATTTTTTGGTTTTCATCACCACCCACCCTGATTTTCACTTCCGTCCCAATTTTTTTTAATATTATATTTTTTTTTAAAGTGTGTATTTTCTCCAATAAAATGTATTTTTTTAATACAAATTTGGGCAACTTCGTTTTCATCATGATTAACCAGATTTTTTTGTCGCATGGTGTACATAAAATGCATGCGTCATGCAGACACTGGTTCCCACCACTAGACATAGCTAGATAACAGCAAGAGCCAAGAACAATAATGAAAGGGGCAGGAGCCAGCGTGGTTCATGTCCGAATCATGCCCGAATAGATTTCAAAGACTTGGACGTAAAGATTTCTGATGCAAACAGCGTTGGAAATGATCGAAACTATCAAAATTTTAAATGAAGAGATTCATTTAAAGGAAACCTGTTGAGTCTTTCTGCATATGTTTTTTTCTGCTCTCATGATTTTTTTTCGAGGTCTCAATGCTTTTGTTTGTAGTGATTCAGCGAAGTGCCATTTTCCGTGTGACTGTTGAAAAGTAGAATTTATCAAATATAAATTTCCCTACCGACCAAATTTTTTTCAATCTGAGTGATGTAAACCTAAAAATAATTTTAAATGGCCTAAACACCCTTTGACAAGTTTGACCATATTTTTCCTTTTGGATGAAGATGCCAAAGCTAGGGGTAACGAGCAGGGGAAATATCAAAATCAGTAAATGGTATACAAAGCAACACATACACATGTACCTTGAAATTCACTGTCAAGCAAAGGTCTCACATGCAAATCCAAACTCCTAAACCCACGTCAGCTCACTTTAACAGGCCAACAATTTATTCATCATATACTATATCTTTATGGAGTGGCAGTCATTTTTTGGCTGGACAGCCTCTGTTTATAGGGGGCGGGGGTACGTGCAGATGTCTGAGTCCCCCCCCCCCCCCATCAATTTAAAATCTAAAAAAGAATGTATTAACCTGATGCCACTTCAGCGGTTGTGTACAGAGTCTATGGAGAGTCAACCATTTTTTTTTAAAGTATTTCCTAACAAAATTGAAAATGTTTCTCAGTCCAAGATTATTTTTGCGATGAATGACCTTGATTGCGATGATATGAAGAAAAAAGTGGCGTCAGGTTGCAACATTCTTTCCCTTAAATCTTGAATTAAAAAAAAAAATCATTTGACTTCAGTACCCCCCCCTGGACAAATGTATGCAGCTGCAACACCCCCCCCCCCCCCCCCCCCCTGTTTAACACCCTAGTTATGCGCCTATCAAAAGCTCCCTCCCCCTACTTACACACCCAAGTAAAAGTTTGTCAGAAAATTATTTTCTCATTTTTGGGGGACATTATATTCAAAGGGTTCACTCTGCACTTCGAAATAAAATTGGAAAATCAAGCCGACATAAATTATTTATATAACTTTGTGACGGGTGGATAAACTTGTGATTTATGAACGGGAGTGTTTAGAACAGTTTATGTTAAAACTTTTGCTCTAGCTAGGGTCTACAGGCGAAAAATCAAAGTGCGCCACATTAGGGGCCGCGCCACGTTAGGGTATATCACCAATATCAAGGCCATGAGAAGCAGGGAGGAACAGGTAAAACATTCTTAAGAAATAATGATGATGGAAAAAACATGTAATGAGGTACTCGTGGTACAGTGCAAACCTTATCTCACACAGCATCTGCAATCTCACCTGGCATGCATTATAAAGCAGCTGATGTTCAAACTTCTTGATGCCCAGGATGTTCTGGAACATCTCATACAACTGTTCCTTACTCAGGATGAGCTCGGATGCAGCAGCTGTCGATAACCTCTGTGGCTGTTTGCGTGGGTCTTCCTCGCCTCGATAGATGGCATCAAACTTGGCCATCCAAGAACTGAGAACAGTCTCTTTACTCAGGCCGTCAATCTCAGGCAAACTCCGGACGCGTTTCTCCACATTGTTCTTGAACACTTCCCGGAAGTCATGGGAGGAACAGCCACCACTCATCACCATCTTCAAGACCCGGTCACTCTTCAGGAACACCTGGAAATAGTTTTGCACGGCGTTGCAAAACGCCTCGTCGGCTACTATTTGAGTTTCTCCATTGATGAAGGCCTGGAATCGTTCCTTGATGGTGGTAAGTTGCTGCCGAGTAACTTTGGTCTGTCGCCTGGCCATATCGGTCGGTTGCTTGGCGTTGAACGGGTAGGCAATACATCGCATGACAAACACGTACAGCTGCAGACGCTTCTTGTGTTCTTCCTCTTCCCGCTGCAATCTCTCTGTTTCCTCCCGCTCCTTTTCACTGATCAAGGATGGACTTGGACTCGCTGGCCGTACCACGGAGGCCCGATGACCACCAGCCCCGGGGACAGCGCCGCTGGTCTGCAGGCTGTCATTGCTGGATGCGCTCGTTCGTAGCCCGGCCTGGCTCGGTACGGACAGCGCATCCGTTTCATCCTCGTATGTGTCATTTTCCGACTCTTCTTCGCTCGAAGACGGGTCTAACATGGTCCCTGCAGTATTCTACAGTACCCTCAGAGTCTACTCAGCACCTTCAACTACTTCCGTGGTCCAAATTTTCGCGCTGTCATGACCAGTATCCTGTTAAATTTGGGATTGTCGACAGACACATCAGAGTGCATTTTGACCGATCGCCATGTTTGATATGGCTGCTAAATTAATTCTCTCCTTGCGTCAAGCGCATGCGCTTGCTACTACGTATCTTCTGTGTATAAGTTGGGTGGGCGTGGCAAATTGCTGACGAAAAAATATTAATGAGAAAACCATACATCAGCCGTTATCTACAAGTAGGTAATCGCAATATTATTATTGTACAATTCTAAATTTTCTGACTTGACTCACAGCCACGTGGGTTTATAATGGTGTCTATCAGATTTGTTTTCTCTGCGCTCTAAGCTTCCTTTCAAAAAGTGCGTTCATCCGTATCGTAAGCTCGAGAAGGGAAACACGTGCCGCGCCGCAAAAAGGTGAGAGAATAATATTTTTCAGAGAGTTGCTGATGATTACGTTAGATCCAAAGCCATTCCTTTTTTTCACCCCTTTTTTTCAATTCCACATCTTTGTTAGGACTTGATGTTTGGAATAAATTATTGAGGTTGCCGGCACGGTGGAAATGAGTCGCATTTAAGCCTTCACTCAATGCTGCGGCCGAACTAGAAGCAGAACAGAGTGGAGTAACTTTTTTTTTTAAGATCAGACAAAGCGGAAAAGATACTGCACTTTTTTGTTCAACAAAATTAATGTTACCTGAACTCTTTGGCCTGTGCTGGGTATAACAGAATGGACAAATGCGACCAAAATTTGGCCCTACAGGGTGGTGCACAAAGAAGGAAAATCACTTTTGACAGGAATTTTAACCTACTTACTTAACGTATTTGAACTGGTTTAGTGAAGTATAGCGCCTCAACCTTGGTGAAAAAAATTCGTAAGAAAAGTGTTATTATGCTAATTTGAATACAAGTCACCAGTTTGTTTGTCTTCAAATCAAGCTCTGGAACTCAGTCAAGCGGATGGAATCAATAAAGCTGTCCGTGGACAAACAGCTTTGGCACATGAACTATAGGTTTTTCTGGCCAATTTTATGAAATGTTCATTCGCTTCTGAAAATCGGTCATTTCTTTTCGTCTGAATTTGAATGCACGTCTTTAATTCCATTTCAATTCAACAAAAGTGCAATAGTTTTCACTGCGTGCAATCGATTTTGAGAAACAGACGGCCAATTACGTTACCCGTTCATTTACGCAAGCATACCTTTTGTACATTCATTTCAGGTAGAGCTAATTTGATTGACGGTTCATGAAAAAGAAACCGCTAATTGTATCTGGTGCATATGGCATAGGGGGCCTAAGTGAAATAGAATGGTGAATGGTTGAAATCGCCATCTAAATGCGAGAAAAAGAAGTCCGAACAAATCTGAATGGATGATAAACGAAAGGTGCTACTCAATCACCATTGAACTGAAATGGAATCCGCGCTCTGCAGGGTAGCGAAAATGAAACGCGTGTTCAGAGCGATTCTCAAATTCAGACGAAAATGAATTTGAAATTGGCCGGGAAAACCTATAAACTACCATATCTCAGAGATAAAATATGCATTGCAATCAGTTTTTCGACACTTACCATTAAATTGAATTTTTGAAATGCGCTCAACGAGTGCTGTCGAAAGTGGGTTTCCTTCTTTTTGCACCACCTGTAGGCCTATTTCGAATTATCGACTTATATTATTGCTCTTTGTCGGGTTTTCTTATAGTTATCATCAGCTGGGAAAAAAATGAAATAGGGGAAAATAATTATAAGCTCTTGTGTAAAAAATACTATTCATCTCTAGGAACAATAAAAATGCAACATTTGCAATTTGCCAGCCGACGCGACCTGCCTGCGAGCGAGTGCGATTTTTCTCGTGGCGTTTCTAATGCTCTGGCATGCAGAGTCCACAGAGGGCGCCACGACTTCCCAATGGTCAATCATTCATTGCTCCCAGTCCTGTGTTCTTATTCCTCCATGGTCCTACTCATAGAAAACGACGTCGTGCAAGAAAATAAATGACAGTGGCGTACCCGGAGGGGGGCAAGGGGGCACCCTGCCCCCCCCCCTCGGATTTTTATGAAAGACGTTTTTTCGTAACCATATGCATTTCCATAAATGGTTAGAGTTCTGACACGAAAAAAATCAAGTAAAGAAAATTAAGTTCCAGAACCATTTGCGCCGTAAAAAACCCCCAAACTATGGTGTTTGGTTGTCCACGAGGGGACTACTTACCTGTTGGACCTATAAATGCATATTTCCTTAACTATGTAAATTAACCGCTAAAGTAAAGATTTGCTATAGCGTGCCACAGCGCCCTCCTGCGCCAGCGCCCACAATAGTCAGATCCCCCGCCATTATCGTCCTCTTTCTTTAGCGCGAGTGAATCACACCAAAGGAGGAGCCCACTGTGGGGAAAGGCGGGCGGGACGGTCCAACAGGTAAGTAGTCCCCTCGTGGACAACCAAACACCATAGTTTGGGGGTTGTCCACTTCGTTCCCTACTTACCTGTTGGACCTATAAATGCATAGACTGGCACCGAAATTGGTGGTGGGAGTGGGCTGCAATTGAGTCAAAGGACACACAAATAAGGAATCCCCTCATGGACTACACAAAGGCACATTATAAACTACCATGAGCCTTACTCACCCTACTGTTGAGTTGTTGGTACAACAGCCTGGGTTGAGACCTCCTTGGAGGGTTGTCTTGGGGCAGCTGATGGCATGGTGGCTGACATCGTCACCCGCCCAGTCCGCCCCTCTGTTAGGAGGACATCTCTCAGGTAACATGACGAAAAGGTCGTTGCCATTTCCAGCATGCTGCCTGCATTATCTCTTCCAGAGGAACACCCCGCAATAGTGCCCATGATGTTGTGACCGCCCTTGTATCATGAGCATGAATCGTCCGACTGGATTCGTTCAGCGGACTGTCTGGCATTTGGGATCGGATAGCTGTAACTATCCATCGAGAAATTGTGTCACGGGATGCTGGGCGGTGAGGAGGAGTCGAAGTTATGAACAGTTGAGACTCCCCACCGCGGATGGGTTTTGTGCGAGCTATGTACCATTTTAGAGCTCTAACTGGGCACCATTTCTTATCTTCAGGGACCGAAGATAATGATTTCAATTCAGGGACAAAGATGTCCGGAGGCTGGAAGTTAGGAGACTGGTTTTTAGTAAGGAAAGTACTTCGAGGGATGAGACGTACTCCGTGCGGCTCCCATCTTATGTGTCCCTTGTCCAGGGTCAATGCATGGAGTTCGCTCCGTCTCCTAGCTGTTGCAGCAGCGAGGAGGAAAGCTACCTTGACTGACAGATCCAACAATGGTACCGTCGCAAGAGGTTCATAGGGTGGGTTTGCCCGGGTACGTAGGACCTCTCCTCAATCCCATGCTGGGATAAGTTTACGTTGAGGAGGACGTTTCGTAAACATGCCTTTAAGCAGTTGACCTAGTGCCAGGTTGTTCGATACAGAGGAGCCATCTTGAAAACCTTGATGCACTGCAGCCATGGCCGACTTGTAATTTTTTACTGTGGCCAATGTTAGCCCTGTATTAAACAGGTGGAGGAGGAAGTCCCCAACCATGGTTACAGATGCAGAGAGGGGATCCACGTCCCTCCCGTCGCACCACTTAAAAAAATGTCGGAGTCGGCTATTATATGTCTTCCTTGTAGACGATCTCCGGCCACAGGCTGCCAAGGCGGCAGCTTCCTCAGAAAGGCCTGCTGTTCGCATGGAATGCTGGACAATAGCCAGCAAGTCAGGCGTAGTGGCTCCGGATCCGGGTGGTTCAACCTGGACCGGGGCTGTTTCAATATATCTGGTCTCTGCGGGAGGATGATGGGCTGATAAACCAGCAACCTGATCATCGTTTGGAACCAGGTTTGGCGAGGCCAAAATGGAGCTATGAGCATCACCTTGCAGGGTTCCTCCCGGATCTTGTGCAGTACCCTCGAGAGAATCGAGATCGGTGGGTATGCATATGCGTACATGCCTGTCCAGTCGATTGTTAAGGCATTGACTGCCCAGGCTTTTGGATCCATGACTCGAGTGCAGTATACCGGTAATTGGTTGTTCATTGGTGACGCGAATAGATCTATGTTGGGACGATCTATTAGATTGAACAGTGTTTGGACAACTTTTGGGTGTAGTTGCCATTCTGTTGGAAGGATCTTTCCTCTGGACAGCGCGTCTGCAGTGACATTCAACTCGCCTGGTATGTGACATGCCACAAGAGTTACGTTGTGATCTATGCACCAAAGGAGTAGCTTGCAAGTCTGGAAGCACAACTGGGGGGAACGTGTTCCTCCTTGGCGATTTATGTAGGCCACTACAGTTGAGTTGTCGGACTGCACCATTACAACCTTCTGTTTGACTAGGCTGATGAGCTGAGATAAGGCTCTGCGAACTGCAAGGAGTTCCAGAACATTCATGTGGAAAACCAGTTCGTCTGGCGTCCAAAGACCCGACACTTGCTGTGACTGCAGATGCGCACCCCATCCCATGTTGGATGCATCTGTCGTAAGAGTCACCGTGGGAAATGGAGGAGGAAAAGGCAAACCTTGACTCAGGTTGCTCCAAATTGTCCACCAATGAATGTGGGGGATGATTGGCTTCAGTATTGGTATGTTCCTTGACAAAGGATGTTGACTGGGTCGAAAATGAGCCAAAAGATGCATTTGAATTGGTCGCATCCTCAGGCGACACCATGGGACTAGATCGACCAGACTGGCCAGTAGGCCCAGCAGTCGTAGCCAGGCCACCGCTGGTGCTGATCGAGCCGTCAGGAACAGTGTGGCGCACTCCTGGACATTGCGTACCCTTTCGCTCGAAGGGTAAGCGATCCCTGTTACCAGGTCGATTTCTGCCCCCAGAAAAGACGGTGTCTGGGTGGGGACCAGATGAGACTTTTCCAAGTTTATTAGAAAACCTAACCTTGTCGTCAAGTCGACGGTTACCTCTAAGGACTGTCGAACTTCTTCTTTGGACCTGCCTACGATTAACCAATCGTCCAGGTAGAGGAATATCATTATATTCGCTCTTCGAAGTATTGTCGCCAGGGTCTTTGTTACTCTGGTGAAGACCCTTGGTGATGTTGACAGACCGAACGGAAGAGTGAGGAACTCGAAAATTGTATTTTTGTATTGAAAACGAAGGTATTTTCTGTGTTCCCTGCAAATGGGTACGTGAAGATAAGCATCCTGCAGATCTATTGATGCGGCCCAAGATGGTGTCGGGAGAGAATTTAAGACGGTGCGCAGGGTCTCCATTTGGAACCGCCGTGGACGAATAAACCTGTTCAACGGCTTTAGGTTCAGAATAGGACGCCACTCGCCTTGCTTCTTCTTGGGTGTTACGAAGAATGTTGACATGAAACCTGATGTTTCTACTGGGCTTCGCACCGGTTGAATTGCTTGCTTTGATAGCAGGGTTTCTATTTCTTTCTCCAATGCCCTCCGCTGTTCTCTGTCTGATGGAACAGGGGTGGGACGTGAGAACATTACCGATGGGGGAGTGCTTGTAAACTCGAGGCTGTACCCCTGTGTAACTGTCTGAAGCACCCACCCATCGGTGCAAAAGTGGGCCCAAGTCTCCCCGAATTGCCTTAAGCGGCCCCCCACGGGCCCAATCTGGGGGGCCACGGGTGGAGAACCAGCGTCACCGACGCCATCCCCGACCCGCTCGAGAAGAATTCTGGCGGGAGGGAAACCGCGTGCCACGACCTCTTGAGGTTGGCCAGCCAAAACTCCGTCCGGAAGTCGCCTGTGATGTTGTTGCGGCTACAGCTGGTGTTGATCGAGCCACAGTGGTTGATTGGGTAGACTTGGGTGTACGTGTCCGAAAGGAGGGCAAAGGTTTTCTAAACCCTTTGGATCTATTGGAAGTAGTCGGGACCTTAGCCGTTGGTTGTGACTTCTTCCGAGGGGCCTGTAAATTAATACGGTCTGTTGCTTCTAGGCGTTTGGCCTCGGCCTCCATCATCGTCTGGAACTGATCCGCAAACAAATCCTTGCTCCGTAAAGGAAGGGCCTCCATGCGTTTTCTTGCCCCTTCTGAAGGGAAGAAGATCGTTTCCAGAACATTGGAACGTCTGGAGACCGTGGCAAGTACAGAGACCCTAGCAAATTGGTCTAGGATGATGCGTAATCCATCCTCCAGACATTGAAAGGCATTGACAGCCATTGTAGGAGAAACACTGGAACTGGAATCACATGCAGTAACCAAGTATTCTGACAAAAGAAGCATAAATGAAGTCGTTTGCAGACCCATGCGGGATGCTGCATCAACCTTATGTAATGCCTCTTCAAGTTTACCCCGGACAGGATCGGCAAAGGGAACCTTAAGAGTGATTGTTTCCCTGTATCTGCCGCCATCTTGTCCTTTGCATTGTCTGGGATAACCGGAACTGTTAAAAATTCTTCGGTATCCTGCTTTGGAACCCGAAAGGGATGACATGCTGCCTTGGCAAAGGGTTGCCACTTTTTCTGACCAGCTATTGCTTTAAGACGGTTAGAAAAAACCCTGTCCACCGGGAATTCCGGAAAGGTTGACTTTGGGGAATCCCGCTCTGGTACACCTGTGCGTTTTTTAAAACTAGGCCGTGTACCTTGTGAAGATTCTGACTGCTCGGGAATGGGAACCTTTAATATACGAACCATATCCCACATCACTTCACGAAATCTATTATCGGTAGTCTCATAAGGATGACTCTCGGTAGAATCCAAGTCGGACGGCCGATCCATCGAAGATGGACCCGGCCGGGACTCGAGGTCACCCTTAGGTGTTGCCTCGTGTGTATCTACAGCTGTAGAATGAGTAGGTGAAGGTCTATTGGCGTCTCTGCGCGTAGCGCGGTTGACGTCCGAGTCCGACTCTTGCAATGAACCAGACGGGTGAATCGAAATAGCGCCGCCTGATTCCCGGTCAAATTCCCGATCTTCGGCCTCCGCTTGCGGGGGAATTGGGAGTTGTTGTGGCGCCATCGCCGCCAACTGAGCCGACAAAGCCTGAAAACCTTTCAGCAATAAATCCGATGTATTGTCTCTCCGCCCGCGTTTGCGATGACGCGGGTGGTCCGACGACTGGCCAGAAGTCGGCGACGTACTGGCACTGTCGCTCGTTGAAGAGCTAGAATAACGGCGGCGGCGGGATTTATGGGCCCGGCGCCGTTTATTCTTTGGCCGTGATCGATTTTCCGATCCACGGTGACGAGCCATTAAATCAGAAATTCCCGAAGGAACGTCCGAAAGAACCCCGGGCGCCACCGGTGCACGATTATCAGGACCGGGTGCCGGGTTCAACGCGGCAGCCGTCAGACCGATAGGGCCCGGTTCCGCTCGGTTCCCCAGACCAACGGTCGGGGCCGAACGTAAACGCGATGGGCCGATCGGTTTTTGTTTCTTCGGGTTTGCGCCCTCAACCGGTGGCTGAGGACAACCCGGGGAATCCCCTTCGGAGCAATCTGCTCCCGGGGAAATCCCGGCGTCGGCCGCCGGGATTGCCGACGTAGACCGACGTTTTTCTCGGTTTGCCGACTCATCGGCCCGGGAGCTCGCAGACATCCGTCTGGCCCCGGTTTGTACCGAGTCAGGGCCGGTGGTTTTCGGCGCATCGCGCCCACTACCGGTCCTTTTCCTTCCCTTATGGGGACTGGCCTGCGACACTTCCGTGCCCGAAACCTGTCCCCGGGAAAGACTTGCGGCACTGGAACCCTCGGCCATCGGCCCGGCTCCAGTCCGCGAAAGCCCCGTCGCGCGTCCAGGAATGGACCGCGGCGGCTCCGTACTTACCCGCTTCGATGACTTCTTTTTCCGTCCAGAAGTGGTGGAAGCTTCACTTCTTGCCGAGTCTGTAGATTTCGCTAGCCAGGTGTCAATCTTCGTCCACATTTCGGAGCCCCATGGCTCGCAAATGGAACACCTAAGAGCTCTAGAACATGGCCTACACTTAGGACATAATTCGTGGGAGTCGTCTAGGCTATTCGGCAAAATCTTGTGACATTTATTACAAGTCACGAAATTTTTGGGAGGCATTTTGTCAAAGACCCCAAAAACCAGAACAGTCTCAGAACTACAATGTATAGTAGGATTTTCTTCAAACTGTAAGGATAAAAAAATACAAACATATACGTATCCGTTAATGTTCAATGTGTACACGCAAAAACACGAGGTCATAAAACGAAATAAAAACGTTTATAAAACTCGTCTAAAACACAAGCAAATGTAACCAGAAACAAACCAAGTGCTTCCGAGAAACAAATGTATTGCAAATCTTGAGAAAATTAATAACAAATAGCGATTAAAACCAGTAAAAACGTGCATGCTACTGCGAGCATTGAAAACACGTCCTACCGTCACGAGCGCTAAAGAGAAGAGGACGGTAATGGCGGGGGATCTGACTATTGTGGGCGCTGGCGCAGGAGGGCGCTGTGGCACGCTATAGCAAATCTTTACTTTAGCGGTTAATTTCGGTCCTACTAAAGCGCGTCAACAAGCGTCAACAGGCGTCAACAAGCGTCAACAAGTTTTAGTAGTCGTTAAGTGCGCGTCAACAAATTTTTTATAGGCTTTTGAACAATAAAAACAGCTTTATATGGTAGAAAAAGCAATAATGAACATCTTCTGAATATCAATTAAAGTAAAAATTACTTAAAAAGTGGTTTTCCAGCGCGAAATCTACGACAGGTTTTTCGGTTTAGTATTGGCCGCCATCTTGTTTGAGATCTACATACTACGCATGCGTGGAGTGTACCATTCACACATAGGGGTTTCTTTATACTATACGCTTTGCGTTTGGTTTTTGCATTGGGATTTTTTGGCAGACATTGTGAACAGTGTCAGTCGGCATATTTTTCAAATAATTAGCCAAGTACCGTGACCAAGTTTTGCATAATTTATAATTGAAAAAAAAAATAGTTTTCCTAATTTTTAGAATTGAATATTTTCTGTATCGCTAATCGTATCGTATAAAGAAACCCCTATGCATGAATGGTACACTCCACGCATGCGTAGTATGTAGATCGCTTTAGATCGCTGTAGATCTCAAACAAGATGGCGGCTAATACTAAACCGAAAAACCCGTCGTAGATTTTGCGCTGGAAAACCACTTTTTAAGTAATTTTAACCTTAATTGATATGCAGAAGATGTTCATTATTGCTTTTTCTACCATATAAAGCTGTTTTTATTGTTAAAAGGCCTATACAAAATTTGTTGACGCGCACTTAACGACTACTAAAACTTGTTGACGCTTGTTGACGCGCTTTAGTAGGACCCGTTAATTTACATAGTTAAGGAAATATGCATTTATAGGTCCAACAGGTAAGTAGGGAACGAAGTGGACATCGGCATACATTTTCCAGTTTATGTATATTAACGTTTTGAAGAGCTCCCTCATCATGACCCTGGGTACCAGCGCCCCCCTCCCCCTTTTTCATTTTACGGTCGCCAAGTGTCCGGAGAAAGAAAAATGTTGGCCGCGGATGTGCGAGTGCGGATGCCTCCCCCAGTTGGATACGCCATCACTGAGCAATATTATAGTCCAGCTCATGTGTGAGGCAGAAATGTAAACCTTCACTTTGTATATTATCTGATTCACTTACGACGGAAACAATCGTTAACATTAGAGGGCTCTGAGATCTGGCGTAGACAGAAGGCCACTTTTCGGCCGCCAGGTTCTTTTCAGCTGGCAGAACGGCCGCAAATACTGAGAAACGTCGAACTTTTCATCTGCTTTTCTGCTCTGGGGGAGCTCCTCCCCACAAACTCAGGATTTGGAGACGGCAAAATAGACTCGAGACACAATGACGTCACGCTTTGTTTACATGTGCACTTTCCTATGGGAGGTTTGTGGGTCTCGTCTTCACATCACTAACCCACACCCAAGCATGCACGACCAGCTGATAACATCAAATGGTTACCCCCCATCCAATTGCCAACGCAACGACAACCCAGTACAAGTCCCCGTACTTACCCGTAATCAGCTGTAAGTTGCATGGCAACTCCTCCCTCAAATGCCGGTGGAAGCAGAACCAACCATCCAGTCAATCTGTAGTTATAATCCACAAGCTATATCCGTCAAGTTTGGCTTAGTTTCAGGAAAACATTTCCACAAGATTTCGGTAAAGATCCAGGAGCGAATATCTGCAGTGATTCAACAGTTCAAGCCCTTCTTGAAGCAAGTCTTGCACCAAAGCCAAAGCAGCTGGCCTAGCCCCAAGGCGGGAACGTTGTCCTTGTTCTCCCTGTCTTGTCAATGAACTCAGCCAAGCGTACCAAGTCCAGAGCCAACGTTGATTCAGCTCGGCTTGATTGACGGCTACCCTTTTCACACTTTACCGCGATGAGGGCACAATGGTTTCCCTGGAAGCCCGGCCCATGTGAGCCCACCAACTGGTTTGGGTATTCAGTAAGGGCCCTTTGTGGTTGTCTAATCCCCCGTTCAAGAAAACAATGGGTAGTAATTATGCAAATAAGGGTGGGTAGGCTGTTGCTGCTGCTGATACGCAGTTACGGGAG
This sequence comes from Patiria miniata, assembly GCF_015706575.1. NCBI lineage: Eukaryota > Metazoa > Echinodermata > Asteroidea > Valvatida > Asterinidae > Patiria > Patiria miniata. The sequence continues at coordinate 14,253,498 of NW_024037058.1, read as the reverse complement.
CGCTGGGGGAGTTCTATTATGGTAAGATGTGGTGAGACCATACTATGGGAATGGTTTGGTATGGGATATTTGTCACTATAGGTGCACACCTGGACTCAAGATGCGTTCAAAGATCAAGAGCAGCTGTGCGCTGCATAAAAACCAACTCAAACCCTGCAAACTCGGACTGCATGCCAACTCGGCCAATATAAACCAACTCGGCGTGAGTTGGCAGTTTCCAAGTTGGCATGTGCCCGAGTCGGTGTGGGTCCGAGTTGGTTTGGGTTCGAGCCATAGAGCTATATACAGCTGTGGCGCAGTAAAGATGGTTTAGCTCTGACAAGAGGAACGTTGTTAGCGTTCGTGTAGGTCTTATGTTTCCACTTTTTATCTTTCTGTTATAAATCTTGAAACTTCCAGCTTCTTGGCTTATCTAGGGTTTGTCCTCAGTATTCTTTTTATTTTAAGTCAAATACGCTCACGTGTTTGATTGGAAATTGTCCCGAGCCCTAGCCTTCAATTAATGACCAATTCTTGGGATCGGGGGGGGGGGGGGGGGGGGAGGGGGGGGTTGTAAGCGTTCGTGTAGGTCTTATGTTTCCACTTTTTATCTTTCTGTTTTAAATCGTGAAACTTCCAGCTTCTTGGCTTATCTAGGGTTTGTCCTCAGTATTCTTTTTATTTTAAGTCAAATACGCTCACGTGTTTGATTGGAAATTGTCCCGAGCCCTAGCCTTCAATTAATGACCAATTCTTGGGATGGGGGGGGGGGGGGGGGGAAGGATCGGGGGGGGGGGGGGGGGTTAACTCTGTCCTGCAATATAGGATACACCCGGGGGGGGGGGGGCGTACCAACTCGGACCCAAACCAACTCAAACCCTGCCAACTCGGACTGCATGCCAACTCGGCCCATAAACCAATTCGGCGTGAGTTTGCATGTTTCCGAGTTGGTAGTGTGTCCGAGATGGCGTGGGTCCGAGTTGGTTGGGTTCGAGCCATAGAGCTAAAACTTGGTCCCGGTGCTCTGACCCTGCTCCTTAACCGCTTATTGCACTTGTGTCGCTTTAAAAATTTAGGTTCAATGCAACTGAATCAAAACAAACGAAATTTGATTTTAATTATAATAGCAGCACTTCAGATTGATTTGAATTTGTTATCAAACTATCGTTATTCAATATACAGTAATGGTCAGAAGTCAGTACCACCTTTTATTCAAGACTATCATTTCGTTTTGATTCAGTCACATTGTTTGGTTTTTATCTATAAACATAACCGAAACTACCAAACAGAGAAAACAACGAATTGACAAGTTAAACTATTTCATAGTATCTTTGTTGTTTAATAGCTGGATCACCATTCTTCAACTATTCACGTAATACAATTATTATCAGCAATTAAAGTAAACATTAGAATAATTTTAAAGAACCTTGAGCCCATGCCTACATATAAAAAGGTAATGAAAAATATACAAAATATACAAAAGATCATGTTTGTTGTGTTGATCATGCTCATAAACCTTAGCTATAGTCTTACATAATATGACTCGGCATTTGAAAATCTTTTGTGATTTTTTTTGTACATTAACACAGAATTCATTTGCATTTTGCTTTATGTTCTTTTAAATATTTTGAACGAGACCTGGATACGGTGACTTCCCTCTTTTTTTTGGGGGGGGGGACTTTTATCAATCGTGAACATACACAATACTATCGTATACACAAATTACATAGAGTTCACAATTCCAAGTACGTCATTATCTTGTGTACACAAATACAAGTATCGTGTATCAAGTATCGTGCAAATGGATGCACTTTTCAGGAGACCATGGAGGAATAAAGACATAGGTTATATCCACATAATATCGTAGAGGTACTTGGAAATTGTACGTATTCACGAAAGCAAATTATACGGCGTGCAAAGATAATCCTTTTAAAAAATCCATAGCCCACCTCCAGTTTTTAATAAAGATTTCTATTAAAAATACAGATATTTCATTTCTAACTTTGAGCTATTTCTATTGAGATAGAGATAAACTGAGATCTCTTAGAAAGAGACATCTTTTTAAACTTAAGGAATTTATTATTATTTTTTATTTTGGCCTGCATAAAAATAACATAACTAATGTATACGTATACATTCGTTCCGTTTACGTACATCATACATGTATAACTGTGTGTACCTACAATCTAATAGTACCGTTTACTATTATAGGTACTTGAAAACAGAACTGAGGTAACGTACATGATAGTATTGTGTATAAAGTAGCGTACACCAAAGAATTCAATAAAAAAACATACAATGTATTCACATTTCGTTGTATATCTATTTGGAAAATGTCTAAGTCAATTAAAAACAAGAATTTAGGTTGACATCCGAAGAGTAAAAAAAATACAGGTAAAAACCCGAATTGGAAATTTTGTTAATCCCATAATTTTCACAGGCCTAATAATATAGCGATCGAAGCCAAATACAAATTGTTTTGAAGTGTTTGAAGCAGATAGATAACCATAAAGAGAAAGCCAATTAAATGGAGCTGCTAGACAGAGAATTAATCAAAGCTAAGAAAATATTCGCTTACCAATATATGCTTATAGCCAAAGTGTTGTGCAATGCATACTGCCGAGTGTTTTTTTTTCAGCTGATTTTGCTAAGCGCATATATTTTCTGCTTACCAACTCCATGCTATTTTACAGTGAACCTGAACCATTTCCTTATATCTTCAATTTACTGGCTCGGTAAAGAGTACATTCATGATTCAATATCCCCAACTGTTTTGACATCTTGAAAGTTTATGAAAACGGAACACTTTAAAGTCAATACAATACATTCGTCTGACAATACATTTTGTCTGACATGTTTGATTTTAGTTAAATTTTCTCAACAATGCTACGAGGATTTTCTATATAAGTCATTCTAGATGAATCCGGGCACGTGAACACTTTACATTCACGAGGCCCCCTTCAATGGAGAAACAATAGCTAGCACAATGCTTTCGCCATTGATGGGGGCCTCCGTGATAGAATTTATAGCGTGCCAGGATTGGTCTATAAGATTATGCTGGTTATCATGGAAAATCCTAGGATTCAATATCGGCCACTTTGTCTACATTATTGATATACTTTTATAGAAATGTACACAGATGAGAAGCTTTTAATAACATAATTATGTAATTTATTTCTTGCATGATAATTTTTTTTTTTTATTCTCTGAACACAACAAATATCTTTGTGAATCCTAAGACAATTGTTCATATACTGAGCCAGCCTGCGATAGGTTAGGAAGATAGTCAATCACAACAGGGTCGGTGTCAGCTGAGTTCTTGTCGTCACTCAAAGTTGGACGTGAAAGGCCGTTCCAGATTTCAGAAGTTACCTTCGTGTAGTTAAACAAAGAAAAGAGCAAATTAACTTAGGCATCAAGTGTACAGTTAACACGTTTTGTTTTGTTGCTCAACAGAAACAAAAGACCTTAGCGAACAAGTCGAATCAAGTTATTAACCTAGGTTCAGTCGATCAATTGATCACCTGATCAATTTCACGTTTTAAATGCTAATTTAAGCTTGGTGAACGGTAGTCAATAATTTTGGAAACTTCAAGGAAACTTCTGCTTTTGTATTCCGGGTGTTAGAGATCAGTACAACAGTGGACAAACAATATGCTAATGGGTGGACGGACTGACAAACTGAGGCTAGCATTGACATGAGAGGATAGGCACCTAACTTTATAAGAAAAACACTAATAACAACATAGCCACACTCGTTTTTTCGTATTGTGAAGAGAATGATAAAGGTGTACATGCAAATTGTACCCCATAATCAACCGTTCACTCAAAGGACGAACATGTTGCTGTTGAGAACATGACATGTAAGCAGTTATTACCTCCACGCATCAACATGGCGATTGGGGAATTCCGGGACACGAAGCCATCGCAATGTAGAGCGGATGATCCCACAAACTTGGAGCTGTATCTGTGTTGCAAAATAAAAAAAAATCGGGGAAAGATTTATTCCTGACACGTCTGAACACTGCACTGTTTCAAGGCCATACACACCACGCCTTTCTTCTTTTTGCCTAGTCGGGCAGATTGTTGCACAATATGATGAAATTGTTCATTTGATCATAAAAACATGAAATTTGGCACTGTCACCGTAGTATGTCATGGGAAAGATATTTTGCTATTCGCAGACTGTCCTTTTGAAAATTTTGAAAATTGCTTACTATTCTTTGGTGGTTTTTCAAAGGACAAATTTTACTCCTTTATCAAACAGAAAATCTTATCACCAATTTGCTGTACTAAAGTCAATCTGCTGTACTAAAGGATTTGATTTAATGGTCCCCTATCAGGCAGATCCTGGCACAAACAGCCGCTGAAATGAAGCAGGCTGCGCGTGCCAGGACCGCCTGCGCGTCTGGAAAAAAATAATTCAAATTCAGTCTTGGGCCAATGCTTACCCCATCACCGTTTTAGTTGACTGGCTTCCATGTAGAAACGGCATACAAAGCTCATCCAGTGGGGTCATCGCTCAGTTTCCCTCCTGGCTTGCATTCTCATTCGTCATCTCAGCCAGGTGAACTTGGGATGCTGCAGTCTCCTCCTCATCCAGCTCGTCTTAGGATGGTTACGCCACTCCCGAAACACTGTGTAAATCTCGTGCTGTTGAAGACAAAAAAACTCGGCCTTTGCTGGGCAAGGTTAGTATTTATTCCAACTACATGTATCACAAGTCGTCGAGTCAACTCCAAGTCACGTCATTTGGTCTTTCGTCACCTTACCATAGGCCTGACTATTAACTGTTCTTAGGCCAAGCTAAATGAAAAAATTAATTACAACTTACACAAAATTTACCTTTTTCTTCACATCTTTCTCATCCACGAGAAGAGATGCGGCACTCCAGCGACAAAGTGTTCTATGTCTTCCAATTACCTGCCTGTTATTTGTAGTGTTTAATGATCCCTTTATTTTGTACTGCTACAATCAAGATGCGCGCCTTGAAAATTAAAGGGATAGTAATAACATACATGTTTTGGCAATTGCATGCCGACCTTGAATGATCGGACTTACGCAAAAAAATTTTAAGCAAGTTGACCTATCAGTCAAAATTTCGTCATGGGAGAAAAATGTTATTACATGTACAATATTCACATTCGCGATTGTGGCCAACAATTTGAATGAATCTGTTGTCCTCATACATAACAGTGCTTTTAACCTTGGACTGATGAGCTCGTCAACACAAACCAAAAGGAGCGTGTATACCGCGTTCATACAATAAGGAAACGACGGTTATGGTAAACACCAAAACACCAATAGAAAATTATACACAATATAGGTCTTGTCCTTATATAAACAAGCTAAACACAGCTGATATATGAAACAGATAATACTATGTTGTTGCTTTTTTCGAATCCCAGTGCCAACCATTCTGGTCGGACTTACAAGTTGGTTTTACATTCATTTTGACATGGGCGTTTGGAAAGATACGAGGAGCAAAACGGAATTTCTTTCTTAGTGCGCCCCTTAACACGATGCACACACCATCCTTTACACGTCAAAAGGGAACTTCAGTATACATATAAAGTTCTTACCCGTGCCGACCTGTGTTGGTCGGACTTACAACTCACTTATATGTAAATTCTGAAAAGGACAAAAATTGTTACGACTTATAAGTTGTATTTGGAAAGACACGAGGAACAAACAGAAGTTCTTCCTTTCTGCGCCCCATAATAAGATGCACACACCGTCCTCCTATTAGAAACATGTCCAAAAGGAACAAAGTTTTACATATATATGTGATTTTTTTTACCCGTGCCGACCTTTCCTGATCGGACTTACAACTCACTTATATGTAAATTCTGAAAAGGACAAAAATTGTTACGACTTATAAGTTGTATTTGGAAAGACACGAGGAACAAACAGAAGTTCTTCCTTTCTGCGCCCCATAATAAGATGCACACACCGTCCTCCTATTAGAAACATGTCCAAAAGGAACAAAGTTTTACATATATATGTGATTTTTTTTACCCGTGCCGACCTTTCCTGATCGGACTTACAACTCACTTTTTAATACATTTTGACAAGAACAAATACTTTTACTTAAACGTTTTTACATTTCGAGAAGAAAAAAAAAAACAACACCTTTACGTTTTCCGCCAATCTTGCAGATCGGACTTACAAAAAAGGCATGATTGTGTCACATTTATACCCGAGTCGAAAACGGCCGATTTAACCGGCTTTATTTTCTTGGCGTTATTTTCTTGACTGACGCATTTGTTAGTCGACTCGACTGCTCTTAGTTTAAATTACTCCCCAAAAATGTAATTTGCAATTCATCTGTTCTGTCCTTGCACCGTGCTCTTAATCTTCACAGATAAAACACGTCAACACAAGGAAACGCTGCTTAGAGGTAAACAACAAGACATCAGTAAGCTAAACACACTATAAGTCCTTACAAAATATCAATTAATAATGATGACATGATTTCTTTGCCATGCCGACCTTTTCTGATCGGACTTACAAATTGTTTTTTATGTGTAACATTTGACAAGAATAAGAAGCAAAACAGAACAATACCCATACGAAGGTATGATTGACAGCTGTTGAAATTATGCCGAAACAATTACGAGACTTCAAAAACGGTGTCCGAATAGGGTATTATTTTCTCCCCATATCGGTGAATTATTTTGTGAACGGAGGCAACGAAAGCAAATTTAATCCTGCCTCGACACGGTTCATATACAACAAAACAATACATTTTATGTCCCCGTTTGCCAATCTTTTCCGATCGGACTTACCAAAAAAGGCGTAATTTATTTAAACATTAAAAATATGTAAATGAAGTACCGGCCGTAAATCATTTCGTCAATTTAACAAAGATTGCACGGTCAATCGATTCAACAAAGGATTTTGTGGATCACTCACCTCGCAACTTTACCATTGATTGCGGAGTTGGTAATTTCGTAAAAATTTTCGTGCCATTTGACGCAAGAATTGAATCCCAGATTGCCAAGTGGAGATATGGAGGAGTAGCGAATCTCCTCGTGCTTGTAATTCTAACGGATAGTAATAATCCTTCGCGAATTTATTCGACACATCCTATCAATCATTCCGTGAAGTTTTTCGAGAATTCCAACGTGAATCGGTCATTTGACGGGGCGATTCCGCTTTGTGATATTTGTGGGAGATTGCCGAGTGATCGAGTCGCTCTGATTTTTATGAAATTTGTCGGGTGACTCAACTCGCTCGTGATTTTTACCCAAAGCTTGATAATTTCAATGAATCTGCTCTGTCCCCATACAGTGCTTCTAACCTTGCACTGTTGAAACGTCAACGCAGACCAATATATACCGCCTTCATACAATAAAGGAACGCTACTTTAGTAAACACCAAACACCAGTGTGAGTTGTACTCGCCAGTCCAAAAAAACTCAATAATGACATGATTTCTTTGCCATGCCGATCTTTCCTAATCGGACTTACAAGTCGTTTTTTTACATTAAAAAGAGAGATGAGGAGCAAAACGGTACAATATCCAAACGAAGGTAGGTTTCACTCTGTAGGATTGACAGCTGTTGAAAACTGTGTGCGCGATGGGGTACTGTCCCCATAAGAAAATATCTGTTAATTATTTTGTGAGAACAGAGGCAACGGAAGGTAATTTAATCCTGCCTGCTCACATACAACAAACATTACATTTTTATGTCCCTGTTTGCCAATCTTTTCCGATCGGACTTACCAAAAAGGAGTAATTTATGTAAAAATATGTTAAAAAAGTACCGGCCGTAAATCATTTTGTCCATTTAACACAGATTGCACGGTCAATCGATTCAAAAAAAGATTTTGTGGATCACTCACCTCGCAACTACATCATAGATTACAGGGTTGGTAATTTCGTAACATTTTGATCTAGCGTGAATCAATTCGTTAATTTTAATGTCCACACTTTCGTCAATATTTGATTTAGGAAGACACCCTCTGTTTCGAGTTAAATTCACAATACTGCCATTTGCCTTAAAGAAAGTTTACGATAAAATTGGGGCAGCAGACCCGCCACTGCCATTTGCCTGATAGAAAGTTTATGATTACATAGGGGCAGCAGACCCGCCACTGCCATTTGCCTTATAGAAAGTTTATGATTAAATTGGGGCAGCAGACCCGCCACTGCCATTTGCCTTATAGAAAGTTATGATTAAATTGGGGCAGCAGACCCGCCACTGCCATTTGCCTTATAGAAAGTTATGATTAAATTGGGGCAGCAGACCCGCCACTGCCATTTGCCTTATAGAAAGTTTATGATTAAATTGGGGCAGCAGACCCGCCACTGCCATTTGTCTTATAGATATTTATGATTAAATTGGGGCAGCAGACCCGCCACTGCCATTTGCCTTATAGAAAGTTTATAATTAAATTGGAGCAGCAGACCCGCCACTGCCATTTGCCTTATAGAAAGTTTATGATTAAATTTGGGCAGCAGACCCGCCACTGCCATTAGTCTTATAAAAAGTTTATGATTAAATTGGGGCAGCTGACCCGCCACTGCCATTTGCCTGATAGAAAGTTTATGATTAAATTGGGGCAGCAGACCCGCCACTGCCATTTGTCTTATAGATATTTATGATTAAATTGGGGCAGCAGACCCGCCACTGCCATTTGCCTTATAGAAAGTTTATGATTAAATTGGGGCAGCAGACCCGCCACTGCCATTTGCCTTATAGAAAGTTTATGATTAAATTGGGGCAGCAGACCCGCCACTGCCATTTGTCTTATAGAAAGTTTATGATTAAATTGGGGCAGCAGATCCACCACTGTCATTTGTCTGATAGAAAGTTAAAGATTAAATTGGGGCAGCAGACCCGCCACTGCCATTTGCCTCATAGAAATGTGTATGTAAATTGGGGCAGCAGACCCGCCACTGCCATTTGCCTGATAGAAAGTTTATGATTAATTTCGGGCAGCAGACCCGCCAATGCCAATTGTCTTTTAGAAATTTATGATTAAATTGGGGCAGCAGACCCGCCACTGCCATTTGCCTTATAGAAAGTTTATGATTAAATTGGTGCAGCAGACCCGCCACTGCCATTTGTCTTATAGAAAGTTTATGATTAAATTGGGGCAGCAGACCCGCCACTGCCATTTGCCTAAAAGAAAGTTTATGATTAAATTGGGGCAGCAGACCCGCCACTGCCATTTGCCTAAAAGAAAGTTTATGATTAAATTGGGGCAGCAGACCCGCCACTGCCATTTGTCTTAAAGAAAGTTTATGATTAAATTGGGGCAGCAGACCCGCCACTGCCATTTGCCTTATAGAAAGTTTATGATTAAATTGGGGCAGCAGACCCGCCACTGCTGTTTGTCTTATAGAAAGTTTATGATTAAATTGGGGCAGCAGACCCGCCACTGCCATTTGTCTTAAAGAAAGTTTATGATTAAATTGGGGCAGCAGACCCGCCACTGCCATTTGCCTTATAGAAATGTATGATTAAATTGGGGCAGCAGACCCGCCACTGCCATTTGCCTTATAGAAAGTTATGATTAAATTGGGGCAGCAGACCCGCCACTGCCATTTGCCTAAAAGAAAGTTTATGATTAAATTGGGGCAGCAGACCCGCCACTGCCATTTGTCTTAAAGAAAGTTTATGATTAAATTGGGGCAGCAGACCCGCCACTGCCATTTGCCTTATAGAAAGTTTATGATTAAATTGGGGCAGCAGACCCGCCACTGCCATTTGTCTTATAGAAAGTTTATGATTAAATTTGGGCAGCAGACCCGCCACTGCCATTTGTCTTATAGAAATTTATGATTAAATTGGGGCAGCAGACCCGCCACTGCCATTTGCCTTATAGAAATGTATAATTAAATTGGGGCAGCAGGCCCGCCACTGACATTTGCCTTATAGAAAGTTTATGATTAAATTGGGGCAGCAGACCCGCCACTGCCATTTGCCTAAAAGAAAGTTTATGATTAAATTGGGGCAGCAGACCCGCCACTGCCATTTGTCTTAAAGAAAGTTTATGATTAAATTGGGGCAGCAGACCCGCCACTGCCATTTGCCTTATAGAAAGTTTATGATTAAATTGGGGCAGCAGACCCGCCACTGCCATTTGTCTTATAGAAAGTTTATGATTAAATTTGGGCAGCAGACCCGCCACTGCCATTTGTCTTATAGAAATTTATGATTAAATTGGGGCAGCAGACCCGCCACTGCCATTTGCCTTATAGAAATGTATAATTAAATTGGGGCAGCAGGCCCGCCACTGACATTTGCCTTATAGAAAGTTTATGATTAAATTGGGGCAGCAGACCCGCCACTGCCATTTGCCTTAAAGAAAGTTTATGATTAAATTGGGGCAGCAGACCCGCCACTGCCATTTGTCTTAACGAAAGTTATGATAAAATTGGGGCAGCAGACCCGCCACTGCCATTTGTCTTATAGAAAGTTTATGATTAAATTGGGGCAGCTGATCCGCCACTGCCATTTGCCTTATAGAAAGTTATGATTAAATTGGGGCAGCAGACCCGCCACTGCCATTTGCCTTATAGAAAGTTTATGATTAAATTGGGGCAGCAGACCCGCCACTGCCATTTGTCTTATAGAAAGTTTATGATTAAATTGGGGCAGCAGACCCGCCACTGCCATTTGTCTTATAGAAAGTTATGATAAAATTGGGGCAGCAGACCCGCCACTGCCATTTGCCTTATAGAAAGTTTATGATTAAATTGGGGCAGCAGACCCGCCACTGCCATTTGCCTTATAGAAAGTTTATGATTAAACTGGGGCAGCAGACCCGCCACTGCCATTTGCCTTATAGAAAGTTTATGATTAAATAGGGGCAGCAGACCCGCCACTGCTGTTTGTCTGATAGAAAGTTTATGATTAAATTGGGGCAGCAGACCCGCCACTGCCATTTGTCTTATAGAAAGTTTATGATTAAATTGGGGCAGCAGACCCGCCACTGCCATTTGTCTTATAGAAAGTTATGATAAAATTGGGGCAGCAGACCCGCCACTGCCATTTGCCTTATAGAAAGTTTATGATTAAATTGGGGCAGCAGACCCGCCACTGCCATTTGCCTTATAGGAAGTTTATGATTAAATTGGGGCAGCAGACCCGCCACTGCCATTTGCCTGATAGAAAGTTTATGATTAAATTGGGGCAGCAGACCCGCCACTGCTGTTTGTCTGATAGAAAGTTTATGATTAAATTGGGGCAGCAGACCCGCCACTGCCATTTGTATTAAAGAAAGTTTATGATTAAATTGGGGCAGCAGACCCGCCACTGCCATTTGCCTTATAGAAAGTTTATCATTAAATTGGAGCAGCAGACCCGCCACTGCCATTTGCCTTATAGAAAGTTTATGATTAAATTTGGGCAGCAGACACGCCACTGCCATTTGTTTTGTAGAAAGTTTATGCTGAAATTGGGGCAGCAGACCCGCCAATGCCATTTGTTTTATAGAAAGTTTATGATTAAATTGGGGCAGCAGACCCGCCACTGCCATTTGTTTTGTAGAAAGTTTATGCTAAAATTGGGGCAGCAGACCCGCCACTGCCATTTGACTTACAGAATGTAAATTGGGGCAGCAGACCCGCCACTGCCATTTGCCTTATAGAAATTTTATGATTAAATTGGGGCAGCAGACCCGCCACTGCCATTTGCCTTATAGAAAGTTTATGATTAAATAGGGGCAGCAGACCCGCCACTGCCATTTGCCTGATAGAAAGTTTATGATTAAATTGGGGCAGCAGACCCGCCACTGCCATTTGTCTTATAGAAAGTTTGATTAAATTGGGGCAGCAGACCCGCAACTGCCATTTGTCTTATAGAAAGTTATGATAAAATTGGGGCAGCAGACCCGCCACTGCCATTTGCCTTATAGAAAGTTTATGATTAAATTGGGGCAGCAGACCCGCCACTGCCATTTGCCTTAAGAAAGTTTATGATTAAATTGGGGCAGCAGACCCGCCACTGCCATTTGTCTTATAGAAAGTTTATGATTAAATTGGGGCAGCAGACCCGCCACTGCCATTTATCTTATAGAAATTTATGATTAAATTGGGGCAGCAGACCCGCCACTGCCATTTGCCTTATAGAAAGTTTATGAATAAATTGGGGCAGCAGACCCGCCACTGCCATTTGCCTCATAGAAATGTGTATTTATATTGGGGCAGCAGACCCGCCACTGCCATTTGCCTGATAGAAAGTTTATGATTAAATAGGGGCAGCAGACCCGCCACTGCCATTTGCCTTATAGAAAGTTTATGATTAAATTGGGGCAGCAGACCCGCCACTGCCATTTGCCTGATAGAAAGTTTATGATTAAATAGGGGCAGCAGACCCGCCACTGCCATTTGCTTTATAGAAAGTTTATTATTAAATTGGGGCAGCAGACCCGCCACTGCCATTTGCCTGATAGAAAGTTTATGATTAAATTGGGGCAGCAGACCGGCCACTGCCATTTGCCTTATAGAAAGTTTATGATTAAATAGGGACAGCAGACCCGCCACTGCCATTTGCCTGATAGAAAGTTTATGATTAAATTGGGGCAGCAGACCCGCCACTGCCATTTGTCTTATAGATATTTATGATTAAATTGGGGCAGCAGACCCGCCACTGCCATTTGCCTTATAGAAAGTTTATAATTAAATTGGAGCAGCAGACCCGCCACTGCCATTTGCCTTATAGAAAGTTTATGATTAAATTTGGGCAGCAGACCCGCCACTGCCATTTGTCTTATAGAAAGTTTATGATTAAATTGGGGCAGCAGACCCGCCACTGCCATTTGCCTGATAGAAAGTTTATGATTAAATTGGGGCAGCAGACCCGCCACTGCCATTTGTCTTATAGAAATTTATGATTAAATTGGGGCAGCAGACCCGCCACTGCCATTTGCCTTATAGAAAGTTTATGATTAAATTGGGGCAGCAGACCCGCCACTGCCATTTGCCTTATAGAAAGTTTATGATTAAATTGGGGCAGCAGACCCGCCACTGCCATTTGTCTTATAGAAAGTTTATGATTAAATTGGGGCAGCAGATCCGCCACTGCCATTTGTCTGATAGAAAGTTTATGATTAAATTGGGGCAGCAGACCCGCCACTGCCATTTGCCTCATAGAAATGTGTATTTAAATTGGGGCAGCAGACCCGCCACTGCCATTTGCCTCATAGAACGTTTATGATTAAATTGGGGCAGCAGACCCGCCACTGCCATTTGCCTGATAGAAAGTTTATGATTAAATAGGGGCAGCAGACCCGCCACTGCCATTTGCCTTATAGAAAGTTTATGATTAAATTGGGGCAGCAGACCCGCCACTGCCATTTGCCTGATAGAAAGTTTATGATTAATTTGGGGCAGCAGACCCGCCACTGCCATTTGTCTTTTAGAAATTAATGATTAAATTGGGGCAGCAGACCCGCCACTGCCATTTGCCTTATAGAAAGTTTATGATTAAATTGGTGCAGCAGACCCGCCACTGCCATTTGTTTTATAGAAATTTATGATTAAATTGGGGCAGCAGACCCGCCACTGCCATTTGCCTGATAGAAAGTTTATGATTAAATTGGGGCAGCAGACCCGCCACTGCCATTTGCCTGATAGAAAGTTTATGATTAAATTGGGGCAGCAGACCCGCCACTGCCATTTGCCTTAAAGAAAGTTTATGATTAAATTGGGGCAGCAGACCCGCCACTGCCATTTGTCTTAAAGAAAGTTTATGATTAAATTGGGGCAGCAGACCCGCCACTGCCATTTGCCTTATAGAAAGTTTATGATTAAATTGTGGCAGCAGACCCGCCACTGCCATTTGTCTTATAGAAAGTTTATGATTAAATTTGGGCAGCAGACCCGCCACTGCCATTTGTCTTATAGAAATTTATGATTAAATTGGGGCAGCAGACCCGCCACTGCCATTTGCCTTATAGAAATGTATAATTAAATTGGGGCAGCAGACCCGCCACTGCCATTTGCCTTATAGAAAGTTTATGATTAAATTGGGGCAGCAGACCCGCCACTGCCATTTGCCTTAAAGAAAGTTTATGATTAAATTGGGGCAGCAGACCCGCCACTGCCATTTGTCTTAACGAAAGTTATGATAAAATTGGGGCAGCAGACCCGCCACTGCCATTTGTCTTATAGAAAGTTTATGATTAAATTGGGGCAGCAGACCCGCCACTGCCATTTGCCTTATAGAAAGTTATGATTAAATTGGGGCAGCAGACCCGCCACTGCCATTTGCCTTATAGAAAGTTTATGATTAAATTGGGGCAGCAGACCCGCCACTGCCATTTGTCTTATAGAAAGTTTATGATTAAATTGGGGCAGCAGACCCGCCACTGCCATTTGCCTTATAGAAAGTTATGATAAAATTGGGGCAGCAGACCCGCCACTGCCATTTGTCTTAAAGAAAGTTTATGATTAAATTGGGGCAGCAGACCCGCCACTGCCATTTGCCTTATAGAAAGTTTATGATTAAATTGGGGCAGCAGACCCGCCACTGCCATTTGCCTTATAGAAATTTATGATTAAATTGGGGCAGCAGACCCGCCACTGCCATTTGTCTTAAAGAAAGTTTATGATTAAATTGGGGCAGCAGACCCGCCACTGCCATTTGCCTTATAGAAAGTTTATGATTAAATTGGGGCAGCAGACCCGCCACTGCCATTTGTCTTATAGAAAGTTTATGATTAAATTTGGGCAGCAGACCAGCCACTGCCATTTGTCTTATAGAAATTTATGATTAAATTGGGGCAGCAGACCCGCCACTGCCATTTGCCTTATAGAAATTTATAATTAAATTGGGGCAGCAGACCCGCCACTGCCATTTGCCTTATAGAAAGTTTATGATTAAATTGGGGCAGCAGACCCGCCACTGCCATTTGCCTTAAAGAAAGTTTATGATTAAATTGGGGCAGCAGACCCGCCACTGCCATATTGTCTTAACGAAAGTTATGATAAAATTGGGGCAGCAGACCCGCCACTGCCATTTGTCCTATAGAAATTTACGATTAAATTGGGGCAGCAGAGCCGCCACTGCCATTAGTCTTATAAAAAGTTTATGATTAAATTGGGGCAGCAGACCCGCCACTGCCATTTGCCTTATAGAAAGTTATGATTAAATTGGGGCAGCAGACCCGCCACTGCCATTTGCCTCATAGAAAGTTTATGATTAAATAGGGACAGCAGACCCACCACTGCCATTTGCCTGATAGAAAGTTTATGATGAAATTGGGGCAGCAGACCCGCCACTGCCATTTGTCTTATTGAAAGTTTATGATTAAATTGGGGCAGCAGACCCGCCACTGCCATTTGTCTTATAGAAAGTTATGATAAAATTGGGGCAGCAGACCCGCCACTGCCATTTGCCTTATAGAAAGTTTATGATTAAATTGGGGCAGCAGACCCGCCACTGCCATTTGCCTTATAGAAAGTTTATGATTAAATTGGGGCAGCAGACCCGCCACTGCAATTTGACTTATAGAAAGTTTATGATTAAATAGGGGCAGCAGACCCGCCACTGCCATTTGCCTTATAGAAAGTTTATGATTAAATAGGGGCAGCAGACCCGCCACTGCCATTTGCCTTATAGAAAGTTTATGATTAAATAGGGGCAGCAGACCCGCCACTGCCATTTGCCTGATAGAAAGTTTATGATTAAATTGGGGCAGCAGACCCGCCACTGCTGTTTGTCTGATAGAAAGTTTATGATTAAATTGGAGCAGCAGACCCGCCACTGCCATTTGCCTTATAGAAAGTTTATGATTAAATTTGGGCAGCAGACCCGCCACTGCCATTTGTTTTGTAGAAAGTTTATGATGAAATTGGGGCAGCAGACCCGCCACTGCCATTTGTTTTATAGAAAGTTTATGATTAAATTGGGGCAGCAGACCCGCCACTGCCATTTGTCCGATAGAAAGTTTATGATTAAATTGGGGCAGCAGACCCGCCACTGCCATTTGCCTTATAGAAAGTTTATGATTAAATTGGGGCAGCAGACCCGCCACTGCCATTTGCCTTACAGAATGTTTATGATTAAATTGGGGCAGCAGACCCGCCACTGCCATTTGCCTTATAGAAATTTAATGATTAAATTGGGGCAGCAGACCCGCCACTGCCATTTGTCTTATAGATATTTATGATTAAATTGGGGCAGCAGACCCGCCACTGCCATTTGCCTTATAGAAAGTTTATGATTAAATTGGGGCAGCAGACCCGCCACTGCCATTTGCCTTATAGAAAGTTTATGATTAAATAGGGGCAGCAGACCCGCCACTGCCATTTGCCTGATAGAAAGTTTATGATTAAATTGGGGCAGCAGACCCGCCACTGCCATTTGTCTTATAGAAAGTTATGATAAAATTGGGGCAGCAGACCCGCCACTGCCATTTGCCTTATAGAAAGTTTATGATTAAATTGTGGCAGCAGACCCGCCACTGCCATTTGTCTTATAGAAAGTTTATGATTAAATTTGGGCAGCAGACCCGCCACTGCCATTTGTCTTATAGAAATTTATGATTAAATTGGGGCAGCAGACCCGCCACTGCCATTTGCCTTATAGAAATGTATAATTAAACTGGGGCAGCAGGCCCGCCACTGACATTTGCCTTAAAGAAAGTTTATGATTAAATTGGGGCAGCAGACCCGCCACTGCCATTTGCCTTAAAGAAAGTTTATGATTAAATTGGGGCAGCAGACCCGCCACTGCCATTTGTCTTAACGAAAGTTATGATAAAATTGGGGCAGCAGACCCGCCACTGCCATTTGTCTTATAGAAAGTTTATGATTAAATTGGGGCAGCAGACCCGCCACTGCCATTTGCCTTATAGAAAGTTATGATTAAATTGGGGCAGCAGACCCGCCACTGCCATTTGCCTTATAGAAAGTTTATGATTAAATTGGGGCAGCAGACCCGCCACTGCCATTTGTCTTATAGAAAGTTTATGATTAAATTGGGGCAGCAGACCCGCCACTGCCATTTGTCTTATAGATATTTATGATTAAATTGGGGCAGCAGACCCGCCACTGCCATTTGCCTCATAGAACGTTTACGATTAAATTGGGGCAGGAGACCCGCCACTGCCATTTGCCTTATAGAAATTTATAATTAAATTGGGGCAGCAGACCCGCCACTGACATTTGCCTTATAGAAAGTTTATGATTAAATTGGGGCAGCAGACCCGCCACTGCCATTTGCCTTAAAGAAAGTTTATGATTAAATTGGGGCAGTAGACCCGCCACTGCCATTTGTCTTAACGAAAGTTATGATAAAATTGGGGCAGTAGACCCGCCACTGCCATTTGTCCAATAGAAATTTACGATTAAATTGGGGCGTCAGACCCGCCACTGCCATTAGTCTTATAAAAAGTTTATGATTAAATTGGGGCAGCTGACCCGCCACTGCCATTTGCCTTATAGAAATTTATGATTAAATTGGGGCAGCAGACCCGCCACTGCCATTTGCCTTATAGAAATGTATAATTAAACTGGGGCAGCAGGCCCGCCACTGACATTTGCCTTAAAGAAAGTTTATGATTAAATTGGGGCAGCAGACCCGCCACTGCCATTTGCCTTAAAGAAAGTTTATGATTAAATTGGGGCAGCAGACCCGCCACTGCCATTTGTCTTAACGAAAGTTATGATAAAATTGGGGCAGCAGACCCGCCACTGCCATTTGTCTTATAGAAAGTTTATGATTAAATTGGGGCAGCTGACCCGCCACTGCCATTTGCCTTATAGAAAGTTATGATTAAATTGGGGCAGCAGACCCGCCACTGCCATTTGCCTTATAGAAAGTTTATGATTAAATTGGGGCAGCAGACCCGCCACTGCCATTTGTCTTATAGAAAGTTTATGATTAAATTGGGGCAGCAGACCCGCTTGTCTTATAGAAAGTTATGATAAAATTGGGGCAGCAGACCCGCCACTGCCATTTGTCTTAAAGAAAGTTTATGATTAAATTGGGGCAGCAGACCCGCCACTGCCATTTGCCTTATAGAAAGTTTATGATTAAATTGGGGCAGCAGACCCGCCACTGCCATTTGCCTTATAGAAATTTATGATTAAATTGGGGCCGCAGACCCGCCACTGCCATTTGTCTTAGAGAAAGTTTATGATTAAATTGGGGCAGCAGACCCGCCACTGCCATTTGCCTTATAGAAAGTTTATGATTAAATTGGGGCAGCAGACCCGCCACTGCCATTTGTCTTATAGAAAGTTTATGATTAAATTGGGGCAGCAGACCAGCCACTGCCATTTGTCTTATAGAAATTTATGATTAAATTGGGGCAGCAGACCCGCCACTGCCATTTGCCTTATAGAAATTTATAATTAAATTGGGGCAGCAGACCCGCCACTGACATTTGCCTTATAGAAAGTTTATGATTAAATTGGGGCAGCAGGCCCGCCACTGCCATTTGCCTTAAAGAAAGTTTATGATTAAATTGGGGCAGCAGACCCGCCACTGCCATTTGTCTTAACGAAAGTTATGATAAAATTGGGGCAGCAGACCCGCCACTGCCATTTGTCCTATAGAAATTTACGATTAAATTGGAGCGGCAGACCCGCCACTGCCATTAGTCTTATAAAAAAGTTTATGATTAAATTGGGGCAGCTGACCCGCCACTGCCATTTGCCTTATAGAAAGTTATGATTAAATTGGGGCAGCAGACCCGCCACTGCCATTTGCCTCATAGAAAGTTTATGATTAAATAGGGACAGCAGACCCACCACTGCCATTTGCCTGATAGAAAGTTTATGATGAAATTGGGGCAGCAGACCCGCCACTGCCATTTGTCTTATAGAAAGTTTATGATTAAATTGGGGCAGCAGACCCGCCACTGCCATTTGTCTTATAGAAAGTTTATGATAAAATTGGGGCAGCAGACCCGCCACTGCAATTTGACTTATAGAAAGTTTATGATTAAATAGGGGCAGCAGACCCGCCACTGCCATTTGCCTTATAGAAAGTTTATGATTAAATAGGGGCAGCAGACCCGCCACTGCCATTTGCCTAATAGAAAGTTTATGATTAAATAGGGGCAGCAGACCCGCCACTGCCATTTGCCTGATAGAAAGTTTATGATTAAATTGGGGCAGCAGACCCGCCACTGCTGTTTGTCTGATAGAAAGTTTATGATTAAATTGGGGCAGCAGACCCGCCACTGCCATTTGTCTTAAAGAAAGTTTATGATTAAATTGGGGCAGCAGACCCGCCACTGCCATTTGCCTTATAGAAAGATTATAATTAAATTGGAGCAGCAGACCCGCCACTGCCATTTGCCTTATAGAAAGTTTATGATTAAATTTGGGCAGCAGACCCGCCACTGCCATTTGTTTTGTAGAAAGTTTATGCTGAAATTGGGGCAGCAGACCCGCCACTGCCATTTGTTTTATAGAAAGTTTATGATTAAATTGGGGCAGCAGACCCGCCACTGCCATTTGTCCGATAGAAAGTTTATGATTAAATTGGGGCAGCAGACCCGCCACTGCCATTTGTCTTATAGAAAGTTATGATAAAATTGGGGCAGCAGACCCACCACTGCCATTTGTCTTAAAGAAAGTTTATGATTAAATTGGGGCAGCAGACCCGCCACTGCCATTTGCCTTATAGAAAGTTTATGATTAAATTGGGGCAGCAGACCCGCCACTGCCATTTGCCTTATAGAAATTTATGATTAAATTGGGGCCGCAGACCCGCCACTGCCATTTGTCTTAAAGAAAGTTTATGATTAAATTGGGGCAGCAGACCCGCCACTGCCATTTGCCTTATAGAAAGTTTATGATTAAATTGGGGCAGCAGACCCGCCACTGCCATTTGTCTTATAGAAAGTTTATGATTAAATTTGGGCAGCAGACCAGCCACTGCCATTTGTCTTATAGAAATTTATGATTAAATTGGGGCAGCAGACCCGCCACTGCCATTTGCCTTATAGAAATTTATAATTAAATTGGGGCAGCAGACCCGCCACTGACATTTGCCTTATAGAAAGTTTATGATTAAATTGGGGCAGCAGACCCGCCACTGCCATTTGCCTTAAAGAAAGTTTATGATTAAATTGGGGCAGCAGACCCGCCACTGCCATTTGTCTTAACGAAAGTTATGATAAAATTGGGGCAGCAGACCCGCCACTGCCATTTGTCCTATAGAAATTTACGATTAAATTGGGGCGGCAGACCCGCCACTGCCATTAGTCTTATAAAAAGTTTATGATTAAATTGGGGCAGCAGACCCGCCACTGCCATTTGCCTTATAGAAAGTTATGATTAAATTGGGGCAGCAGACCCGCCACTGCCATTTGCCTCATAGAAAGTTTATGATTAAATAGGGACAGCAGACCCACCACTGCCATTTGCCTGATAGAAAGTTTATGATGAAATTGGGGCAGCAGACCCGCCACTGCCATTTGTCTTATTGAAAGTTTATGATTAAATTGGGGCAGCAGACCCGCCACTGCCATTTGTCTTATAGAAAGTTATGATAAAATTGGGGCAGCAGACCCGCCACTGCCATTTGCCTTATAGAAAGTTTATGATTAAATTGGGGCAGCAGACCCGCCACTGCCATTTGCCTTATAGAAAGTTTATGATTAAATTGGGGCAGCAGACCCGCCACTGCAATTTGACTTATAGAAAGTTTATGATTAAATAGGGGCAGCAGACCCGCCACTGCCATTTGCCTTATAGAAAGTTTATGATTAAATAGGGGCAGCAGACCCGCCACTGCCATTTGCCTAATAGAAAGTTTATGATTAAATAGGGGCAGCAGACCCGCCACTGCCATTTGCCTGATAGAAAGTTTATGATTAAATTGGGGCAGCAGACCCGCCACTGCTGTTTGTCTGATAGAAAGTTTATGATTAAATTGGGGCAGCAGACCCGCCACTGCCATTTGTCTTAAAGAAAGTTTATGATTAAATTGGGGCAGCAGACCCGCCACTGCCATTTGCCTTATAGAAAGATTATAATTAAATTGGAGCAGCAGACCCGCCACTGCCATTTGCCTTATAGAAAGTTTATGATTAAATTTGGGCAGCAGACCCGCCACTGCCATTTGTCTTATAGATATTTATGATTAAATTGGGGCAGCAGACCCGCCACTGCCATTTGCCTTATAGAAAGTTTATGATTAAATTGGGGCAGCAGACCCGCCACTGCCATTTGTCTTATAGATATTTATGATTAAATTGGGGCAGCAGACCCGCCACTGCCATTTGCCTCATAGAACGTTTACGATTAAATTGGGGCAGCAGACCCGCCACTGCCATTTGCCTTATAGAAATTTATAATTAAATTGGGGCAGCAGACCCGCCACTGACATTTGCCTTATAGAAAGTTTATGATTAAATTGGGGCAGCAGACCCGCCACTGCCATTTGCCTTAAAGAAAGTTTATGATTAAATTGGGGCAGTAGACCCGCCACTGCCATTTGTCTTAACGAAAGTTATGATAAAATTGGGGCAGTAGACCCGCCACTGCCATTTGTCCAATAGAAATTTACGATTAAATTGGGGCGTCAGACCCGCCACTGCCATTAGTCTTATAAAAAGTTTATGATTAAATTGGGGCAGCTGACCCGCCACTGCCATTTGCCTTATAGAAAGTTATGATTAAATTGGGGCAGCAGACCCGCCACTGCCATTTGCCTTATAGAAAGTTTATGATTAAATTGGGGCAGCAGACCCGCCACTGCCATTTGTCTTATAGAAAGTTTATGATTAAATTGGGGCAGCAGACCCGCCACTGCCATTTGTCTTATAGAAAGTTATGATAAAATTGAGGCAGCAGACCCGCCACTGCCATTTGCCTTATAGAAAGTTTATGATTAAATTGGGGCAGCAGACCCGCCACTGCCATTTGCCTGATAGAAAGTTTATGATTAAATTTGGGCAGCAGACCCGCCACTGCCATTTGTTTTGTAGAAAGTTTATGCTGAAATTGGGGCAGCAGACCCGCCACTGCCATTTGCCTGATAGAAAGTTTATGATTAAATTGGGGCAGCAGACCCGCCACTGCTGTTTGTCTGATAGAAAGTTTATGATTAAATTGGGGCAGCAGACCCGCCACTGCCATTTGTCTTAAAGAAAGTTTATGATTAAATTGGGGCAGCAGACCCGCCACTGCCATTTGCCTTATAGAAAGATTATAATTAAATTGGAGCAGCAGACCCGCCACTGCCATTTGCCTTATAGAAAGTTTATGATTAAATTGGGGCAGCAGACCCGCCACTGCCATTTGTTTTGTAGAAAGTTTATGCTGAAATTGGGGCAGCAGACCCGCCACTGCCATTTGTTTTATAGAAAGTTTATGATTAAATTGGGGCAGCAGACCCGCCACTGCCATTTGTCCGATAGAAAGTTTATGATTAAATTGGGGCAGCAGACCCGCCACTGCCATTTGCCTTATAGAAAGTTTATGATTAAATTGGGGCAGCAGACCCGCCACTGCCATTTGCCTTACAGAATGTTTATGATTAAATTGGGGCAGCAGACCCGCCACTGCCATTTGCCTTATAGAAATTTATGATTAAATTGGGGCAGCAGACCCGCCACTGCCATTTGTCTTATAGATATTTATGATTAAATTGGGGCAGCAGACCCGCCACTGCCATTTGCCTTATAGAAAGTTTATGATTAAATTGGGGCAGCAGACCCGCCACTGCCATTTGTCTTATAGAAAGTTATGATAAAATTGGGGCAGCAGACCCGCCACTGCCATTTGCCTTATAGAAAGTTTATGATTAAATTGGGGCAGCAGACCCGCCACTGCCATTTGTCTTATAGAAAGTTTATGATTAAATTGGGGCAGCAGACCCGCCACTGCCATTTGTCTTATAGATATTTATGATTAAATTGGGGCAGCAGACCCGCCACTGCCATTTGCCTCATAGAACGTTTACGATTAAATTGGGGCAGCAGACCCGCCACTGCCATTTGCCTTATAGAAATTTATAATTAAATTGGGGCAGCAGACCCGCCACTGACATTTGCCTTATAGAAAGTTTATGATTAAATTGGGGCAGCAGACCCGCCACTGCCATTTGCCTTAAAGAAAGTTTATGATTAAATTGGGGCAGTAGACCCGCCACTGCCATTTGTCTTAACGAAAGTTATGATAAAATTGGGGCAGTAGACCCGCCACTGCCATTTGTCCAATAGAAATTTACGATTAAATTGGGGCGTCAGACCCGCCACTGCCATTAGTCTTATAAAAAGTTTATGATTAAATTGGGGCAGCTGACCCGCCACTGCCATTTGCCTTATAGAAAGTTATGATTAAATTGGGGCAGCAGACCCGCCACTGCCATTTGCCTTATAGAAAGTTTATGATTAAATTGGGGCAGCAGACCCGCCACTGCCATTTGTCTTATAGAAAGTTTATGATTAAATTGGGGCAGCAGACCCGCCACTGCCATTTGTCTTATAGAAAGTTATGATAAAATTGAGGCAGCAGACCCGCCACTGCCATTTGCCTTATAGAAAGTTTATGATTAAATTGGGGCAGCAGACCCGCCACTGCCATTTGCCTGATAGAAAGTTTATGATTAAATTTGGGCAGCAGACCCGCCACTGCCATTTGTTTTGTAGAAAGTTTATGCTGAAATTGGGGCAGCAGACCCGCCACTGCCATTTGCCTTATAGAAAGTTTATGATTAAATTGGGGCAGCAGACCCGCCACTGCCATTTGTCTTATAGAAATTTATGATTAAATTGGGGCAGCCGACCCGCCACTGCCATTTGCCTGATAGAAAGTTTATGATTAAATTGGGGCAGCAGACCCGCCACTGCTTTTTGTCTGACAGAAAGTTTATGATTAAATTGGGGCAGCAGACCCGCCACTGCCATTTGCCTGATAGAAAGTTTATGATTAAATTGGGGCAGCAGACCCGCCACTGCCATTTGCCTTATAGAAAGTTTATGATTACATTTGTAAATTGGGGCAGCAGACCCGCCACTGCCATTTGCCTTATAGAAATTGATGATTAAATTGGGGCAGCAGACCCGCCACAGCCGCTTTTCTGATAGAAGCATATGTCATTATTTATTTGGAATAGGAAGCCCCGCCCACTCGTGCAACGTTTGCACCTGGCTGCATTCCACAGCTCCAAATTCTTGAATACTTATTAAGCATCTGTGCGCTGACCAATTAAAAGAATGCAACGCGTGCTGGACCACGCCCGCTCACGCGCTAATGCGGTCCAGGCTTCTTTTCATTGGTCACAACAATTGCGGTCCAGGTGTTTGCTTTAATGAGTTGCTTACTGAATTTGGGTCGCGCAGCTAAAGCGAAAAAGAAGTTTTTCTTCTCACACAAAAGATCATTAGGCCAAAAGCCATGGAGGTAGGACAAAAGCAACAAAAGGGCAAAAGGCGTAGACGGCCCTTTCTTTGAAAAAAAAGCGCATTATGTTCTTATTTACCGACACAAAATTCACGACTCATGGATTTATCTTTCACGATACTTTGAAAAGAAATGCGAAATACTTATAGAAATTTATACGTTGACGCCCGTTTGTATTTTATTTCATACGTTTTATAATTTTCAAAATGTTTTTATTTACCAACAACAAACATACGGGGTAAGGTTTTGAAACAAACATACGGTGTAAGGTTTTATCTTTCAAGGTACTTTAAAAAGAAATGCTAAATACCCTGACAACCGTTTGATAATTATTCACTTGGACAGCAGACTCGCCACTCACTTTTATTATAGAAATGTATACTTTGACACCCGTTTTATATCTAATTTCACACGGTTTTTTGTATTTCAAAATGTTCTTATTTACCGAGAACAAACATACGGCGTACGGTTTTATCTTTCAAGGTACTTTAAAAAGAAATGCTAAATACCCTGACAACCGTTTGATGATTATTCACTTGGACAGCAGACTCGCCACTTTCACTTTTCTTACAGAAATTTATACTTTGACACCCGTTTTATAATTTCACACGGCTTATTTTTTTTCAAAAATTCTTATTTACCGACAACAAACATACGGCGTAAGGTTTTGAAACAAACATACGGAGTAAGGTTTTGAAACAAACATACGGCGTACGGTTTTATCTTTCAAGGTACTTTAAAAAGAAATGCTAAATACCTTGACAACCG
Source organism: Patiria miniata (assembly GCF_015706575.1). Lineage (NCBI taxonomy): Eukaryota > Metazoa > Echinodermata > Asteroidea > Valvatida > Asterinidae > Patiria > Patiria miniata. Next base: position 14,228,427 of record NW_024037058.1, on the reverse strand, counting down.
TTTGATAATCATTCACTTGGACAGCAGACTCGCCAATGTCACTTTTCTTACAGAAATGTATACTTTGACACCTGTTCTATATTTAATTTCACACGGTTTGTATTTTTTTCAAAATGTTCTTATTTACCGACAACAAACATACGGCGTACGGTTTTGAAACAAACATACGGCGTACGGTTTTATCTTTCAAGGTACTTTAAAAAGAAATGCTAAATACCTTGACAACCGTTTGATAATTATTCACTTGGACAGCAGACTCGCCACTGTCACTTTTCTTATAGAAATTTATACTTTGACGCCCGTTTTGTATTTTATTTCATACGTTTTGTATTTTTCAAAATGTTGTTATTTACCAACAACAAACATACGGCGTACGGTTTTGAAACAAACATACGGTGTACGGTTTTATCTTTCAAGGTACTTAAAATGTAAAATACTTTGACTCCCATTTTTATGTCTTTTTTTTAGATTTGGAATATAATTTAGACCGTACTGCTCCGTACATTTCAATTTCAATACCAATCAATGGAATTTGAATGGAATTCATTTGCTCACCTCGGTTTCTTCTTAGAAAAGATACAACTCACCGAGTCTGTCCATCTCCAAAATCGTCATTCAGATCATTCGACACACAAATCACAAATTCATTCCAATCGCAAGATTCCATTCCACAGTTGGTTTTCAAGAGTCACAAAATATTCAGGCTCAGTGCCAAATGTTTAAAATTAATAGTAGGCCTACTTTTCAGTTCTGTTTGTCAGAAGTTGTTCAAGTGTTCGAGCCTTTCGAAAAGTACTTGTAGAAATGCAACGCCGGCACTCGAAGTTCCGAAGTGTACAGGTAAGTGTCTCACCAACTCCGCCGAGTTCCCACCGTGAGTTACGGCGTTGGACTGGGGCGTGGCCGCTAGTTTTGGAAGCATCCGGCCGAGCATTTCTGTACTCTAAATCCAACACGAGCAAATAAGAAGAGAAACTGCCACTCAAGCCTTGCAAGTGCAAGTTAGTCACTTGCACAGTGAAGGCGAATGGGTAGTGTCTTATTAGCTTCAGTGACGAAAACAATTCAATGCCGAAAAAATGGCAAAAATATACCCAGCGATACGTGGGTTGCGCTGGAGATCCTTCCCGTGTGAACTCCAATGGGGGAAATGAAGGGATCGTGCAGAATGCAGGCCACGTGCGCGCATCTGAAAATAAGCTCTTGATTTTGGCGAGTGCTCCATGTATTGCTACGCACTGCATATTCCGCGATTCTCTCGTTTAGTTTTTGGCGAAAACATTTACATAAATTACTAAAGTGAATAATTTTAAAGAAAATATAAGGAATGCCTAACTTACGCAAAGAATCATATTTGTTTTCAGAAAGGGCTGGTCCCTACTTTGATTTAAGGGAAATTATTCAGAGGGAGTAAATGTATCTGACTGAACTGATGATTAGCCATTGGTCAGATTTTAAGAGGTGACCTCGGCCTGTTACAGCGCAGTATCAGTATCTGGCCAATTTGATTGGATAACCAGGCTATTATTTAAGCAATAGACCTTTCTTTTGTTTGTAAACATTGGTGCCATTTTACATGGGCTGCCGCAAGCGCATAAATTGAAGCTGTGGTTGGCAACATATTTTTCCAGAAAAATCCAAAAAAAGTCCCCATAACGCCCTCAATACAAAGTAAAAAGGCATGTTTTTAAGAATTATGTTGTGGCTTTGTTGACAATGTTGTATTTCCATCAATCAAATAATGTTTTGGTTATCTGTAATAACTCTTCTTCATCTTTGCAGTGTTGGACCTTCCATAGTTTTGCAACCCGCGGTTGGACGTGTATATTTTTGATTTTTACATATATTTTTTTTGGACTCCAATGATTAGCCTAGTGCGGGACTCAAGAATGTTGCAACCTGACGCCATTTCAGCGGTTGTGTACAAAGTCTATGGAGAGGCCAGACCATTTTTTAAGAATTTCCGAACAACATTAGAAATGTTTCTCAGTCCCAGCTTTGTCATTTTTGTACTTTTGTTCATTTGTTGGCCGAATAAATAATACAAATAATAATAATGCCGTCTTTTATGTCGTCATTTTTGCAATTTCTGACCTTTATTAAAAGTGTTGTCAGGTTGCAACCATTTACAAGTAAGTGCGCCCTCTTTCGACTACGTTTTCGTCATGAAACAGTCGTCGAAGATATTCAAGATGGCGACTTCCATACGCAAGCTGGCGAAACTCATGAAACTGCGGAGTGACCACGTGGGAGAGGACGATTCAGACGAATTTGATTCCAGTTCGGCGGAAGAAAGCGAGGATTCCGATGCTGAGGTTTATCTTTATTAATAAATTACCTTTGTTTGAGAAAGAAAGTCGTTTTTGGATCAAAGATTTCGGGGAATATTCGAACTATATTCGGTACCCATAGGAAAGTGTAGGATGGAACGCCGTATTATCGCGGTACTTATCACGTTTCTCGTTCGGAATAGAGATTGCCCACTAACCTTCCAGAATTGTCCTGTCATATGTGTAGTATAACTCTTCCTTTTTAAATTAATATAAAAAAATCTGACGGGTGGTTGTGATTTATTCCGTGTACGATGCCTGTGAAAATAGACATGCGCGGCGTGTGCGAACGGAGGTGGACTCCCTATTATCGCGGTATGCGGGAAGTGGTTTTTATAATGATCCCAACTTTTTTGTTCATAGTTTATCTTTGACCAAAACACCCCCAGAATAAGGTCTGATATTTTCCCTGTAACGTTCAAGTTGATTCCCCGAAAGGAGAACACAAATCCATGAGGCAAGTCTACTGATAGGCGATTGAGGGCGCCATTCACTTAACACGGTGTGCCGTTTTATTTTCGCTAACGCGCGGTGCTTATTTTGATTCCGTAAAAGTTGTTACGATTTCGCGCTGCAATTGCAAATATCGTCATTCGACTTCATTTTAAATTTGCAGCTGAAGAATGGGAACCAGACAATGGAACTTTCATGGACAGAGCACAATTAAAGATTTATGTTAAAATATAAATGGTACCTTTTAGCAGACACGGTGAGGGAAAATTTTTCAAGTTTTGGAAAACGTTAATATTTATTAAAATCGTTAAAAGTCCCGAAAGACACAACATTTTTTAATCGTCCTTTTTACACAACTCGGTAGAAAATCCTTGATGACTGGTGAACTGGATAAAAATCGCCACTTGAAGGAGTTTTGACACTGTAAAAAGAGAAATTTCCCATGCCGCGATAATAGGGATGCCGCGATAATAGGGAGTCCGACTATACATGTAAACAAAGCGTGACGTCATTGTGTCTTAGGTCCATCCAGAATTATATTGTCTAAAAACTCACCGAGTACACCTTATCCCTATTCTATGGCCACGCAATGGAGTAAACTCTATGCTAAGGGCCATACAAATGCGAGCACAAAAGTTGGTAAAATGATAACATTTTTTTCATGGAAATATTTCGGCCTGCTGATACTCGGCATGGGGGGTTCTTTTATACTCAAGCATCCCACTTTTTCACAAAAATGAGGACTTCCCAATGGTTCCTTTGTGTTAAATTTGTCGCTTTATTTGATAATCGAAGTGGAAAGAATGCACACAATTTTACAAAATAATGCAAATTAAGAGTGGCAAATTAAAAGACAAATTTCACCAAAAGGAACCATTGGAAAGTCTTAACTTTGGTTAAAAAACGTTGAATGCTTGGATACAAGAATCCCCATGCCGAGTATCGGGCTGAAATATTGCTATGAAAAAATGCCGTCGTTTTACCAACTTTCTGTGCTCACATTTGTGCGGACCTTAGCACAGAGTTGTAGGGCATGCAAGCACACCCCCGCCCAGCCAGAAAATGGACCTTAGTGTATGGAACTTTCGTGCGAAGTGGTCCCCAGCTTAGTAGGTCACGGCAAACAAAGCCACTTCCAGCGAGATCAGCACTTTTGAAAATAGATCTGACATAACTTCCAGAAGTTGGTATCTCCAAGATTGGTTTATTCAAGCAAAAAAAAATCAATTATGCACATAAACCTGGAAATATATTTGTTTAAGGGTTCCAATTACATTGGGAGGATTAAACAATTAAAGATATATGAGAAGCGATTATAAAACAGAAAGGGAATTCATTTTAAATATTAATCAAAAGCTTCAGAAAAATTACCCTCCACAAAACACACAAAAATGATTGAAATCAGAATAAACAAAATTGGCCCAAATATTAATTAATTAAAGCCCTTTTCACTATAATGATTGTACAAAAACGGTGCAAACATTCTACTAAAATTTGAAAAGATAATTTCTGCAATGTAAATTTAAAGAATATAAATTTCAAGCACATAAAAGGAGCGCAACATTTGGACTTATATTGTATACCCCCTCTTAAAATTGACGATTCTTTGAATAATACAAACGTTTATCCAAACATTTATCTGATTGTACTCTTTGTGAGGTTTCCCTCTCAATTCTGAATCGGTCTGGGCAAGGTCCATCTCCACAGCTGCCATTTTGGTCTTGTTCCCTGAATGTTTGGGAACAATTTTGATTTTGATTGAGACACAGGCACCAGTCTGTCAAGGTTATGTTTGGTTCCCATTGCGCACGGACAGGCTTAACTTAAACCGACGGACAAGCTGCCAGACTAATTTTCCTTAATAAAACAAAGTACATGATTACGACTTTACTACAAATAGCAAAAAAATTGTACAGCACAGTTCTACACAGCACTAATTATGCAAATCATACCTCATGATGCTATTTAAAGGTGACCAGTACTTTGTCCGAGTCACCATTACATCAAAATGCATAAATAAGTCTATTTAACAAAGGCTACTTTTGGTGATACGATATTAAATCTGCATACAATATTAACAGCACAAACAAAAATCTTAAGCAATATAATTACCTATTGCTACAATTGATACGTTTTACAGTCTTCATAAACAAGGTGTTTTCACTTATCATTTTTGTTGTTCTTATCTGAAGAGTAAGTCCTTTATAAACGATCTCCAAAGTATACAAAATAATTGAGAATTTGTAACTTAATACATACATGTATTCCATTCATTGTTCACCTGCATGTCATGCTGAACCTCAAAACTGTTATATAAATAGTATACACTCATATGTAGACAAAATGGGTGTCGTGGTTGCCATGGCGATTGTTTCAAAACTTTTCCTACCCCGTTTGAACCTAGCTGAATTCTGATTTTTTTTATCTCGTTAGTCACATTCTTTTCGCTTTTGATTCTGTTCCAGTGATTGCCTCCAGTTAAAAAGAAAAAGAAAAAAAAAGCAAGGGTCTTGCAATATTTAGGCTCATTGTACGAAACAAAGTTTAATTAATTTTTTTTTCAAGGTTTGAGTAGAATCTGAAACACTGTTTACAATTGTTTTCAATTTCGGTTAGACTGGTATACAATGAATTACCTTTCAATGTGACCTCAAGCATTTGTAATTAAAATTAAAATGCGAAAACCAAAAATGGAAATATCTCAATCGTGTTATGGACCAACTTTTATATTTCTTACCACACAAAATAATATCCTTCATTAAACAAGGCCATGAATAGTACAAAAGTTAGCGAATAACAAATGCTATGTTTCACAAGATTTGCTGTTTTTGGTCAGATATGAAAGCCCATAAAAAAATTTGGGAACTATAAATTTAAATTAGTTTGCAAAAGACTGAATAGGGTGCGCTGGAATTGTGTTGAATGGCATTTTTACATTTCCGCTCGCTACCGATGTTGAAATCAAAACGTGTCCATGGTAAGTTAAAGCGAGTCACATCGAACATGGGTAGGGAAGGCGATACGTTCACACTAAGACTAGCGTTTACGTGGGTTGGCAGTAGATTGTGGATTTTCTACCTCGGTACAGCCTCTCAACCCCGTGTAGAGCGCTGGATACGTGCAGAATGCATGGGCTTTCTTGAAGGTTGTGTAACAACCAGAGGAAGAAACAGTTCTTATGCAGAGAATGTCCTCTTTTTTTGTTTTGTTTTACTTTTCCCGTGTATATTTTCCCAACAATTAGTAATGAAATTGAAGATTACTTTGAAAAAGCAGTTTTCCAAGGAGTTTGCATCCATTCAATACTTTGCTGAATGCACAAAAAGGACCCCAATTATTGAAACCACAGCCCAAGGCAAATGAGAACCACAAATCTCCAAGCTGGCATCCAAAGCTGATGCCGAGTTTTTGGTAACGACATTTGATTTCATCCAACAGCGTTATATTATCAGGTGTGCCAATCCAAACATGTACGTGTGTACATTTAGTTTGCAGTATTCAATTTAGTTTGAAAATTCAATATCAAAACACAAATTTGTGAAACATATTTTATTGTCTCCAGCTTTGGCCAGCGGTGTGTTCCCTCATGCAAACATGTGTTTGCGTTCGTAAGCAAGACCCTTCAAATGAGCTCACCCTTAATAGAATGACAATGCAATCGAAAAAACAAAACTGTTTTCAAAATGGCGACGCCCTGTATGTGATTCCTACAAGCATCAGTGTTCAGAAAGCAGCTTTTAAACTCCTGAAAAAAATGTGGTCTGAACGTGAATGTTGAAAACGGATATGCCAGTCCCGACAGAATCATTCTGTGCATTGCGTGTGCTGGCCATTTTGGAAAACGTAGCTAACAACAATGTGGCCAATGTTGGCAGACGTTAGCACTGTTTGTGCAAGTGGAACGCTCCCCAGGGCCCAATTTCATGGATCTGCTTACCGTTAGGGTTAGGGAAAATTCCTGCTTACTGTAGCAGAAAATTCCGTGCTTATGGTAAGTGTATTTTCACTGGTTAGCAAGGAATTTTGGCTTGTGCGCATGCGTACATGTACATCCCATAACTAACGATTGTGTGTTTACATGGTTACTGCAGAATTATTTTGCCAGCGTTGTTAGCACAGAATGATGACCGTAAGCGCGGAATTCTGTGGTTAGCAGAGCCATGAAATTGGGCCCAGATGATACATAACCCTGTTTGGAGCCAAATTCAAAGGAATTATTCTAAAGCCAGACACGTGACCAAAGCTGGAGACGCAGCCGCATTTTCACAAACTCCCAAAGTCATTTTAATGACACCCATAGCCTATAAACAGTGCCCTCTAGCGACCGATAAAGTAAAGCATGCTACATCTGCTGTCCCTCACTGGTTGTAGTACTTTCGTTTGCACTGCACGGAGCAGAAGATGTTGCGATCCTTGGGGAGGAAGGAACGACCGACGAGCGAGACGGCACAGGAAGAGCACTTGAAGCAGACGGCGTCCGCGTGCCAGAAGTTATTCTCATGGTTCAATCGCTTGCTGTCTGCCTCGATCTTCTCGTTGCAGGTGCCACAGTACTGGAGTTGGAAAAAATACAAATTATGTCATTCCTTTTTCTTTTTTGAACGAAATAGTGTGATTTCAACCTGAGACATCCAGAGTGCTCTTTCAGTGTTCTTTGTAGTCTGGATCCCAGACCAAAAGATTCTGATAAACCATGTGCCCAGTGACGCCAACAGGCAACTGTTGGGCAACTCAAACATTTAAGCATCTTTAGCGTGTGAAATGGCCGCATTAAACTTTACATGCCAACACTTTTAAAGCCATTCATATTTCAAAAATCCTAACATAAGAAAAAGTCCTGACCCCCAAATCCTGACGTCAGGACAAATCCTGATATCGGGACAAATCAATCCTGACATCAGGAAAAATCCTGACATCAGGAAAAATCAGGACATCAGAAAGAAATCCTGACATCAGGAAAAAGCCTGACATCAGGAAAAAACCTGAGATCAGGCAAAAACCTGACATCAAGAAATATCCTGACATCAGGGAAAATCATGACATCAGGAAAAATCCTGACATCTGGAAAAATCCTGACAAACATTACTCGCTATCTTACCTTTGCGAATAGCTTGTCATAGCACGGCAAGCAGTAAGGGTGGCTCTCCCTGGCCACGTAGCGTCTACCCCCAAGGACAGTGTCGCAGTTCCAGCAGCAGAAATGATCAATGTGCCAGCTCAGCTCCTCAGCTAGCGTGTACTTCTCAGAGAAGATCAGCTGCAAAAAATAAAATCACAAAATCACCATACGTCAAGTTTTTTTCCCTGGTACTGCCTCTAGGACAATAGACCTTTATCATGCTGCCACCATTTCAGTCATGTTCCCTGTATCCAATAACAGTAGTGAATGATATTTTTTGTGCAAAAAAGAACCAGACTATTTTTCCTTCCAGCCCCGCCTTTGTAACGGTGATTTGAACGGCAAAAATCAAGATGGCTGCAACATGATCATGGTCTATTCATACTCAACACCAAAGTAAAATCGAAGGGCATTTCGTAAGATCAACAAAAGAAGATTCAGTACAAAATCTGTGAAGCACTGAGCTTCACTGTGGAACTCCATGCCAGAATCATGTTTTCCTTTCGTTTAATTTATCCCACTTCAAGCAAAATGTCAACAATTGTCAACATTTAAAAGGCCTGGTTGGCTAATTACATGGATGCTCCAAGATGTTCATTCAGTGCCACCTGATGTACATATTGTAGCCTGGCTGCGTGAGGTTGCTGTTCGCACTTTGTACAGTGCGTACGTGCACCGCGTGCTCAACGCGCTGATGCTGTGTATGTTATTTACGTTAGTGACCGACCATCATTCAATGGACACTACCGCCGAATGCCTTGACCAAGGCTAATGACTTGATGGAACCTTGACAATGAAACCTTGACATCACGATCCAGATACATGTATGAGCAAATTTTGTCAAGGTACATGTACATGCCGGCAATGATTGAACTTCTTGACTCATGGGCCTGGATAGGTTATACTGCCCTCTGTTGACACAAAGTAACTAAAAGCACTGTTGTGAATCAAGACTCCAAGAATGGTAGGATTACCCCTAATGCCTATGAACGGGCAAATAGTGGCCCACTGTGTAGGCCACATGCAAGAAGAGGCTTCCAGTGAATAGCCATTCTGAATCAATTGAATAGAATTTTGTGCACTCTGGGACCAGCTTTGCAAGGCTATATTGCCTTGCCTTATCTAAAGAAACTGGTAAAGAAAAAAAAATGTTAACTGGCCTCTTATGGTGAAAATTAGAGGCAATTACATGACGGGCTGTTGGAAGTCTTCTGTGCACTTTGTATTTCCCAGTTAATGGCGTGAGGAAAAAAGTAGGAAGTTGGCAATGGGTAAGATAATAATTGCGTGTCCAGCTTAATTGCAAAAGCCCTGGGGGGTTTACATAGGGGATTATGAAGGGAGGGGAAAGACTGGTGGTGAATTCTGGCAAGCAGGCTGGGCAATTAGAATGCTGTTCCTCTCAACAGTACGTCATAAGTGCAAGTTGGAAAGATGTTCTTTTCAAGTTGAATACATGGATGCGGAGGGAACGCTATTGTGTTTATACTACCCCGGTAGTAGCGGTACATATTTACATACATATTTATGAAATATATGCATACTGTACCGTCAATCACAAATGAGTGTGATGTAAGAAAAATATTTAAAACATTTGAAACTGTGGTCCAATGGTTATGGTGTTCGACTCGTGTGCCGTGGTACATGGGTTCGAATCCTGACCGTGGGAACATGGTGCTTGCGCTCCTGAGCAAGGCGCTTTACCATTATTGCTTTGTCCTTAGGATGGGACGTGAAGCCGTAGGTCCCGTGTGTTGTGTAATGCACGTTAAAGAACCCAGTGACACTTATCGCTAAGAGAAGGGGTTTACCCCGGTGTTTCTGGCAGTGGCTGCTTAATGCGCCGCAGCACCTTGTAAACCATTATAAAGGTGCTACATAATGGTTCTCATATTTCCGATGTACTTCATTTACCTGTCTCTAGTAATAGACATAATTTCCAGCGCCTTGAGTACCTAATTGTTGGTAGATACGTGCGCTATATAAGACTTCAGTATTACTATTATTATTATTTCTAAACTACGCTAAGAGGTTGTTTCACAAAATATTATGGTGCGTGTACATGTTTTAAAAGTTACATCACATATATAAGTGTAAATCCAAGAAAACCATTTACATTCTAGAGCATACATTTCTTTAAAACTGCATAAACCATCCGACCACAGCGAGCTTTGCAGTTGAGCCAATGAGATGTCTGCACTAGTAAGTAGGAGGTTGGGAGGTTGTGGGTTTGCATCCAACCGAAGTAATCGTGTACATTTTCCTAGAAGGCTCTTCGCTTGTGTAGGGCAAAATATCTTAATGCAAATTTTCACATAAACTCATTGATAGCATTACAAGCTACTATGTTTGATTTGGATCTGACCACCGAAAATGTGGTGGTTTGAGTAATTGAGACATCTTCACTATACGTACATGTAGAAAGCAAGGGGTCCTGGGTCGAGTTTCACCCAAAAAAGCTTAAAGGATCTCGGACAGCACTGAGTATAAAGTGCTGCTAATATTTAGAGAGCAATTTTGTTGAAAACTTTTACAGAGCAAACTCTATACTTTTGTAAATTTTGTATGGCCAAAACTACTTCTTTAGGTAATGATGAGTATTAAAGAAAAGCCTTATACTATGCAATGCAAAGTGATATTTGCGTAGGCAAAACCCAAAATCAAAATGCACATTTTGGTAGAAAAAGCCTGGTTTACCTCATCACATGCTGCGCAGCGGGGCTTGAGCAGGTCGGCGTAGTGACGTCCACAGAAGATGTCCTCGTCCTTGTAGAAGTAGATCAGATCCACCAGGAGCTCGTTGCAGGTACGGCAGCGGAAACAGCCCGGATGCCAACACTTGTCGTTACCGGCACGCTCAGCGAAGACGGCTACATCACCACCAGTCATGCCCTTGGCGCACCGGCAGCACTTCTGTAAGGGTGACAAGGGGGGGGAGGGGGGGGGGGGAGAGGGGAGGTGAGAGGAAACAACCTGTCAAAACATCTGGAAAATGGATGTTACTTAGAGCTCCCGTATGGGAAGTAAAGTAATTGGGAAATTTCCTGACAGATTTTTTTTTTTTACCAGAATGACTGAGCTGACCTCCATGTATGTACTATGGTTGCAGACCAGTTAAAAGGCCCAAAATTGCCTTTGCCGCCCAAATCAAGATTTGTGTACCAGTACCGTCAGTTTCTCTCAATATGGACTCCACGCGCCAACAAAGAGGGCGCAATTTTACCTCTTTTGAGAGCTCCGCGGACAGAACACACAGTGTGAGCATGCTGTACTGTTCTGGTTTGCGCAAGAAGTACGCACGACATCCTAAATGTGCAAAAGCTATTAGCCACAGTGGCGTCATCAGCGCGCACTGAATACGCTCAAACTTTACAGTCTTTGAACTTGCATTTCTGAGACCTTGTGAGGTGAAATTGGACCAAAGGTTGCTACATTTTGCTGAATATTGTGATGCGACCCAAATCAAGATTTATATACTGTCAAATTCTCTCGAAATATGGAGATTTGTAAGGGGGGGGGGGCGGGGTTTGCAGTTGTAGCAATTGACAATTGTGCAGTGAGGCATGAGGGAAATTAACTAACACTCACAGGGGTTAGGCCAAGGATTAGGAGTACCTGCACAATTCAAAAAATTCAAACTTTACTTCGTGGTTTTGCTGTTATTTCAAAACTAATTAGACGGACACTTTTTTGGGGACATACTTTAGATGCCATAATGGATTCTTTCTCTCAAAATATGGAGAGTTATGGGGGGTTTCCAATCGTAGCAATTGACAATTGTTTAGTGAGGCGTGAGGGTCCAACACAGAGATTTTGGGCAGTGTGAAGGTACCTCTCGACAACCCTTACCCATTTTGTCTCATCTGCACCGGCCTTGGGTGTCTCGGCAGCCTGGAGGGCTTGGGCATCTCCCCCTACCCCCACCGATGCCTTGCCTGGTTGGTGCTCCGTCCCCGGCACCACATCCGGTGCCCCTGGGTGGCCGGGGGCCGGCGCGGCTGACTCCTCCAGGGATAGGTTCTGCATCTGAAGCTGGGGATTAGCGTCCGGTACCACTGGCTGAACCTGTGTGGGTGAGACAATGATCAGGAAAGCTGTTATGAAATACATGGTTAATGTCAAATGATTCCTAGTCAAACTAAATTGATAAGTCATCATGAAACCTCCTAAGCCTGGTCCCTTCCTGCACATTGTGATGTAGGTGGTTCCATAAATTTGAGGTCCAATTTTGTTATGTCCCTGTTACATCTGATATAAGATTTGTAAATTCATGACACATTCTTTAATGCCCTTTTAGAGTGATTACACGTATGTAAAGCAAAGTACAGGCCAAACATTAAACAAAAATTGTTTGAAGTCAATTTTAATGATACTTGCCTGTCAAATTATACAAGTAAGGGGCACAAAAATGTCACACTTTTGGACCCCAAATTTATGGAATGAACCATAATGTACGAGGCTACTGATAACCAGCCATGCAACCCCAAAACACCTGGCTGGTTTGGAATAGTTAAACTAAGTAAAGTCCGAAACACCAGCACTTTTTTGGGGGGGGGGGGGGGGAGGGGGGGTTGGGTTGGAGGTTGAGGTAGGGTGGGGATTTTGACTGTCAGGGAGGGGAGTGGTTGGGGCCATGGTCAACAAACTTTCACCACCCAACAAAACTACAGTTGGTAAGTTACACTACATGTAAATATGATTCCCATAGCAACATAACGAGCCCAATAAAAGTCCAAAGGACATTCCCAAAAATTGGACAAGAGGGAATGTATTTTGGTAATTTGTATCATCTGTCTTCATCCTGACATAGTTTTGCAGACTTGCAGGCTACTCTACAAGTCTACATGTATACTGCATTGGGTAAGTTCCCCCCTCCACCCACTTCCAGAAATAACACAACATAATGCTCTAAGCTGTTAGTAAATCTGGCTGTCAACCTGACAATTCTTTACGCCAGCTCAAGACAGATTAACTGAGATTAAGCTTGTTATGGCAATCAAGTGTGACCATCACTTCCTACTCACAAAGCCTTATTAAGCTGGATTAGCAGGTATTTGCTACTACATGTACTCTGTATTTGGGGTTGTGGTTCCAACCATGTCCCAACAAGGATTTACAGTTACATGTAAAACAGGTGAGTCAAGTTGAGTGTACATGCTGAGTGTACATGTACAGTACATGTACATGTAAACCCAGAAATGTACTAGCACATTTGTTTATGGTGTAAATCGAGGATTTTATTTCGTTCCTCTTCCCTTTTCCTTCATTTGTATTAACTTTTTCACAACAGTTCTCATTGGTTTTGCACACATTTTGCAACCTCTATTAGGTTTCTGTCCTCGATTCACCGATGATGTTGCACGTGTGTGTCCTCGATTTACAGCATAAACAAACACACTACACACAACCCAACACGAGAACAAAGAAATGTCTCCACAGGAATACAAATTCCAGAATACATGTTCTCGTGTAGTAAAGTTTTCGAGTTTGAAATTGAAGTTTCAAAATGCTCTTATTTTAACCAGAATTAATTTCCTGGGCTGAAATTTGGACTAAATATCCCTCTTCTAAAACTCTTCCATTTGCGACAGATCAACCTACCTTGGAAATTCCTAGTTTTTGAGTAAAATCCATGTATCTATTTCGTGAAATTCTTGTGGAGACGTATTCATCTATAGAAATGTTCTTCTGGAAACGTATACAATCTTTTGTTCCCTATTGTGTTCATGTCTCCGTAAGGTAGTAAATTCCAGCACAAAGAAATGTCTCCACAGGAATACAAATTCCAGAATGTGTGTATGTGTATGTGTACACACATATCTGTATGTTGCACAAGGGCGTCGTTGCTTCTCAAAAGTGGGAGGGGGGACATAGGTACATGTACCTGTACCTTGATGAGCACTAATGCGAGCGCGAGCGGGGAGGGATTCGGGGCCCACTCAAGGGCCCCGAAAATTTTTAGATTGTAGACACTTTGTGGTGTGATCTTAGGCAATTTGTGACCGCTAAAACTTTGAGCTAAATTTCATCTTTTTAAACATCATTTTTGAATTTGGTGTCATTGAATCAGCTATTCTGAGCTACAGAATCAATAAAGTACCGGTAGGCTATAATTTGTATTCGGGGTTGAAAAAAGTGGGGGGACGAACGATATGATATCCCCAACTTCAAAACATGGGGGGAATTCCCCCTCCCCCCCCCCTCCCCCCTCCACTGATTGACGCCAGTTTACTAGTTAAAAGCTCATGTACATGTAGGTTTTCTGGTTATGCGAAGTACATGTATCAGTAAAAATTATACAGCAATCTCCGGCTAAGTCGGCACTCTTGGGACCCGAGAATTGTATCTGCATAAACTGTCTGCATAATGCACTGATGAACATGATAATACACAACAATATCGAACTCTTCAGAGAGCACTTTGCCTAATGCATCAAGACCGGTAAGTGCATGTCAAGTATCAAGCACATTCATTTATGAAGTAGCATTCCGATAACATACACCATGATGCTTGCCAAAACGTAAACAGAACAGCAACATGCTTTTGTGCATATTACCAACTAAAATCGCAAACTACCGGTATAATAACCAGAGAAATCATGTAATTTTGTGTCATAATTTTGGTAGAAAATCGGGTATCAAAATGCAGCTAACAAAATTCCCTAACGGAACATAAATGCAGTCATTATAAGACGATGAGATTCAAAATTAGAACCCCTCCAATGAGTGCGGACTTTCTCTTTCTGCAGTGTTTCTATGCAGCTTAGAATAAATTGCTTGTTAAATCACCATATTTCGTGGTTATTTCATCTGGCACACTACTGGCAATGTGCGATTCACATCCAAATGTTGGGATATGTGTACGTATGTAAACATGTAAGAAGTATTACATGTACATGTAAACGTGTACATGGATGTAAGGCCAAAAAATAAAGTATCTGGTTTCTGGTGTGCGCACCCGTCGCCATAGCCATGCGTGTCGGCAAAATGAAAAATTTTTTTTTTCAATGAAAGATGATGTCTCAAAACCGCCAAACTCACTGGTTTGACTGGAATCCTGCTGAGCACTGCACAATTTTAACGTGTTTTTAGATTGCGTTATGGTCGAGAATAAGCTTTATGTGGCCTCTCTGGACTCCCATATATTTGCACTAAGTTTAGTCGGGCACCATTTGCAGTCATCAGCCGACATTTGAAGCAAAAAAGTCAGGTAAAAAAAAAAAAAAAGCCGCGTCGCCGCACCACTTTTTGGGCAAGCTCCATACCAGAAACTGGAGACTTTTTTTTGTGGAATAAACAGCTAATTTTTCCCAGCTGCATATCCTGTGCAGAGCCTCTCAACCCTGGTCCCGACCAGCATTGGATTTTACCCAGGTGTAGAGCCCAGGACCCATGTAGAAACAGAGTCCAACATGGTGATTGTGGACCCTTACCAGGGATGAGAGTGGGGAATACTGAATAGAATTTGAAACTTTGTATGGTGGTGGTGTATACAATACTAGTGAGGTTTGCGGTAACACCATGTGGAAGAATTTCTTTTGGGAAATGTGTATCTGAAAAGAACCGGTTGGTTGTGAAACTCGACGTTCCGATCAGTATGCTCTAATCGTCTTCAGGACAGGCGAGTGTCTCTCTCTTGACATGCCTGAAGTCGATCAGAGCATATGGATCAGAACATTGCGTTTTACAACCAACCAGTTCTCTTCAGAACAACACTTCTCTAACGATTGTGAAACTTGACGCTCCGATCAGTATGCTGTGATCGTCTTCAGGAAAGACTGAGGATTGAAGACTGAAGACGAGTGTCTCTCTCCTGAAGACGATCAGAGTACACTGATCGGAATGTCGAGTTTCACAACCAACCGATTCTTTTCAGAACAACACTTCTCAAAAGATTGGGAAATTCGACGCTCCGATCAGAGACTGAAGACGAGTGTCTCTCTCCTGAAGACGCACAGCATACTGATCGGAACGTCGACTTTCACAACCAACCGGTTCTTTTCAGAACCATACTTCTTCTCGAAAGAGATTCCACATGGTATTACAACAAACCTCACTAGTATGCTGCTGAACCCTCTTTGTCAAACCCACCTGTCCGATGCCCACAGCCTTCTCCTTGTAGTCCTTGACAAAGTCCAACATCCTCTCAGCCTCCTCCGTGTTGAGCTGCTGGCAGAGCTCCGGCTGCTGGTCATGGTCAGGCAGCTGCCTCTGCATCTGCTTGGCCCGGTGCTGGGCTCCCTCCGTGCCTTCCACTGGCTGGTTCTCAATGGGGATCATCTCCATGTAACGCTTGGCCTGATAGACGGGATGAGAGAAGACAGGGGAGGGTGACATGGGATGGGAAGACAAAATGAAGCTAACAAGTGACAACTGATGACGACTATTTTAAATGATCAAGTTAAGAACTGGTTTAGACAATATTTCATATCATGACTTTAATTCTGTAAAGGCCGGTTCATACACGTACTTCACGTGTTTTCAAGCAAAGGCGAAGTGAATTTCATAACGTCAAAAATTGAAGGTCATTGTGACATTCATCGTCACCCTCACTGAAATTGGTGTGAAATATGAACCAGGCTTAAATATAGACAGGTGACCGCATGTTAAGTCCTAAGAACAACCGCTGACACCAATATGTAGCGTGTACATGTTGCTGTCATGAAAATTAATCATGTCACATCAATATGGCGTTGCAAAAAGTACGGTACATGTACCTGTATGAATATGTAGATCTTACAAACTTTTGGAAAGCACTCAGAAGGTTACAATTAAAGGTTGACATGGTTGAGGGGAAGGTGCGCACACAGGAATATCGCACATGAAAAAAAATGTGGCACACGCACAGCAAAGCTTTGCCAAGATAACTAATGTGTCACTCGAGGAAACTTTCGGTGAATTTCATGTACAGGTACATGTATGAGGTAAAACAAATAAACATGTAACATGGTTTATTTCAGGTAGATAGTCAAGATCAGCTACGCCCTAGGAACTGCATTGTTTGTCAACTTCCAATACCGTTGGGAGCTAATATCGACTATCCTCCCTCAAACCATAGGTCTATTATTTTTCCCCAGCAAACTGGTACACACTTTTGGACTTGAAAATTATCTACAAAGCAAAACTTAGAAGACACTTGCATGAAGCATGCCAAATATGCTGTCCACTGCTCGCGACCTCCTGTACTTCAGATGCACACTGTTCCACCGGGAAGTCATCTTGGAAGTCTAAGTCGCTCTCAAAACCAAAGAGAATATAAAAACACTTCAATGCAGTGTCACGGTACTGCAATCGTTGCGTAAGAAACTGCACTGTGCAAGTACATAAATGTACATTCACTCTTGAAGAATATTGGAGTTCCTGTACACGGTGAATCAAGTCTTTTAAGTTTTAAGAAACTGGTTAGGGTGGTTCAAGACCGCAAATCTGACGTCTTGAAGGTCCTTAAGAATTGGGCCACCTCAGACAGGATGTGACTTCATAGGAAATGATGACAGTGATGAATGGACCATTAAGTGAAGACCAGAGCACAGGGTCAGGTTGAAGCCGCTCCGGCCAAACCCAGCGGCCAGTTCTCTAGGATGGTCTACGGATGTGAAAGGCTATACTCTGCAGACACACCCAGGTATGAGTACACCGGTACATGCATAACTTGCATATGGGCAATTCCACAGTTACTCACGTTACATTTTCGTAACGCGAGTGACCGATTTTGTGCGTCTTGTTTATCATACATAACACATTTTTCTGGATGTCATCTTTGGTGCTTAGGTAGGTCTAGGTCTACTCTATCTACCATGGGGATAACAGTTATGAAACCTTTTCAGTAAGGTTATTACAGCCCAAGAAAACTCAAAAGTACATCCAAAATGTAACGTGAGTAACTGTGGAATTGCCCATATGTACATAAAGTCAAGATCGGCTACGCCCATTGGGCCCTCCTAAAAATGTTCTCGTAGGCCTACACGTTTATGTAATTATTATTATTTATACAGTATTAATTTTTACTGGTGATTCCAGCTTGCCAGCAATTTGTAGCTGCATATCATTATTTCTGTATCTTTTTTGCATATTGTCGTTGGTTGTTTGGTCTGGTTTAGGGGGGGGGGGGGGTTTAATTTGTCTTTCTGGTTTCAGTTTTTGGTCTTGGTGTATCTGTATGCAACTGTTTTTTTCTGTTTCTACTGTGATATTTGTGTGCATTCTTATACGACTATTCATCCTAGCTTATAATTTTTTTTTTTAACATTATGATTTTTTTAGTGATTGATTCATATTGTTTTTCTTACTGTCCTTGGTTTTATAGGCTGCTTTTTATACACCACGGATTGCTTATTTCACCATCAGAGGGATTGGATTTGGATGTTGTACATGTATTTTGGTCAGGCAAGGGAGGGGGGGGGGTTCGTTGTTTTCTGTTCTGTCCTGGGGTATCTACATGTGGTTCAGGTTTTTGAATTTGAATTACTATAGTGTTTAGTTTCCCATTTTTTTTAAAGAGTTTTAAATAATCACATTATTAATTTTAATTTAATTAATATTCCTATTTTATTTATATAAATTGTTTGATTTCGTCTAGCTAGCAGGGACGGTGTTGTTTATGTTCAGTACTGGGGTCTGGGGAGTCTACATGTGGTTCAGGCTTTTGAATTTGAATGACTATGGTGTTTGGTTTTCCATTTTTTAGAATTTAAATAATCACATTTTAAATTTTATTTTAATTAATATTCATAAATATATAAATTGTTTGATTTGGTCTAGCGAGCGGGGAGGGGTTGTTGTTTATGTTCAGTACAGGGGTGTCTACCGGTACATGTGGTTTCAGGCTTTTTAATCAATATTGTGTTTAGTAATCATTTTAGAGTTTTAAATAATCACATTTTCAGTTTAATTAAAATTCCTGTTTTATTTATATAACTTGTTTGATTTGGTCAAGCTTGTGGGGAGGGGGTTGTTTTCTGCTCTGTCTGGGGGTGTCTACCGGTAAATGTGGTTCAGGCTTTTTAATTACTAATTGTGTTATGTTAGCCATTTTTGAGTTTTTAATAATCACATTTTCTAATTTAATCTATATTCCTTTTATTTATAGTTTGAAAGCGCCAGGGAGAATTTATAAAAATGGATTCGGCGCTGTAGAAATTTACATTAAAATAATTATTATTACAACAATGCTCCTGAAATGAAACAAGTTTAGGGGAGAGCAGAAGGCACATGATATGATATGATATGATAATTTATTGTCCACAATAAGCATGCGGAAATTTGCTATCCACCAGCATTGCAATTTAAAACAGAGAGACAGTACATACAGATACTTATACATTTGCAATGTTGTCCGGTATAGTGGACGTACAGTGTATGCAGGGCCTGCATCGTGGCATTCAATTGTGTGTTGCATTGTCCATTGAAAATCTCGCTTTTGAGTTTGGGGGTTTGAGGAGTTTCAGGAGCTCTCATTATTTCTTGCGCAGTGTTCCCAAGTGAGACCTGTATCAAATTGAACCGGAAAGTTTCCATGTCCAAACGAGGATGATATAAACTGCTTACATGTACATGTAGTTTCTTTTGTGTTACCCGGTAGTGTATGTACATGTACATGTACATGTAGGATCCATGATTTTGAATGCACAAAATGTATTATCTGGAAGGGTTAGGGATGAAAGCAAACACGCAAACGCCCAAATAGGAAAATGTGCACATACAAATGATACAATGTGCACATACAGTGTACATGTATGTGTACATTTACATGGGTGGGCCGTCACTGTTTTCTCATGGGGAAGTGTTTCATTGCTACCGAGTTGTGGGGACTTTCTGCTGTCCCCACAGCATATTTGGCCCCCATAGTACCGTGGGACAACTCGTGTGTAGTCCCCACAGTTACGGAACAAGTATGTCATGTACATACCGGTACATGTGTCTTCATGACACAACACAAAAGGAAATGTTCCATATTTCAACAACTACAAATTCATTTTGACCTGTGTCGCTGCCACAAATCACAAGAAAAATCCCAGATCTATTCCTTCTGAAGAAATTCAGGAACATGCACAATATGTACCACACACACACTGGTACCTACCTCTGAATGATGCAAAACAAGGCTGTAAAATCCGGCAAATTGGACCAAACACGTGCCAAATGCAGTCCAACCTCAAGCGAGGACCGCAGCAATTTTCCACAGGCTCTCAAATAGTTCTCCAACAGCACTTCATTTTCAGGAATATAAACATGATACTCCAAGACCTGAGAGGATATTTCTGGTAACTACGCGAGGAATGTATCTGTCGTCTTGGTATTTAGGATGTGATAAGATAATGTCATGTTTTCCTCCCACGGTGCAAATAAGATGCGCAGTATGAAGTACTTCAACTGCTGGCCGATAGAGGAGACGGGCGAGGAAAAACCCTAACCCTCCTCAATCCTCCAAAATCAACTAGGCCGTTTTGGAGGATTTTGGAAGATGGGGGCCAGTTCATTTTGGAGGATGCACTGTGTCAAGATCTTAAGCTGTAGGCCTACCTTGTGTTGTTTTTGCTTAGCCACTTGTCCCCCCCCCCCCCCGGCAGATTTTTAATGAGGTTTTTTCAGTAACTATTTTAATAAATGGTTAGAGAGTTCTGATGAACAAAAAAAAAAGAAAACCAGCTCCAAAACCATTGCAATGCAGCATGAAAATCGGCATATATTTTCCAATATGCATGATAATAGTCAGTTTTGAAGAGTGCCCTTATTTGGAAGATGGGCACCAGCCTCCCCCCTCCCCCGCAGGGGAAAAAACCCACAAAAATTAGGGTAATAAAATAACTGTGGGAGAATTTCAAACATTGAGTAATCGGTATTGTGACTGTGTTGTGATTTTAAGTGATCTGCCCGGCTAGTGGAGCAAATACAAACAGCCTTTACAATCACAAATGCATGGGAATTCTAAAAATATTTGGTAGTATTTGCAGTACACAAAACCCACATCCTGACTGCATGATCCACGGAGTAAAATGCTTTCAAAGCCCATTCAGGGAGTTTTATGAAAGGCCTGCATTCAAAACTGTTTTGTTGTGTACAGATTCAGCCAAGGGGGGAAACTTCTCAATGGTTCATATAAGACCAATACTGAGAAATCCCAGGGGAGTACAGTACCATGGAGATACAAAAAAGCTCCATGGGAGTACAATGTGTACATGGGGGGTACATGTAGTTGTACTTTAAGTGAATGAGTAACACGTGAATGTACCGGTACATGCGGGGCCGACCATATTGCAGCTTTTTGGGTTGAAATTGGTAGGCCTAAAACATGTACAGTATGTGGTCTTTTAAATTTGTTTAACACAAATATACATTCTGTACCAAGTTGTCCTTTCAGTCAAGATCAATCAAGTGACTGTTTACAACAGTTAAGAGCTCCCAGCACACATAAAAGCAGGATTGACTGGCTGTGACTCAAATGTAAGACAGCTGTGCCAACCAGTTGCCTGCTTTTGTCTGTTGACCGAATCTGACTAGTCAGAGTGCTTGCCCTAAAATAAGATCTGACTGTTGGTGACTAGCCTATCAGGTGTGAAAGGCATGGTAGGGGAAGTGGATGGAACTTTTTGACTGTCTGTGACTGTTTTAACAGTAGGAGGGTTAGCTAAGTCCGAGGTGTTGGTTGGATTTGACGCACTCCATTCGCTTCCCATCAGGAGGTAGCAAATT
This sequence comes from Patiria miniata, assembly GCF_015706575.1. Lineage (NCBI taxonomy): Eukaryota > Metazoa > Echinodermata > Asteroidea > Valvatida > Asterinidae > Patiria > Patiria miniata. The sequence continues at coordinate 14,206,834 of NW_024037058.1, read as the reverse complement.
CAGTCAATACAAGGGATCATGTCCTGGAATATCTTGCTTGGGGCTTTTCCTCCCATTAAAAATGAGCATTTCTTCACTTCTTTATTGTCTCACTCTCTCTCTAGGTTCTTTCAGCATGTTCAGGCTTCCAAGTCTTGTGTACACTGCATGTGAACTTTAAAGAATTTCTGGTTTCCTTGCCAGATAAAAATAAAATACAAATACTGGTTAATTGGAAAAAAAAAAATGAAAGATGACCTTGCTTTCCATTTCATATTACAAAATGTAATTTGTCATACTCCATGTTGCATGTTTTGTCTTTGCCACATGTTAGCACATTTTATGTGAACGTACCAGTAAAGTCAATTGTTGGAAATCACCCAGGATTGATAAATCATCACAACTGTTGTCCTGAAACTGAAGTAAAAACATGGAGAAACTATCTTGATTCTTTTATTAAATTTCCATTTTCAATCCATTTAAAATTCCCTGGAGATGTCTTACATTTGTAAATCATCCCACATGTGGAAGTGTATAGCCTGGCACAGGCATGAATCATCGATAACGTGGCTTGTTCTAGCACAATTTTATGGCCGATGTTTATATTTTCAATATTTATGAGAGCATCACGTACATGTATGACATGTGCAAGTTGGCTTTTAGTTGTGGAATATTTTATGATGTTTTGTTTGGAGCTCATGAACGACGTGTTTCAGTCAAGAAGATGATAAACCATGCCCATAAGACATGTACCAGCAATTATTCCACGTCAATGTGATAAGTAACCCTAGACAACACTGCAGAAACCAAACCACACAAATGCAGTCATCCCTGCAAAGGAAATATTTGCAATTTGAAATGTTCAATCTGTTTGGAGTATTAACAAGGTGATCCGGGGATTGCACGTTTCGCCTTTCTTCACAGTTGATCCCTATATATTTTATGTTCTTAATTTTTTACCACTTGAGACCAACCTCAAATGACCCTACTGTACATGACCTTTGACCTCCAATTCTGGAAGAGTTGTGATGAACCCCTACCCAAGGTTCACTCCATCTACCTTATATCAAAATCCATCAAATTCTGTAGACAAAGAAACATTTGAAGCATATTTGAACAATGATCACTAACGACCCCTACATGACCTTTGACCTCGGTAATCCGGTGAAGAATTGTGTTTTCCCACCCAAAGGTGACTGCATCCAAGTTTCATCCAAATCAATGAAAGAATGAACGGACGTTCCAGCGGATGGGATCAAGTTCCAGAGTAGGAGCATTGTTATCCTTTTAGGAGTAATTGCAGAATACCCCGCCACTCGGAAATACACCCCTAAATTCTCTGGCTACGAGGTTAGAATCACTGGAAAAGAAACAATACAAGTCCATTGCCAGCTCCGCGGATACTGAGTGGGGGTCTCCTTGAGAACGAAGCAACACAAAATGAATTGGGTTGCTGAAATTTTTTTAAGTCCAAACCGACTACCGGTACCCTGTTGCCGGCTTTGCGGATACGAAGTGGGAGTCCATGCTTGAGAGACGAAGCAACACAAAAGTAAAGGGAGTTGCTGAATAATGTTTAAGTCCAAACCAACTACCCTGTTGCCGGCTACGCGGATACGGAGTGGGAGTGCAGTGGAGCATGACATGTAGTACATACATGTAGCGCTGAGAAGGTTTATCAACCGTTGGAGTGGGAGTGCAGTGGAGCATGACGCATAGTACATACATGTAGCGCTGAGAAGGTTTATTGAGGACAATCAACCGTGACTCCGTAGCCGGCTACGAGGTGCATAGATCGAGTGGCGGGGTATTCTGCAATTGTGCCTCCTTTTATCAGGTATACAACTTGAAAGAAACAAAAAACGAGGAAACTCCAATCTTTACTTTGTACAGTGTTTTTTTTAATATTTAATGGCATAAGTGTGAAGTGAAAAACGAGGAAATCAGCTGAACCGAGGAAAAGTTACATTATCTTTTTTTTCTAAAGATTTCAGTTGTGGGGTACCGTTCCCTTTGATCAAATAGTTCTAGACGGCTTGAATGAATGCTTATTGACACAAAATGTCCCCCGCGTCTAACCTAAACGAGAGGGTTTTTATCTTTCCTCAGGAACGATTAGGCATTAGGTTAGTTTCCTTTCAACCAGGACTTTGAAGTAGGATCGTGAACAATCCAAAAAACGCAATTTTGGGGGCCAAAATGCACCTTTAATACTTGTGACTTGATTCACTTGTGTTTTACTTGTTTTGGACTTCTAAAAGGGGAGTCAGGTTGGTGTAGCGGTACTTTCCTCGCCTTCCACCGCTGTGCCCCGGGTTCGAATCCCGCCTTGGCCAATATGTGGATTGGGTTTTCAGTCCCTACCTGATTCCGTGGGTTTTCCCCAGAATATTCTTCTGGGCTTTTCCTTTCACCTCTAAAACTGTAATTTCTTCTCATTGTCTTCTCTCCACAGGTTTCTTCAGACTTGCGATTTACAGTGCCTACATGTAGGGCGCTTTTGAAGAATCCTTGGTTTCATTCAATACCAGAAATGATTAATAATAATAATAATAATAAAGGCTTCATCGTTCAACAGGGTGGCTTCACACGTACACGTCAGCAAGATGAGCATTTCTTTACACAGCTTAGGACACCGGTGCAGAATGTTAATGAAACCTTCAACTTGAACAAATCTAATAACATTTTTTTTATCGAGTGTGCTACGGTACATATTTGTACAGTGTAGTGAAACAAACAACGCAATGACACATGAATGGCATGTACCGTATGTATGATGCCTTTCTGCAGAGCATGTGGTACACTACAGGTCTATATTTCTCTGTAGACCATGGCCCAATTTCATAGAGCTGCTTAAGCAGAAAATTTGCTTAAGCACGAAAAAACATTGCTTAGTAAAATTAGGTTACCGGCCAAAACTCCATGTGATGTACATTGCTTGTGACTGGTATTTAGCTGTTGTTTACTTAGCATAACAATCGCATGGAGTTTTGGCCGGTAACCTGATTTTATTAAGCAAGATGTTTTTGTGCTTAAGCAAATTTTGTGCTTAAGCAGCTCCATGAAATTGGCCCTTGCAGATGTACATGTACACGTCTACGATCAATCTCTGTAGGTAACATAAGCAGGGCAGATCCAGGTCAGCGCTAAGTATTAAATTGATTGAATTAAGTGTGTTTGCATCCGGCCTGTGGTCAGTTGGACATGTGACCCTGAGATTTGATCCCTTCATCTGTCAAACCAAATTTACTGGCAGGTATTAGATGTCATTTCATTTTCCAAATTCAATTTTCAAGGTTTTGGGAGGCAGAGACTTGTGGTTGAAAAAAAAAAAAAACTGCATTGAACTGAAATCTTTTGCGCAATCAAAGTGAAATCTTTTCAGGGGTGTGAGTGACCACTTACAAAATAGCTGAAAATAACTGGAAAAAAGGTGTAAAGAAGCTGAACTTTGCAAATCTCCTATACTTTTGTACACAGTAAGTGAGGGGAAAAGCTGAAAAAAGCTGAAATCCAAAAAGAAAAGAAAAGCTGTAATCAGCTTTAAAGCTGAGATTTCACACCCCTGTCTTTTGCAATGTGCATGTACCAGTACATACATTGTACATGTACATGTATGGTAGACAAGTATGCACATTCCAGGACAGTTCACACTAGGCCCTATACATGTACTTAAATTTCCAGAATTATTACATACACTGCATTCATGGACATGAACATGTTATGTACAATGTACCGGTACGTACACAGGTACCAGTACTACCAGTTCTTACCGGTACTTGAAAACTAAAACGAGCAGATCACATACCGGGTACATATATCCCTTTTGGTGTTTTTGTTGAGAATTTGCATATTAATTTCAGAGTTGTTGGCATTTTTATTATGAAGCAAAAGTCTTGTTTTTTGTTTGGCAAGTTGGGTTTTTTTTGGGGGGGGGGGTTGTCTCCCCCCCCTTTTTTTTTTAAGGGAGTGGGGGTATACAAAATATTTCTGACTTTTTTATTCTCACTATACACATTCTCCCATAATAGGCCTATTCCCCAAAAATATTTTTGGAGTTCTCAACATGTTTGCCATTGACCATGCCCATTTGTACAGCATAAATTTACATTCAGACCTGTAGGCTACTGTGTACAATTGATTTTCTTCGTAAAACATTTTTTTTCGTGAACCATGGTCACGGTCTGCTGTCATCTATTGTTGATGCAATGCACGTGTGTGCTGTAGGCTGCATAGGTCTACGTGATGTATTGCATGTACGTACATGTACATGTACTTGTATGACAAATCAGATAGGAAGGTAATGTGTACTGACAACCAATTGAACAGCCAACAATTTCCTGCCTGATAGTAGGTGTAAAGATTTGCTGTACGGTATGAAAAAGAGGATACAATGCATCTAGACTTACACGTAGATGCTACCAGTACATGTAAAATGTTCTTCTGTAACTTTGTACTTCAACTTTGAACATTATTAAAAAATTAGCATTTTTCTTGTACATGAATACAAGATACATGAACATGTACTATGCACGGTACATGTATGACTCAGTCATGCATTTTTTATGAAATGTTTCTTAACGTCACTTACATGTACAATGCTTTATATGTGGCACAATTATTGTATAGCATGACCTAATTCCAGATCCATTGCTGAAAAGATAATGTTGTACATGTACATGTACATGTACCTACATGTTCACCATTTTTTTGCACATGGAAATCAGTCATCCACCAAAGAAGTCACTCAGATCAAAATAATGTACCAGTATCAAAATTGAGAAATACTGAATGCACAGTGTGTGTACACGTGTGTATGCAATCAGCCCAGTGCCCTGCAGCATCACTAGGGCTATCACTGAAGTCACACAGGATGCCCACAGTCCTTGCACACATCTTCCACTAAGAAATGCGCAACTAGAAATAATTTCCCCCTAAAGGCGTGAAAATTCCAGCCAGTTGATCAGCGAACTGCACGCCGCGTTACACCGATCCCTCGCGGCGGAGTGATTAGATCGCGCCCGGCTTTTGTGTGCGACTAATCTCATTTTTGCCCGTCGCGCTCAGTCAGGCCGAAGGGCCCATGAACAGTGGCAGTGTGTGCTGTCAATTATGTACGCATAGACACCCAATGCACTGCACTACGCGTAAGATCTAACAAATACAGACCAGTGCACTGTAAGGGTTTTTAAAAAAATGTACAGCAAAAAAGACACAAGATTTAGAACATTATCCAGGGGTGCTGTATGAAACTTAGTAGTCTGTACTTCTCATAACATACACATGAACTTGTATGCATATTCTCGGTGCAGTTGGTGTCGGAGGACGTGATACCGGTACATGTTAGGCCAAAAAGTTAGGTCTCTTAATAAGTGCGCGCGTCGATTTTAATCGTGGACGTCAATCTTTTTTTTTCTCCAAAATGTTCCGTGGTAGCTCCAACAGTGCCCTCTATTGCCGCACCTCCTCAATTTTTTTTAACAAAGAGCACCAAGGAATGGGAAATTGCACCAAGGCAAAGGATCGAGAGCACCAAGGCAAATTATGGAGGACACCAATGTACATGTACATGAAGACACCAAATAGCAAAATAGTACCCCACCTTGTCTGTACAAACCAAGCTTGAAGAAAAAAAAAAAAGCCGCGTCCCCGCGTCAATTCCGGAACTTTGGTCTGACCACAGACCGAATATTTTTTGGGGGGGCCTTACATGCACTGGCTGTTTTTATGTTCACAGGCATGGCTGACGGGTTAAGACATCAAGATTGCCTCGACTTGTCTCCGGGTGACATCTAAACTCTCTCATCCCTCATACCTTTTGTACACACACACAAAGTCCGTAAAGTCTGTGGAGGCGGACTGTGTGTTGATCTTGAATTGGCTGCTGTACACAGCCTATTCTTGTACAATTTATGCTTGGGTGCACACCCCAGAGTATTGAAACAAATGAGGTTTCAGAAAAAAATATCGTACAAATACTGTTGCAATTACCGGTACCCTTGCGAAAAAAATGTGAATCAGTATTTGTGGCGTTTGGCTGTATATCATAAGTTGGCTGGAAAATTTTGCCTTTTGCGAAAATCGAAATTTTTCGAAAAAAAAATAATCCCGGCGCAAAGTGGTTAATACAAGCAGGCCCTCGACCTTGAAAATGAATGAAGTTATTTCCTTTCAAGGTGATTAACCCTTAAACATGATAATAAATTTAAGCAATTCAACCCGTGGCAAAGCAGATCAGTATCAATTGTGTAGGGTAACACAAAAGTTGGCTTAAAAAGAGAGAAGCAAATATGCTTAAACTAAAGAAACTGGGATATGTACATTGTATCTCTATGCAATTGCAAACAAAAAGTTGTTGCTGGTTGCCGTCTATGTTTGCATGCATCTGCCTTGGCCATGGGTGCTTTGATTGGACGCTTGTCCAAATGGCAAACACATAAAACGTACATGTGTAGCCTAGCTTGGATAATCTTCATGCATTCTGTTGCAATCATGCTCATCCTTTATGCCTCGATACATTCTTAACTCCCATTGAAGAAACTCTCAAGATGCCCTATTACTCGGGCAGATGCACTTTGCCGTTGATTCCTTGCTGACAATTCAAGTGCATCACATGTCTGCTCTCTCTCTTTACATGAGAGCTCTCAAGTGAAATTCAAATTAGACTCGTGGATTGTATGTGGATGGGTGCCTCCCTTGAAGCTGGAATGGATTCAGGGTTGATTCTAATGGCCCCCCAGCGGGGTTGATTTCCTAATGGCTGAGAATCTGCAGGAATGCTCCCAGAATGGGATCAGCACTCTAAATTCATTTAAAGGTAAAGGCCTACTGTATGTACCGGTATGTATGTGTACATGTTTGCACATCGCCGAGTCCGTGGAAAAGTTGTTGGTAGACTTTACTGTTTTAGGCTGGGCAAAAAATAAACCAGTTCTCATCCATGTTCGCTTCCTTTTTTTCCCGGCCGCCTCCTTTTTTTCCCTTCTTTTTATTTTCAAACATTTGTAATATATTTTGCATACATGCACACATATGTACCGGTATGCATATTGTCAATTGTAGCTACCGGTATGTAGAAAGACTAATGACTCCTTTTGACACAATTTTGCATCAGCAAAATAGTCAAGAAAATTGAAGAATCCATCTGCCTTCTTGGAAAATCCGCTATCTTGGGGGGGGGGGGGGGGAAGCGCCAGCCTCCTTCATTGTTTTCCAAAAATGCTGGACTATAAACAACTTTCTTTTTTTTTTACTTGAACTCACTGGAACATGTACTGTTTCTCATTTAATTTGGTGCAAAGTTACAAGAACAGAAATAAAATTTACCAAATTTGTAAACTACAGGTCCAGAATCTCATTCCTGTTCAATGCTGCAGCAAGCACCGTACATGTATAGAATGTATGCAGTATGATGCCTCATTTTTCACTTCCAAATCTGCATGTTTACAAGTATGTACATGTATTTATATTTGCGTACTATGGCAAATTTCACGGACCTGCTAAACACACAGATTCACTCAGCATCTATAGAAACATTTTTGCTATGGGGTTACCAACCAAAATACCATGCGATGTACACAGTGACTGGTTCCCAGTTTTTTTTATTTTGCTGAGCAAGTAAATCTGCACCCAAATATTTTCTGCCAAAAGCAGCTCCGTAAATTTGGCACTGCAAAACTATACACAATTTTTGTTTGCTCATCTGTTTTTGAAAAGTTGCACAAATTTTCTAAATTTGCCCAGGTTCTTCAAGACGACTTGAAGCAATTTTTTTCAGTCAAACGCATGCAGCATTCAGACATGCCCCTTACAGATAACAAGTCCCCAATACATCAGGAACATGATCCGTGTAGAAAATAGCGCTGGACACAGCCCTACGGCAATCAGACTTTTTATGTCACACAAGATGTCATCTGGAACTTATTTACTTCAAGCCAACGAAAAGGAAAAAAAAAACAAAAAAAAACCAAGCTTCAATTAACGTCTCACCATGTTCTCGGTGGCTCCCTGCGGTATCCACTCAAATGTGACGTGCTTGCTGGGGGAAGCATTGGCAGTCTGCACTTCCTCGGGCTTGGCCATCATCTCCGTATGCTCAATTGTCATGCGCTCGATGGCGTACTTCTTGTACTTGGTGGAGTCAAAGAGCCGGCCCACCTTGCGCACCGTCTCCTGCTCCTGCACGACGACGGCATGGTCCTCAGGGGAACACTTGCAGATCTTACAGATTCTCCTGGAAAAAGATCAAATAAAGACACACAGATGAATGGGATAATGTCAGGCCCCGCGTCTATGTGCAGCAAGAGACTTTTTGAGATTGATACGCTGAATCAGGCAGCAAACATGCAAGTCCTTAGAGAACCGGAGTACATTAAAGGTAAAGCACACCATTTGCAAACATGACTGTAAAAAGTGTAAGTGAATAATACCGGTAGTCTCAAGCATCCTGTGAAATCATGGCTCTTGGTGTGCTGTCATTTTTGAGAAAAGTGGAATTTTTGTACGAATTTCCAACGATGGTCGGCCGACCATCGTTGAAAAAAAAAACAGACTTTTTTTCAAATACTGCCCCCAATTTACCAAAATTAGTTAGTCCACATTTTGTTTGCAATCAGTTACACACCTGTGAATGGTTGCAAGCCAGCTGAATCTGGTTCCCTGACCTGAACATTCCCTGATGTCTACATGTATACATGTAAATTGCTATGTTTCGTCTGAAGTGGGGTCAGGGAATCAGACTATAAGAACAGCATTTTTTTTCCAAGCGTCTATGAACACAAAACTTTTAACAGTTCAGTGTAACAATAGTTGCTATAAAAAAAATAACCCTTAAATCCATCAATTCTGAAACTTACAATGTACCTGTAACTTTGAAGGTACATGTAACGGACACCATTTACACAAAAAAGAGGGGTTTTTTGCCGATTCAAGGAACAAAAATAATAAATCTGAATCAGGTTATTTAAAACTTCAGCTCAGAAGATGTCAACTTTTTGAAAAATATAGTGTTATATAAAACTGAAAAACGTGGTACAAAGTTTTGTGTGCTTGGCAATTTCCTCCTCTGTTTCAACTACAAAGTTGCATGCTGGAAGCCTGGAAAAGCCATTGAAAACTCCTGAGCTGGGAGACCATTGACCTGAAATATCTGTTTCATTTGAAGCATTAACTTTGTTCTTCAGTGTATACATGTAGGAAATAGTCATTCAACAGTTTGAATCAAAATTTGGGATGGATGGCTACATGTAGATTAAAACAATTTTGAAAAAAGATGGAAACTATTAAACTTTGACTATTCTGAATGGCCCCTAAATATCCCAGTAATTGTCTCAACTCTTTACCTCCAGAAGTGGAGTTCCAGGCCTGTGCAGGCATCCCCACACTTGAGGCACTGTGCGCCTGAGCCTATCTCATGTCCAAGAACCACCTGTAACAGAACAATCAAAAGGAAACAGTTACGCTTAAATGCTCACGTCAAGTTGTGTGCGCAATTTCAGCAGAAAAGTGCAAAGAAGGGAAGTTGCCCCCCATACAAGTGTGTGTTTGCCTGCAATCGGGGACCCCCTATTATCCCTCTGTTGTTTGTACTTAAACTTTTTAGGAAGACCTCCCACACGATGTGGGAGCCTCCCATATTGGGGACGTTTGGGAATGGACCGATCCAGTAAGCACCGCCCCATGGTGTTCTGACCAATCACAGTCGTGATTTATGTCCGACGTGCGTGCACTAAAGTCCGACATGCGTGCACGCGCGTATGATGCGCGCGGCAGGAAAATGCAGTGTGGCATTGGAGAGGAGCACGTGTTAATTTGCCCACGTGCGCACTGGGCGGAGCTTACTGGATCGGTCCATTGGGGACCCTATTGACCTCCACGGTTCAACGTCCCCTACTGAATACAGAAGGTTACATTTACATTACATTGGGGGGGGGGGGGGAAGGCTCAATCCTTTGGTATTGCTATGGAGAAGAACTTTTTTTTGGAAGAGTGAGGTGGTACCGGTACTGTAGTCAAGGTACATTGTACATGTAGCAGTACACATATACATGTAGCAGTACTTGTCATAGATCATGTACAAGTCCATCACAAGTCTGGTCACAAGTACATGTACATGTAACAGGGGATGAGCAGTAACACAGATGCAGCTGTTGCTGCGCATGCAAGGTAGATGGAGCCTGACCCTGATAAAAGGTTGTCAAACCACACCCACTATGCATAGTGTGTCATATGTAAAACAACATGCAAATGTAGTGCAACTGAATCGATAATTGGAACAGCTTGTTAGATCACGAAGGATAAATGTTCATTGTGTACGGGTACATGTATGTTACTGGCACCTGTTGCAAAGACTCTGTTCCTCCATGTAATTTTTTGAAATCATTAATTAAAATGAATTCTACAACCTTAAGCAGTCTTTTCTAATTCTAAATGACCCTATAGACGCCACGTAAATAAATGCACTTTTGTGCATTCACAGTGCATTGCAGTTAATCGCCATCTAAGTTTCCACGTTGCATTTCGCTGTCTTCATCGTTGCTCTCCCCAAAAACTCCCCTCGTAAACTCCAAACCTTGCCCTCTTTCCACGACACTCCTGTTGATTTTCAACATTGCTTAATTAGTTACAGAGCTGTAGGTGAGTCCAATATAAACCTGATGGATTTAAAGGGAAACTACAACATTTGCAAACATCGAAAATAAAACGACCAAGTTTTTAAGAAATACCTTACAGGATGTTGGTAAATGACAGTCTAAAAGCATCCTGTAAAATTGTGGCACCTGGTGTGAAGTCATTTTCAAGAAAATTACATTTTGGTATACATTTCCAACGGTGGTCGGCCGACCACCGTAGGAAAAACCTAACTATTTTTCACTACTGCTCCAAATTTACCATTTTCTTCAGTCCAAATTTTGTTTGCTATTGGTTTCATGTTCATGAATGGGTGCAGGCCAGCTACATGTAGACTGGTTCCCTAATACCGTACACTTTTCCGGCATCTGTAAATTGATCCATTTCATCTTCAGTGGAGTCAGGGAACCAGACTACTTGAACATTCTTGTTTTTCTTGGCTTTTCCAGCATTTTCGAAAACAAAACTTCAAACACGTCAGTGTAACAATAATTTGAGTATTATACTAACCCCTCAAATAGTTCATTTCTGAAAATTAAAGCAAAAGCCAATGATGTACATTCCCTTTAATAGGTTGTACTTTGTTGTACTTTGTATAGGAGCGGGGCCTGTAACTTTAGAATCAACACAAAGACTACTTGCACTTTGAATTTGCTCATTCTCCCATAAGCAACTTTAGTTTGAGCCTAAAATGGAAATTGATACATGAAGAAATGACTCAACTTCCTCCTGACTTACAAATTCAAGATATCATTTCTGGATGCCAATGTATTTGTTTAATCGAAACTTCCCCTTTCAAATTAAAACTGATCGTTTTCACAAGAAACAAACTGTCAACATTTCTAAAATGAAAGTATTTACATACACATGTACATGTATGTCCAATTAAAATAAATTTGAACTTTTTTTAACGACCGAAAATTAAAGCTCTGGTGTTCGGAACCAGGAAAATGCATTATGAGTAATGATAACCGGTATCTATTACACCTTACCCAGTGAACGGTTAACAGCATCAAAGCAACATGTTATTGTTTGATGTTTCCGACTCTCTCAATGAAAACAGCCCACTGGCTAGTACTTAGCAAATAATGTTAATGGTAGGAAAGCTCGGCCATTTGTCAAGTTTCTGAAAGGGTGAATTTACATTTGTTTCATGCAAACTAACGGTACCTCAATTTCATCATGTGTCCAAACGTGTTTAACCCTAACCGCCCTGAATCCTCCAAAATCCTTTTTGCAAATCGGAGGAATTTGCAGGATTGAGGTTACATGGCAAAAGTGGGTTGCTGATTTCGGAGTACGCACTGTGTCAAGGTCTTGGGCCGGACCTTGTGTTGTTTATGCTCAGCCGTGCATAAATTTAGTCCTTGATTATACTTGGCATCCTCCGCACTGCTCCAGGATGTCACTGCCTCTGCCTCAGCCTATTGACAGACATAGCCGGAGGATTTTGCAGGATTCAGGCAGTGGGCACCCCTCCATGGACCATATTCAAGAAATAGCGGAGGAAGTTGCAGGATTGAGGCTATATGCTACTTTTCCATGAGGCCAATTGGAGGATTTTGCAGGATTGAGGCTACATCCTAGCAAAAAGGCCTAGGGAGTTTTTTAAAGGGAAAATACATGTACAACATTTGCAAACATCAAAAAATAAAACTACCAAATCATTTTGAAATACATGTACCCCTACCTTGCTGGACTGTTAATGAATGACAGTGTAAAGCATCTTGTAAAATCATGGCACCTGGTATACTGTCATTTTCAAGAAAAGTCGTATTTTTGTATCAATTTCCAATGCTGGTCGGCCGACCAGCGTTGGAAAAAAACTGGCTTTTTTCAAATACTGGCCCCCATTAGCCATCGCATTTGTTTGCAATCGATTACACACCTATGAATGGGTACAAGCCAGCTAAACTGGTTCCCTGACCTTACAATTCCCAAATGTATGTAAACTGCTCTGTTTCTTCTTAAATGGAGTCAGGGAACCAGACTACAGGAAAATGATTGTTTTTCTTGGTTTTTATAGCATTTTCGAACCCAAAACCTCAAAAAAGTCAGTGTAACTATATTTGCTATATATTTCCAACCCCCCAATTCCATCATTTCTGAAAATTACAGCAAAAGCAAATGATGTATATTCCCTTTAAAAGACAAATGGATATTTTGGCAGCAAAGAACACTTTCACTCTGTACCATTTTATTTGGAAAGTGTTTGAAGAAACAAACATGTTCAATGTGTACATGTACAGTATATGTAATTTATAAGATGCCATTCAATATCGCGTGCCTTACCCGGTACATAAAAGTACCATGGCACATACATTGCACAACGAACACATTCATGACACACACCTACATGTACATGTACATGTACATGTACAAACATGTACAGGTATACAGCATAACTCTCAAAGGTCACACAATATTCCAGGGTCCTGTGTGCAAAAATTTTTTCTGTGTACATTACAGCAGACACTATTGTGCTAGAACTGATAATGATTTTTAAATCTCCACACGATACATAGTGTTCATAAAAAATATGTACTGGAGATGTAAATGTTACCGTACAGTATGTTTGTGGCGTGTGGGTGAGGGGTAATCTTGGTCCAAGTCTGGGTTTTCCTTTTTATTCCCCTAACAAGGCATCCAGTCCAAGTGTCATGCTCTGTAAAGATGGCACTGGGACAGAGGTTGCTAGTAACACAAAGTTTCCCAGGTAGCATTGCCAAAGTTCCTAAGACTGGATTTGATTCATCCTGTTGATAGCACCTTTAACTGCAGGCAGCTTTACGGCACTTGTCAGAGACTGACTGCATATGGGGAAGAATCCAGTATTGGACCCAGACTAAGGGAGGGGGAAGGGTTTACAAAATTTACAAGTTGTATGGGCTCCCTGTGCGAAGTTGTGAACAGCAGAGGGTGTTTTTGGACCACTTTTGAGAGTCCCATGGACGGGACACAACGCATGTGCATACTGGTTCGCCGTGTAAGCATGAAATGTACGCATTTGCGTACGCATTTGCGTACGCATTTGCGTACGCATTTGCATGAAGCAACAGTATCTCCGCGTGAGCCTCAGGCGTCATCTGCAATGCATTCGAATGTTCATCATGTGAACCAGTACCATCGTAAAGGTGTACATTGTACGCCGGGCTTTAGACTTACCCCCATTCTGTTTCCATACACATGTAATAGCCTGGACTCTCAATATCCAATACCGCACACAAAAGACTTGGTGTTTTGAGCAGAAATGGGCCCATAACTGAGACAAACCCAATCTCCAGAAGTCCAAGGAAGCCCTGGTTTTGAGAACCCCTTGTTAATTAATCCTGGCAACATTCACTGGCATGCCAGCATTGTTAAAACAGGGTCTCTGTAATGAGTTCTCATTTGTAGTCAATGGATTACATGTAGTCATTCAAAAGATGCGTGTACACATTACAGTATACATGGAGAAATGATTTTCTGCTTCAATGGAATACATAATGGAATTACCATTGTCTTCTTTAAATGACTTCCAATAATTGATGGCCTTGTTTTATGCACTTCTGTCTTTAATACTACAACAGGTTATATGTACATGTACATGTAACTGGCTGCAGCCTGCAGTATACATGTTGTTTTTTTCCCAACAACACTGAACAAGGCAAAGCCCATTGCAATATTTTACCAGAGAGGGGTGCTTTTAGAACGCACGATGCACCGATTGCCATAACTTGCTGTATCAGTCTGTCAGCGGCCAAACACCTCAGTGTTTTAGTAGCCAATGCACCCCTTGCACTGAGTACTGGTACCACCCGTTGTCCAATGTGAGCGATGTAAATTTAATGTGAATTTGCGCGCCAACCAATCAAAGTCGACTCTACCGTTACATGTGAAAATTGTGAGTGTGTGACGCCATTTCGATCAGAAATGTTGTCTAAAGCTGTTGATTGGTCAACTTGGCTCAGGGCATACAACAACGGGTTACCTGATACAAGGAGTTACCTGATACAAGGCGCCTGCTGTGAATGGTCACAATCTCAAGGTCAGGACGCAGGATTTTGCATAATTAATCACCAAATCTGCATACCACAGACCTTTGCTGTGAAAAGGTCTCCATAGACCACCTTTGCACTCTCTCGTAGAATCTTTTTTTAAATTTTTGTGTTACAGGCTCCATGTGAGGTCCCATTTCAAACATGCTCACATCTTACAAAAATGTTGATCTCATCTGCAATTTACCAGTCAATGAATGAGACTTTTGAGAGCATTGAATGACTTTAAATTAACCACTTTTGTTTCAATTAAATAAGTGGTTTTTTTGCAATTCAATCTGCAAAACTATAGGCCTACTTTTGTACAAAACTAAGATTATTTTTTTTAAGTAAAATGTCTGAGCCCCAAGTACATTTCAACCTGAAATTCAAGCCCTGCAGAAGGTGACTTTAAGGTCAGACATTGCACTCTTTGGACCCTTCATCACTTGCCCGAACTCAAATGGACAGCTCAGCTCATTACGGTAGTCCCGTAAGTTCATTCAAAATGACAAACTTTAACACTGCAACAATTACACCTCAAAATTTGATTGTGATGCATGTTGTATGTCTTCTTTATCAGAATACAAGTACAGTGTCTAAATAGTGTGTATTTTGTGTACCTTATGAATTGTATTGAAATACTGTGAAAGCCCTACATAATGCAGAACTCCTTTGGGGACAGCTGTGTGGACCCAATGAGTTTGACCTTCAACTGACTAGGGAGTATTCAGTCTGCACTGACAACTAGGGAGTACTCAACTGCATGTACATGTATTCCAGCTCCAACAGGACAGCTTACCACGCAGACTGTACTACTGTACTAGCAGCACCAGTAATATGTGAAATCTCGTTATCACACATGATGGGAATTGAACACCTGATGCTACTGGGGTGATGCATGTATTGAACACTGTAGGCCTACTGGTCACTGTACAATTCCTGGTGAAAATAATTAATTATTTGGCCTGTAGTTTTATTTTTATTATGCAAATGTATGTGCAAATACAATGAGCGTCTTGCAAAATTGGAAGTGTTTGTTCATACAAATTATACATTTTGATCCGCGGTATCTGCATTATTTTGAGTGTAGTTTTAAGCGTCGTGCGTATGGTGGGTAGCAAATTGGAAATGTTTGTAAATCTACAGTGAGTTCATAATTATTATTTTATCTACATACACCTGCAATGAATGACTTTATTGTCTTTAAATTGAATATCACTTTCATAAAAGACTGAAAGAAACCAAAATGGCACAGAGGGAATTTTGTAATTATCTGCAGTCTCCAAAATAGAAGATTGTGTACAAAAGGGTAAGTTCAACTAACCAACAGAAAGCTTTAAAAATGGCAGCAGGCTACTCCACTCTCTCCCAAACTCTACATATTTTTTAGCTGTGTCCATCATCATGTGTCATGCCAAGCCAACACACTCATGACAGTGAATGATTTGCTACAAATTTGAATATGGTATAAAAGTCAACATACATAGTGGCTATCATTAACCGCAATAGGTAGGCCTATTATTATAAAATGACATTGCAAAAAACATCGTTGCAAATTATATCACAGTTCTGCCGTTCCATCCAGAGCGCTTCGATAGCTTGATTGGTTAAATGTTGGACTACCATGCCGAAGGTTCCTGGATCGAATCCACACTATGATTTTTTTTCCTTTCTTGGCTTTTTAAATCAAATCCTTTAATTGGAAAGAATGTAGTCCAGATGCCACTTCCGCGTTTGTGTACAAACTCTATGGATAGTCAAGAACATTTTCAAAGTATTTCCTATCAAAATTGGAAATGTTTCTCAGTTTTAGATTCATGTAGATTCAACATTTTGCAATGATTCACCTTTATTGAGATGATATGATAAAAAAATGGCGTCAGGATGCAACATTCTTTTCCCTACATTTTTACTTGAACTTTATAGATTTCATTAATTCTTGCTATCCGTGGTTTTGCAGATTTTTTTTTTAAGGGAAATATTAAAGTCCGAGAACCATTTTGTTGAAAGTCGGGATCCAAGAGCCAAATATCCTGACATTGAATATGATCAG
Organism: Patiria miniata; assembly: GCF_015706575.1. Taxonomy (NCBI): domain Eukaryota; kingdom Metazoa; phylum Echinodermata; class Asteroidea; order Valvatida; family Asterinidae; genus Patiria; species Patiria miniata. Next base: position 14,190,154 of record NW_024037058.1, on the reverse strand, counting down.
GTCAAGGAACCAGACGGTCGACTGCTGTAAAGATAATGCTGTAAAGAAAAAATGGCAGTGGGATTCTCCATTCTTTCCCCGAATTTCATGACTTGTGCCATGCGTCATGGAACATTAGTCATGCCACTCGAAAAATAATTTGCATGTTTAAAAGAAAGTAGGTTTTGGAAAGATTCCCATTTCTGGCCATCACTAATTTTCCCCTTCAGTGACTAGTATCACTATCAGCCATCAGAAAGTGATCATATATCTTAAAAAGTCAAAATTTGCATGGGGAAAATATTGAAGTAAATTTTCAGACCAGTTACTGTCAGTCTCATACTCATTGGTATGTGCACTGTGCATATAGGGTGACAAGTGATGGGCAGATATGGCCATTATGGGAATCTTTACGGGAATAGTAATTTTGTACTTTTTTTGTAGTAATTTAGCTTGAGAATCATCTAGAAAGAAATGATTGGCAGCGCATCAAACTTCAAATCTAAGCTGATGATCAATGTAACACGATGGACATTTATGGCGCTGGAAATTCTTGCCAAACCTCTTTCTTGCTGGTGTCAATCTTCGCTATGGATTCGTACGGTGAGTCTCCCTGTTCATGTTGTACATCTCCCATCTTTACCGATATCTTCTCCTACTTGTCGCAGATTGCACCAACTTTCTCAAGTCCAGTTACAGGGAGCCCAGTTGTCACTCACCACATACAATCTACACTTCCTGACAGTACTTTCAAGTGGATATTTCCGATATGAATTAACAAATTTGCCCACACGACGAGGACTACAGGTTCCTACTCCTAGGAAGTTGATACGATGTCCATGTCCGTGTTGCATGTGTATGCACGTACATGTGTATACACGCTGCGCCATGATCCAGCGCGCTATCGTTATTACTACGGAAGCCTGAAAAAGTCCTTTAATCAACAATAAGTCGTCTTCCAATATTCTTTGATTCATTTTCTCACAGCAACGTTATTTCTGATTTATATGGTTTCGATAAAGTGCATGCAATGTCCCAAGAAGAAAACAAATTGGAGTGTGAGTCGACTGGAAATTATTGTTGCAATAGTGGTATTATCCTTATAAGCCACCGTACATGCCTTTCGACGCGACGACTTCGCTAGTCCCGCCCTGCATCCTGTTTGGGGGGCCGGGGGGGGGGGGGGGTACGAGCGAACGCGACGACGCTATCATCAGTCAGTGACCTTTTGTAGCATGCATGTTCATTGTTGTGAGAGTAGGCTGGGGGCCAATAACCAGACGAACCCATAATCGAAACATTAATGTTAAAAGCCGAGTTATGTTGAGAAAAACTGGGTGTGCCCAAAATTTCGTCTCCGGCTGGCTGGACGCGCCGACTCTGCCGAGGGAATTTTTCCGACGACTCGTCGACGCGTTGAGTTGCAATCATAATTAAATCGCATATAAATTGAGATACTCGGATAGTAATTTCTGATAAAGCTGAAACTACCTCCATGGATAAAGCATGGAGGAATTCCTCCATGGATAAAGCAACGAATTAGGATGGGTTTAGTTTAGCCCGCCCTTATAACAGCCTGTATGCATAATTATAAACCGCCTACACTGGTACTGGTCCGTAGCATGATGACCATCAGCGTAGGGGGGGGGGGGGGGGGGCTATCCAGCTCGGGGAAGCGCCCCCCATGGGCGTCGCCAGGATTTTTTCGGGGGGGGGGCAAAGCAAAATTTTCCCCAAAATTCCTTAACTTTTGCATTATATTCTCAATTTATCATTTTTCCGAGCGCGAGCAGGGGAGCATTTGCCCTACCCCGCAATCAAATAAACAGCAATATGGCTTCACACCTCTTTTTTCCTTTTTTTTCCGTTTCCGGGGGGTCCCTTGCCCCCCGCGACGCCCATGCCCCCCCCCCCCCCCCCGGAGAAGCATTTGCAAATTCGGAGGTTTTTTTTTACTTCGTCTTCGTCTTCCAATTTTATGAGCGAATAAATAGCGCCACTTTTTCATGAAATACTCATCGCCCTCCCCCCCCCCCCCCACCCCCCGCCAGTCGCTTTTGGGCTCGCCAGTCGCTTTTTCAACGTGCTCTGGTCAGTAGTTGGATAAAAACAAAACACCAATGCGTGTAAACGCGCCAGTGACGTCATGATTATTAGTTGCAGGGGAGGGCCAGGTCAGTGGAGCTTTTAGGTACCTCACTTTCGGAGGGGGGTGGGGGAGTGAATGACTTTGAATAGGCCTGGTCATGAAAAAACTCTTGAATGACCTCTTAAAATTCTGAGAGGGCTAAAAGGAATTGAGGTGGGGGATGGGAAGGAACAAAGGAATGCTGCATTGGGTAAAGATCAAGGAGAGTGAGCAATAGCTGCGACGGCTAGAGGTAGGGGAATGTGCCGCCCCCCCCCCCCCCCCCCCCCCCCCCCCACCACCACCACTCGGCTTCGCGCGCGGCGAGGTGTTCAGTACCTAGCGCGTAACATTTTAATACTAAGCGTATTTCATTAAAATGTCCGTCATGGACTGTATTCAGATTTCGTGTAAAGTCCTGAGAGTGACTCTCAGTGAATTGTAATAAACCGACATCATAAATCAACGGACAAGAGTCCAGGAAAGAAAGTAGGCAAAAGTACAGGCCTAGTCATTGCATCCGTAATTAATTTTATCGGTTCTTCATGAGGGCGCTATTCACAATCCTGCGGACCCGACGGATGATCGACGGCTGGCAAAATGTAGTTTCACGATATTTGGCTCATCAAAACAGCTCCCAGATATTCATTGCGATATATAACGTCAATGTTGATATTCTTGGGCGTGGAACTTCCTTGGTACCGTGTCAATACTCGGGATGTGGGAAACCAAAACGATCGGGGGAAAAATATTGACCTCAAAAAAGTTAGATTTTACAGTCAACAGGAAGGGTGAGTGTGGGGAAACAAACACCATATTATTTTAAGCAAATGGAAGAATAAAACTGATTACTTTAACATGAGGTTTTAAAATCATAAACCGGTTTGAAAATAGTTTAAAAAATAATAGTTCAGGCTTGTCAAAACTAAGTTGTTCTTGATTGGCTGTGCTATAAAATACGTAGAGACTGGGATTGACATCAAACAATAAACGATCCGTAGAAGTAAAAAATAATTTCACATTCTGAATGCATGAAAATTCATGATTCTGTTTCGTATAATATTGCTTTCCATCACAAAATATTAGAAACATTTATTTTATATGGTTCCCTACCGCTTTGGGTTCTGTGTATAGCTGTATGCGAAGAGGCAGCTAATGATTATGTCTCAATATGAGGTGATTTAGCGGGTTTTTGCTTTTGCATGAGGTATTTTCCCCCGTTGTGAGAAATTCTATCGGTTACACCTATCGGTAATTTTCAAGTCCGGGCGATACTCGCAACAAAACTTCCCTTCCCATCATTTTGTTAGTTCTAAAAAACTGTAACTTGTTTTAGGCCTAATAGCAGTGCTTATTGTGTTCCAGCCGCACATAGTTCTGTGGCAAATATTCTTTAAATTCTTTCGACTTCTTCAGTCATTTTTCTGTCTACAGATTTAGGAGGGTTTATCACGCATTTCATGTATCATTCGTTACCTTTAATTTTCCCTGAGATCAGATGACAGAACTCATCGACCGGAAACTTTGATAAGTTTGTATGCGCGTTTTTAAGTTTCAGAGAATTATCATGACGGAAAACTCCGATTTATTTCCCCGAGGTTCTATCCATAAAACGAGGTATTTTACCTCTATGATACATTATTTTCGAAGCGTGTAATAAAGGGAATACTAAATTAATTATCCCACCAGAACCGGGATATTTTGGACCTTCTCAGGATTGACCGGGGCTGGGGACGGGGTTGTGGGGATACATTGTGGGTAACGCTTACTCCCGGTCCGTAAGAAAATAAAGCGGTGCCGGTTCATGTATGCGCGCCGTTTAAAGGAATGGACATTCAAAAAGCAAACTGCCCAAATATTACAAAACATCCCACTTGATTGTAAGTAAATATAATAGGATCAAGTATCCTGTGAATCTATGTTGTCAATTACAATCAGTTCCTTGCGATGGTTCGGACCATTCAGTTCAGACCAAACCATACAGCGATAACATGTCTCTATTTCTTCAAATACTGCCCCCTATTGACCGAGTTTATTTTCACATTTCGATTTATCAGCGGCTGAACAATAATTTTGCGGCCCAACACAGGGGCGGATCTAGCTTTGTGGAAAGGGGGGGGGGGGGGGTTCCGGGGGCATGCCCCCTGGAAAAGTACGATGCTTTCTCCAGCACTCTGTCGCAATTTGAGAATAAATGTAGGAATTTCATAGCATTCAATAATTTCGCCCAATTTTACTAGTATAACATTAGTCAGCGGCTAAACGGTGTGGGGCCGGGGGGGGGGGGGGGAACAATCTGCCACTGTAACAATAATTCAGTTGTCGATATTGTGGTGAGTTCCTGGAATCAGTCTACCCACAGGGCAAATCATTTTTTTTTTGTGCGCAAATGTAATTCCAAAATAAAAATTTGTTTTCAGAAAAAGGTAGTTTTTTTCCCCCGTTAAAACAAACAAATCGTCAGCAACACCACGAAATAACACCCATGTACATACCAGTAAAAACTAGCAATCGGAGAAAACGGCATCTCAAGTTGAACGCCTTCTAAAACGACACTTTGCGTAAAAAAAACAGAGCCTATTTTCAGTTGGGTTTCTCGTTGTGGACACTTGATGAATTGAATTTATAAAATCTGCTGTTTTTCACCAGTTTGTGTATTAAATCAACAAGAAATGAGAGAAAAATGGTGAGTGTTAGTGAAACCGAAAAAGCTGCGAAACTGTACATATTCGTTTTCGCGAAGTTACACTCTTCAATGTATACAACACGAGGAAAGTGCAACTTAGGTCAGCGCGCGCTCGTACAAGGAGAGTGTTACTTCGTGAAAACGTTTTTGCTCACATTTGAACAGAGCACGCGCCATGCATTGCAATGGTAAATGGAACTTGAGTGTTCGTTACTTCGTGAAAACGAAAATTGTCGCTTTTTCGCAAAAGTTGCCATGGATAATTAGCGTGATTTTTAAAGTAAAGCTCCGGAAGCTTTGAAACTTCGTGCAAGGGTAGGCCTTGATGAATAATGTTTAAAAATGTAAAAAACTGAAAATCGAATTTTTTTTATGGTTTTACACGTAGAGTGTTACTTCGTGGTGTCGGTGACGAAACATCCATGCCTCTGAACTTCATGAAAAATGAGACAAGGTTTTTGTTTTGTTTCATTTCATTTGTTTGAAGTGAATGTTCACTTTTAAAATGCTGTATAGTTACTGAAATCTGAGGGCGCTGTTGCTCTTAGGCATGAGATTAAAAGTTTTCAGTTTTAAGAATTTTCTGTCCGGAATGTAGGTCTGATGTCCCTGAAACTGTGCTAGCGCTGAAGATGTTTGCTGATGAACGATTGCCTGTAGGCCTATATCATGTCGTAAAAACAAACTAAAATGAGAGAATTAAACCCGTAAATGAGGCCACAACCCAAAACACACAATGATTGCATTACGTACTCACGCAACTAAAACATTCCATGCATAATGATGATATCAATGTTTGGCTCATGAAAATTGGAATCGAATTTACATAAAAAGCATAAAAACACCACCCCATACCAAAAGTTGAAATGGGACATAAAGGTTGTATTTGAAGGTGTTCATGGGAAAAGTTCTATTGCATTGCACTTTAATATCTACCTGTCCTTCGGAATAATCTTTAGCAATGCTGCAGTAGTAATGGAATCCCGATGCTGTCTCGATGAATAATGCGCATGATTCAATAACCTCTTGGCTTAGTCTAAATGCGGTCCCGCCCGAGGAGGATCAATGGCTGAACGTTGGCCGGAACAGCCCCGGGAATTATCGGGCTGCTGAAAGTGAAACGACACGGAAAATTCCCCAACACGTTCTTACGCATATGAATAATTGATCGTTTCCTACTTTCGAGGAAGGTATTAAATAATGAACGTGAAACAACTGTTGGTCTGTGGATGCCAAAAAAAAAAAATAATGGCGTCATGGAGGCTGCCGTAATTTTTATATTTTTGTGGTTGCATATTTCATCTTGTGTTATTGTTATTGTATAAAATGTAATCTCCCAAAACTCTAGCGCCTAACCTAATTTAACTTCCATATTTGTATTTAGCAGGGCAAGACTAAACCATAGATTAGATAAAAATATAATCTTGGTTAGACATGGCTCTGGTTTGGGATTGATGTTTGGCCGGGTGATTAAATTGGTGGATTTGATGGATAGAAAATTGAAATGTGATATGCTCAGCTCATCCATGCATAACTATAGTGCTTTATATCTCAGTTTCCAGCCCCGTAGAAATCGAATGTTTTATGGCACATCTTTAAATCTTGTTTTGGACGACGAAATATGTTTACGATGTAAATGCATCGTCCTGAAGAAATTCGTTGACAACGTTGATATACGGTGTCCGTCGTGAGTTTCACAAAACGTATTATTCTATATCCCTTTAAGTTTAATTACAATAATATTGCGTGACAGTCAAGTGCACTGCAGTTACTGCGGTGCATCATTTTCTTGTATGATTCATTGGCCAACAATGTTCAAGGCATTTTACCCTTTCTGCTTCTCTTAAACATACATCGTCATGCGTGAAAAAAAGAGTCTGCGTTTGAAGAAACTGTTGACCCTGGTCCAAACATTGGAGCCCGGAGGAAGGTGACAGTTTTTCAGCTTTGATGTCATAATAGAGTCCAAGTTACTGCACTGGTTCCACTTCCACCCACGGTGATAAACAGCTTGATTCTGTATCTCTCGGCAATGTACTCTTCGGATATAGGCCATTCCATTTCATATGTGCCTTGCTGATGTTAAAATCCTTCTCACTGTTGGTACTTATCCAGGCTCCTAAATATTTAAAGTCTTGCACGATTTCTAGGTCACTTCCATGTAGAGTATTAATTGCTGAGATGGGGTTTCATTGAACGCCATGGCCTTGGTTTTCTTGGCATACGTTCCTATAGTCCAGCCTTTAGTGCAGCAGCTTCTATTGCAATGCTGCATTCCTGAAGGTATCAGGCCCCTTCATAAACATACCTTGTTTATATATTTTTTTTCCTGAGTCGCATCACGTGGAATATATTCAACAGACGGCTAGGATATTATATAATATTATACATTATAGCTTGAGCATATTTTTATCATAATCAAATGAAATCGATCTGGCTAAAGCATTTACGCCCATTTTTTTTCTGAAGAAAGAAAAACACCCAGACGTTAGAGATATCATAAGCCTATTCTGCAGACGACCGCGCTTTTGAAGTCATAATTCTTTCGGATTGAATGTATAATTTAACACGTTATTTCAACTCTGTATAAAATTAAACAAACAAGGATGTCCTTTTGTTTAGAATGTGAAAGTCGCTGATCGAATAGAAAAACCGCATGTGAAAAGGATGCATACATTGTTGGGCTCACTTTCATTTTTCTGTGAAAAAAGTGTTTCTGAGGATGTCATTGTTTATACATGTATATTCAGTATATACATGTATATTCAGGCCTACACAGGAGAAATTATTGCCATAAAAATATTATGTTCATGATATATCCGTTCTTCTTGTCCTTATAACCTCAGCCTCCGATCTGAACTCAAAACAGGTCCACTTTTAAAAATGGAGATATCGTACTTATACGGGCATATTTTGTGGTGTGAATATAAAATCAATTCTATATATTACTCATCACATTTTAAAAATGATTCCTATTGCAAAATAAATGGTTTTGCTTTCGGTTTTCATCACGTAAAACTACAAAAAGGTATGAAATACATCCCACTTAATATCGGGTCAAGGCTCACCAACTTTTGCTAATAATAATTTCTCAAAAATATTTAGGCAATTGGTATTTCGATCAACACTGGGCACGAAGTAAGCCTTTTAAAGGCTTTTTTTTTAAGGAAAAATGATTCATCCATCCTCTGACGAGAAAATGTCTTCATTCACGTTTCAGTTTCGTAATTTCCTTTCTGGCTTTAGATCAAGTAATTTTGTTACACTCAATATCTCAGTTAAATCACATTCATGCCAAGCTGGACATTCCAGATACTGCACTATGCATGTAATGCACATGTACGCGTATACCAAGCGCCACTTGGTTTCACCTATTTTTAGATACCACCTCCGGATCCTTATTCTGAATAATATTAAAGGTACATCTAGATTTCGTTTTAAAGCTTTCTCGATTTAAGACACTATACAGTGTGTATCCAAAAAATAATATATATATAACGTAAAATGTGTAACCAACATAGATAATATAGGTATGGTTTGAAAGATACGCCTTTCCACATCAAACGTCCAAATCTGATAATTTTTGACAGAGTTATTAGTAATTTTCCAAGAGAGGTCAGAATGACCATGGGACCAAGCTTTCAGTTTTAGGCATTGGGACAAAGGCCTGATTTCCTCTGTGTGGATGTATGCTCTATCACCTCATGCTAGAAATGTTAAGCATGTAAACATGTTTACAAACTGATAGCAAGAAAGTGTTTAGAATTGTGTTTACTCGCTAAACACATTTTTTTTGCAGGCCAGGCAATTATCCACACAGAGGCAATTAGGCTACCTTCATTTCCCAATGCCTATTTTGAAAACTTGGTCCCATGGTCAATTTGACCTCTCTTGGAAAATTACTCACAACTCTGTCAAAAATTATAAGATTTGGACGTTTGATGTCTCCTTTTAAAGTGGAAACGCGTATCTTTCAAACCATACTTATGTTATCTGTGTTCATTACACATTCTACGGTCTGGCATTCCGTTATTTTTTTTGTTGCATTTTTTTGATGCACACTGTACAGTATGAATCCAACATGCGATTCAGGGATGCCACTTGTCGTGTATCATGCTGCCGACAATTGTTTGAATATAGTTCATTCCATTGAGGATAGGCCTACTGACGTTTTAAATTGAGCTTGACTATTGAAAGTTAGGAGCCCAAGTAGGCGATAAAATATGTTACATGTACTATATACTAAAACAAGAAAGTCCATGATCATTCTACATAATTACATGTAAAACGTCGTAATTTGTGTAGCAAATGGTGTTACACACTAATTGGATGTACCTTTGTGTCGTAATACATTTCACTGTGAAACGGTGTCGGCATCTTATCACAGGCTGATTAAAATAGTAACTTGAAACCTCATCAGTCACAAATACTTGCCTATTACCATAAAGCTCTCACACTCTCACACTTTCTAATCCATCGGAAGTCATAAAGTAATACAGTGACACGTATTATGTCATGATTAAACGATCTTCATGATAACGGAGTGTCACAACAACAAAGATTTGTGACGTTTCTCAACGGCTTACAATTATAATTGCCAAACTTCATCTGAGAATCCAAATAGACGGAACATGACGTAATAGCGCAAACGTTTTCCACGTCAACTTACCGTAGTCCCATCAACTTTCCAAACTGTTTTCATATCTCAAACTCAGAAACAGCAGATTGTCCAAAACATAATATTTTTAAGGCACATTTTTTTTTTAAATTTTCAAATTAAAACTGAAGGTTGGCTTACCTGTCTGTCCTCACTTTCTATCTGCTTATCTGTCGACATCCTTGTCCTCAGAACTCTAACTCCAAGGTTGAAACCGTTCAGATAACTACTTTGTCCGTGTAAAAAAACCTTTCCCTTCCAGCAATTAAATGTGAAGGGTCCGAGCAGGTTCGTATTCACAACCGTCCTGAACTGGAAGCCTTTCTGCCCCGTGTGACAAAACAAAGTGAACCACTACAGAGCACCTTTGCGGCTGATTATCGCAATGAATTATCCATGACTTGATGCACTTGTAATGATGATCATTTTGGTATGGTCCTCTCGAATGGGCGGTCTCTGTTGTGTCCTAATTCGGCCGTACAGCGAAGCTAGAGCATCCAGCCCACGCATCCAAACACTAATGTCCTTACTACTGGCTTGTGGAATGTTTTTCCACAACCAGACACGCACCGCATACTACCCTGACCTTCCCTAGTCCCACGCCCGCCGTGGAATCTCTTCCGCTCGTCTGACAACCACAACCGGGTATTTCATTTTGACGTCAGCGAAACATTTCCCCCAATTAAAGATAAACAGACCGCGATTATTAATGGCGGTTTAATCCTCTCTGGATTAAACAAAAGTCAACCGTGCAGTAAGTATACCTTAGCTTTCAGAGTCGTGCGAGCAAAAGTCCGATAATAATGTTTCTGGGCCTTCAGGAAATCATTGGTCTTTAGGGGGAATTAGCCTTAATATCTTAAGTTGGCGCTGATGTAGTCTTGGTCCAAGTTGGATTTTGGATTCCCCCCCCCCCCCCGAGCTCTTGCAAGCTGAACTGGCTCGGGATTTCTCGGGATATTTTGTTCCCACAAGCAGTCAT